>NC_138303.1:113417500-114127500 GCF_965601325.2 Salmo salar | reverse complement strand
TCTGTAAGTCTTTAGCTGACACTAGGATTCTTCTTAGCCTCATTGAGCATTCTGCACTGTGCTCTTGCAGTCATCTTTGCAGGACGGCCCCGCCTAGGGAGAGTAGTTACAGTGCTGAACTTTCTCCATTTATAGACAATTTGTCTTAACGTGGACTGATGAACATCCAGGCTTTTAGAGATACTTTTGTAACCCTTTTCAGGTTCATGCAAGTCAACAATTCTTAATCTTAGGTCTTCTGAGATCTATTTTGATCCAGGCATGGTTCACGTCAGGCAATGCTTTTGTGAATAGCAAACTCACAGTTTGTGAGTGTTTTTTATAGGGCAGGGCAGCTCTAACCAACATCTCCAATCTCCTCTCATTGATTGGACTCCACGTTAGTTGACTCCTGACTCCAATTAGCTTTTGGAGAAGTCATTAGCCTAGGGGTTCACATACTTTTTCCAACCTACACTGTGAATGTTTAAATGATGTATTCAATATGAACAAGAAAAATACAATAATTTGTGTGTTATTAGCTTAAGCACAATGTGTTTGTTTGTTGTTGTGACTGAGATGAAGATCAGATCAAATTTTATGACCAATTTATTCAGAAATCCAGGTAATTCCAAAGGGTTCACATACTTTTTCTTGCCACTGTATATTAATATCAACTATAAAATATTGATAATAATATTATAATGTGAATATATAATATTACCCTATTAAATACTATGAAAGCCTTTTAAATAGGCCTACTATGAATGTGTTTGACCGAAAAGGTCAGGGTACAGTCTAGTACATCACCTAACACCTGCCCCTACCCACCTAACAAGCTAACTGAGGACAAACAGATACATTTTCAAGTGTAACATTTTCTTCAAAGAGACGGACACAGACGAGAGGTATTTTGTGTTACCATGGGAACGGGAGTAAAGCTGTTGGCTCTGAAAGAGAGAGGGAGACAACAAGACAGTTTGGCTCCACATCAGACAACACCAGATATCAGACACCACACAGCACCACAGACACCACACAGCACCACAGACACCACACAGCACCACATCAGACACCACATCAAACACCACACAGCACCACACAGCACCACATCAAACACCACACAGCACCACACAGCACCACATCAAACACCACACAGACACCACATCAGACACCACACAGCCCCACATCAGACACCACCACAGCCCCACATCAGACACCACACAGCACCACATCAGACACCACCACAGCACCACACAGCACCACATCAGACACCACACATCCCCACAGACACCACACAGCCCCACATCAGACACCACACAGCCCCACATCAGACACCACACAGCCCCACATCAGACACCACACAGCCCCACATCAGACACCACACAGCACCACACAGCACCACATCAGACACCACACAGCCCCACATCAGACACCACACAGCCCCATATCAGACACCACACAGCCCCACATCAGACAACACCACAGCACCCTATCAGACACCACACAGCACCACATCAAACACCACACAGACACCACACAGCCCCACATCAGACACCACCACAGCACCACATCAGACACCACACAGCACCACATCAGACACCACCACAGCACCACATCAGACACCACACAGCACCACATCAGACACCACACAGCCCCACATCAGACACCACACAGCCCCACACAGCACCACATCAGACACCACACAGCACCACACAGCACCACATCAAACACCACACAGCACCACACAGCACCACATCAAACACCACCACACAGCACCACATCAAACACCACACAGACACCACATCAGACACCACACAGCCCCATATCAGACACCACCACAGCCCCACATCAGACACCACCACAGCACCACACAGCACCACATCAGACACCACACAGCCCCACATCAGACACCACCACAGCCCCACATCAGACACCACCACAGCCCCACATCAGACACCACCACAGCACCACATCAGACACCACACAGCCCCACATCAGACACCACACAGCCCCACATCAGACACCACACAGCCCCACATCAGACACCACACAGCACCACATCAGACACCACATCAGACACCACACAGCACCACATCAGACACCACACAGCCCCACAGACACCACACAGCCCCACATCAGACACCACACAGCCCCACATCAGACACCACACAGCCCCACATCAGACACCACACAGCACTAGAGGTCGACCAATTAACAGGCATGGCCGATTAATTAGGGCCAATTTCAAGTTTTCATAACAATCGGTAATCGGCATTTTTGGACGCCGATCATTGCAATCCACGAGGAGACTACGTGGCAGGCTGACCACTTTTACGCGAGTGCAGCAAGGAGCCAAGGTAAGTTGCTAGCTAGCATTAAACTTATCTTATAAAAAGGAATCAATCTTAACATAAATCACTATGTTACGACTTCCTCCGAAGTCGGTCCCTCTCCTTGTTCGGGCGACGTTCGGCGGTCGACGTCACCGACCTTCCAGCCATCGCCGATCCACCTTTCATTTTTCATTTGTTTTGTCTTGTCTTCCCACACACCTGGTTTCAATTCCATCAATTACATGTTGTGTATTTAACCCTCTGTTCCCCCCATGTGTCACGTCCTGACCAGTAGAGGGTGTAGTTGGGTCAGGACGTGGCAGAAGGGAGTGAGTGTTTTATTGTTTCATTTAATTTTGGCCGTGTGACTTCCAATCAAGCACAGCTGTAGAGGGTTGTGGTTGATTGGGAGTCACACATAAGTTGCCTACGTTTCCGTTGTATGGTGTGGGTAATTGTTCTTGTCACAGTTGTTGCACCTGACAGGACTGTGTTGGCTGTCAGTTTTGTTGTTTTGTTAAATGCATAGTGTTCGTGACATTAAAAATGACGAACCCTAACTCCGCCGCATTTTGGTCCACTTCTTCCGTAGACAGCCGTTACACCATGTCCTTGTCCGGTATTGTTTATTGTAAGTGTTTGTGCACCTTGTGTCTGGTGTGCGTCGGGTTATGTTGCAAAAATTGCAAAAAATAAAATAAAAAAATAAAATAAAAATCGCTGAAGTTGGAGACTTTTATTTCCCTCACTAACTTTAAACATCAGCTGTCTGACCAGCTAACCGATCGCTGCAGCTGTACATAGGCCATCTGTAAATAGCCCATACAATCTACCTACCTCATCCCCATACTGTTTTTATTTTATTTACTTTTCTGCTCTTTTCCACACCAGTATTTCTACTTGCACATCATCATATGCTCATTTATCACTCCAGTGTTAATCTGCTAAATTGTAATTATTTGCTCCTATGGCCTATTTATTGCCTACCTCCTCATGCCTTTTGCACACACTGAATATAGACTTTCTTTTTTTTCTACTGTGTCATTGGCTTGTTTATTGTGTTATTGGCTTGTTTATTGTTTATTCCATGTGTAACTCTGTGTTGTTGTCTGTGTCACACTGCTTTGCTTTATCTTGGCCAGGTCGCAGTTGTAAATGAGAACTTGTTCTCAACTGGCCTACCTGGTTAAATAAAGGACTTGTTCTCAACTGGCCTACCTGGTTAAATAAAGGACTTGTTCTCAACTGGCCTACCTGGTTAAATAAACGTGAAAAAAATAACAATAATAAGAAAACAAAGATATATATATATATATATATATATGTACCCATTTATTGATTGTTCTGTTTTCCGGTGGGTTTTTATTATTAAACTGCGCTGTTGGAAACACAGTTTTTTCTCTCCTCCATCTGACTTCTCTGCCGCCAGTACGCACCCCTTACACACTAGTTAACTACACATGGTTGAGGATATTACTAGTTTAACTAGCTTGTCTTGCGTTGCATATAATCAATGCGGTGCCTGTTAATTTATCATCGAATCACAGCCTACTTCGCCAAACGGGTGATGATTTAACAAAAACGCATTCGCGAAAAAAGCACTGTCGTTGCACCAATGTACCTAACCATAAACATCAATGCCTTTCTTAAAATCAATACACAAGTATATATTTTTAAACCTGCATATTTAGTTAAAAGAAATTCATGTTAGCAGGCAATATTAACCAGGGAAATTGTGTCCCTTCTCTTAAGTTCAGTGCAAGCAGAGTCAGGGTATATGAAGCAGTTTGGGCCGCCTGGCTCATTGCGAACTGTGAAGACCATTTCTTCCTAACAAAGACCGTAATTAATTTGCCAGAATTTTACATAATTATGACATAACATTGAAGGTTGTGCAATGTAACAGCAATATTTAAACTTAGGGATGCCACCTGTTCGATAAAATACGGATCGATTCCGTATTTCACTGAAAGAATAAACGTTTTGTTTTCGAAATGATAGTTTCCGGATTTGACCATATTAATGACCTAAGGCTTGTATTTCTGTGTGTTTATTATATTATTATTAAGTCTATGATTTGATATTTGATAGAGCAGTCTGACTGAGCTCTGGTAGGCAGCAGCAGGCTCGTAAGCATTCATTAAAACAGCACTTTCCTGCGTTTACCAGCAGCTCCTCGAAATGCTTGAAGCACAGTGCTGTTTATGACTTCAAGCCTAACAACTCCCAAGATTACGCTGGCAATACTATAATGCCTATAATAACATCCAATAGTCAAAGGTATATGAAATACAAATGGTATAGAGAGAAATAGTCCTATAAATCCTATAATAACTACAACCTAAAACTTCTCAATGGGGAATATTGAAGACTCATGTTAAAAAGAACCACCAGCTTTCATATGTTCTCATGTTCTGAGCAAGGAACTTAAAAGTTAGCAGTCACACCTGTGACTGCTTTATGCCTCTATCTAATGTCAATATGCCTTGTCTACTGCTGTCTTGGCTAGTCCTAATTGTTTAATTTCACTGTAGAGCCCTCAGTCCCGCTCACCTTGCCTTAGATAGCTCTTTTGTCCCACCCCCTCACATTCGGAGACCTCATCTGGCTTAACTGGTCCCACCAGAGACGAAACCTCTCATCGTCACTCAATGCCTAGGTTTACGTCCACTGTACTCACATACTACCATACCCTTGTCTGCTCCTTATGCCTTGAATCTATTCTACCACACCCAGAAAAATGCTCCTTATTTGCTCCTTATCTGCCCCACAGAATTTCTGTTCTGAACGCACTAGACGACCAGTTCTTATAGCCTTTGGCCGCATCCTTATCCTACTCCTCCTCTGTTCCTCTGGTGATGTAGAGGTTAACCCAGGCCCTGTAGACCCCAGTACCACACCTATTC
Source organism: Salmo salar (assembly GCF_965601325.2). Taxonomy (NCBI): domain Eukaryota; kingdom Metazoa; phylum Chordata; class Actinopteri; order Salmoniformes; family Salmonidae; genus Salmo; species Salmo salar. Next base: position 114,122,279 of record NC_138303.1, on the reverse strand, counting down.
CCCAGGCGCTATCATTTGTTGACTTCTGAAACCGTAAAAGCCTTGGTTACATGCATGTTAACATCAGAAGCATTCTCCCTAAGTTTGTTTTATTCACTGCTTTAGCACACTCCACCAACCCTGATGTCCTAGCCATGTCTGAATCCTGGCTTAAGAAGGCCACCAAAAATTCTGAAATTTCCATCCCCAACTACAACATTTTCCACCAAGATAGAACTGCCAAAGGGGGCGGAGTTGCAATTTACTGCAGAGACAGCCTGCAGAGTTCTGTCATGCTATCAAGGTCTGTGCCCAAACAGTTCAAGCTTCTACTTTTAAAAATACACCTTTCCAGGAAGAAGTCTCTCACTGTTGCCGCTTGCTACAGACCGCCCCTCAGCCCCCAGCTGTGCCCTGGACACCATATGTGTGATTGATTGCCCCCCCATTTATCTTCAGAGTTCATACTGTTAGGTGACCTAAACTGGGATATGCTTAACACCCCGGCCGTCCTACAATATAAGCTAAAATGCCCTCAATCTAACACAAAGTATCAAGGACCCTACCAGGTACAACCCCAAATCCGTAAACACGGGCACCCTCATAGATATCATCTTGACTAACCTGCCCTCTAAATACACCTCTGCTGTCTTCAACCAGGATCTCAGCGATCACTGCCTCATTGCCTGCGTCCATAATGGGTCCGCGGTCAAACGACCACCTATCATCACTGTCAAATGCTCCCTAAAACACTTCAGCGAGCAGGCCTTTCTAATCCACCTGGCCCGGGTATCCTGGAAGGATATTGACCTCTTCCCGTCAGTAGAGGATGCCTGGTTATCCTTTAAGTGCTTTCCTCAACATTTTAAATAAGCATGCCCCATTACATTTTTTTAGAACTAAGTATAGATATAGCCCTTGGTTCACTCCAGACTTGACTGCCCTTGACCAGCACAAAAACATCCTGGTTTGAGTCACACTGTGCAGACTGGTGAGAGTTGTCCGGTAGCTGATGACTGCTAGCAGTGGCTAGCTGACTATTAGCTAGTAGCTAGTTCGCTGGCTAGCTTCTGTTGGGGGTTCCGGTTCAAAAGTAAAGAAAATAGCAGATCCATATCACATTGGGTGAGGCTGATTGCAGGAGAGTATGTTGAAGTTGAGGTTAAGAAAAATATTTTAAAAAATATATGCGAAGAAAAAAAATATAAAAAGATATATACACGGGACACGACAAGAAGAGGACAAAGACGTCTGACTGCTACGCCAGGCCAACAGCTCTGCACCCCCCGCAGCAACCTGCCCAAGCCCCCCCCCCTCTCCTTCACCCAAATCCAGATAGCTGATGTTCTGAAAGAGCAGCAAAATCTGGATCCCTACATATCAGCTGGGTTAGACAATCTGGACCCTCTCTTTCTTAAATGATCCGCTGCAATTGTTGCTTTTACTAGCCTGTTGAACCTCTCTCTCGTATCGTCCGAGATCTCTAAAGATTGGAAAGCTGCCGCAGTCATCCCCCTCTTCAAAGAGGGTGACACTCTAGACCCAAACTGTTACAGACCTATATCCATCCTGCCCTGCCTTTCTAAGGTCTTCGAAAGCCAAGTTAACAAACAGATTACCGACCATTTCGAATCCCACCGTACCTTCTCTGCTATGCAATCTGGTCCTAAACAATATCATAACCGCCATCGATAAAAAACAGTACTGTGCAGCCGTCTTCATCAAGCTGGCCAAGGCTTTCGACTCTGTCAATCACCGCATTCTTATTGGCAGACTCAACAGCCTTGCTTTCTCAAATGACTGCTTCGCCTGGTTCACCAACTACTTCTCCGATAGAGTTCACTGTGTCAAACAGGGTTCAATTCTCGGGCCGACTCTTTTCTCTGTATATGTATATGTATATGTATATGTATATATATATATATATATATATATATATATATATATATATATATATATATATATATATATATATATATATATATATATATATATCTCAATGATGTCGCTCTTGCTACTGGTGATTCTCTGATCCACCTCTATGCAGACGACACCATTCTGTATACTTCTGGCCCTTCTTTGTTCACTGTGTTAACAAACCTCCAAACTAACTTCAATGCCATACAACACTCCTTCCGTGGACTCCGACTGCTCTTAAACGCTAGTAAAACTAAATGCATGCTTTTCAACCGATCACTGCCCATACCCGCCCGCCCAACTAGCATCACTACTCTGGACGGTTCTGAATTAGAATATGTGGACAACTACAAATACCTAGGTGTCTGGTTAGACTGTGAACTCTCCTTCCAGACTCACATTAAGCATCTCCAATCCAAAGTGAAATCTAGAATCGGCTTCCTATTTCGCAACAAAGCCTCCTTCACTCATGCTGCTAAACATACCCTCGTAAAACTGACTATCCTACCGATCCTTGACTTGGGCGATGTCATTTACAAAATAGCCTCCAACACACTACTCAGCAAACTGGATGTAGTCTATCACAGTGCCATCCGCTTTGACACCAAAGCCCCATATACTACCCACCACTGCGACCTGAATGCTCTCGTTGGCTGACTCTCGCTTCATATTCGTCACCAAACCCACTGGCTCCAGGTCATCTATAAGTCTATGCTAGGTAAAGCCCCGCCTTATGTCAGCTCACTGGTCTCCATAGCAACACCCACCCATAGCACACGCTCCAGCAGGTATATTTCACTGGTCACCCTCAAAGCCAACTCCCCCTTTGCCCACCTTTCCTTCCAGTTCTCTGCTGCCAATGACTGGAACGAATTGTAAAAATCACTGAAGTTGAAGACTCATATCTCCCTCACTAGCTTTAAGCACCAGCTGTCAGAGCAGCTCACAGATCATTGCACCTGTACATAGCCCATCTGTAAATAGTCCACCCAACTACCTCATCCCCATATAGTTATTTATTTTTGCTCTTTTGCGCCCCAGTATCTCTACTTGCACATCATCATCTGCACATCTATCACTCCAGTGTTAATGGTAAATTGTAATTATTTCGCCACTATGGCCTATTTATTGCTTTACCTTCCTAATCTTACTACATTTGCACTCACTGTATATAGACTTTTCTATTGTGTTATTGACTGTATGTTTGTTTATCCAATGTGTAACTCTGTGTTGTTGTTTGTGTCGCACTGCTTTGCTTTATCTTGGCCAGGTCGCAGTTGTAAATGAGAACTTGTTCTCAACTGGCCTACCTGGTTAAATAAAGGACTTGTTCTCAACTGGCCTACCTGGTTAAATAAATGTGAAATTAAAATTAAAAAAGACACACAAAGTCACTCAAGAGACACACACACACGTAGATAGAGGTAGTAGTTTACTCACTTTACCCCGATCACTTCTGAGCAGTGACTATGGTTGATAGCCTATAGCTAGCTAACAGTTTCCTTGTTATCATCAATGCCACCAAGACAGCTATAACATAAGGCTAAATTATGATATTGTTCATTAGGAGAAAAACATTTCAAGTGTAATACTATGTTTGTCTATGCCTGTCCTTATTATGATGTGAACACAACCCATCTCATCACATTCCATACACAGAGCCATACTGGTACACAGGGGTTGAAATGTAGCTAGCCCTCTAGCCTGAGGCTAGTACTTTTCAGACTGGGTTAGGAGAAAAAGTACCAAACTAGCCCATGAAATTCTGTCTTTTCAAACATCACATGGAACCATATTTTGGACCTCAATGTTATACTTTGCTGGCCAGGGCCTAAGATCTTTAAGTTCAGTCCCTGCTTGTGTGTATAAACAATTTGATTCAGTACATACCTTGACAACTGTCGTTCACTTCCTCAAACCCCGCCTGGCACACACACTTCCCGATGGGCACTAGCCACTCCCCCTCTGCGCTGCAGTGCATCCTGGGTAGGTCCTCCGCCACCGAGTTGTTGACACATTTTCCTGCCACCTCCAGCAGCTGGGAGGAGTCCGACCCTGTAATTGTGTCCTGGAACTGAGCTAGGTTCCTCACTATGAAGGGACACTTCTTATAGAAGACCCTGACGGATAGCAACGCTACGCAGGCTCCCAGGTCCTGAAACGCCAAGTAGAAGCCCTTCTTCATCAACGGTCCCAGATCTCTTACCTCTGTATTCAGCTTCATCACTCTGTCTCCCAGGTCTAACTCCGTAAAGCTCTCGTCAGCAGCTATGGTGTCTACCTTAGAGTACTGGCTTTCCCTGAGATACCTCCCCTCCTCATCGTTAGACTCGTAGTAGTACATGTTGAAGGTCTCTTTGCAGGTACCAACGCCACCCGGAAGGCTGTTACAGTCCCTCAGGGTGAACTGTAGCTCCACGAACACTCTTTGAGCTCCCTCGTTGAGGATGAGGTTAGTCTGCAGCCAGTTGTTCTGGTTGTGTTCCATCACTTTACACACCTGGTACGTGTGGATGGGAGCATAGTTCTCATCCACCTCACCTATCTCCTCCCACTGTAGAGAAGGGAAATAGAGAGACGGAAAGATGTCAAACATTGTTCATGTTCAGTTACAGCTGACTGGGTTATGTTGTAATTAGATACTGTTAAGTAGTTATCATCTACAGGTTATTACTATGGATCAGAACCTAACTACTATGGATCAGAACCTATTGTCTATAGGTTACTACTATGGATCAGAACCTATTGTCTATAGGTTACTACTATGGATCAGAACCTATTGTCTATAGGTTACTACTATGGACCAGAACCAGAACCTATTGTCTATAGGTTACTACTATGGATCAGAACCTATTGTCTATAGGTTACTACTATGGACCAGAACCTAACTACTATGGACCAGAACCAGAACCTATTGTCTATAGGTTACTACTATGGATCAGAACCTATTGTCTATAGGTTACTACTATGGATCAGAACCTATTGTCTATAGGTTACTACTATGGACCAGAACCTAACTACTATGGACCAGAACCAGAACCTATTGTCTATAGGTTACTACTATGGACCAGAACCGGTGGAATAATAGTGTAGCTGGTGAGGATGGTAGAAAATGTGTAAGTTGTGTCTGGGTTGTGTCTGGGTTTTTGTGGGTTGCGTATGGGTTGTGTGTGGGTTGTGTATTGGTTGCGTATGGGTTGTGTGTGGTTGTGTATTGGTTGTGTGTGGGTTGCGTGTTGGTTGTGTGTTGGTTGTGTGTTGGTTGTGTATTGGTTGTGTATTGGTTGTGTCTGGGTTGCGTGTGGGTTGTGAACCAGCTATTGAAACCCTTTTTTTACAAGAAGCTAATATAATGGTCACAGTTTAACTCCACTTCAACTGACAAAGTAAAAGCATAAAGACATTTCAAATACAACATTAATAATTCACTCCTCAGTAATCAGCTTCCATTAACTTAGAAATTACATCTCATTCCAGCTAGTAGCCAGTCCCGTCAGAGAGACCAGGGTCCTAGTGGTCTGACTGACTGGCTGTAATGATGATATTTTCCTCTAAACCCAGGAGGCTTCAGACAGATGGGAGGTGTATTATAATGACTGACACACACACACACACACACACACACACACACACACACACACACACACACACACACACACACACACACACACACACACACACACACACACACCACACACACACACACACACACACACACACACACACACACACACACACACACACACACACGCACACGTGTTTCTAATGTCTCTGCGCTAAAGGCTGGGACAGCTATAAACATCTTTCTGCTCCAACCGCCATCACCCCCCCAGCCAATTGAATCCTTTCATCAGCCAGCTAATAGTGTCCTTTCATGACTCCGTAATGTGGTCGCCAATACATGTCTGTGATCTGGTGGAACTGTATAATGTCCCTTATCACAGACTATATAATGTCTCCATAATCAGCTGTCTCCAATGTGGGGCTTCCTAACATACATAATCAGCTGTGTGATGTAGAGAAGTGGTGCACGAGGACGGTATGTAAAGTATAGAATGATTTAGGACAAAGCTCCAACTGTTAAATAGGACTACGTAGATAGGTGCCAAATCAAATGTTATTTGTCACATGCACCTTACAGTGAAATGCTTACTTACAAGCCCTTTAACCAACAATATAGGTTTAAGATAAATACCTTAAAAATAAAAAAAGGTAAGAGATAAGAATAACAAATAATTAAAAAGAGTAGCAGTAAATAACAATAGTCATTAAATTACATTTACATTTAAGTCATTTAGCAGACGCTCTTATCCAGAGCGTCTTACAAATTGGTGCATTCACCTTATGATATCCAGTGGAACAACCACTTTACAATAGTGAATCTAAATATTTTAAGGGGGGGGGGGGGGGGGGGGGTTAGAAGGATTACTTTATCCTATCCTAGGTATTCCTTAAAGAGGTGGGGTTTCAGGTGTCTCCGGAAGGTGGTGACTGACTCCGCTGTCCTGGCGTCGTGAGGGAGCTTGTTCCACCATTGGGGTGCCAGAGCAGTGAACAGTTTTGACTGGGCTGAGCGGGAACTGTGCTTCCTCAGAGGTAGGGGGGCCAGCAGGCCAGAGGTGGATGAACGCAGTGCCCTTGTTTGGGTGTAGGGCCTGATCAGAGCCTGAAGGTATGGAGGTGCCGTTCCCTTCACAGCTCCGTAGGCAATCACCATGGTCTTGTAGCGGATGCGAGCTTCAACTGGAAGCCAGTGGAGAGAGCGGAGGAGCGGGGTGACGTGAGAGAACTTGGGAAGGTTGAACACCAGACGGGCTGCGGCGTTCTGGATGAGTTGTAGGGGTTTAATGGCACAGGCAGGGAGCCCAGCCAACAGCGAGTTGCAGTAATCCAGACGGGAGATGACAAGTGCCTGGATTAGGACCTGCGCCGCTTCCTGTGTGAGGCAGGGTCGTACTCTGCGAATGTTGTAGAGCATGAACCTACAGGATCGGGTCACCGCCTTGATGTTAGTGGAGAATGACAGGGTGTTGTCCAGGATCACGCCAAGGTTCTTAGCACTCTGGGAGGAGGACACAAGGGAGTTGTCAACCGTGATGGCGAGATCATGGAACGGGCAGTCCTTCCCCGGGAGGAAGAGCAGCTCCGTCTTGCCGAGGTTTAGCTTGAGCTGGTGATCTGTCATCCACACTGATATGTCTGACAGACATGCAGAGATGCGATTCGCCGCCTGGTTATCAGAAGGGGGAAAGGAGAAGATGAATTGTGTGTCGTCTGCATAGCAATGATAGGAGAGACCATGTGAAGATATGACAGAGCCAAGTGACTTGGTGTATAGCGAGAATAGGAGAGGGCCTAGAACAGAGCCCTGGGGGACACCAGTGGTGAGAGCGCATGGTGCGGAGACAGATTCTCGCCACGCCACCTGGTAGGAGCGACCTGTCAGGTAGGACGCAATCCAAGCGTGGGCCGCACCGGAGATGCCCAACTCGGAGAGGGTGGAGAGGAGGATCTTATGGTTCACAGTATCAAAGGCAGCAGATAGGTCTAGAAGGATGAGAGCAGAGGAGAGAGAGTTAGCTTTAGCAGTGCGGAGAGCCTCCGTGACACAGAGAAGAGCAGTCTCAGTTGAATGCCCAGTCTTGAAACCTGACTGATTAGGATCAAGAAGGTCATTCTGAGAGAGATAGCAGGAGAGCTGGCCAAGGACGGCACGTTCAAGAGTTTTGGAGAGAAAAGAAAGAAGGGATACTGGTCTGTAGTTGTTGACATCGGAGGGATCGAGTGTAGGTTTTTTCAGAAGGGGTGCAACTCTCGCTCTCTTGAAGACGGAAGGGACGTAGCCAGCGGTCAAGGATGAGTTGATGAGCGAGGTGAGGAAGGGGAGAAGGTCTCCGGAAATGGTCTGGAGAAGAGAGGAGGGGATAGGGTCAAGTGGGCAGGTTGTTGGGCGGCCGGCCGTCACAAGACGCGAGATTTCATCTGGAGAGAGAGGGGAGAAAGAGGTCAAAGCACAGGGTAGGGCAGTGTGAGCAGGACCAGCGGTGTCGTTTGACTTAGCAAACGAGGATCGGATATCGTCAACCTTCTTTTCAAAATGGTTGACGAAGTCATCCGCAGAGAGGGAGGAGGGGGGGGGGGGGGGAGGAGGATTCAGGAGGGAGGAGAAGGTAGCGAAGAGCTTCCTAGGGTTAGAGGCAGATGCTTGGAATTTAGAGTGGTAGAAAGTGGCTTTAGCAGCAGAGACAGAAGAGGAGAATGTAGAGAGGAGGGAGTGAAAGGATGCCAGGTCCGCAGGGAGGCGAGTTTTCCTCCATTTCCGCTCGGCTGCCCGGAGCCCTGTTCTGTGAGCTCGTAGTGAGTCGTCGAGCCACGGAGCAGGAGGGGAGGACCGAGCCGGCCTGGAGGATAGGGGACAGAGAAAATCAAAGGATGCAGAAAGGGAGGAGAGGAGGGTTGAGGAGGCAGAATCAGGAGATAGGTTGGAGAAGGTTTGAGCAGAGGGAAGAGATGATAGGATGGAAGAGGAGAGAGTAGCGGGAGAGAGAGAGCGAAGGTTGGGACGGCGCAATACCATCCGAGTAGGGGCAGAGTGAGAAGTGTTGGATGAGAGCAAGAGGGAAAAGGATACAAGGTAGTGGTCGGATGCCTAGTATAGTATATATAGTATATAGTATATAGTCCATGCCTAGTGTGAAGCTGCAGGTCTTTAAAAGGGCATTGGGCGCCCACCAGTTGCCAGAAAGCACCTTGGCATAAATTCTACAAGTGTCTAGAACTCTATTGGAGAGGATGTGACATCATTCTTTCCGAGGTAAATTTCATCATTTGGTGTTTTGTTGATGGTGGTGGAAAACACTGTCTCAGGCGCCGCTCCAGAATCTCCCATAAGTCTTCAATTTGGTTAAGATGTTGGGCCTAATGTATTAAATTGTGCGAATTTACTAAATTAGGTCTTACTAAATTGTGCAGTACGTGGAGATTGTAGGATTTGCGCGTGCCCCAAATTATCGGGATTTATCAAACTGTCTCAAGCAACATATAAGCAGGTTTTAATTGATAATTCAGAGCCATTCACCTTATATGGTAACCAACACGCCCTCCATTCACCTTATATGGTAACCAACACGCCCTCCATTCACCTTATATGGTACCCAAAATGCCCTCCATTCACCTTATATGGTAACCAAAACGCCCTCCATTCACCTTATATGGTACCCAAAACGCCCTCCATTCACCTTATATGGTACCCAAAACGCCCTCCATTCACATTATATGGTAACCAACACGCCCTCCATTCACCTTATATGGTAACCAACACGCCCTCCACATTCACCTTATATGGTAACCAAAACGCCCTCCATTCACCTTATATGGTAACCAACACGCCCTCCATTCACCTTATATGGTAACCAAAACGCCCTCCATTCACCTTATATGGTACCCAAAACGCCCTCCATTCACCTTATATGGTAACCAACACGCCCTCCATTCACCTTATATGGTAACCAACACGCCCTCCATTCACCTTATATGGTAACCAACACGCCCTCCATTCACCTTATATGGTAACCAAAACACCCTCGTTTGCTGTATGGAAATGTTGGAACATTTCTAAAAGAAAGTGCAATGGTAAATAAGATCATATTTCTGTAGAACGATTTCATAGCGAGGGCCAAAACACTGGCTGCATTACGCACGATCGATTATCTATTCAAACCATTTAACAGTAAATGCAACAGCCCCATACAGTGCAAAATAAAAATAATTGTTCAATATTTAGTTTATCAATTCATTGTGTTTCTATGTCCTGCATTGGTTTAGGCTCTGAGATGAAACATGCTATGGTGTTATGGACCTAGCAGCCTACCAATACTGACTAGGCCACCAGTCTGGCAACTGGAATAGATTCCCACCATATCCTTGCTTACAGCTGCACCGGGTCAAACAGGCTTCCTGTTTACAGCGCATTTCGGAAAGTATTCAGACACCTTCACTTTTTCCATATTTTGTTACGTTACAGACTTATTCTAAAATGGTTTAAAATGTTTTTTTTTTAAAGTCTCATGATTGTGGACTACAGGAAAAAGAGGACTGAGCAAGCCCCCGTTCTCATCGACGGGGCTGCAGTGGAGCAGGTTGAGAGCTTCAAGTTCCTTGGTGTCCACATCACCAACAAACTAACATGGTCCAAGCACACCAAGACAGTTGTGAAGGGGGCACGACAAAACCTATTCCCCCTCAGGAAACGAAAAAGATTTGTCATGGGTCCTCAGATCCTCAAAAAGGTTCTACAGCTGCACCATCAAGAGCATTCTGACTGGTTGCATTCTGACTGGTTGCATCACCGTATGGCAACTGCTCGGCCTCCGACCGCAAGGCACTACAGAGGGTAGTGCGAACGGCCTAGTACATCACTGGGGCCAAGCTTCCTGCCATCCAGGTCCTCTATACCAGGCGGTGTCAGAGGAAGGCACTAAAAATTGTCCAAGACTCCAGCCACCCTGGTCATAGACTGTTCTCTCTGCTACCCCACGGCAAATGGTACCGGAGCGCCAAGTCTAGGTCCAAGAGGCTTCTAAACAGCTTTTACCCCCCAAGCCGTAAGACTCCTGAACAGCTAATCAAATGGCTACCCAGACTATTTGCATTGCCCCCCCCCCCCCCCCTCTTTTACACAGCTGCTACTCTCTGTTGTTATCATCTATACATAGTCACTTTAATAACTCTACCTACATGTACATATTACCTCAACTAACCGGTGCCCCTGCACATTGTACCGGTACCCCCTGTATGTAGCCTCCACATTGACTCTGTACCGGTACCCCCTGTATATAGCCTCCACATTGACTCTGTACTGGTACCCCCTGTATATAGCCTCCACATTGACTCTGTACCGGTACCCCCTGTATGTAGCCTCCACATTGACTCTGTACCCGGTACCCCCCTGTATATAGTCTCACTATTGTTATTTTAATGCTGCTCTTTAACTACTTGTTACTTTTATTTCTTATTCTTATCTGTATTTATTTATTTTTCTTAACTGCATTGTTGGTTATGAGCTCATAAGTAAGCATTTCACTGTAAGGTCTACACTTGTATTCGGCGCACGTGACTAATAACATTTGATCAATCTGCACACATAATAACAAAGCGAAAATGGATGAAGTTTGGAACCACCAAGACTCTTCCTAGAGCTGGCCGCCCGGCCAAACCGAGCAATCGGGGGGGTGGGGGAGGGCCTTGTCCCGAAGCCAGTCCTGCGTTGTCTTGGCTGTGTGCCAGACTGGGGCTAAGGTTCACCTTCCAACAAGACAACGACTCTAAGCACACAGCCAAGATAATAAAGGAGTGGCTTCGGGACAAGTCTCTGAATGTCCTTGAGTGGCGCAGCCAGAACCCGATCGAACATCTCTGGAGAGACCTGAAAATAGCTGTGCAGCGATGCTCCCCTTCCAACCTGACAGAGCTTGAGAGGATCTACAGAGAAGAATGGGAGAAACTCCCCAAATACAGGTGTGCCAAGCTTGTAGCGTCATACCCAAGACTTGAGACTGTAATCACTACTTAAGGTGCTTCAAAAAAGTACTGAGTAAATGTTCTGAATACTTATGTAAATGTGATATTTCCAGTTTTTATGTTTAATAAATTTGCACCAAAAAAAATGTTTTTGCTTTGTCATTATGGGGTATTGTGTGTAGATTGATGAAGGGAAAGAACAATTTAATCAATTTTAGAATAAGACTGTAACGTAACAAAATGTGGAAAAAGTGAAGGGGTCTGAATACTTTCCGAGAGATTAAGACCCCGCTGAGCCGACATGGCTCAGAAAACGTACCTCAATACAGCTGAGAAATTGCGTTATACTCAGAATTGTCCCATTATCCCAACTGTTGGGAAGATTGAACGACTGCTAAGCAGGTGTAACAGTTAGGATAATGGGACAGTACAACTCAAACAGCAAATGTGATTTTCACATGTGAAAGTTTTTGCGCCTGTCTGTCTGCCTACCTACCGGCCTACATGCCTGTCTGTCTGCCTGCCTGCCTGCCTGCCTAATCTGCCTACATGCCTGTCTGTCTGCCTACCTACCGGCCTACATGCCTGTCTGTCTGCCTGCCTGCCTGGCTGTCTGCCTGCCTGCCTGCATGTCTAATCTGCCTACATGCCTGTCTGTCTTCCTGTATGCCTGCCTGCCTACATGCCTGTCTGTCTGTCTGCCTACATGCCTGTCTGTCTGTCTACATGCCTGCCTGTCTGTCTGTCTGCCTACATGCCTGCCTGCCTGCCTGTCTGTCTGCCTACATGCACGTATCTGTGTGCCGTGCTGAGTCTGAGGTCTGGCTGGACCCCTGATGACACACCCAGCAGAGTAACACACACACACACACACACCACACACACACACACACACACACACACACACACACACACACACACACACACACACACACACACACACACACACACACACACACACACACACACACACACACACACACACACACACACACACACACACACACACACACACACACACACACACACGCAGTAGAGACCACAGAGACAAATCCTCTTAACGCTGATAAACAGGATGTAAAGTAACAGGTTGGACTCGGCTTTAAAACAGATTAGGCCTAACACACACTTACTCTAACAGCGAGTGCTTCCCAAACCCTACTCCCTATACACTACAGTTGACAAGGGCCCTTAAGGATCTGGTAAAAAAGTACTCCACTATACAGTGAATATGGAGCCATTTGGGAAGCACACAGGAACAAGGTGCTCTTCACAACGACTGGAGGTACAGTACACTCACACAAAGGGATTACCCAGGATGGACCGGAGATACACTGAGAGGACAAAACATTACGAACACCGTCCTAATATTGAGTTACACCCCGCTTCACACCGCTTCAATTTGCCTGGGCATGGGCTCTACAAGGTGTCGAAAGCATTCCACAAGGATGCTGGCCCATGTTGACTCCAATACTTCCCACTGTCCTTTGGGTGGTGGACCATTCTTGATAAACACGGGAAACTATTGAGCGTGAAAAACACAGCAGTGTTGTACTTCTTGACTCACTCTGGTGCGCCTGACACCTACTACCATGCCCTCTCAAATAAACTTAAATCTTTTGTCTTGCCCATTCACGCTCTGAATGGCACACATACACAATCCATGTCTCAATTACATTTTCTCAAGGCTTAAAAATCCTTCTTTAACCCCGTCTCCTCCCCCTTCATCTACACTGATTGAAGTGGATTTAACAAGTGAACATCAATAAGGGATCATAACTTTCACCTGGATTCACCTGGTCAGTCTATGTCATGGCAAAAGGTGTTCTTAATTTATTGTATACTCAGTGTAATTGACCAGCATCACTGGGTTTTACCTTGCAACGTTTGCGTTTCTATCTAGCAATGGTGATCGTAAAGTTTATTAGCGTTGGCACCGTTAGAGATCTTTACCCTCCTGTTCTACCGACCGACTGTTCCTGTAGACAGAACAACTGTGTTTGATGATAACAGAAAGCATTTTCTTAACCTGACCTTTAGCCGTTCTTCCTCCCTGCATCTTTTTTTTTAATCCTTCTCTATTTCTCTACTTCCTTTCACTCGTTACTCTGTATCCTCCTGTTCACTCCTGAATGCACCGTTCACTGTTTCTCTCCCACTTGAACCCTGTAACTCACTCCAAGCCAACACTATTTCTGGGGCTCAACTGTGCACTAAATATGACGCACACCAAACCCAAGTGCTCAGTCACTAGGCATTCCCCCCTAGCCCCTCAACACAGAATATAAGATAGAGCTAAGAGAAAGAACAGTCAGGACTGGTTGAAGCCAAGTGGGAAGGATTATTTTATTTATTTATTTATTTTATTATTTTATAAGGATTATTTTAAAAGTGTCTGCTGTGAATCATCATAATCAATACACTGGTAAAAGTCTACAGTTAAAAAACGCCAAGACATGTACATATGTTATTGTCTCAATTGTATCAAAATGTCATTTTCATTGCTAGCTATTGTTAGCTAAAAGTCAACAGTTAAAAGTGCCTTTGGAAAGTATTCAGACCCCTTGAATTTCTTCACATTTTGTTACATTTTCATCCTTATTCTAAAATGGATTTAAATAAGAAAACAAATCCTCATCAATCTACACACAATACCCCATAATGACATCACAATACCCCATAATGACATCACAATACCCCATAATGACATCACAATACCCCATAATGACATCACAATACCCCATAATGACAAAGTGAAAACAGGTTTTTAGAAAAACAGAAATACCTTATTATACCTCAGTATTCAGACCCTTTGCTATGAGACTCGAAATTGAGCTCAGGTGCATCCTGTTTCCATTGATCATCCTTGAGATGTTTCTACAACTTGATTTTCAGTCCACCTGTGGTAAATTCAGTTGATTGGACATGATTTGGAGAGGCACACACCTGTCTATATAAGGTCCCACAGTTGACAGTGCATATCAGAGAAAAGACCATGTTATGAGGTCTAAGGAATTGTCCATAGAGCTCCGAGAAAGGATTATGTCGAGGCACAGATTTGGGGAAGGGTACCAAAACATGTCTGCAGCATTGAAGGTCCCCAAGAACACAGTGGCCTCCATCATTCTAAAATGGAAGAAGTTTGGAACCACCAAGACTCTTCCTAGAGCTGGCCGCCCGGCCAAACTGAGCAGGATCGGGGGAGAAGGGCCTTGATCAGGTAGGTGACCAAGAACCCAATGGTCACTCTGACAGAGCTCCTCTGTGGAAATGGGAGAACCTTCCAGAAGGACAACCATCTCTGCAGCACTCCACCAAACGCAACTTTATGTAAAAGTAAAAGGCACATGACAAGACTCAGACCATGAGAAACAAGATTCTCTGGTCTGAATGCCAAGCTTCACATCTGGAGGAAACCTGGTACCATCCCTACGGTGAAGCATTGTGGTGGCAGCATCATGCTGTGGCGATGTTTTTCAACGGCAGGGACTGGGAGACTAGTCAGGATTGAGGGAAAGATGAACGGAGCAAAGTACAGAGAGATCCTTGATGAAAACTTGCTCCAGAGCGCTCAGGACCTCAGACTGGGGTGAAGGTTCACCTTCCAACAGGGCAACGACCCTAAGCACACAGCCAAGACAACACAGGAGTGGCTTCGGGACAAGTCTCTGAATGTCCTTGATTGGCCCAGCCAGAGCACAGACTTGAACTCGATGGAATATCTCTGGAGAGACCTGAAAATAGCTGTGCAGCGACGCTCCCCATCCATCCTGACAGAGCTTGAGAGGATCTGCAGAGAAAAATTTGAGAAACTCCCAAATACAGGTGTGCCAAGCTTGTAGCGTCATACCCAAAAAGACTTGATGCTGTAATCGCTGCCAAAGGTGTTTCAACAAAGTGCTGAGTAAAGAGTCTGAATACTTATGTAAATGTTATATTTGCAGGTTTTTTTTTATAAATTAGCAAACATTTCTAAAAACCTATTTTCACTTCATCATTATGCTGTATTGTGTGTAGATTGATGAGGGGAAAAAAACAATAATCAATTTTAGAATAAGTCTGAAAACTTTCCGAAGGCACTGTAGCTAGCTAGCTAGACAGTTGCATACAGTCACCGTTACAGCTCGCTACATCCCGCAAAAAGCAATTGTTTACAGATGGCTCGTTGCGAGATGAAGCAACATCAAGACTGTTAGCTGAGCTAGCCAGTTGGTTTCTGCTGTTAATGATGATTGCACATGTGCTAAGCCATGTATAACATGATGATAATCTTTGCTTGCCAATTTGTAATGTTTACCTAGCTAGCTACAAAAAAATAGCTACTGTGGTGCGAATGCTAATTGATAGCAAGCTAATCAAACCATATGTCACGTTATAGGGACACATGCTAAGTTGGCTAGCTATCTAGCCACAATGAATTGATAGCTAAATAGCTAGATAGCTATTGGATTATATTATATATATTTTTTTTATATGCTCAACTAGCTGGCGAGCTAGATCAATACCATTTGTATCTAGCTAGCTGGTAATTGTGAAGCTAAGTGTTTGCTAAATCTAGCTAGTTATCTTGTGTCTGCATTGCCATTGTTTGGCTGGATGCAGGTTCAGTATGTACTGGGCATTTTTAGTTCAGCTCTAGCAGTCAACAGGCAATAACAAGCTATAGGACATTAATTCACATTTTAACCTATTTTTCTGGACTTTGTCGTCTCTCTCTTGTTGACCTGAGGTTGAGCTGAGCTGGGACTGAGCTGGGACTGATACTGATGAGGATTGGTCCGGTGCAGACTGAAAAGGAGACTGAGTTTGTGTGGTTTGTGTGAGCATTTATGAAGTACCACTCACCCCATTCTTTGGGTAAGCTATCCACCCAAGGTCCCCCATGACAGAGCGAGAGTCCAGCAAGTTCACTGCAGAAACACAGGAAGGACACAGTTAGTATGTAGAACACATTTGGGAAGATTTGAAATTAAAAACACTTTTTTCACATAACCCAAATTATAGTGATCATTCAGTGAGCCACACAATAGACCGACCTACTGGTAACTGATCAGTACTGACAGACCTACTGGTAACTGATCAGAACAGACAGACCTACTGGTAACTGATCTGAACAGACAGACCTACTGGTAACTGAACAGTACAGACAGACCTACTGGTAACTGAACAGAACAGACAGGCCTACTGGTAACTGATCAGAACTGACAGGCCTACTGGTAACTGAACAGTACAGACAGGCCTACTGGTAACTGATCAGAACTGACAGGCCTACTGGTAACTGAACAGTACAGACAGACCTACTGGTAACTGAACAGAACAGACAGACCTACTGGTAACTGATCAGAACAGACAGACCTACTGGTAACTGATCAGTACAGACAGACCTACTGGTAACTGATCAGTACAGACAGACCTACTGGTAACTGATCAGTACAGACAGACCTACTGGTAACTGATCAGAACAGACAGACCTACTGGTAACTGATCAGTATAGACAGACCTACTGGTAACTGATCAGTACAGACAGACCTACTGGTAACTGATCAGTACAGACAGACCTACTGGTAACTGAACAGAACAGACAGACCTACTGGTAACTGATCAGAACAGACAGACCTACTGGTAACTGATCAGTACAGACAGACCTACTGGTAACTGATCAGTATAGACAGACCTACTGGTAACTGAACAGTACAGACATACCTAGTTAATAGTATAATAGACCTTTGCAAAATATTTCTGAACAATGATGACCGATATGTTAAGGGCACAACGGCCAATGCCTTCACCAATGAAAAGTCATCATGCCTTCACCAATGAAAAGTCAACATGCCTTCACCAATGAAAAGTCAACATGCCTTCACCAATGAAAAGTCAACATGCCTTCACCAATGAAAAGTCAACATGCCTTCACCAATGAAAAGTCAACATGCCTTCACCAATGAAAAGTCAACATGCCTTCACCAATGAAAAATCCTCATTCCTTCACCAATGAAAAATCCTCCTCCTTCACCAATAAAAAATCCTCATTCCTTCACCAATAAAAAAATCCTCATTCCTTCACCAATGAAAAATCCTCATTCCTTCACCAATGAAAAATCCTCATTCCTTCACCAATGAAAAATCCTCATTCCTTCACCAATAAAAAATCCTCATTCCTTCACCAATAAAAAATCCTCATTCCTTCACCAATAAAAAAATCCTCATTCCTTCACCAATAAAAAATCCTCATTCCTTCACCAATAAAAAATCCTCATTCCTTCACCAATAAAAAATCCTCATTCCTTCACCAATAAAAAATCCTCATTCCTTCACCAATAAAAAATCCTCATTCCTTCACCAATAAAAAATCCTCATTCCTTCACCAATAAAAAATCCTCATTCCTTCACCAATAAAAAAATCCTCATTCCTTCACCAATAAAAAATCCTCATTCCTTCACCAATAAAAAATCCTCATTCCTTCACCAATAAAAAATCCTCATTCCTTCACCAATGAAAAATCCTCATTCCTTCACCAATGAAAAATCCTCATTCCTAGCATAACAAACTGTCTATTTAAAGTTTCTGAAAGTAGGTCTTGGTTTGTTCGAGTTGATTGGCAGGCAGGCAGGCTAACAGACACCGTCTAGTACATTGTTCTACTCCAGATAGAACAATGCCCTTAGGAAAATATCCTAATCCTAATTAGGAGAGAAAGTAGAAATACGTCATAGTGAAGTCGATGATAACAGGGTGGTTATGTCTTTCTCCAAGAGAGGATGTAAGGAGATTCTCTTGGCGTACATCAGTAGACGAGAGAGGAGAACCCTTTCCCCGTATCCCCACAGTGAAACTAAGTGTGTATTATTCTCATAGTCAGAAAATTCAGATGATTCATGCTGGTTATCACCACTGAATCAAATCAAATGTTATTGGTCACATACACGTGGATAGCAGATGTTATTGCTGGTGTGACGAAATGTTTCTAGTTCCGACAGTGCAGTAATATCTAACATGTAATGAATGACCTACTCCCAGTGGATACAAGGACGTAAGAAGGTAGTCGTGTATTTGTGTACATTACGTTCAGAAGAAAAAGGACGAATGTTTTAACAGCGAATCCTCCTCAGAGTCCAATAGAAGCGAAATGAATTCGTAATAATTGTTTGAATGGACAACTCTTTATCCATACAGTGTGTAACGATTTAAAAACCCAAGAGACATATTTCACATGTGGGAGTGTTATGGTGTTACTTCATTAAATCACTGTGGATTTATTGTGTTGACGTCAAATCCTATCTGAATCATACGTTATGTCCCAGAAGTGCTCTTCTTTGGACCACAATCCTATGAGCCCTAGTGCACTATATAGGGTATAGGGTTCCATAGGGTTCTGGTCTAAAGTAGTGCACTATATAGGGAATAGGGTTCTGTAGGGTTCTGGTCTAAAGTAGTGCACTATATAGGGAATAGGATTCCATAGGGCTCTGGTCTAAAGTAGTGCACTATATAGGGAATAGGGTTGCATAGGGTTCTGGTCTAAAGTAGTGCACTATATAGGGAATAGGATTCCATAGGGCTCTGGTCTAAAGTAGTGCACTATATAGGGAATAGGGTTCCATAGGGCTCTGGTCTAAAGTAGTGCACTATATAGGGAATAGGGTTGCATAGGGTTCTGGTCTAAAGTAGTGCACTATATAGGGAATAGGGTTCTATAGGGCTCTGGTCAAAGTAGTGCACTATATAGGGAATAGGGTTCCATAGGGCTCTGGTCTAAAGTAGTGCACTATATAGGGAATAGGGTTCCATAGGGCTCTGGTCTAAAGTAGTGCACTCTATAGGGAATAGGGTTCCATAGGGTTCTGGTCTAAAGCAGTGCACTAGATAGGGAGCATTTTCCATTTGGGACACAGCGCCTCTGAATCAGACCATTAGGCTGAATTCCTGTGGGGTTAGGGTGCTGTTATGTAGTGATGCTGTTTGTTAGGCCTAGTCATCATCAGCTGGGGCTATTCAACTGCAGCACACACACACACACACACACACACACACACACACACACACACACACACACACACACACACACCACACACACACACCGGCTTCAATATATGAGAGAATGTCAAGAAATACAATGGACAGAATGTCAAGAAATACAATGGACAGAATGTCAAGAAATGAACAGTATGTTTAGAAATGAACAGTATGTTTAGAAATGAACAGTATGTTTAGGGGTCAAAACACTATAATCTCCTGAGTCTCTATTTTGAATATAATTTATCACAAATAGTGTCCGCATGTGTGAGAGAGAGAGAGGATGGCTCATATATGATACGTCTACATGCGACATTGATGACATCTCATTGCATTTGTATGAACGTTTTTATAATTAAGTCGATAGGATTTCAAATACAATAGTTCTAGTCACAAAAAGGACATTTTGGAACTTTCCCCTGGACATTACCGAATGTCCAAAATCTATATCAAATTCAATGTAACCTAAAACAGGAGAACTTCACAAACGGACAATGTCATAACTAGTCGAGCTGACCTCATGTCTGTCTGGTAGGATAATGACATGATAATGTCTTATAGGTGGTAATGGCATAATTTATCACAGGATATTTAAATGCTGTTCACGCACAGTCCTTCCGGTCAATCAACAAGACGGTTGGAAACAACACGGGGAAAATAGCTGAACTTTCACAGCACTTAAACTAGACTAGTATATTTGTACAGCCTTTGTTATGGCTGAAAAAAAAGACTAAATACAATATCTATTTGGGATATAGAATATCTAACACGGTGTCAAGAAGTTGTCTCGCTGGTATTGATCCGGAATGAAATGGTCGCTTAGTGCTGTAACAATGCCTGAGAGAGATTCACTCATCCTTCGCATCAATAGCACTGAGACCAAGCCTATTTACAAACCATTTTTTTTAAGGCAAAATGTTTGTAGATTAAACATCTAACTGAAAATGTAAAACGTTCATAATGAGAAAAGCCAGCCTCTGGCTGATATGTCAATTACATTGCGCGTCTCGTAATCAGCTCTTTTACCAACTGGCATCTTTATCAGTGTCGGGCATCAGCCTTCATGGAAAGGTAATCAAAGGTGAATAACAATCAAATGTATTGACACGTTATAAATAATACATGTTTTTAACTATGTCCACTTACCTTCATTAGCAGGTATAGAGAGAGTCCTGAGCACTGCAAGGCTGAAAAAGCACGTCCACACTTTCAAGTAAAACCGTCCACCACAATTCCACGCCAATGTCATTTTTTTCATTTAAAATGGTGACAAAACGAAGGCGTGATGAATGTACCGGTAATTCAATTCAGTGCGGAAACGCTCCTAAAGTGAATAGTGGAGACATCTGTGTCCTTATTGTCCGTCTAGTGCGAGATAAAAGCGTATTTTACGCGGTCGGTAGGTCCGTCTGTACGCAGGCACACCGCTAGAGAGAGGAGAAGTGGAGCGCGCTGAATTTGGAGAGGAGGAGAGCTGCAGCGCGTCGCCAGCCTGAAGCACACGGGGGCGGAGTGAACTTCAGAGCAGAGGGAGACTCTCCACTCCAACACTACCACGTACACACAAAGAGCACTACAGCCCGTTACCCTCTATCAAACAGTACACGAATGACCCCTAATATCGCGCACGAAACACCATAGACTGAACCAGAATACGGCTTTATTAAAGGAGACGTTGAATACGGCACAAAAATCTCCTTTAAACCTAGGAAGCAGCCATTCAACTTGGCTTTCACCGGCTTTTCAAGCTTAATAATGTCAAAATACGTTCATTCGGTACTCACCAAATAATGGAGTTTCGCTGAGCAACTATCATCACTACTGTCGTTCAGGCCGGTATGTAATTCCCCAAAAATATCTAAATAAAAAGGTACATGCAACCCAAAAAATGTCTTGTCTGTATTGTTTTTGAGCAAGTGCACATGCGCCAAATCCACCTCTGGGAAAATACCCAAGGCATTTTGACATTATTAAACTTGAAAGTCTGGTGAATGGCTAGTTGAATGGCTGCTTCCTGGGCTTAAAAAACAATTGCCATATACATAGTCTCCTTTGATTCTGGTTCAACCACAGACATGGACGTTGGAGTTTACTATTTCACGTGTAAAATTAGGACAATATTACTGTTTGTTGAATTATTAATCATCACAAAAAACTTGTCATATAATAATGCAACAATATTTATGTTGGTAAACTGACCTTCAGATAACAGACTGTATTGACATCAAAATAGATAACAAGGACTTTTAATGAATCATTGTTTGGTATCATTCATAATTGCATGACAGAGGATTTTAAACATCCTGGGCAATATGTCAATGAAAAATGTGCCTTTTGATGTTAAACAGCAGAGAATGTATCTCTCCCCCTCTCTCTCCCCCTCTCTCTCCCTCTCTCTCTCTCTCTAGTGTGATTTTGTGGTATTTCTGTTCTGTTCCTTGGCCTGCCCGACACATCCCTCCCACACTCCTCTAATCTGTTCCTCTCCTCTAACCAGTGATCCAGGAACACACCATCCATCTCCTCTGTGTGTGTGTGTGGTGTGCATGGTGTGTGTGGTGTGTGTGTGGTGTGTGTGTGTGGTGTGTATGGTGTGTGTGGTGTGTATGGTGTGTACGGTGTCTGGTGTGTGTGGTGTGTATGTGGTGTGTATGGTCAGTCTGGTGTGTGTGTGGTGTGTATGGTCAGTCTGGTGTGTTTGTGTGGTGTGTATGATGTGTGTGGTGTGTATGGTGTGTGTGGTCTGTATGGTGTGTGGTGTGTATGGTGTGTGTGTGGTGTGTATGGTGTCTGGTGTGTGTGGTGTGTATGTGGTGTGTATGGTCAGTCTGGTGTGTGTGTGTGTGTGTGTGTGTGTGTGTGTATGGTGTGTGTGGTGTGTAGGGTCAGTCTGGTGTGTTTGTGTGGTGTGTATGATGTGTGTGTGTGTGTGTGGTGTGTATGGTGTCTGGTGTGTGTGGTGTGTATGTGGTGTGTGTGGTGTGTATGGTGTATGGTGTGTGTGGTGTGTGGTATGTATGGTGTGTGTGGTGTGTATGGTGTCTGGTGTGTGTGGTGTCTGGTGTGTATGGTGTCTGGTGTGTGTGGTGTCTGGTGTGTATGGTGTCTGTGGTGTGTGGTGTGTATGGTGTCTGTGGTGTGTGGTGTGTATGGTGTGTGTGTGTGGTGTCTGGTGTGTATGGTGTGTGTGGTGTCTGGTGTGTATGGTATGTGGTGTGTATGGTATGTGGTGTGTATGGTGTCTGGTGTGTATGGTATGTGGTGTGTATGGTGTCTGGTGTGTATGGTATGTGGTGTGTGATGTGTATTGTATGCGTGTATGGTGTGTGTGGTGTCTGGTGTGTATTGTATGCGTGTGTGGTGTGTATGGTGTGTGATGTGTATTGTATGTGTGTATGGTGTGTGATGTGTATTGTATGGTGTCTGGTAGGTGTGTGTGGTGTGTGTGTGGTGTGCATGGTATGTGTGTGTGGTGTGTATGGTGTGTGTGGTGTATGGTGGGTATGGTGTGTGTGTGGTGTGCATGGTATGTGTGTGTGGTGTGTATAGTGTGTGGTGTGTATAGTGTGTGGTGTGTATGTTGTGTGTGTGGTGTGTATGGTGTGTGTGCGGTGTGTGGTGTGTGTGTGTATGGTGTGTGTGTGGTGTGTGTGTGTGGTGTGTGTATGGTGTGCATGGTATGTGTGTATGGTGTGTGTGTGTGGTGTGTGTGGTGTGTATTGTATGTGTGTATGGTGTGTGTGTGTGGTGTGTATGGTGTGTGTATGGTGTATGGTGTGTGTGTGGTGTGTATAGTGTGTGGTGTGCATGGTGTGCTTATGGTGTGTAGTGTGTATGGTGTGTGTGTGGTGTGTATAGTGTGTGGTGTGTATGGTGTGTGTGTGGTGTGTGGTGTGTATTGTATGTGTGTGTGTGGTGTGTATGGTGTGTGTGTGGTGTGTGTGTGTGTGTGGTGTGTATGGTGTGTGTGTGGTGTATGGTGTGTGTGTGATGTGTATAGTGTATGGTGTGTGTGTGGTGTGTATGGTATGGTGTGTGTGTGGTGTGTGTGTGTGGTGTGTATGGTGTGTGTGTGGTGTGCATGGTGTGTGTGTGGTGTGTGTATGGTGTGTGTGTGATGTGTATAGTGTATGGTGTGTGTGTGTGGTGTGTATGGTATGGTGTGTGTGTGGTGTGTATGGTATGGTGTGTGTGTGGTGTGTATTGTATGTGTGTGTGTGTGTGTGTGGTGTGTATTGTATGTGTGTGTGTGTGTGGTGTGCATGGTGTGTGTGTGGTGTGTGTATGGTGTGTGTGTGGTGTGCGTATGGTGTGTGTGTGGTGTGCATGGTGTGTGTGTGGTGTGCATGGTGTGTGTGTGGTGTGCATGGTGTGTGTGTGGTGTGTGTATGGTGTGTGTGTGGTGTGCATGGTGTGTGTGTGGTGTGCATGGTGTGTGTGTGGTGTGTGTATGGTGTGTGTGTGTGTGTGGTGTGCATGGTGTGTGTGGTGTGCATGGTGTGTGTATGGTGTGTGTGTGGTGTGCATGGTGGGTGTGTGGTGTGCATGGTGTGTGTGTGTGATGTGTATAGTGTATGGTGTGTATGGTGTGTGTGTGGTGTGTATGGTATGGTGTGTGTGTGGTGTGTATGGTGTGTGTGTGTGGTGTGTATGGTGTGTGTGTGGTGTGCATGGTGTGTGTGTGGTGTGTGTATGGTGTGTGTGTGATGTGTATAGTGTATGGTGTGTGTGTGTGGTGTGTATGGTATGGTGTGTGTGTGGTGTGTATGGTATGGTGTGTGTGTGGTGTGTATTGTATGTGTGTGTGTGTGTGTGTGTGGTGTGTATTGTATGTGTGTGTGTGTGTGTGGTGTGCATGGTGTGTGTGTGGTGTGCATGGTGTGTGTGTGGTGTGCATGGTGTGTGTGTGGTGTGTGTATGGTATGTGTGTGGTGTGCATGGTGTGTGTGTGGTGTGCATGGTGTGTGTGTGGTGTGCATGGTGTGTGTATGGTGTGTGTGTGGTGTGCATGGTGTGTGTGTGGTGTGCATGGTGTGTGTGTGTGATGTGTATAGTGTATGGTGTGTATGGTGTGTGTGTGGTGTGTATGGTATGGTGTGTGTGTGGTGTGTATGGTGTGTGTGTGTGGTGTGTATGGTGTGTGTGTGGTGTGCATGGTGTGTGTGTGGTGTGTGTATGGTGTGTGTGTGATGTGTATAGTGTATGGTGTGTGTGTGTGGTGTGTATGGTATGGTGTGTGTGTGGTGTGTATGGTATGGTGTGTGTGTGGTGTGTATTGTATGTGTGTGTGGTGTGTGTGTGTGTGGTGTGTATTGTATGTGTGTGTGTGTGTGGTGTGCATGGTGTGTGTATGGTGTGTGTGTGGTGTGCATGGTGTGTGTGTGGTGTGCATGGTGTGTGTGTGGTGTGCATGGTGTGTGTGTGGTGTGTGTATGGTGTGTGTGTGGTGTGCATGGTGTGTGTGTGGTGTGCATGGTGTGTGTGTGGTGTGTGTATGGTGTGTGTGTGGTGTGCATGGTGTGTGTGTGGTGTGCATGGTGTGTGTATGGTGTGTGTGTGGTGTGCATGGTGTGTGTGTGGTGTGCATGGTGTGTGTGTGGTGTGTGTATGGTGTGTGTGTGGTGTGTGTGGTGTGTGTATGGTGTGTGTGGTGTGTGTGTGGTGTGCATGGTGTGTGTGTGGTGTGTATGGTGTGTGCATGGTGTGTGTGTGGTGTGTGTATGGTGTGTGTGTGGTGTGCATGGTGTGTGTGTGGTGTGTGTGTGTGGTGTGTGTGTGGTGTGCATGGTGTGTGTGTGGTGTGTTTGTGTGGTGTGTGTGTGGTGTGCATGCATCAGTGGCGACCCGTCATTGAGGGCAGGTGGGCAGAGCCCCCAGAGCCCCCAGAGCCCCACCTGTTTAGCAGGAATCTGGATTTGTTTTGTTGTTGCCTGTTTTGCGTGTTATTTTGGCATTAATACCTGTCACATATCAGTTTGCAAACTATGTAAAAAAAAAAACCCAACAACATTAAGTTAATAAGGACGCATACAAACTTGGTCTCTTTTTGGCTTTCTTGAGCAAGGCTGTTCCAATATACAGGTGTTTCAGCCTAACTCAGTGCTTTCTGTGGTGGTGGGGCAGCCAGCGGAAAATACAGAGCGTAGGGGTTGGTAATGTTCTCTGGTTGCGCCGTGATTGGCTCAGTGTTCTGTCACTCATGGGGACACTTCGTCACCGCAAAATCTAAGGGTAGAGTTAGAAAATTCAAGCCCCTTGGGTGCTGTCATAGAGATAACATTAGAAGCGCCCAACCAAAAAGGCTCAAGGTCGTTGACCACATATAAAATGACGTCAAATCACGTTATATCTACAGTAGCTTTGATTGGACTGATCATGTCAACATCATACTTCCAAAATCTTAGTAGCCCATGTGTAATAATTTGGTGTTTTTTCCCTCTCGTATTGTAGCATAGTGATCTTACTTGGTGGTGCGTATGTAGCCTGTAGCCTGTGTTAGAGAAATACATTCATCGAATATTGTAAAAAGGTAGGTCCCAGACGCAGACAGTGTCGAAGAAACAAACGTTTATTTCGAATACGGGTCAGGGTCAGGGCAGGCAGGGTCAGGGTCAGGGCAGGGTCAGGGCAGGCAGGGTCAGGGCAGGCAGGGTCAGGGCAGGCAAACGACAGGTCAAAGGCAGACAGGGGTCAATAATCCAGTGAGGTGGGGTAAGGTATAGAACAGCAGGCAGGTTCAGGGCAGGCAGGGTCAGGGCAGGCAGAACGGTCAAAACCAGGAAGGACTAGGAAACAGGACCAGGGGAACAGACAGGAGCAGGGGAACAGACAGGAGCAGGGGAACAGACAGGAGCAGGGGATCAGACAGGAGCAGGGGATCAGACAGGAGCAGGGGAACAGACAGGACCAGGGGATCAGACAGGAGCAGGGGAACAGACAGGAGCAGGGGAACAGACAGGAGCAGGGGAACAGACAGGAGCAGGGGAACAGACAGGACCAGGGGAACAGACAGGAGCAGGGGATCAGACAGGAGCAGGGGAACAGACAGGACCAGGGGAACAGACAGGAGCAGGGGAACAGACAGGACCAGGGGATCAGACAGGAGCAGGGGAACAGACAGGAGCAGGGGAACAGACAGGAGCAGGGGAACAGACAGGAGCAGGGGAACAGACAGTAGCAGGGGAACAGACAGGACCAGGGGAACAGACAGTAGCAGGGGAACAGACAGGAGCAGGGGAACAGACAGGAGCAGGGGAACAGACAGTAGCAGGGGAACAGACAGTAGCAGGGGAACAGACAGGAGCAGGGGAACAGACAGGACCAGGGGAACAGACAGGAGCAGGGGAACAGACAGGAGCAGGGGAACAGACAGGAGCAGGGGAACAGACAGGAGCAGGGGAACAGACTGGAGCAGGGGAACAGACAGGAGCAGGGGATCAGACAGGAGCAGGGGAACAGACAGGAGCAGGGGAACAGACAGGAGCAGGGGATCAGACAGGAGCAGGGGATCAGACAGGAGCAGGGGAACAGACAGGAGCAGGGGAACAGACAGGAGCAGGGGAACAGACAGGAGCAGGGGATCAGACAGGACCAGGGGATCAGACAGGAGCAGGGGAACAGACAGGAGCAGGGGAACAGACACTGGTAGGTTTCACAAACAAAACTAACTAACAAACAGAGAGCACAGATATAAATACCCAGGGGTTAATGGGGAAGATGGGCGACACCTGGAGGGGGTGGAGACAAGCACAAAGACAGGTGAAACAGATCAGGGTGTGACAAAGAGCTTTCATTGTCTGCTTATATGCCCCTTTTATTTATCCTACGGTTCTGGCTTGGTGTACAGGGAGAATACTGTAATAATGGAGAATGGCCCACGTTCTGAATTCTGTTGCTGTATATTTCAAAAGTGCTGAACAAATAGTTATATTGACTTCGTCCGTCCTAGCTCGCTCACTCAATGTCTTAATCGAAATTATGGATTGCCTCTTATCCGCTAGTCGTCCCCTTATGCCATAGTTTTTAGATCTCAATTGTCAGTAGAAACCACATTTGTTTAAGCGAGTCAGCCATATAAGTTATCATTTTTTAAAAGGCAGTAAATGAGGCTGAATGAACTGTTTCGCTGCCAGACAAGGCTCCGCTGATAGCCAGGTGTAGCAGTGGTAAGGTGTTGGGACTCTGCTGTTGGGACAGCTTTATGTAGGCCCTAACAGTTTGTGGGCACCATTTGTCACTGATATAATGCAATTAATGTATTGTTTAGCGTTATGTTGTGTTGTGCAGTGGCTTTGTTGGCATGACCCAACAACATTTACATGTTAACATGCATGCAAGCTCCGTACCCAGCCACTGAAGAAGGACCATGCCACCCAGATGGATCCATGTCTTCCCATCCTACCCAGAGAAGGCTGACAGGGCCAGGGGAACATGGGAGCAGTTAGACTGGGTCAGCTAAACTGGGCTGGGTGCATTCTCCCAATAGTTGTTTATCTACTGTATGTTCTGTTTCTGTAACTTTCAGAAATTCGATTAAAACTAATCCAGACTGAACGTTTTCGCTCGAACAATGGTTTTAATCACCAGGCTTGACTTGGCTTGACTATCTGGCCACTAGAAGAATTCATTACAGATACTTAACCCTGGATGTCCTGGATAAAACTTGACGGTAATGAACCAGGACTATAAGATGCTCCATAAGCACTTTGTTTTCTGCAGCATGACGCTTTGAAGTTTACTCAGACCTGGCAAACAGCGGAGGAAGCATATGGTCTCTGTACGCACTGGGTGAGAATGAGAGAGCGCTGTCAACATCTAACAAACATACTACACACCATACACACACACTACACACCTACACACACACTACAATCCTACACACACACTACACACCTACACACACACCTACACACACACACACTACACACCTACACACACTACACACCTACACACACACCACACACCATACACACACACTACACACCTACACACACACTACACACCTACACACACACACTACACACCTACACACACACACACACACTACACACACACACACACACACACCTACACACACACTACACCTACACACACACACACACACACACACACACACACACACACACACACACACCTACACATCTACACAGACCCACACTACACACCTACACAGACCCACACTACACACCTACACACACACTACACACCTACACACACTACACACCTACACACACACCACACAATATACACACTACACACCTACACACACACTACACACCCACACCTACACACACACACACACACACTACACACCTACACACACACACACACACACACACCTACACACACACTACACCTACACACACACACACACACACACACACACACACACACACACACACACACACACCCCCACACACACACACACACACACACACACACACACACACACACACACACACAGACACACCTACACATCTACACAGACCCACACTACACAGACCCACACTACACACCTACATATACACACACACACACACACACACACACACACACACACACACACACACACACACACACACACACACACACACACACACACACACACACACACACACACACACACACACACCACACACACACCTACACACACACCACACACACACACTACACACACACACACCACACACACACACACACACACACACACACACACACCGTCTCTTTCTCTCCCTCTCCTGCAACTAGCACTGTCTGGAAGCCAAGACAGGAATACATTCGATTTGATTATTTCCAAAACTTTATTGAGTGTTGTTTACATTTTTTTATATCAATGCTCAATGTGTCCCCTAGCCAGCCAGCGTTTGATTTGGTACATGCAGTTTGACAGGTATAAGTGTAGAGAACAGTTGGTGTTTCAGTAATCTCAGTTACCCAGACGTACAATTCTCTCACACAAAGTTGGAGGAGGAAGGTGGAGAGGGGGAAGAAGAGAGTGTTGGGGCCGATGCAGCTCGGTGTCTGTGTTGTTTGATCTGTGGGTAAGAGAGTGTTGGCAGAGAGAGGAGCATATTTACCAGAAGGGATAAAGCTTGGATTTAGGAAGCCTAGGGGCATATGTTCACGCGATGTGTGTGTATGTGTATGTGTGTATGTGTGTGTGTATATGTGTGTGTAATGCCCCTACTGTATAAGGCTCATTAATACCTTAATACAGAACAACCTAAATCTCCATGTAAGGGGTCACAGAAAGGTCTGCTCATCTGGAAGAGAGTTAGTTAGTTAGTTATTTAGTCAGTTAGTTAGTTAGTTAGTTAGTTAGTTAGTTAGTTAGTTAGTTAGTTAGTTAGTTAGTTAGTTAGTTAGTTAGTTAGTTAGCCGATCACCGACTCACCGGCTCACCATCTCACCATCTCACCGACTCACAGACTCACAGACTCACCGGCTCACTGGCTCACCATCTCACCGACTCACCGACTCACAGACTCACAGACTCACCGGCTCACCGACTCACCGGCTCACCGACTCACCGACTCACAGACTCACAGACTCACCAGTTCACAGACTCACCAGTTCACAGACTCACCAGTTCACAGACTCACCGGCTCACCGACTCACCGACTCACCGACTCACCAGTTCACAGACTCACCAGTTCACAGACTCACCAGTTCACAGACTCACCGGCTCACCGACTCACCGACTCACCGACTCACCAGTTCACAGACTCACCAGTTCACAGACTCACCGACTCACCGACTTACCGACTCACAGACTCACAGACTCACAGGCTCACCAGCTCACCGGCTCACCGGCTCACCATCTCACCGACTCACAGACTCACCTGCTCACTGACTCACTGACTCACAGACTCACAGACTCACCAGTTCACAGACTCACCGGCTCACCATCTCACCGACTCACCGGCTCACCGGCTCACTGACTCACAGACTCACCGACTCACCATCTCACCGACTCACCGGCTCACTGGCTCACAGACTCACTGTAAAACAGACACACAATGATGCCCTGCCGATGCTCTAACATACGCAATACAATGCTTCATCTGCATAACCCATCTATTCCTGTAGGAGGAGACAGAGAGAGAGAGAGAGGAGAGGAGAGAGAGAGAGAGAGAGAGAGAGAGAGAGAGAGAGAGACCAAACCTCCATAATGCAGTAAGCCGGTGCCTGTACTGTCATCCCAGTTGATGGCAGCTTCATTAAAAAGGAGAGCTCCAGTTAGCTCCACACCAACCACATTCTCTCTCTCTCTCTCTCTCTCACACACACACACACACACACACACACACACACACACACACACACACACACACACACACACACACACACACACAATACATTCAACAGAACGCCAGGGCTTTGGAACAGAGCAGGAAGTGTGATGTTAGTAACAGAGCAGGAAGTGTGATGTTAGTAACAGAACAGGAAGTGTGATGTTAGTAACAGAGCAGGAAGTGTGATGTTAGTAACAGAGCAGGAAGTGTGATGTTAGTAACAGAGCAGGAAGTGTGATGTTAGTAACAGAACAGGAAGTGTGATGTTAGTAACAGAGCAGGAAGTGTGATGTTAGTAACAGAGCAGGAAGTGTGATGTTAGTAACAGAGCAGGAAGTGTGATGTTAGCAACAGAGCAGGAAGTGTGATGTTAGCAACAGAGCAGGAAGTGTGATGTTAGTAACAGATCAGGAAGTGTGATGTTAGTAACAGAGCAGGAAGTGTGATGTTAGCAGCAGAGCAGGAAGTGGGATGTTAGTTGACCTCAAAGCAAACAAAGGGGAGCAGTCAGCCCACCCGGTGGACACCCCCCACCCTGCTCTTCAACCCCGTCTCCCCCTACTCAACCCATCCCCCTCATCCCCCCACTCAACCCATCCCCCTCATCCCCCATCCCCCTCATCCCCCTACTCAACCCATCCCCCTCATCCCCCCATCCCCCCCACCCCACTCATCCCCCTACTCAACCCCCTCATCCCCCTCATCCCCCCATCCCCCTCATCCCCCATCCCCCTCATCCCCCTACTCAACCCCCTCATTCCCCTACTCAACCCATCCCCCTCATCCCCCTCATCCCCCTCCCCTGTGGGCAGCTTGAAAGAGAGAAAGGCAGGACCAGCCTAGTTCCATTATGATGAACAGACAGTATAGCATACAGACAGGACAGGCAGACAGGCAGACAGGACAGACAGACAGACAGACAGACAGACAGACAGACAGACAGACAGACAGACAGACAGACAGACAGACAGACAGACAGACAGACAGACAGACAGACAGACAGACAGACAGACAGACAGACAGACAGACAGGACAAGACAGACAGACTGCATATTACAAAGCAATTAAAACAATGATTGTTATTGTTGAATTAGATTTTCGTAACAGGAAGTAAGGACTGATGGTTTTGTTAGCTAAACTAGAATGTGTGTTTGTTTGGTTTCCAAGGAAACTACTGTAGCTATCTAGTAAACTTCAGTTGCTTCAGTGGATGTTGAAGACATTTCTACTGGCAAATTAACACATTTCTAGGGGAAAATGTGTTTAACTATAGAAACGGTTTAAAAGCGATAACCGACTCGGAGCTCTACGTGTTCTCTGGAAGATAACGCGACTCCGTGGAATGTCAGTTCAACTCCGCTAACACACCGTCCACCTCCTTCATTATTTTCCAGAGAACACGCACAGCCACGAGTTGATTATCCTTTACATATTACAATATATTTCGAATAATACCCAGCTACCTAACCCCTATACCCAGCTACCTAACCCCTAACCCCAGCTACCTAACCCCTATACCCCTATACCCAGCTACCTAACCCCTATACCCAGCTACCTAACCCCTATAACCAGCTACCTAACCCCTATACCCAGCTACCTAACCCCTATACCCAGCTACCTAACCCCTGTACCCAGCTACCTAACCCCTATACCCAGCTACCTAACCCCTATAACCAGCTACCTAACCCCTATACCCAGATACCTAAACCCCATACCCAGCTACCTAACCCCTGACCCAGCTACCTAACCCCTATACCCAGCTACCTAACCACTATACCCCTATACCCAGCTACCTAACCCCTATACCCCTATACCCAGCTACCTAACCCCTATACCCAGCTACCTAACCCCTATAGCCAGCTACCTAACCCCTATACCCCTATACCCAGCTACTAACCCCTATACCCAGCTACCTAACCCCTATACCCAGCTACCTAACCCCTATACCAGATACCTAACCCCTATACCCAGCTACCTAAGCCCTATACCCAGCTACCTAACCCCTATACCCCTATACCCAGCTACCTAACCCCTATACCCAGCTACCTAACCCCTATATCCAGCTGCTAACACCTTTATTTAGCAATCAAATTACCCAAAACAGAGTAATACCCTGGACATGTGAATAAGCATCAGATCCTTTCCCAATACAGAGTAAAATCAAAGAAAATGATGTCATGACTTTAGAAGCTTCTGATAGGCTAATTGACATCATTTGAGTCAATTGAAGTCTGGATCATCCTTGGGAGCAATATCCAAACGTCTGAAGGTACCACGTTCATCTGTACAAACAATAGTAGACCACGCAGCCGTCATACCGCTCAGGAAGGAGACGCGTTCTGTCTCCTAGAGATGAATGAACTTTGGTGCAAAAATTGCAAAACAATCCCAGATCAACAGCAAATGACCTTGTGAAGACGCTGGAAGAAACAGGTACAACATCTCTATATCCACAGTAAAACAAGTCCTATATCGACCTAACCTGAAAGGCCGCTCAGCAAGGAAGAAGCCACTGCTCCAAAACCGCCATTAAAAAAGGCAGACTACTGTTTGCAACAGCACATGGGGACAAAGATTGCACTTTTTGGAGAAAAATCCTCTGGTCTGATGAAACAAAAATAGAACTGTTTGGAAATAATGACCATTGTTACGTTTGGAGGAAAAAGGGGGAGGCTTGCAAGCCGAAGAACACCATCCCAAACGTGAAGCACAGGGGTGCCAGCATCATGTTGTGGGGGTGCTTTGCTGCAGGAGGGACTGGTTAAAGCTTGGTCGCAAATGGACAATGACCCCAAGCATACTTCCAAAATTGTGGCAAAATTGCTTAAGAACAACAAAGTCAAGGTAGTGGAGTGGCCATCACAAAGCCCTGACCTCAATCCCATAGAAAATTTGTGGGCAGACCTGACAGAGCGTGTGCAAGCAAGGAGGTCTACAAACCTGACTCAGTTACACCAGCTTGTGGAAGGCTACCCGAAACGTTTGACCCAAGTTAAACAATTTAAAGGCAATGCTACCAAATACTAATTGAGTGTATGTAAACTTCTTACC
Source organism: Salmo salar (assembly GCF_965601325.2). Classification (NCBI taxonomy): domain Eukaryota; kingdom Metazoa; phylum Chordata; class Actinopteri; order Salmoniformes; family Salmonidae; genus Salmo; species Salmo salar. The sequence goes on along the minus strand of NC_138303.1, from coordinate 114,088,505 downwards.
CACTGGGAATGTGATGAAAGAAATAAAAGCTTAAATAAATCATTCTCTCTACTATTATTCTGACATTTCACATTCTTAAAATAAAGTAGTGTCCTAACTGACCTAAAACAGGGAATTGTTAATGGGATTAAATGTCAGGGATTGTGAAAAACTGAGTTCAAATGTATTTGGCTAAGGTGTATGTAAACTTCTGACTTCAACGGTATATAGGCAGCAGCCTTTATGTGCTAGTGATGGCTATTTAACAGTCTGATGGCCTTAAGATAGAAGCTGTTTTTCACCTGTACTGACCTCACCTTCTGGATGATAGCGGGGTGAACAGGCAGTGGCTCGGTTGTGGTGGTTGTTGTCCTTGATGGTCTTTTTGGCCTTCCTGTGACATCGGGTGCTGTAGGTGTCCTGGAGGGCAAGTAGTTTTCCCCGGGTGATGCGTTGGGCACACCACACCACCCACCACCCTGCCATTGCGGGCGGTGCAGTTGCCGTACCAAGAGGTGGTACAGCCTGATAGGATTCTCTCAATTGTGCATCTGCAAAAGTTTGTGAGGGCTTTAGGTGCCAAGCCAAATTTAGACAGCCTCCTGCGGTTGAAGCGGCGCTGTTGCACCTTCTTCACCACACTGTCTGCGTTGGTGGACCATTTCAGTTTGTCAGTGATGTGGGGTCCTAGGAACTTGAAGCTTTCCACCTTCTCCACTGCGCTCCCTCTGCTGTTTCCTGAAGTCCACAATCATCTCCTTTGTTTAGTTGACGTTGAGTAAGAGTTTTTCTTCCTGGCAACACACTAACAGAGCCCTCACCTCCGCCCTGTAGGCTGTCTCGTCGTTGTTGGTAATCAGGCCTAATCAGGCCTACTGTTGTGTCGTCTGTAAACTTGATGATTGAGTTGGAGGTGTGCTTGGCCACGCAGTCATGGGTGAACAGGAAGTACAGGAGGGGGCTGAGCACACACCCCTGTGGGGCCCCAGTGCTAAGGATCAGCAAAGTGGAGGTGTTGTTTCCTACCTTCCCCACTTGGGGGCGGCTCGGCAGGAAGTTCAGGACCAGTTGCACAGGGTGGGGTTCTAACCCAGGGCCTCGAGCTTAATGATGAGCTTGGAGGGAATGCAGAGCTATAGTCAATGAACAGCATTCTTAAATAGGAATTCCTCTTGTCCAGATGGGATAGGGCAGTGTGCAGTGTGATGGCAATTGCATCATTTGTGGATCTATGCAAATGAAGTGGGTGTAGGGTGACAGGTAAGGTAGAGGTGATATGATCCTTGACTAGTCTCTCAAAGGACTTCATGATGACAGAAGTGAGTGCTATGGGGCGATAGTAATTTAGTTCAGTTACCTTTGCTTTCTTGGGTACAGGAACAATGGTGACCATCTTGAAGCATGTGCGGACAGCAGACTGGGATAGGGAGAGATTGAATATGTCCGTAAACACCCCAGCCAGCTGGTCTGCACATGCTCTGAGGACGCGGCTAGGGAGCCTTGCGAGGGTTAACACGCTTAAATGTCTTATTTACGTCGTCCACAGAGAAGGAGAGCCCACAGTCCTTGGTAGCGGGCCGCGTCGGTGAGCACTGTGTTATCCTCAAAGCGGGAGAAGAACGTGTTTAGCTTATTTGGAGGAAAGACATGCCATCTAGACCTGTGATGACCTAGGCATGCCATCTTGACCTGTGATGACCTAGGCATGCCATCTAGACCTGTGATGACCTAGGCATGCCATCTAGACCTGTGTCGACCTAGGCATGCCATCTTGACCTGTGATGACCTAGGCATGCCATCTAGACCTGTGTCGACCTAGGCATGCCATCTAGACCTGTGATGACCTAGGCATGCCATCTAGACCTGTGTCGACCTAGGCATGCCATCTTGACCTGTGATGACCTAGGCATGCCATCTAGACCTGTGTCGACCTAGGCATGCCATCTTGACCTGTGATGACCTAGGCATGCCATCTTGACCTGTGACGACCTAGGCATGCCATCTTGACCTGTGACGACCTACGCCATCTTGACCTGTGACGACCTACGCATACCATCTTGACCTGTGATGACCTAGGCATGCCATCTTGACCAGTGACGACCTAGGCATGCCATCTTGAACATGTACACATTCTATGATTACATCAGAAGACATTTATAGTTACAGTATCCTCAAAATGTGGCCATGGATGTGCTACTAATTTAAAGGTTGAATGTTACATTAGTTTGTAAATAGCCTTAACTTTAGACTAATTACTGTATTTTAACATTGATACTGAATTGTGTTTGGTTGTCATTATACACACCTGGTCATTACACACACCTGGTCATCATCATTACACACACCTGGTCATCATCATTACACACACCTGGTCATCATTATTACACACACCTGGTCATCATTATTACACACAACTGGTCATCATCATTACACACACCTGGTCCATCATTACGCACACCTGGTCCATCATTATTACACACACCTGGTCATCATTATTACACACACCTGGTCATCATCATTACACACACCTGGTCATCATTATTACACACACCTGGTCATCATTATTACACACACCTGGTCATCATCATTACACAAACCTGGTCATCATCATTACACAAACCTGGTCATCATTATTACACACACCTGGTCATCATCATTACACACACCTGGTCATCATCATTACACACACCTGGTCCATCATTATTACACAGACCTGGTCATCATCATTACACACACCTGGTCCATCATTATTACACACACCTGGTCCATCATTATTACACACACCTGGTCCATCATTATTACACACACCTGGTCATCATCATTACACACACCTGGTCATCATCATTACACACACCTGGTCCATCATTATTACACACACCTGGTCATCATTACGCACACCTGGTCCATCATTATTACACACACCTGGTCCATCATTATTACACACACACCTGGTCCATCATTATTACACACACCTGGTCATCATTACGCACACCTGGTCCATCATTATTACACACACCTGGTCATCATCATTACACCCACCTGGTCCATCATTATTACACACACCTGGTCATCATTACACACACCTGGTCCATCATTATTACACAGACCTGGTCATCATCATTACACACACCTGGTCCATCATTATTACACACACCTGGTCCCCATCATTACACACACCTGGTCATCATCATTACACACACCTGGTCAGCATAATTACACACACCTGGTCATCATCATTACACACACCTGGTCATCATTACGCACACCTGGTCATCACCATTACACACACCTGGTCATTATTACACACACCTGGTCATCATCATTACACACACCTGGTCCATCATCATTAGACACACCTGGTCATCATCATTACACACACCTGGTCATCATTATTACACACACCTGGTCATTGTCATTATGCACACCTGGTCCATCATTATTACACACACCTGGTCATCACCATTACACACACCTGGTCATCATCATTACACACACCTGGTCATCATTACACACACCTGGTCCATCATTATTACACACACCTGGTCATCATTACACACACCTGGTCCATCATTATTACACACACCTGGTCATCATCATTACACACACCTGGTCATCATCATTACACCCACCTGGTCATCATCATTACACCCACCTGGTCATCATCATTATACACACCTGGTTATCATCATTACACACACCTGGTCATCATCATTACACACACCTGGTCATCATCATTACACACACCTGGTCATCATCATTACACACACCTGGTCCATCATTATTACACACACCTGGTCATCATTATTACACACACCTGGTCATCATTATTACACACACCTGGTCCATCATTATTACACACACCTGGTCCATCATTATTACACACACCTGGTCATCATTATTACACACACCTGGTCCATCATTATTACACACACCTGGTCATCATTATTACACACACCTGGTCCATCATCATTACACACACCTGGTCCATCATTATTACACACACCTGGTCCATCATTATTACACACACCTGGTCCATCATTAGACACACCTGGTCATCATCAAAAGCATATTTAAATAGTGTATATACTGTATGAGAAATAAAGTATGGTCACATTTCATTTGCTCAGTTAAACATACCCTTTCAAATATTTCGTTTTTTAAGTGGAGATCTCTCAACAATCATTCTCATGATAGCATATAGTTATAGTCAGTGACAGATATCATAGCTAAGCATGGCTTGGTTAAAACCCCGAATGGGACATGAAAAGGTAGCTGCAGACTTATCAATTCTCCAGTAGGAGGTGCTGCCCAGCCTTTTTACTTTTTCTGAGAGTGGATATAATGTTGAAAATCAGATGCTGTTTTAAAGGTCCACATTCAACATATTTTATACAAGGTTAGTCTATGTTGTAATTTGGTTACCATGATGAAAATGTGACAAATGTGACTGTAGAGGAACATGCAGACTGAGTGTGTCCTAGCTCGCTACTGAAACAGATGGTCATCTGAAAGACAGTTAAAACATCCCTACTACCTTTACAGCACAGTCTGCGTCCCACATCGCTCCCTAGATAGTGAACTACTTTTGACCAGGGCCCATAGGGCTCTGGGTACTGTATAGGTAACAGGGTGTCATTTGGTACACAGACTATCCTCTCTCTCTCTTGTCTACACATATAGAGCAAGTAGCTCAAATCAAATCAAATTGTATTTGTCACACGCGCCGAATACAACAGGTGTAGATCTTATGCCAAATCTTTTCAGTCTCCTGAGGGGGAATAGGTTTTGTCGTGCCCTCTTTATGACTGTCTTGGTGTGTTTGGACCCTTCTAGTTTGTTGGTGAGGTGGATACCAAGGAACTTGAAGCTCTCAACCTGCTCCACTGCAGCCCCGTCGATGAGAAATGGGGGCGTGCTCGGTCCTCTTTTTCCTGTAGTCCACAATCATCTCCATTCTTCTTGATCACGTTGAGGGAGAGGTTGTAGTCGTTGGCATCACTCTGCCATGTCTCTGACCACCTCCCTATAGGCTGTTGTGTTGTCAACAAAACTTAATGATGGTGTTGGAGTTGTGCTCTAGCCATGCAGTGGTGGGTGAACAGGGAGTACAGCAGCTGACTAGGCATGCATCCCTGAGGGGCCTCCATGTTGAGGATCAGCGTGGCGTGTATGTTCTGTTACTACCTGGGGACGGCCCGTCAGGAAATCCAGTCTCTCTCTCTCTCTCTCTCTGCTCTCTCTCTCTCTCTCCCCCCCCCCCCCGTCTCTCTTTCTCTCTCTCTCTCTCTCTCTCGCTCTCTCTCTCTCTCTCTCCTCTGGGAAAACATATAAACATAAATATGGGTTGTATTTACAATGGTGTTTGTTCTTCACTGGTTGCCCTTTTCTTGTGGCAACAGGTCACACATCTTGCTGCTGTGTTTGCACACTGTGGTATTTCAGCCAGTACATATGGGAGTTAATCAAAATTGGGTTTGTTTTCAATTGTTTGTGGATCTGTGTAAATTTCCAACTCATTTTGTTAGCAGTGTGCACATAGCCTTTCACAAAAACAAGGCTATGCACACTGAGTCTGTACATAGTCAACATTTCCTTAAGTTTGGGTCAGTCACAGTGGTCAGGTATTCTGCCACTGTGTACTCTCTGTTTAGGGCCAAATAGTATTCTAGTTTGCTCTGTTTTTTTGTTAATTCTTTCCAATGTCTCAAGTAATTATCTTTTTGTTTTCTCATGATTTGGTTTGGTCTAATTGTGTTGCTGTCCTGGGGCTCTGTGTGGTCTGTTTGTGTTTGTGAACAGAGCCCCGAGGACCAGCTTGCTTAAGGGACTCTTCTCCAGGTTCATCTCTCTGTAGGTGATGGCTTTGTTATGGAAGGACCAGCTAGCTTAGGGGACTCTTCTCCAGGTTCATCTCTCTGTAGGTGATGGCTTTGTTATGGAAGGTTTTGGAATTGTTTCCTCTCAGGTGGTTGTAGAATTTAACATCTCTTTTCAAGATTTTGATAATTAGCGGGTATCGGCCTTATTCTTCTCTGCGCGCATTATTTGGTGTTTTACGTTGTACAGGGAGGATATTTTTTGCAGAATTCTGCATGCAGTCTCAATTTCGTGTTTGGCACATTTTGTGAATTCTTGGTTGGTGAGCAGATCCCAGACCAAACAAATCCATAAAGGGCAATGTGTTCTATAACTTATTCAAGTATTTTTAGCCTGATCCTAATTGGTATGTTAAATTGTATGTTCCTTTTAATGGTATAGAAGGCCCTTCTTGCCAAATCTCTCAGATCGTTCACAGCTTTGTGGAAGTTACCTGTGGCACTGATGTTTAGGCTGAGGTATGTATAGTTTTTTTTATGTGCTCTAGGGCAACGGTGTCTAGATGGAATTTGTGGTCCTGGCAAATTGACCTTTTTTGGAACACCATTATTTTTGTCTTACTGAGATTTACTGTCAGGGCCCAGGTCTGACAGAATCTTTGCAGAATATCTAGGTGCTGCTGTAGGCCCTCCTTGGTTGGTGACAGATCTAGGTGCTGCATTAGGCCCTCCTTGGTTGGGGACAGATCTAGGTGCTGCTGTAGGCCCTCCTTGGTTGGTGACAGATCTAGGTGCTGCTGTAGGCCCTCCTTGGTTGGGGACAGATCTAGGTGCTGCTGTAGGCCCTCCTTTGTTGGGGGCAGATCTAGGTGCTGCTGTAGGCCCTCCTTGGTTGGGGACAGAATCACCAGATCACCCGCAACCAGTGGACATTTGACCTCAGCTCCTAGTAGGGTGAGGCCGGGTGCTGCAGACTGATCTAGAGCCCTCGCCAATTCGTTGATAAATATGTTGAAGAGGGTGGGGCTTAAGCTGCATCCCTATCTCACTCCACAGCCCTGTGAAAAGAAATGTGTGTGTTTTTTTGCCAATGTTAAAGCCACAGTTGTTGTTTGGGTATATGGATTTGATAATGTTGTATGTTTTTCCCCCAACACCACTTTCAATCAGTTTGTATTGCAGACCTTCATACTAAATTGAGTCAAAGCTTATTTGAAATCAAATATGTATGAGAAGACTTTGACTTCGTTTTGGTTTGTTTGTTTGACAATTAGGGTGTGCAGGGTGAATACGTGGTCTGTCATACGGTAATTTGGTAAAAAGCCAATTTGACATTTGCTCAGTCCATTGTTTTCACTGAAGAAATGTATGAGTCTGCTTAGGATTTTCCCAAGGTTGCTGTTGACGCATATCCTACGGTAGTTATTGGGGTCAAATTTGTCTCCACTTTGTGGATTGGGGTGATCAGTCCTTGGTTCCAAATATTGGGGAAGATGCCAATTGTAATTTGTGGTCTGTATATTTTATAATTTCATTGACGATTCCATCAACACCAGACCTTTTTGGGTTGGAGGGTTTGTATTTTGTCCTGTAGTTCATTCCATGTAATTTTAGAAACCAGTGGGTTCTGGTAGTCTTTAATAATTGAGTCTAAGATTTGTATTTGATCATGTATGTGTTTTTGTTGTTTGTTATAGAGCCAAAAAGATTGGATAAGTGTTTTACCCATACATCTCCGTTTTGGATACATAACTCTTTGTGTTGTTGTTTGTTTAGTGTTTTCAAATTTTCCCAGAAGTGGTTAGAATCTATGGATTCTTCCATTACTGTAACGGTTGTCGTCGGATATAGACCAAAATGCAGCGGGGAAATGTGCACTCATCTTCTTTATTATAAACAGACAAGAAGGAGAACCAAAACAAACACAACGAAAACACAACAACTAATCACAGGCTGGTCAGGCACAAGGCTATACACAGAACAATCTCCCACAAAGTACTCAACAAACACACACCTATATATAGGACTCTCAATCAGAGGCAACTAGAAAACACCTGCCTCCAATTGAGAGTCCAACCCCAATTAACAAAACATAGAAATACAAAAGACTAGACAGAACAAAGAAATACACTAACATAGAACAGTGCCCAAAACCCCCCGGAATACATAAATCAAATACCCTCTGCCACGTCCTGACCTAACTACAATAACAAATAAGCCCTATTACTGGTCAGGACGTGACAATTACATTGAGCTGATTTCTAACGTGCTGTTCCTTCTTTTTCCGTTGTGTATTACTGTATTGTTTTAGTGATTCACCATAGTGAAGGCGTAGACAGGTTTTCTTGGTTGGATAGGTTTCTCAATTTCTTTCTTAGGTTTTTGCATTCTTCATCAAACTATTTGTCATTGCTGTTAATTTTCTTATATTATCGGTTTGACATTTTTTGATTTGATAGGGATGCTGAGAGGTCAAATATACTGTTTATTTGTATTTGTATTTATTATGGATCCCCATTAGTTCCTGCCAAGGCAGCAGCTACTCTTCCTGGGGTTTATTATGGATCCCCATTAGTTCCTGCCAAGGCAGCAGCTACTCTTCCTGGGGTTTATTATGGATCCCCATTAGTTCCTGCCAAGGCAGCAGCTACTCTTCCTGGGGTTTATTATGGATCCCCATTAGTTCCTGCCAAGGCAGCAGCTACTCTTACTGGGGTTTATTATGGATCCCCATTAGTTCCTGCCAAGGCAGCAGCTACTCTTACTGGGGTTTATTATGGGTCCCCATTAGTTCCTGCCAAGGCAGCAGCTACTCTTCCTGGGGTTTATTATGGATCCCCATTAGTTCCTGCCAAGGCAGCAGCTACTCTTCCTGGGGTTTATTATGGATCCCCATTAGTCACTACACCACCACAACACAAAATGTTCAATACCACCACACAACAATTTCACAGTGTGTGCGTAAGCATGTGTCTGTACCCTTTTTATGTGTCTCTTCACAGTCCACGTTGTTCCATGAGGTGCATTTTTACCTGATTTTAAAATCTGTTTCTACTGCTTGCACCAGTTACCTGACGTGGAATAGAGTTCCATGTATTTTGTATTTGTATTTATTATGGATCCCCATTCCTGGGGTCCAAAAAAATTAAGGAAGTTTGTTCAATTATTTAAACAATTATTTAAACATTAAAATACATCCACAGATTTCTCAACACATGTAGTCATGGCTCTACGTAGTACTGTGCACCTCCCATAGTCTGTTCTGGACTTGGGGACTGTGAAGAGACCTCTGGTGGCATGTCTTGTGGGGTATGCATGGGTATCCAAGCTTTGTGCTACTATTTTAAACAGACAGCTCGGTACATTCAGCTTGTCAACACCTCTTACAAATACAAGTAATGATGAAGTCAATCTCTATTCCACTTTGAGATTGACATGCATGTCATTAATGTTAGCTCTCCGTGTACATTTAAGGGCCAGCCGGGCTGCCCTGTTCTGAGCCAACAGCAATTTTCCCAAGACCCTCTTTGTGGCACCTGACCACACTACTGAACAGTAGTCCAGGTGTAACAAAACTAGAGCCTGTAGGACCTGCCTTGTTGACAGTTCTGAGGATACCCTAGGATAGGGGGCGCCACAGCGCATTTTGAAAAAAAATCGTTCCCATTTTCAACGGCCTACTAATCAAACACAGAAGCTAGGGCATGCATATACTTATTATATATGGATAGAAAACACCCTAAAGTTTCTAAAACTGTTTGAATGGTGTCTGTGAGTATAACAGAACTCAAATGGCAGTCAAAACCCCGAGACCGATTGAAACAGGAAGTGGAATTCAGAATTGTGGACTCGACTTCTCATCTTTCCCTATAAATCACACCGTTAACCATGGTTCAGTGAGCACTTCCTATTGCTTCCACTAGATGTCGCCAGTCTTTTCACAGTGGTTTGAGCCTTATACAGTCGAAACTCAGTGAATGAGACGCATTGGAAATTGGTCACAGGGGATGGGCCATCACCATTATGACGCCGGCGGCCATGTCTACCCCCACCTTTGGAAACGGTTTTAAAGGCAATGAAATCATCCCCCTCGAATCTTATTGGCTCTCTTGGTGTTACAGGCCCTGAAGATTAATGTTTTACAACGTTTGACATGTTTGAACGAACCTACAGGCGGGAGAATCTCATTTTATCCGGAACTTCAGCCCTGCGCTTGGAGAGAGCCATAGGACGCGCTACCAACAGCAGGCTAATGGAACGTGAAGTATGGACTTTTTGACCGAAAATACATCTGTTGTGGACCTGGGATGCTTTCTGATGAAGACAACTAAAGGTAGGCGATTATTGACAATATTATACAAGATGAGATGTGACATGCGATTGTTTCCAAGATGGCGCCGAGCTCTGTATATTAGCTCATTTTCTGAGTATCGCATCTCCTTTTATCGCAAAGTGTGATTACCCAGTAAAGTTAATTTAAAATCTGGTATGACAGGTGTTCTCAAGAGATATTCATCTATAAATGTTAGATTGACAATATACATTTAAAAAATCGTTATCGGATAGTAATTTAGGGAATTGTAGCATTGTTTACCGGGACGCATTTGAGGGGAAATTATTTAGTCAACGTCAGACGCCGATGTAAAATGCTGTTTTTATATATAAATATGACCTTTATTGAACAAAAGAATGCATGCATTGTATAACATGATGTCCTAGGGGTGCCATCTGATGAAGTTTGTAAAAGGTTAGTGCTGCATTTAGCTGTTTTTTGATTATATGTGATGCAAGTGGTTGGTCAGAAAATGGCTATGAAGCTGCTTTTTACGATGGACTCATCTAACATAATCTAATGATTTGCTTTTCCTGTAAAACCTTTTTGAAATCGGACGACGTGGGTCGATTCAGGAGAGGTGTATCTATAAAAAAAAAAAAAATTATAATAATAAAAAAAAAAAAAAATTATGATTTTTTTTTTAATGCTAATTGGCGATATGATTTTTCGCTGGATTTTGATCCCGCTGACGGGATGAGACGCTGGAGAGGTTAACCTGTTGGGTCTAGGGGGCAGCATTTGCACGTCTGGATAAAAAAAATGTACCCGATTTAATCTGGTTACTAATCCTACCCAGTAACTAGAATATGCATATACTTATTATATATGGATAGAAAACACTCTAAAGTTTCCAAAACTGTTTGAATGGTGTCTGTGAGTATAACAGAACTCATTTGGCAGGCAAAACCCTGAGACATTTTCTGACAGGAAGTGGATACCTGATGTGTTGTATTGACTTTAAACCTATCCCATTGAAAAACACAGGGGTTTAGGAATATTTTGGCACTTCCTATTGCTTCCACTAGATGTCACCAGCCTTTACAAAGTGTTTTGAGTCTTCTGGAGGGAGATCTGACCGAACAAGAGCCATGGAACGGTGATGTCCCATTAGACACCTGGCGCGCTAGTTCATGTTGGGTACCCTCGTTCCAATACGTTATAAAAGAGTATGCATTCGTCCACCTTGAATATTATTCATGTTCTGGTTAAAAAAGGCCCTAATGATTTATGCTATACAACGTTTGACATGTTTGAACGAACGGAAATATATTTTTTCCCCTCGTTCATGACGAGAAGTCCGGCTGGCTTACATCATGTGCTAACGAGACGGAGATTTTTGGACATAAATGATGAGGTTTTTTGAACAAAACTACATTCGTTATGGACCTGTGATACCTGGAAGTGACATCTGATGAAGAGAATCAAAGGTAATGGATTATTTACATAGTATTTTCGATTTTAGATCTCCCCAACATGACGTCTAGTCTGTATCGCAACGCGTATTTTTCTGGGCGCAGTGCTCAGATTATTGCAAAGTGTGATTTCCCAGTAAGGTTATTTTTAAATCTGGCAAGTTGATTGCATTCAAGAGATGTAAATCTATAATTCTTTAAATGACAATATAATATTTTACCAATGTTTTCTAATTTTAATTATTTAATTTCTGACGCTGACTTGACTGCCGGTTATTGGAGGGAAACGATTTCCTCAACATCAATGCCATAGTAAAACGCTGTTTTTGTATATAAATATGAACTTGATAGAACTAAAAATGCATGCATTGTCTAACATAATGTCCTAGGAGTGTCATCTGATGGAGATTGTAAAAGGTTAGTGCATCATTTTAGCTGGTTTTATGGTTTTGGTGACCCTGTCTTTGACTTGACAAAACATTACACACAACTCTTGTAAATGTACTGTCCTAACATACTCTAAATTTATGCTTTCGCCGTAAAACCTTTTTGAAATCGTAAAACGTGGTTAGATTAAGGAGATGTTTATCTTTCAAATGGTGTAACATAGTTGTATTTTTGAAAAATTAGAATTTTGACATTTATTTGGATTCAAATTTGCCGCTCTTGAAATGCACCTGCTGTTGATGGAGTGCACCACGGGTGGCACGCTAGCGTCCCACCTAGCCCCAAGAGGTTAAGAAGGCAGAGCAGCGCTTTATTATAGACTGACTTCTCCCCATCTTGTTGTATCAATATGTCATGAACATGACAGTTTACAATCCAGGGTTACTCCAAGCAGTTTAGTCACCTCAACTTGCTCAATTTCTACACTATTCATTACGAGACGTAGTTGAGGTTTAGGGTTTAGTGAATGATTTGTCCCAAATACAATACTTTTCATTTTGGAAATATGTATGACTAACTTACTCCTTGCTACCCACTCTGAAACTAACTGCAGCTCTTTGTTGAGTGTTTCAGTCATTTCAGTCACTTTAGTAGCTGACGTGTATAGTGTTGAGTCATCCACATACATAGAAACTCTGGCTTTACTCAGTCAGTGGCATGTCATTAGTAAAAAAGCAAGGGGCCTAAACAGCTACCCTGGGGAATTCCTGATTCTAACTTGATTATATTTGAGAGGCTTCCATTAAAGAACACCCTCTGTGTTCTGTTAGACAGGTAACTCTTTATCCACATTATAGCAGGGGGTGTAAAGCCATAACAGATACGTTTTTCCCGCAGCAGACTGTGATTAATAATGTCAATAGCTGCACTGAAGTCTAACAAGACAGCCCCCACACTCATTGTATCATCAATTTCTCTCAGCCAATCATCAGTCATTTGAGTAAGTGCTGTGCTTGTTGAATGTCCTTCCCTATAAGCGTGCTGAAAGTCTTTTGTCAATTTGTTTGCTGTGAAATAGCATTGTATCTGGTCAAACACCATTTTTTCCAGAAGTTTACTAAGGGTTGGTAACAGGCTAATTGGTCGGCTATTTGAGCCAGTAAAGGGGGCTTTACTATTCTTAGGTAGGGGAATGACGTTAGCTCTTCTCCAGGCCTGAGGGCACACACTTTCTAGTAGGCTTAAATTGAAGATGTGACAATATCGTCCGCTATTATCCTCAGTCATTTTCCACCTAGATTGTCAGACCCCGGTGACTTGCCATTGTTGATAGACAACAATACTTTTTCACTTCTTCCACATGACTTTACGGAATTCAAAAGTATAATTCTTGTCTTTCAGAATTTGGTCAGATATACTTGGATGTGTAGTGTCAGCGTTTGTTGCTGGCATGTCATCCCTAAGTCTGCTAATCTTGCCAATAAAAAAGGCATTAAAGTAGTTGGTAATATCAGTGGGTTTTGTGATGAATGAGCATCTGATTCAATAAATGAAGGAGCCGAGTTGGCTTTTTTCCTCCAAATTTTATTTAAGATGCCCCAAAGCTTTTTACTATCACTCTTTATATAATTTATCTTTGTTATATAGTGTAGTTTATTTTTATTTTTATTTAGTTTAGTCACATGATTGCTTAATTTGCCAATCTTTTGGGCTTACAGACTTATTTGCCATACCTTTTGCCTCATCCCTCTCAAGCATAGCAATTATCAAATCCTCATTAATCCAAGGAGATTAAAAAGTTATTTTCTTAATGGGTGCAGTGTTCTAAGACACTGCATCTCAGTGCAAGAGGCATCACTGCAGTACTTGGTTCGAATCCAGGCTGCATCACATCCAGCCGTGACAGGGAGTCCCCTAGGGCGGCGAACAATTGGCCCAGCATCATCCGGGTTTGGCTGGTTTTACAGTTAACCCCCTATTCCTAGGCTGTCATTGTAAATTATAATTTGTTTCTAATTGACTTGCCTAGTTACATAAACACATTTCATAAATGTGTCAAGTGCAGTGTCTGGTTGCTCCTCATACACTATGTTAGGCCCAGTCTTAGGAACTTTGGTTTTCCTAGATATGGCTACTATATTGTGATCACTACATCCTATGGATTTGGATACTGCATTAGTAAAGATGTGATCAATACATGTTGATGATTTCATTCCTGTGCTGTTTGTAAATACCCTGGTAGGTTGACTGACAACCTGAACCAGGTTGCAGGCACTGGTTACAGTTTGAAGCTTTATCTTGAGTGGGTAGCTTCATGAGAGCCAGTCAATATTTAAATCACCCAGCAAATATAAGTATTCACCCCCCTTGTCATTTTTTCTATTTTGTTGCCTCACAACCTGGAATTAAAATAGATTTTTAGGGGGTTTGTATAATTTGATTTACACAACATGCCTACCACTTTGAAGATGCAAAATATTTTTTCTTGTGAAACAAACAAGAATAAGACAAACTGAGAACTTTAAAGTGCTTAACTATTCACCCCCCAAAGTCAATACCTTGTATAGCCACGTTTTGGCAGCAATTACAGCTGCAAGTCTCTTGGGGTATGTCTCTAAAAGCTTGGCAAATCTAGCCACTGGGATTTTTTCCCATTCTTCAAGGCAAAACTGCTCCAGCTCCTTCATGTTGGAGGGGTTCCGCTGATGTACAGCAATCTTTAAGTCATACCACAGATTCTCAGTTGGATTGAGGTCTGGGATGTGACTAGGCCATTCCAAGACATTTAAATGTTTCCCCTTAAACCACTTGAGTGTTGCTTTAGTAGTATGCTTGGGCCATTGTCCTGCTGGAAGGTGAACATCCGTCCCAGTCTCAAATCTCTAGAAAACTCAAGAATTTCCCTGTATTTAGCACCATCCATCATTCCTTCAGTTCTGACCAGTTTCCCAGTCCCTGCTGATGAAAAACATCCCTACAGCATGATGCTGCCACAACGATGCTTCACTGTGGGGATGGTGTTTTCAGGGTGATGAGAGGTGTTGGGTTTGCGCCAGACATAGTGTTTTCCCTATCCCTGACTTGTTTGGAGAGCTCCTTGGTCTTCATGGTGCTGCTTGCTTGGCGGTGCCCCTTGCTTGGTGGTGTTGCAGACTCTGCAGCCTTTCAGAACAGGTGTATATATACTGAGATCATGTGACACTTAGATTTCACACAGGTGGACTTTATTTAACTAATTATGTGACTTCTGAAGGTAATTGGTTGCACCAGATCTTATTTAGAGGCTTCATAGCAAAGGGAGTGAATACATATGCATGCACCACTTTTCAGTTTTTTATTTTTTAGAATATTTTGAAACAAAGTATTTTTTTCATTTTACTTCAGCAATTTGGACTATTTTGTGTATGTCCATTACATTACATCTAAATAAAAATCAATTTATATTACAGGTTGTAATGCAACAAAATAGGAACAACTCCAAGGGGGATGAATACTTTCTCTGCACTGTATTGCTACCACTGTATCATCAAATGTCTTATCTAAGTGAGTTTCAGACATAAATTAAGTTGTGTATGCCAACGCCCCTAGGATAATGTACATTATGACAACTCATTCTCACAATGGTAGGGATTAACTGAGCTGGTCTTGGGTCATAAATAAGTCATTGTTTCAACGCAAATTTGAAATGCATGGACAGAGTCGAGGAGCCAATTGATTTGGATGGACTCCGTCATTCCTGTAGAGTATCTTCTGTTTCCAGAAGGTGTCAAAGTTGTCTTTAAAAGTGACTCCAGCAGAGCTACAGTAGTCTGTTAGCCAGATGTGTTAGGCCAGTAGTCTGCTGATTCTTTCACACCCTTTGGCCCAATGATGGTATTGGACCTGAAATGATTGGCCTTTTTTTTGTCTTTTAATGCTAAAATCAGTTTTTTTTAAATCACATTTTTAGATGTTCCGAGCTAGCCCTCCTGATGTCGTTTAACCCCACATGGACTATGACAGTGCCATTTCCTGGCATCTAATGTGATACAGTCGTTTTGTCGAGGAAGTTGTTCTAAAAGGGATTGAATTTGTTGTTGCCACATTGTTTCGTGGTAGGTTTCCACACAACTTTCCTTCCATCTATAGCATTTCTTAATAAGGATCCGCCCCTTTTTGTCAAATTTCGCCAAAAAATGAGATACCCAAATCTAACTGCCTGTAGCTCAGGCCCTGAAGCAAGGATATGCATATTCTAGGTACCATTTGAAAGGAAACACTTTGAAGATCGTGGAAATGTGAAAGGACTGTTGGAGAATATAATAATGTCTTATAATATAATAACACAATAGATCTGGTAAAAGATAATACAAAGACAAAACCAACTGTTCTTTTGTATTTTTTTGTACCGTGATCTTTGTAATGCAAGAGAAAGGCCATAATGTATTTTTCCAGCCCAGGTGCAATTTAGATTTTGGCCACTAGATGGCAGCAGTCTATTTTATATGTTTTCGACTGATCCAATGAACCATTGAATTTCTGTTCAAAATTTTGTTTCAAGACTGCCCAAATGTGCCTCATGCTAATCTCATTAGCCTACGTTAGCTCAACCATCCCGTGGAATGGACACCGATCCCGAAGAAGATAATATTATTCAGTTCACTTGGCTTTGATGCCTCATGATTGAATATTGCTCTTTTCAAGTAGACTGGGGTTTTGCTGTTATCTGATAGGAATATCAGTGGGCTGACTGAATGCTCTGAGATACTCTGGGTTGAGGTCAGTGATAAAGTAGTCTACAGTACTACTGCCAAGAGATGAGCTACAGTTGTACCTACCATAGGATTCCCCTCAAAGCCTACCATTGACTATGGACATACCCAGCGTGCGACAGACCTGCAGGAGTTGTGACCCATTTTTGTTGGTTATGTTGTCGTAGTTGTGCCTAGGGGGGCATAATGGGGAGGGAATGCAGTCACCTCCAGGAAGGTGTTTGTCCCCCTGTGTGCTGAGGGTGTCAAGTTCTTGTCCAGTTCTGGCATTTAGGTCGCCAGAGACTAGTACATGTCTGGGCCTGGAAATGATTGATTTCCTCCTCCAGGATGGAGAAGCTGTCTTCATTAAAGTATGGGGATTCTAGTGGGGGGATGTAGGTAGCACACAGGAGGACATTTTCTCTGTTAAGATCATTTCCTTTTGAATTTCTTGCCAAATGTAAACTGTTCCTGCTTTGATTAATTTAACAGAGTGAGTTAGGTCTGCTCTATATCAAATTAGCATACCCCTCGAGTCTCTTCCCTGTTTCACACCTGGTAGTTTGGTGGATGGGACTACCAGCTCTCTGTAACCTAGAGGGCAACCAGTGTTTCCATCTCCTCAATGCCATGTTTCTTGTAGGATGACACTGTCTGGTCCAGGTTCATGCTCTTTAGACCAAAGGCAGATGACCTCAGGCCTTGGATATTCCAGGATGAGAAAGTGAAGGCTTTATGTTCCATAAAGTGTCCAACTTTGTTAGTCATGTGGTTTGGCCACAGACCAGTAAGTATCAGCAGAGCCTGCTGACCATCTGGTACTTGCCATTGGCTTGGGCTGGTGTAAGAGAGAGGGTTGGGCTTGTTTGCCTGCTCACGGCCTGGACGTATGTGTGACTTTCATGTTGAGTCCCTCTTTGCAGGAGTGGTGGGCATGGGTTGGGCAGGAGGGGCATTGGTCTGATCTGAGGTGGCCTAAATGGGGTTGACTTGGGGGGTGTTTATTGGTTGGGGTAGGGTTGTGGATGTGGCTTGTGGTGCTGTGGTCTGAGGGGGTCCCACAGGTCTGGGAGAGAGTCTCGCTGGTTGTAAAGGCTGTTCAAGTCCAGGGTGGAGTGGTGGGCCAGGTAAACATTTGGTTTTGAGGCACAGTCACAGGAAATACTTGTGTTTTCCTGTGGTATGGTAGCAGGGTAGAGATAGCCACTTGTGCATTGGGGCATGTAGAATAAGCTTTTTCAATCACTCCCTTGAGTGCTGTGGCCACCCTTTCCTGCTGTGCTCTCAGGTTTGTGCCTGTGTGTATTATTATGTGGCTGGGTGAACCTAGTTGGTCCTCAGACAGAAGGTCTAGGGCATGCTAGGTGTTTGGACACCAGAGTTTAGACACTGTGTTTGACAAAAAAGTGTATTTTCTTGTACGTATATATTTCCCGTTTGTGTCCATAAGGAGTACAATCTGTGACTTGACTTGTGTATGTCCTCAGTGGGTGTGGGGTGGTTGTCAGGAGGGCTATCAGGGTGGCTGACGGGGGTGCTCAGAGGGGGATCCCCTGGGCTTGGGGGATTTGTCTGTTCTGCTGTGATGTCAAGGCTGTGGTCAGGATCTGAGGTGGACTGTTCTCCTCCTGGTGATGTTGTCTCACCGCA
The DNA here is from genome assembly GCF_965601325.2 of Salmo salar. NCBI lineage: Eukaryota > Metazoa > Chordata > Actinopteri > Salmoniformes > Salmonidae > Salmo > Salmo salar. Next base: position 114,070,192 of record NC_138303.1, on the reverse strand, counting down.
GTCCAGATATGTCTCTCTCCACATCCAGCAGGGGTTTTGTTGAGCTGGGATATTTTTTTTGTGCTCTCTGGAGTGTGTTCACCTGCTGTTCCAGCTCCATCTGCATTACCTCCAGCTGGGGGAATGTATCCTTCATTTCAGTGAGTACTCAGTGCTGGTAGGTTGACTTTCCGCTTGGGGTTGCTCATCTGTGGGGTTGTATAATGAAGAGGTCTGGTCTGACACGGGGTGGGCATATCTTTCTCAAGAGATTATCCTGCTGAGCTCTTTGATATGAATGTGAAAGTCCAGCTGAAACTGTTTGTGGTTGCCCTGTACCATTATTGTTCCAGACTTGTACAGGTTCACATTGGCTGACTCAGAGTCCTTGTTGTCTAGTATCCTAGTTTCCACCCACCGCTATCCCACTCCCCCTCTTAACAGAGAGGTAGTGTGTTAATATAGCAATGTGCCATGCCAGGGGATGTGTGATAGATTAAGTTGTTTATATTCTCAACAAAAAGTGTCCCTTGATTTTCCACAAGGAGCATCTCCTTATAATTGTTTTACATCCAGAGGGTACTGTACCTCTGAACAGAGGGAGGGCGTTTCAAAGGCCTCTGCATTTGGGTGGGGGAGGCTGTGAGACTCGCCTGCCATTGTTGGGCTCAAGGGCTTTGACACCTTTCACTTCACACCTCAGTGCTAAATGAAGTTGTATCTGTTCTGTCCTAGCAAGCTTGCTAGCTTGCTAGCAAGCTTGGTAACTGAGCATTCAGTCCTTATAAAGTAAAATATATCATTGTAATGTATTTTTCTTCTTGGCTTTAAAAACTATTTTTTCCTTCAGACTAAACATTACTCAGTTCCAGGTTGGATGTTTTTTTCAGGTTTCTGTTGTTTGTTAGCTTGGAAATAAGAATCTTTGGTAGTAGGAATCCTTCCAGCTAAATGTGTTCAAAATTAGGTTGTAGGTTGGGAGTTTTAATTTGGAGTGAAGGTTATGTTGTTTTTTCCTGGCTGAAAAATCCAAGTTCATCTAACTCTAAATCTATATTTTTGTAAAAACTTGCTGAAACATGCAGCTCTGTCTCTCTCTCTCACTCTCTCTCTCTCCTCTCTCCCTTTTCTCTCTGCCCTCTCTCTCCTCTCTCTCCTATTTTCTCTCTCCTCTATCTCTCTACTCTCGCTCTCTCTCTCTCCCCTCTCTCTCTCCTCTCTCTCTCAATTCAATTCAATTCAATTCAATGTAGTTCAATTTGCTTTATTGGCATGACGTAACAATGTACACATTGCCAAAGCTTACCCTGGATATTTACAATATGAAAATAATAAGAATCAAAATTGTCAACGGGACAACAGAAACAACAATAACCAAGGGTCAGTGAGCAGAGCCTTGCCATTGAGAAGGGTAAACACAGGAAAACCTGGCTCCCTGTAGAGGAAAGGCTGCGCAACCACTGCACAACAGCAGAACCTGAGACAGAGCTGCATTTCTTGACAAAATAGTCAAAAAATATAAAACAATTAGAGATTGTCATTTCTCCAAATGTTAAACCCTTATTCAAGGTTTCAAATACATCTCTGGTGAGGATAGGCTACCTGTCCTGTTAGGGGAGGACGCAGAGAGCTGTGGCTTGGCAGCACACTACATTGCTGCCGGACATAAGATGAGGGACAGTGGATATTATTATTAGTGGATATTGGCCTAATTCTGCCCTGCATGCATTGTTTGTAGTTTTCCTCTGAACATGTAGTAGAATCTTACAGAACTCTGCATGCAAGGTTTCAATGGGGTGTGTGTCCGATTTGGTGAAATCTTGTTTTGCAAGTGGACCCCACACCTCGCTGGCACAAAGTGCAACTGGTTCAATGACACATTCAATTAGTTTTAGCCAAATTTTAATAGGTATTTCAATTTGAATTAGCTTTTTAATGGCGTAGAATGCCCTGTGTGCTTTCTCTCTGTTCATTCACTGCCTCATTAAGGTGTCCAGATGAACTTATTTTTAAACCTCAGTAATTGTAGTGTGTACAGTACTCTATTTATTTTGTACCACTTGAGAACTTTGGTCTAATTCCCTGAGATCTGGATCTTCTCTGGAAAATCATTATTTTAGTATTTTTTGGGGTTTACTGCCAGGGCCCAGGTCTGGCAGTACTGTTCTAGCAGGTCCAGGCTCTGTTGTAGGCCATGTGCTGTGGGTGACAGCAGGCATAGGTCATCTGCGAAGTGTAGGCATTTAACCTCTGAATTGTGGAGACTAACCAGGGGCTGAGGATTTTTCTAGAATTGTGGCCAATTCGTTGATGTAAATATTGAAGAGTGCAGGGCTCAGATTGCAACCCTGACGAAGGCCCCGCCCCTGGTTATTTTCTTTCCAATTTTAATGCTGCACGTATTGCCAGTATACATTGATTTAATTATGCCATATGCTTTACCCCCTACACCCCTTTCAATAACCTGTTGGGGATAGGGGGCAGTATTTGCACGGCCGGATGAAAAACGTACCCGATTTAATCTGGTTACTACTCCTGCCCAGTAACTAGAATATGCATATAATTATTGGCTTTGGATAGAAAACACCCTAAAGTTTCTAAAACTGTTTGAATGGTGTCTGTGAGTATAACAGAACTCATATGGCAGGCAAAAACCTGAGAAGATTCCTTACAGGAAGTGGCCTGTCTGACCATTCCTTGAGCTTCTTGACTCTGTTTATTGAAGACTGAGGATCTTTGCTGTAACGTGACACTTCCTACGTCTCCCATAGGCTCTCAGAAGGCGGGAAAAAGCTGAATGATGTAATTCCAGCCCCAGGCTGAAACACATTAGCGCTTTTGGCAAGTGCTCTATCAGAGGACAATGGGCTGAGGCGCGTGCACGAGTCGACCCCATGTTTTTATTTTCTATCGTCAGATTCCCGGTCGGAATATTATCGCTTTTTTACGAGAAAAATGGCATAAAAATAGATTTTAAACAGCGGTTGACATGCTTCGAAGTACGGTAATGGAATATTTAGAAATGTTTTGTCACGAAATGCGTCGTGCGCATAACCCTTATTTACCCTTTCGGATAGTGTCTTGAACGCACGAACAAAACGCCGCTATTTGGATATAACTATGGATTATTTGGGACCAAACCAACATTTGTTATTGAAGTAGAAGTCCTGGGAGAGCATTCTGACGAAGAACACCAAAGGTAATAACATTTTTCTTATAGTAAATCTGACTTTGGTGAGTGCTAAACTTGTTGGGTGTCTAAATACCTAGCCCTGTGATGCCGGGCTATCTACTTAGAATATTGCAAAATGTGCTTTCACCGAAAAGCTATTTTAAAATCAGACATATCGAGTGCATAGAGGAGGTCTGTATCTATAATTCTTAAAATAATTGTTATGCTTTTTGTGAACGTTTATCGTCAGTAATTTAGTAAATTTTTAGTAAATTCACCGGAAGTTTGCGGGGCGTATGCTAGTTCTGAACGTCACATGCTAATGTAAAAAGCTGTTTTTTGATATAAATATGAACTTGATTGAACAAAACATGCATGTATTGTGTAACATAATGTCCTAGGTGTGTCATCTGATGAAGATCATCAAAGGTTAGTGCTGCATTTAGCTGTCTTCTGGGTTTTTGTGACATTATATGCTAGCTTGAAAAATGGGTGTCTGATTATTTCTGGCTGGGTACTCTGCTGACATAATCTAATGTTTTGCTTTCGCTGTAAAGCCTTTTTGAAATCGGACAGTGTGGTTAGATTAACGAGAGTCTTGTCTTTAAAATGCTGTAAAATAGTCATATGTTTGAGAAATTGAAGTAATAGCATTTCTAAGGTATTTGAATAACGCGCCACAGGATTCCACTGGCTGTTACGTAGGTGGGACGATTTCGTCCCGCCGACCCTAGAGAGGATAACTGTGTAGAACAGTCCTATATGCCAAATAGAATCAAATACCTTTTGAAAGTCGATAAAGCAACGTTTTATTTTATTTTTTTATTTTTTATTTTTTCCTTATAATTTTACAATCTGCATCAAACCAGTTGTTATCTGTGGTCTTTTTTGTTTTGTTTTTTTATCAATTCCAGTTGTGCTTCTTTTGCCGTTTGGCTGAATATATACAGTAGTGATGTTTTTTACTGCCAGATTGATGCCTTCCTTACTGTGAGTGAATGTGCTACCCAGAAACTTATCTAAGAGTGTTTGGATATTTTTGGTTACAGGTTGTTTTCTTTCTTCTGCTCTGTTTTTGGCCCATCTCTCTCTCTCTCTCTCTTTTTCTCCTCTCTCTTTTCTCTCTCTTGCTCCTCTCTCGCTCCTCTCTCTCTCCTCTCTTGCTCCTCTCTCTCTCCTCTCTCTTCTCTCTGCTCTTTCTCTCTCCTCTCTCTATTCTCTCCTCTATCTCTCTTTTCTCTCTCCCCTCTCTCCTCTCTCTCTTCTCTCTCCTCTCTCTCTCTCCACTTCTCTCCCACTTCTCTCTTCTCTCTTCTCTTCTCTCTCTCCTCTCTCTCTCCACTTCTCTCCCACTTCTCTCTCCTCTCTTCTCTTCTCTCTCTCCTCTCCACTTCTCTCCCACTTCTCTCTTCTCTCTCTCCTCTCTCCTCTCTCAATCCTCTCTCTCCTATCCTCTCTCTCCCCTGTCTCCTCTTTCCTCTCTCTTTTCTCTCCCCTCTCTCCCTCTCTCTCTCTCTCCTCTCTCTCTCTCTCTCTCCTCTCTCTCTCTCCTCTCTCTCTCTACTTTCTCCCTCCTCTTTCTCCTTTCTCCTCTTATTTCTCCTCTCATTTCTCCTCTCTCTCCTCTTCCCTCTCTCTCTCCTTTCTCTCTTCTCTCTTCCCCATCTCTCATCTCTCTCTCTCCACTCTCTCTGCTCCGCTCTCTTGCTCTCTCCACTTTCTCTCCTCTTTCTTTCTTCTCTCCACTCTCTCTATCTCTCCTCTTTCTCCTCTTTCTTTCTTCTCTCCTCTTTCTCCTCTTTCTTTCTTCTCTCCACTCTCTCTCTATCTCTCCTCTTTCTCCTCTTTCTTTCTTCTCTCTCCTCTCTCTCTCCTCTCTCCTTCCGCTTTCTCTCTCTCCTCTTTCTTTCTTCTCTCTCCTCTCTCTCCTTCCTCTTTCTCTCCTCTCTCACTCCTCTCTTTCTCTTTCTCTCCTCTCTCTGCTCTGCTCTCTTGCTCTCTCCACTTTCTCTCCTCTTTCTTTCTTCTCTCCTCTCTCTCCTCTTTCTTTCTTCTCTCTCCTCTCTCCTTCCTCTTGCTCTCTTCTTTCTCTCTCTCTCTTTCTCTCCCTCTCCCCTCTCCTAACTCTTTCTCTCCTCTCTCTCTCTCTCCTAACTCTTTCTCTCCTCTCTCCTAACTCTTTCTCTCCTCTCTCCTCTCTCTCCTCTCTCCTAACTCTTTCTCTCCTCTCTCTCCCCTCTCCTAACTCTTTCGCTCCTCTCTCTCTCTCCCCTCTCCTAACTCTTTCTCTCCTCTCTCTCCCCTCTCCTAACTCTTTCTCTCCTCTCTCCTCTCTCTCCCCTCTCCTAACTCTTTCTCTCCTCTCTCCTCTCTCTCCCCTCTCCTAACTCTTTCTCTCCTCTCTCCTCTCTCTCTCTCCCCTCTCCTAACTCTTTCTCTCCTCTCTCCTCTCTCTCCCCTCTCCTAACTCTTTCTCTCCTCTCTCCTCTCTCTCCCCTCTCCTAACTCTTTCTCTCCTCTCTCTCCCCTCTCCTAACTCTTTCTCTCCTCTCTCCTCTCTCTCCCCTCTCCTAACTCTTTCTCTCCTCTCTCCTCTCTCTCCCCTCTCCTAACTCTTTCTCTCCTCTCTCCATGTGTCCTACTTTTCAAGGAACCTCATGAATAATCATGAATAATTATGAGTCTCATAAAATAATAATCCGTTCTATGAATAATGGATCCAACCGAGAAATAGAAGTGTAGGTTACAAATTGTGTTTACCCAACACAACTTAATCACTCTGGTTTATTCATTTACCTCTCTTTCATTCAAACGTGTATCTTTGAAGAACCGTGACATTTTCAACATTTTACTTTAAATCGTCACACGTATGGAATTCTAGAAGGCAGCTCCATGTCCTATATCCATAGATTCAGTATTCAGTTGTAACAATGTATATCTGACGTCTTAATTTTGTGGAAGATCAGACAGCAATTCTCAAGCAAAATCTTAATTCATAATTGTCATTCTGCCAAAACGCTAACTTCTAGCTCTCCGTACACAGTGTTTGGGTAATCTCAAACAAGTTATAATTATGGATTTCTCCACAGTGTGCCAGTGATGTTCTGCAGTAATTACATATCTAAATAATGGAAATTCACTAAATTCACAATTTGATGATTGGAGGACGGAGGCAGGGAGCTGGTCTCACTGTTGACCAGCAAACATAGCAGTAATTTCCATGTCCTCAGTTTGTCCCACAACTAAACGTAGGGCTGGTTTCCCAGATAAGTCTAGTTCTGGAGATTCTAAATGTTTTATAAACACTACATGACCCAAAGTATGTGGACACCTGCTCGTCAAACATCTCATCCCAAAATCATGGCCATTAATATGGAGTTGGTCCCCCCTTTACTGCTATAACAGCCTCCACTCTTCAGGGAAGGCTTTCCACTAGATGTTGGAACATTGCTGCAGGGACTTGCTTCCATTCAGCCACAAGAGCATTACTGAGGTCAGGCACGGATGTTGGGTGATTAGGCCTGGCTTGCAGTCAGTATTCCAATTAATCCAAAAGGTATTTGATGGGGTTGAGGTCAGCGATCTGTGCAGGACAGTCAAGTTCTTCCACATTGATCTTGACAAACCATTTCTGCAATTGACCTTGCTTTGTGCACGGGGGCATTGTCATGTATGCCAGCAGCATACCACCCTGCATCCTACATCCTACACCCTGCCTCCCACAAAGTTGGAAGCACAAAAGCATTAAAAATGTCATTGTATGCTGGCTGTAGTGTTAAGATTTCCCTTCATTGGAACTAAGGGGTCTGGCCCAAACTATGAAAAACACCCAGATCTTTATTTACTCCTCCACGCTGCTTCCCGAGTGGCGCAGCATTCTATGGCACTGCAATGCTGTGCTGAGGTGTCACTACAGCCATTAGGACTGCGCAAAATTGGCCCAGCGTCGTCCGGGTTAGGGAAAGGTTTGTCCGGCTCATCACACTATATTGGCTCATCACACTCTAGCAACTTCTTGTGGAGGGCCAAGTGTCGTCAAGCTCACTTCAGTTGAACTGTGTTTCCTCCTACATATTGGTACGGCTGGCTTCCAGCGCGGCTGTTTCAGAGGATGCATGACCAGACCTTCACCTCTCCTGAGCCCTTTGGGGAGTTGCAGCGATGAGACAATATCACAACTACCAATTGGAAATCACAAAAATGGGGGTAAAAATACAACATCAAACCCAGATTCATCCGTCGAACTACCAGATGGTGAAGCGTGAGTCATCACTCCAGAGAACGCATTTCCACTGCTCCAGAGTCCAATAGGACTCATGGTGATCTTAGGCTTGTGTGCGGCTGCTCGGCCATAGAAACCCATTTCATGAAGCTCACGATGAACAGTTATTGTGCTAACTTTGCTTCCAGAAGCTGTTTGGAACTTGGTAGTGAGTGTTGCAACCGAGGACATACGATTTTTACACACTATGCGCTTCAGCACTCAGCGCTCCCATTCTTGTGTGGCCTACCATTTCCCGGCTTAGCCGTTGTGGCTCATAGATGTTTCCACTGCACAATAACAGCACTTAAAGTTGACTGGGGCAGCTCTAGCAGGGCAAAAATTTGATGAACTGACTTGTTGGCAAGGTGGCATCCTATGACGGTGCCACTTTGAAAGTCACTGAGCTCTTTAGTCAGGCCACATTGTTTGTCAATGGAGAGTTCATGGCTGTGTGCTCAATTGTATACATCTGTCAGCAACGAGTGTGGCTGAAATAGCCAAATCCACTAATTTTGAAGGGGTGTCCACATGCTTTTTGTATATATAGTATATGAAAAAAAGATACACATTTTTAGTCCAGCACTAGGCTTAATCTGTGTCTGTGAAACTGTCCCATAATGTATAGCTGCTGAACAGGAAGTGGATTTAATTCTAAACTTCAGTTATTCAGAGTGAATACACAACCTTTAATCCAACAGCTTAATTAAATGATAAAGACTGGCCTTAATAAAGTACTTAGTTCTTAATGAAAACGTTAATGTTTTCCCATCACAAAACCAGACTAGTTCTCATTCGAGAACCACAGAACTAGTCAGACATTCCACAGAACTAGTTTAGGTCATGTAAGCAGTGTTCCAGAGAACTAGTCAGATATGGAAGCAGTGTTCCACAGAACTAGTCAGACATTCCACAGAACTAGTCAGACATTCCACAGAACTAGTCAGACATTCCACAGAACTAGTCAGACATGCCACAGAACTAGTTTAGGTCATGTAAGCAGTGTTCCAGAGAACTAGTCAGACATTCCACAGAACTAGTTTAGGTCATGTAAGCAGTGTTCCAGAGAACTAGTCAGATATGGAAGCAGTGTTCCACAGAACTAGTCAGACATTCCACAGAACTAGTCAGACATTCCACAGAACTAGTCAGACATTCCACAGAACTAGTTTAGGTCATGTAAGCAGTGTTCCAGAGAACTAGTCAGACATTCCACAGAACTAGTTTAGGTCATGTAAGCAGTGTTCCACAGAACTAGTTTAGGACATGTAAGCAGTGTTCCAGAGAACTAGTCAGATATGGAAGCAGTGTTCCACAGAACTAGTTTGAGACACGGAGGCAGTGTTCCACAGAACTAGTTTAGGACATGGAGGCAGTGTTCCACAGAACTAGTTTAGGACATGTAAGCAGTGTTCCTCAGAACTAGTTTAAGACATGGAAGCAGTGTTCCACAGAACTAGTCAGATACTATGGAAGCAGTGTTCCACAGAACTAGTTTAGGTCATGTAAGCAGTGTTCCACAGAACTAGTTTAAGACATGGAAGCAGTGTTCCACAGAACTAGTTTAAGACATGGAAGCAGTGTTCCACAGAACTAGTCAGATACTATGGAAGCAGTGTTCCACAGAACTAGTTTAAGACATGGAAGCAGTGTTCCACAGAACTAGTCAGATACTATGGAAGCAGTGTTCCACAGAACTAGTTTAAGACATGGAAGCAGTGTTCCACAGAACTAGTCAGATATGGAAGCAGTGTTCCACAGAACTAGTCAGATATGGAAGCAGTGTTCCACAGAACTAGTCAGATATGGAAGCAGTGTTGCACAGAACTAGTTTAAGACATGGAAGCAGTGTTCCACATAACTAGTTGAAGTTAAGGAAGCAGTGTATCACATAACTAGTTTGAGAGATGGAAGCAGTGTGTCTCATAAAGTGAAAAATAAGGGATGTTGCAGACTATTACAGACTGCAAAGGGAAGCACAGCTTCAAGCTGCCAAGTGACATGAGCCAACCAGACGAGCTAAATTACTTCTATGCTCGCTTCGAGGCAAGCAACACTGAAGCATGCATGAGAGCATCAGCTGTTCCGGATGACTGTGTGATCACGCTCTCCACAGCCGATGTGAGTAAGACCTGTAAACAGGTCAACGTTCACAAGGCCAAAGGGCCAGACAGATTACCAGAATGTGTACTCCGAGCATGCGCTGACCAACTGGTAAGTGTCTTCACTGACATTTTCAACCAGTCCCTTACAGAGTCTGTAAAACCAAAATGTTTCAACCAGACCACCATAGTCCCTGTGCCCATGAACACTAAGGTAACCTGACAAAATGACTAGCGCCTCTTCTGGATGACCATTTTCTTGTTTGCTTATGGCCTTATACTGCTTGTTGAGTGCTGTCTTAGTGCCAGCATTGGTTTATGGTGCTAAATGGACAGCTAGAAAGAATATAGATGAAAAATCTCTTGGTAAATAGTGTGGTCTACAGCTTATCTTGAGCTACTCTACCTCAGGCGAGCAAAACCTAGAGACTTCCTTAATATAGTATTGGTGATTGCTAAAGACACACAGACCACCCCCCCCCCAAATTTACCAGAAGCTGCTGTTCTGTCCGGCCGAGGTACCCCAGCTAACTGTAGATTATCCATGTCCTTGTTCAGCAACGACTCGGTGACACAAAGGACATTACAGTGTTTAATGGCAGTGGTGTAAAGTTCCTCAGTAAAAATACTTGAAAGTACTACTTACATAGTTTTTATGGGTATCTGTACTTTACTATATATATTTTTGATTACTTTTACTTTTACTCTGCTACATTTCTAAAGAAAAATAATGTACTTTTTACTCCATACATTTTCCCTGACACACAAAAGTAGCCGTTACATTTTGAATGTTAACGACCTTAGAGAGACGTTTTATTTCCTCTATTTTGGTTAGGTCAGGGTGTGATGTGGGGTGGGCATTCTATGTTGTGTATTTCTTTGTTTTGGCCGAGTATGGTTCCTAATCAGAGGTAGCTCGTTGTCTCTGATTGGGAATCATACTTAGGCAGCCTTTTCCCCACCTGTGTTTGTGGGTAATTATTATTTTCTGTGTGTGTTTTGTGTGCGCCTCAGGTGCGTCACGTTTATTTCTGTTTACCTGTTTATTGTTTTGTTCGGTTTCACCTCATTAAAGGATGTGGAATTACGGGCACACTGTGCCTTGGTTGATTTACGACAGGGAGTTTGAAGATAGCGAACGTGACAGAATTACCCACCACAAAAAGACCAAGCAGCGTGCGCCTTCGGGGAAGACGAGTTGGACATGGGAGGACATCCTGGACGGAAAAGGATCCTGGACATGGGAGGAGATCCAGGCCGGAAGGGATCGCCTCCCATGGAAACAGGTGGAAGCAGCGAGGGAGGAACGGCGACGACTGAAGCCTGAGAGGCAGCCCCCCCCCAAAAATTGGGTGGGGGGGCACCCGGGGAGATTGGCTGAGTCAGGGTAGCTGAGCCAACTCCCCTGCTTACCGTGGGGAGCGTGTGACTGGTCAGGCACCGTGTTATGTGGTGATGCGCAATGTATCTCCAGGGTGCATTCACAGCCCGGTGCGCCCGTTGCCGGCCCCCCGCATTTGCCAGGCTAGAGTGAGCCTTCAGCCAGGAAGGGTGGTGCCAGCTCAGCGCTCCTGGTCTCCAGTACGCCTCCTCGGTCCAGTTCGCCAGCACCTCCCAGTGAGGTCCTGTGCCTGCTCCACGCACCCGGTCTCCAGTGCGTCTCTCCAGCCTGGTACACCCTGTGCCTGCTCCACGCACCCGGCCTCCAGTACGCACTGGAGGCCGGGTGCGCACTGGAGGCCTGTGGTAGCTCCACGTACCAGGCTGTCAGTACGTCTCCTCAGTCCGGTGAGACCCGTTCCGGCTCCACGTACAAAGCCTCCAGTGATGATCCATATTCCGAAGCCTCCAGTGATGATCCATGGCACGAAGCCTCCAGTGATGATCCATGGCACGAAGCCTCCAGTGATGATCCATGGCCCAGAGCCTATAGTGATGATCCATGGCCCGAAGCCTCCAGTGATGATCCATGGCCCGGAACCTCCAGTGATGATCCATGGCAAGAAGCCTCCAGTGATGATCCATCGCGCGGAACCTGTAGAGATGATCCATGGCACGGAGTCTGCAACGACGGTCCCCTGTCCGGAGCCTCCAGTGACGTCCCCCAGTCCGGAGCCTCCAGTGACGTCCCCCAGTCCGGAGCCTCCAGCGATGTCCCCCAGTCCGGAGCCTCCAGCGACGTTCCCCAGTCCGGAGCCTCCAGCGACGTCCCCCAGTCCGGAGCCTCCAGCGACGTCCCCCAGTCCGGAGCCTCCAGCGGCGGTCTGCAGTCCGGAGTCTCCAGCGACGGTCTGCAGTCCGGAGTCTCCAGCGACGGTCTGCAGTCCGGAGTCTCCAGCGGCGGTCTGCAGTCCAGAGTCTCCAGCGACGGTCTGCAGTCCAGAGTCTCCAGCGACGGTCTGCAGTTCAGAGCCTCCAGTGGGGGTTCCCAGTTCAGAGCCTCCGGCGATGATTCATGGTCCGGCTACACAAAAGCGGAGGGATCAGCGGGCGGAGCGGGGGCTACGCCCCGAACCGGAGCCGCCACCAAGGATAGATGCCCACCCGGACCCTCCCCTATAGGTTCAGGTTTGCGGCCGGGAGTCTGCACCTTTGGGGGGGTACTGTCACGCCCTGACCTTAGAGAGACGTTTTATTTCCTCTATATTGGTTAGGTCAGGGTGTGATGTGGGGTGGGCATTCTATGTTGTGTATTTCTTTGTTTTGGCCGAGTATGGTTCCTAATCAGAGGCAGCTGTCTATTGTTGTCTCTGAATGGGAATCATACTTAGGCAGCCTTTTCCCCACCTGTGTTTGTGGGTAATTATTATTTTCTCTGTGTGCTTTGTGTGCGCCTCAGTTGCGTCACGTTCTTTTCTGTTTACCTGGTTTTTGTTTTGTTCGGTTTCACCTCATTAAAGGATGTGGAATTACAGGCACACTGCGCCTTGGTTGATTTACGACAGGGAGTTTGAAGATAGCGAACGTGACAGCAGGATTTGGGCCGGGTCAGGGAAGAACAGTATTTCCTTCACATCCGACTGAAACATCCTTGTCCAGATGTAGGTGAGAAATCGCTGTTCTGACGTCCGGAAGCTCTCTTCAGTCATAGGAAATGATGGCGGACACATTATGTATTAACAAAGTAAAAAACAGAGCAAAAAACACCCACAAAATAGCACAATTGGTCAGGAGTCCAAAAACGGCAGCCATCTTAGCTGACATATGTTTTAACATGATGGATCATTTAGCAATTTGATTTAGAATTTTAGGACCATAAACAAAGAGAGGGATAGATGGGATGAGAGAGGGATAGAGGATGAGAGAAGGATAGAGGATGAGAGTGGTATAGATCATGAGAGAAGGATATATAGGATGAGAGAGGGATAGAAATGTTGGGAAAGGGATGGGAGGGACGTTAAGAGAGAGAGACTTTTGCATGAGAGCCAAATTTACTTCAAGTGGTCAATACTGTCAGTGAAAAACACATGCTAATCAGGGGGGAAAGATTGAGGGAGCAGGAGGATGAGAGAGGAAGCAGGAGGATGAGAGAGGAACCGGGGGAAGAGGGGAAGCAGGGGAAAGAGAGAGGTAGCAGGAGGATGAGAGAGGAAGCAGGAGGATGAGAGAGGAACCGGGGGAAGAGGGGAAGCAGGGGAAGAGAGAGGTACCAGGAGGATGAGAGAGGAACCAAGGGGAAGAGAGAGGAAGCAGGGGGAAGAGAGAGGAACCAGGGGGAAGAGAGAGGAAGCAGGAGAATGAGAGAGGAAGCAGTAGAATGAGAGAGGAAGCAGGGAGAGAGAGAGAGGAAGCAGGGAGAGAGAGAGAGAGAGAGAGGAAGCAGGGATGAGAGAGAGGTAGCAGGGGAAAGAGAGAGGTAGCAGGAGGATGAGAGAGGGAGCAGGGTGATGAGAGAGGAAACAGGGGGATGAGAGAGGAACCAGGGGGATGAGAGAGGAAACAGGGGGATGAGAGAGGAACCAGGGGGATGAGAGAGGAAGCAGGGGGAAGAGAGAGGAACCAGGGGGAAGAGAGAGGAAGCAGGGGGAAGAGAGAGGAAGCAGGGAGGAAAGAGAGAGGAAGCAGGGGTGAAGAGAGAGGAACCAGGGGGATGTGAGAGGAAGCAGGGTGAAGAGAGAGGAAGCAGGGGGTAAGAGAGAGTTAGCAGAAGGATGAGAGAGGAAGCAGAGGGTTAAGAGAGAGGAAGCAGGGGGAAGAGAGAGGAAGCAGGGGAAGAGAGAGGAAGCAGGGGGATGTGAGAGGAAGCAGGGTGAAGAGAGTTAGCAGGAGGATGAGAGAGGAAGCAGGGAGGAAAGAGAGAGGAAGCAGGGGTAGGAGGGAGGAGGCAGGGGGAAGAGAGAGGAAGCAGGGGGGAGAGAGAGGAAGCAGGATAAAGTCTTACTTTGTCTCACAAATATCACTTAATCTTTTGAGACAGTCAGTATTACATCCCTAGTGAGTCTGCACTGCATAGTATTCCATATATGATAGTGGAAACATTTCATAAAGTCACTAAAATACATATATAAAGATAACATTACAACAACACAGTAGCAAGGGAAGGTTTGACAGCAGCTAATTTATTTTCAATGATGTTTAATGTTGAGCCCTGGTCCTGGTCAAAGGTAGTGCACTATAATAGGTCCAGGTCAGAACCCTCAGAGCCCTCAGAACAATCAGAACCCTCTGAACCCTCAGAACAATCAGAGCCCTCAGAGCCCTCAGAACCCTCAGAACAATCAGAACCCTCAGAACCCTCAGAACAATCAGAACCCTCAGAACCCTCAGAACAATCAGAGCCCTCAGAACCCTCAGAACAATCAGAAGCCCTCAGAACCCTCAGAACCCTCAGAACAATCAGAACCCTCAGAGCCCTCAGAACAATCAGAACACTCAGAGCCCTCAGAACAATCAGAACAATCAGAGCCCTCAGAACCCTCAGAACCCTCAGAACAATCAGAACAATCAGAGCCCTCAGAACAATCAGAACCCTCAGAACAATCAGAACCCTCAGAGCCCTCAGAGCCCTCAGAACCCTCAGAACCCTCAGAACCATCAGAACAATCAGAACAATCAGAGCCCTCAGAACAATCAAAGCCCTCAGAACAATCAGAACAATCAGAACACGGACCCTCAGAACAATCAGAGCCCTCAGAACAATCAGAAGCCCTCAGAACAATCAAAGCCCTCAGAACCCTCAGAACAATCAGAGCCCTCAGAACCCTCAGAACCCTCAGAACAATCAGAGCCCTCAGAACCCTCAGAACAATCAGAACAATCAGAGCCCTCAGAACCCTCAGAACCCTCAGAACAATCAGAACCCTCAGAACAATCAGAACCCTCAGAACAATCAGAACCCTCAGAACAATCAGAACAATCAGAACAATCAAAGCCCTCAGAACCCTCAGAACAATCAGAACCATCAGAACAATCAGAACCCTCAGAACAATCAGAACAATCAAAGCCCTCAGAACCCTTAGAACAATCAGAACCCTTAGAACAATCAGAACCCTCAGAACAATCAGAACCCTCAGAACAATCAGAACAATCAGAACAATCAAAGCCCTCAGAACCCTCAGAACAATCAGAACCTTCAGAACAATCAGAACCTTCAGAACCCTCAGAACAATCAGAACCCTCAGAACCCTCAGAACCCAATCAGAACCCTCGGAACCCTCAGAGCCCTCAGAGCATTCGGAACCCTCGGAACCCTCAGAGCCTTCAGAGCCCTCAGAACCATTCGGAACCCTTAGAACAATCAGAACCTTCAGAACAATCAGAACCTTCAGAACCCTCAGAACAATCAGAACCCTCAGAACCCTCAGAACAATCAGAAGCCCTCAGAACCCTCAGAACAATCAGAACCCTCAGAACAATCAGAACCCTCAGAACCCTCAGAACCCTCAGAACAATCAGAACCCTCAGAACAATCAGAACCCTCAGAACAATCAGAGACCCTCAGAACAATCAAACCCTCAGAACAATCAGAAGCCCTCAGAACCAACTCAGAACAATCAGAGCCCTCAGAACAATCAGAGCCCTCAGAACAATCAGAAGCCCTCAGAACCCTCAGAACCCTCAGAAGCCCTCAGAACAATCAGAACCCTCAGAACCCTCAGAACCAACTCAGAACCCTCAGAACAATCAGAAGCCCTCAGAACCCTCAGAGCAATCAGAACCCTCAGAACAATCAGAACCCTCAGAACCCTCAGAACAATCAGAACCCTCAGAACAATCAGAACCCTCAGAACAATCAGAGCCCTCAGAACAATCAGAGCAATCAGAGCCCTCAGAACAATCAGAACCCTCGGAACCCTTCAGAACCCTCGGAACCCTCGGAACCCTCAGAGCCCTCAGAGCATTCGGAACCCTCGGAACCCTCAGAGCCCTCAGAACCCTCAGAACCATTCGGAACCCTCGGAACCCTCAGAGCCTTCAGAGCATTCGGAACCCTCGGAACCCTCAGAGCCTTCAGAGCCCTCAGAACCATTCGGAACCCTTAGAACAATCAGAACCCTTAGAGCCCTCAGAGCCTTCAGAGCAGCTAGGGTATAAAAGGACAAAGACACCTCATCAAATTACCATGCAGCACAGTGTCATTAGATTCAGTGATCTTCACCAGGGACGCAGCTCATCATTTCCTTTTGTTGATGACGGCAGCACGTTAACCCGAGGTGACTCCGGTGGAGGCCATGTTTGCGTGCAAACCTTCACTTAGAGCTCCAGCACAGCTGATGTTCACACGAGTGTAAACTTACAGGGAGAGGCATGAGTCGTCGCTTGAGCTGTTCTGAACACCGCAGCTCGGAGGCTGGGCTGGCTGCTGCTGCTGCTCTGGCCTAATGTTTTATTGAAGCACAGCTCCTCTGAGGACAGCGAGAAATTCACTCAAGGCCTCCAGAAGCCTGTGTGTTTGGGCTGTGGAGGACAAGCTCCAATCACGGAAAGATAAAAACATCAAAATAACCTAATGGAGATCCTGATGAAGACCCTTCTACCTGAGAGCACCGGGAGAGGGGAGGGAGAGGACCGGGAGAGGGGAGGGAGAGGGAGAGGGGAGGGAGAGGGAGAGGGAGAGGGGGGGAGGGAGAGGGGGGGGAGCGGACCGGGAGAGGGAGAGGGGAGGGAGAGGACCGGGAGAGGGGAGGGAGAGGACCGGGAGAGGGAGAGGGGAGGGAGAGGGGAGGGAGAGGGAGAGGGAGAGGGGAGGGAGAGGGGAGGGAGAGCACCGGGAGAGGGGAGGGAGAGGGAGAGGGGGGGAGAGGACCGGGAGAGGGGAGGGAGAGGGGAGGGGAGGGAGAGGGGGGGGAGAGGGAGAGGGGAGGGAGAGGGGAGGGAGAGGAGAGGACCGGGAGAGGGGAGGGAGAGGACCGGGAGAGGGGAGGGAGAGGGAGAGGGGAGGGAGAGGGAGAGGGGAGGGAGAGGGGAGGGAGAGCACCGGGAGAGGGGAGGGAGAGGGAGAGGGAGAGGGAGAGGACCGGGAGAGGGGAGGGAGAGGGGAGGGAGAGGGAGAGGGGAGGGAGAGGGAGAGGACCGGGAGAGGGGAGGGAGAGGACCGGGAGAGGGGAGGGAGAGGACCGGGAGAGGGGAGGGAGAGGGGACCGGGAGAGGACGGGAGAGGGGAGGGAGAGGGGAGGGAGAGGACCGGGAGAGGGGAGGGAGAGGACCGGGAGAGGGGAGGGAGAGGGAGAGGGGCGGGAGAGGGGGGGGAGAGCACCGGGAGAGGGGAGGGAGAGGGAGAGGGGAGGGAGAGGACCGGGAGAGGGGAAGGAGAGGGGGGGGAGAGGGGAGGGAGAGGACCGGGAGAGGGGAGGGAGAGGACCAGGAGAGGGGAGGGAGAGGACCGGGAGAGGGGAGGGAGAGGGCCGGGAGAGGGGAGGGAGAGGACCGGGAGAGGGGAGGGAGAGGGAGAGGGGAGGGAGCGGGGAGGGAGAGGACCGGGAGAGGGGAGGGAGAGGGGAGGGAGAGGGAGAGGGGAGGGAGAGGGAGAGGAGAGGGAGAGGGGAGGGAGAGGGGACCGGGAGAGGGGAGGGAGAGGACGGGAGAGGGGAGGGAGAGGGGAGGGAGAGGACCGGGAGAGGACCGGGAGAGGGGAGGGAGAGGGGGGGGAGAGGGAGCGGGGAGGGAGAGGGAGAGGGGAGGGAGAGGACCGGGAGAGGGAGAGGGAGAGGGGAGGGAGAGGACCGGGAGAGGGGAGGGAGAGGACCGGGAGAGGGGAGGGAGAGGGGAGGGAGAGGACCGGGAGAGGGGAGGGAGAGGGGGGGGGAGAGGGAGAGGGGAGGGAGAGGGAGAGGGGAGGGAGAGGACCGGGAGAGGGAGAGGGAGAGGGGAGGGAGAGGACCGGGAGAGGGGAGGGAGAGGGGAGGGAGAGGACCGGGAGAGGGGGGAGAGGACCGGGAGAGGGGAGGGAGAGGGGGGGGAGAGGGGAGGGAGAGGACCGGGAGAGGGGAGGGAGAGGGGGGGGAGAGGGAGAGGGGAGGGAGAGGGGAGGGAGAGGACCGGGAGAGGGGGGGGAGAGGGGAGGGAGAGGAACGGGAGAGGGAGGGAGAGGGGAGGGAGAGGCCAGGGAGAGGACAGGGAGAGGGGAGGGAGAGGACAGGGAGAGGGGAGGGAGAGGACCGGGAGAGGGGAGGGAGAGGACCGGGAGAGGGGAGGGAGAGGACCGGGAGAGGGGAGGGAGAGGGGAGGGAGAGGACCGGGAGAGGGAGGGATAGGACCGGGAGAGGGGAGGGAGAGGGGGGGGAGAGGGGAGGGAGAGGACCGGGAGAGGGGAGGGAGAGGGGAGGGGAGGGAGAGGACAGGGAGAGGGGAGGGAGAGGGGAGGGAGAGGACAGGGAGAGGGGAGGGAGAGGACAGGGAGAGGGGAGGGAGAGGACCGGGAGAGGGGAGGGAGAGGACCGGGAGAGGGAGGGAGAGGACCGGGAGAGGACCGGGAGAGGTGAGGGAGAGGGGAGGGAGAGGACCGGGAGAGGGGAGGGAGAGGGGAGGGAGAGGGGAGGGAGTGTGAAGGGCACTGTGTACAAACACACACACACACACACACACACACACACACACACACACACACACACACACACACACACACACACACACACAGAAGATACATACACAGGACATGCACGCACACACACACACACACACACACAGAAGATACACACACAGGACATGCACGCACACACACACACACACACACACACACACACACACACACACACACACACACACACACACACACACACACACACACGCTCAGAGGACATGCACAGGCCTTAAGTGCAGCATAATGTAACTCAATGTAGCTGGCTGCATCTCAGTGTAGCTGGCTGCGTCTCAGTGTAGCTGGCTGCATCTCAGTGTAGCTGGCTGCGTCTCAGTGTAGCTGGCTGCATCTCAGTGTAGCTGGCTGCGTCTCAGTGTAGCTGGCTGCGTCTCAGTGTAGCTGGCTGCATCTCAGTGTAGCTGGCTGTAGCGAGCTGGCTGCAGTGTTGTATCAGTGGACCACGGATGTATCTGCAGCTTCACAGAGAAACAGAGGATGGCAGAGCTCCATTTCCTTTCTTTCTCTATGCTGCACAACCTCCATACCGCTGAGCCTCCTCCTCATTCTCTAAATATGACATAACATTTCAATCTACTGTCTCCCCTCTGCCTCTTCACCTCCTTTCCTTTCCTCTCCTCATTCTCTAAATATGACATAACATTTTAAACTACAGTGTCCCCTCTGCATCTTCTCACCCCTTCCTTTGCTCTCCTCCTCTCCTCCTGTAAGTATGACATCACACTCCATACCATAGAATGCTTCCTCCTCCTCTCCTCTTCTCTCCTCTCCTCCTCCTCCTCCTCCTCCTCCTCTCCTCTCCTCTCCTCCTCCTCCTCCTGCTCCTCTCCTCTCCTCTCCTGCTCCTCTCCTCCTCCTCCTCCTCCTCCTCCTCTTTTATATGTCCCATAGTTACCTCCTTTACTACAGTATAGTAGAGACCCTCCTCCTCCTCTCCTCCTCCTCCTCCTCCTCCTCCTCGTTCTCCTCTCCTCTCCTCTCCTCCTCGTTCTCCTCGTCCTCTCCTCCTCCTCTCCTCCTCCTCCTCCTCGTTCTCCTCCTCCTCCTCCTCTCATCCTCTCCTTCTCTCCTCCTCCTCTTCTCCTCCTCTCCTTCTCTCCTCCTTCTCTCCTCCTCTCCTCCTTCTCTCCTCCTCTCCTCCTCTCCTCCTCCTCCTCCCCTCCTAGTCTCTAAACCACAGCAGAGAAGAGCATTTTGGGGGCAGATCCACTCCTAAAATTGCTTTACATAATGAAACACGTATTAGCATTATGGTTCATGTTACTTACCCAACACACTGTTCCTCCATACATTAACCCCCTTTAGCCCCCACAAACCTCAAAACCCCTCTCTCTGTGTGTGTGTGTGTGCACTCTTGTATGTTTGTCTGTGGGTGTGTGTGTGTTTTTGGGTGTGTGTGCGAGTTTTTATGTGCGGTGTGTGTGTGTGTGTGTGTGTGTGTTTTTTGGGTGTGTGTGCGAGTTTGTATGTGCGGTGTGTGTGTGTGTGAGTAGAGATGACTTAATTAAATGAGATGAATTCAGCAGGCGGTGATGACGATGGTTGATGTCTGCTGTTGGCCCCTCATTATAATTCCCCCAGTGGAACTGAGGAGACAGAGAGAGACAGAGAGAGAGAGAGAGAGAGAGAGAGAGAAAGAGAGAAAGAGAGAGAGAGAGAGAGAGAGAGAGAAAGAGAGAAAGAGAGAGATATGCTCCCCTCAGCATTATAATAGAACTGTCGTCTGCTGAAACGCCTCTAAAACACTGGCTGTGTCCCGAAAAGCACCCTATAGAGAATATAGGCCCTTAAGGAACTGGTCTATATTAGTGCACTGTGTAGGGAATAGGGTTCCATTTGGGACACACTAACTGTGTTTTTCCCCAGGAATTCATCAATAACACGACAATGTCTACTGCAACATGTAGGGCTAACAACGAGACAAAAGATCCCTGACACTGATCACTTTACATTAGTTTAACTGGGCCCGGTAAACACAATTCACACAGAAACATTTTAAATATGCCAGGCTGGGAATCTGGAAACTTTAAACACATTCCTTTTCCTCTATGCCTGACTTCTAACATGAAATACGGTTAAGATAAACATGTCGAAAGGAAAGCAGTACATTCATTTTCTCTGACTACCAACATCACGTGTGAGTGTGAATGAAATGTAGAGAAGATATCACCACATTTATTTTACCGCTGACTCTCATTCAGTGATATTACACTGTGAAAATAAACGGAGACATGTTGACAAGAGTTAAAGAAAGATTATCCACGGTCACCGGTATTCTAAGGGGTAAAGACTGGTTCTCCATGGACACTGATATGTTAAAGGATAAAGAATGATATTTCATGGACACTGCTACTGTAGAGGGTAAAGAATGATATTTCATGGACACTGCTACTGTAGAGGGTAAAGAATGATATTTCATGGACACTGCTACTGTAGAGGGTACATTCGCACTGTGCTAAAAGGGTAGAGCTGCCACTTTCAAGGTGAGGGACTCTAACCCGGAGGCTTATAAGATATCCCGCTATGCCCTCCGACGAACAATCAAACAGGCAATGCGTCAATACAGGGCTAAGATCGAATCGTACTACACCGGCTCCGACGCTCATCGGATGTGGCAGGACCTGCAAACTATTACAGAATACAAAGGGAAGTACAGCCGAGAGCTGCCCAGTAACACGAGCCTACCAGACGAGCTAAATTACTTCTATGCTCGCTTCGAGGCAAGTAACAGAGAAACATGCATTAGAGCATCAGCTGTTCTGTACGACTGTGTGATCACACTCTCCGCAGACTATGTGAGTAAGACCTTTAACTTCATTAGGGTAGGGGGCACTATTTTCACCTCCGGATGAAAAGCGTGCCCAAAGTAAACCGCCTGCTACTCAGGCCCAGAAGCTAGGATATGCTTATAATTGGTAGATTTGGATAGAAAACAATCTAAAGTTTCTAAAACTGTTAAAATAATGTCTGTGAGTATAACATAACTGAAATGGCAGGCGAATCCATCCAAGAAGTGCCATTACTTTGAAATGGCTATTTTTCCAATGAAAACCTGTCCACCATATAAAGGGATATGACCCAGATTGCGTTCCCTATGGCTTCCACTAGTTGTGACCAGTCTTTAGACATTGTTTCAGGCTTTTATTCTGAAAAATTAGGGAGAATGACAACATCGAGTAAGTGGACCCTGGGATGTCCTCAGAGCTGGTTACTGCGCACGACCGAGAGCACGCCTTTCTTGTTTTCCTTTTATATTGACGAAGCTTTTGTCTGGTTGAAATATTATCGATTATTTAGGCTAAAAACAACCTGAGGATTGATTATAAACATCGTTTGACATGTTTCTATGAACTTTACAGATACTATTTTGGAATTTTAATTTCCTCTTGTGACCGCATTTGAGCCATTGGATTACTGAACAAAACGCGCCAACAAAATGGAGGTTTTTGGATTTAGAGGGACTTTATCGAACAAAACAAACATTTATTGTGTAACATGGAGTCTTGTGAGTGCAACCATAGGAAGATCATCAAATGGTAAGTGATTCATTTTATTGCTATTTCTGACTTTCGTGACTAGTCTACTTGGCTGCTAACTGATTGTAATGTTTTGTGTGCTGAGCGCTGTCCTCAGATAATCGCATGGTTTGCTTTCGCTGTAAAGCCTTTTTGAAATCTGACACGGCGGCTGGATTAACAAGAAGTTAAGCTTTATTTTGATGTATAACACATTTTCAAGAATGTTAAATATTTGAATTGAGTATTTTTGAATTTCGCGCTCTGCAATTTCACTGGATGTAGGCCAGGTGGGACGCTACCGTCCCACACCCCCTAGAGAGGTTAAACAGGTCAACATTCACAAAGCTGCAGGGCCAGACAGATTACCAGGACGTGTACTCCGAGCATGTGCTGACCAACCTGCAAGTGTCTTCATTGACATGTTCAACCTCTCCCTGTCTGAGACTGTAATACCAATATGTGTCAAGCAGACCACCATAGTCCCTGTGCCCAAGAACACTAAGGTAACCTGCCTAAATGACTACAGATGCGTAGCACTCACGTCTGAAGCCATTAAGTGCTTTGAAAGGCTGGTCATGGCTCACATCAACACCATTATCCCAGAAACCCACTCTAATTTGCATACCGCCCCAACAGATACACCGATGATGCTCTCTCTATTGCACTCCACACTGCCCTTTCACACCTGGACAAAAGGAACACCTATGTGAGAATGCTATTCATTGACTACAGCTTAGTGTTCAACACCATAGTGCCCTCAAAGTTCATCACTAAGCTAAGGATCCTGGGACTAAACACCTCCCTCTGCAACTGGATCCTGGAGTTCCTGACGGGCCGCCCCCAGGTGGTAAGGGTAGGTAACAACACATCCGCCAAGCTGATCCTCAACACGGGGGCCCCTCAGGGGTGCGTGCTCAGTCCCCTCCTGTACTCCCTGTTCACTCATGACTGCACGGCCAGACACAACTCCAACACCATCATTAAGTTTGCAGACTACACAACAGTGGTAGGCCTGATCACCGACAACGACGAGACAGCCAATAGGGAGGAGGTCAGAGACCTGACAGTGTGGTGCAAGGACAACAACCTCTCCCTCAAAGTGATCAAGACAAAGGAGATGATTGTGGACTACAGGAAAAGGAGGACAGTGTATTCCCCCATTCTTATTGACGGGGCTGTAGTGGAGCAGGTTGAGAGCTTCAAGTTCTTTGGCGTCCACATCACCAACAAACTAACATGGTCCAAGCACACCAAGACAGTCGTGAAGAGGGCACGACAACACCTATTCCCACTCAGGAGACTGAAAAGATTTGGCATGGGTCCTCAGATCCTCAAAAGGTTTTACAGCTGCACCATCGAGAGCATCCTGACGGGTTGCATCACTGCCTGGTATGGCAACTGCTCGGCATTCGACCGTAAGGCACTACAGAGGGTAATGCATACGGCCCAGTACATCACTGGGGCCAAACTTCCTGCCACCTCTATAGAGGTGGTGTCAGAGGAAGGCCCTAAAAATTGTCAAGAACTCCAGCCACCCTAATCATAGACTATTCTCTCTCGCACGGCAGGCGATACCGGAGCATCCAAGAGGTTTCTAAACAGCTTCTACCCTCAAGCCACAAGACTCCTGAAAATCTAGTCAAATGGCTACCCAGACCACCCCCCACTCTTTTACGCAGCTGACACTCTCTGTTAAAATATCTATGCATAGTCACTTTAATAACTCTACCTACATGTACATTTTGCCTCAATTACCTCCACTAACCAGTGCCCCCGCACATTGACTCTGTACCAGTAACCCCCCCTGTATATAGCACCTGAAGAGGGTTAAACCAAGGCCTCATACCTTTTAAAGGGTAAATAAATGATGTTATGATAAAGTGTAAAGTCTCCTCTTCAGGAGACCTCTGTGTGTGTGTGTGTTAAAACCTGTTTTTGAGTGTTGTGCCCTTCAGACACTATCAGAAGGCGTCTACGTTCAGACCGTGGATATCTGATGAAACCAGCCACCTGTCAGAAGATGCTTGGACTCGTTCACATTGTTATGACTCCGTACTTGTGATGAAAAGGTCAACTTTCGGTCAAACCCACTTCTGAGTTTTTACTTGCTGACAAGATGGTTCCTGTTGCCAGGGGGAAGTTAGATTTATTAAAATGCTGTTGTCAGGGAAACTCACACAAGGAAGACCGGGAGAGGCTATATGAGTTACACGATGTCTTAGACATTTTTGCAGAACTTGGGGAGAAACTATCATATACTGTTATACTGTACTCTGTACCAACTTCTGCCTACAGTTGTATTACTAAAGGAGTATTTTAATACTTAAACAAAAAGTCTGTATTTCCTTTCCATTACTAGTGTATGTTTGATAATTATATAAACCTGATCATTTGTTGAAGAAATTGACCAACACTCCGCTATTGTTATTTTACTGTTGCTCTTTAATTATTTGTTACTTTTATTTCTTATTTTGTTGGGTATTTTTCTTAAAACTGCACTGTTGGTTTTAAAGGGCTTGTAAGTAAGTGTTTTACTTTAAAGGTCTACACCTGTTGTATTCGGCGCATGTGACAAATAACATTTGATTTGATCCCGTACTTATTTCACCACTAAACAGTGTATATCAGTTTGGATTCCAGTGACATGCCATTCTGTGTTCGGTATCAATACCCACCAGGGAATCCACTATCGATTAGGTTATTGACTTAGCATCACTTCCTGATCCTGTGACATCACTTGACCTTTTCAGCAGCACTTAGTCAGACCTATCTCTGAGGAGAGAGGAGATCAGATTCACACACATGCACACACAACCTTTTTTTACACCCAATTTACCACTGTTTGATTAGTGTGTAATCAATCAAGCTTAAGTTTACAGGATGAGAGAGTAGAGAAAGAGAGTTCTGGGTGTGTGTGTGTGTGTGTGTGTGTGTGTGTGTGTGTGTGTGTGTGTGTGTGTGTGTGTGTGTGTGTGAGTGAGGTAGGTGTGTGTGTGTGTGTGTGTGTGTGTGTGGTTGGTGTGTGTGTGTGTGGTAGGTGTGTGTGTCTTTGAATATGCATAACATCATCAAATCAAATTTATTTATATAGCCCTTCGTAGATCAGCTGATATCTCAAAGTGCTGTACAGAAACCCAGCCTAAAACCCCAAACAGCAAGCAATGCATGTGAAAGAAGCACGGTGGCTAGGAAAAACTCCCTATAACCTATAACCTATAACGTTGTCTGGCACATGTGTTATGGTCCTAGTTCCACATGGGCTTACCGTAAATCTAACATGGGTTTACCGTTAATTTAACATGGGCTTACTGTAAATCTAACATGAGTTTACCATAAATATAACATGGGCTTACTGTAAATCTAACATTGGCTTACCGTTAATTTAACATTGGCTTACCGTTAATTTAACATGGGCTTACCGTAAATCTAACGTGTGCTTACCGTAAATCTAACGTGGGCTTACCGTAAATCTAACATGGGGGTACCGTAAATCTAACATGGGCTTACCGTAAATCTAACATGGGCTTACCGTAAATCTAACTGTGTCGCTCTGGATAAGAGTGTCTCCTAAATGACTAAAATGTCAAACACGTGATTTGTGTTTATTAATGTAAATGTACTTCAGTCTATGTTTTTCTATTATACTAATTGTGTTGGTTTGTTGATATTTTCAACGACATTATGCTAACGCCTTTACTGTGTAGGTCTACACTGTTCTGTTTGTCTCAGCCTAAAGAGAGCCTTGTGAGCTAGATATTCTTCATTCAGAAACCTGTGGTTGTGTCTGAGTACCCGTCCTTGCATTCTTAATAGTAGCCATTTTGGGAATGTACATTTTTTTTTTTATAGTATGTGAAATTACTAAAATGTATCATTCTTTAAATGCCAGGATGTCGTACTCTTTTCAGCTTTTCATCTTGAAGATGTCGCTGCACACTATTGACGATGAGAATCGTCTTTGGATACCGATGTGTGTTCGACAACAGCTGATAATCAGCTGAGGGGACCTGGTGAACCAGAATCAGCTGAGGGGACCTGGTGAACCAGAATCAGCTGAGGGGACCTGGTGAACCAGAATCAGCTGAGGGGACCTGGTGAACCAGAATCAGCTGAGGGGACCTGGTGAACCAGAATCAGCTGAGGGGACCTGGTGAACCAGAATCAGCTGAGGGGACCTGGTGAACCAGAATCAGCTGAGGGGACCTGGTGAACCAGAATCAGCTGAGGGGACCTGGTGAACCAGAATCAGCTGAGGGGACCTGGTGAACCAGAATCAGCTGAGGGGACCTGGTGAACCAGAATCAGCTGAGGGGACCTGGTGAACCAGAATCAGCTGAGGGGACCTGGTGAACCAGAATCAGCTGAGGGGACCTGGTGAACCAGAATCAGCTGAGGGGACCTGGTGAACCAGAATCAGCTGAGGGGACCTGGTGAACCAGAATCAGCTGAGGGGACCTGGTGAACCAGAATCAGCTGAGAGGACCTGGTGAACCAGAATCAGCTGAGGGGACCTGGTGAACCAGAATCAGCTGAAGGGACCTGGTGAACCAGAATCAGCTGAGAGGACCTGGTGAACCAGAATCAGCTGAGAGGACCTGGTGAACCAGAATCAGCTGAGGGGACCTGGTGAACCAGAATCAGCTGAGAGGACCTGGTGAACCAGAATCAGCTGAGAGGACCTGGTGAACCAGAATCAGCTGAGAGGACCTGGTGAACCAGAATCAGCTGAGGGGACCTGGTGAACCAGAATCAGCTGAGAGGACCTGGTGAACCAGAATCAGCTGAGAGGACCTGGTGAACCAGAATCAGCTGAGGGGACCTGGTGAACCAGAATCAGCTGAGAGGACCTGGTGAACCAGAATCAGCTGAGAGGACCTGGTGAACCAGAATCAGCTGAGAGGACCTGGTGAACCAGAATCAGCTGAGGGGACCTGATGAACCAGAATCAGCTGAGGGGACCTGGTGAACCAGAATCAGCTGAGGGGACCTGGTGAACCAGAATCAGCTGAGGGGACCTGGTGAACCAGAATCAGCTGAAGGGACCTGGTGAACCAGAATCAGCTGAGGGGACCTGGTGAACCAGAATCAGCTGAGGGGACCTGCTGAACCAGAATCAGCTGAAGGGACCTGGTGAACCAGAATCAGCTGAGAGGACCTGGTGAACCAGAATCAGCTGAGAGGACCTGGTGAACCAGAATCAGCTGAGGGGACCTGGTGAACCAGAATCAGCTGAGAGGACCTGGTGAACCAGAATCAGCTGAAGGGACCTGGTGAACCAGAATCAGCTGAGAGGACCTGGTGAACCAGAATCAGCTGAAGGGACCTGGTGAACCAGAATCAGCTGAGAGGACCTATATCTATGTATCTAGGTAGATATGGCATATATCTATGTATCTAGGTAGATATGGCATATATCTATGTATCTAGGTAGATATTTTATTTAGTTTTACAATTTTATTTCACCTTCCTTTAACCAGGTAGGCCAGTTGAGAACAAGTTCTCATTTACAACTGCGACCTGGCCAAGATAAAGCAAAGCAGTGGGACAAAAAAACACAAAGTAAACCATAGGATTAACAAAAGTACAGTCAATAACACAATAGAAAAATCTATATACAGTGTGTGCAAATGGAGTAAGGAGGTAAGGCAATAAATAGGCCATAGTAGCGAAGTAATTACAATTTAGCAAATTAACACTGAAGTGATAGATGAGCAGATGATATGCAAGTAGAAATACTGTTGTGCAAAAGAGCAAAAAAGTTAATAAAAACAATATGGGGATGAGGTAGGTAGATTGGGTGGGCTATTTACAGATGGCCTATGTACAGCTGCAGCGATTGGTCAGCTGCTCAGATAGCTGATGCTTAAAGTTAGTGAGGGAGATATAAGTCTCCAACTTCAGCGATTTTTGCAATTCGTCACAGTCACTGGCAGCAGAGAACTGGAAGGAAAGGCGGCCAAAGTGGATGTTAGCTTTGGGGATGATCAGTGAGATATACCTGCTGGAGCGCGTGCTACGGGTGGGTGTTGTTATGGTGACCAGTGAGCTGAGATAAGGCGGAGCTTTACCAAGCAAAGACTTATAGATGACCTGGAGCCAGTGGGTTTGGTGACGAATATGTAGCGAGGGCCAGCCAACGAGAGCATACAGGTTGCTGTGCAGGGTGGTATATGGGGCTTTGATTACAAAACAGATTGCACTGTGATAGACTGCATCCAGTTTGCTGAGTAGAGTGTTGGAGGCTATTTTGTAAATGACATCGCCGAAGTCGAGGATTGGTACGATAGTCAATTTTATGAGGGCATGTTTGGCAGCGTTAGTGAAAGAGGCTTTGTTGCAAAATAGGTAGCCGATTCTAGATTTACTTTTGGATTGGAGATGTTTAATATGAGTCTGGAAGGAGAGTTTACAGTCTAGCCAGACACCTAGAATATGTGGACAACTACAAATACCTAAGTCAGAACCGTCCAGAGTAGTGATGCTAGTCGGGCGGGCGGGCGGGTGCGGGCAGCGATCGGTTGAAGAGCATGCATTTCGTTTTACTAGTGTTTAAGAGCAGTTGGAGGCCACGGAAAGACTGTTGTATGGCATTGAAGCTTGTTTGGAGGTTTGTTAACACAGTGTCCAAAGAAGGGCCAGATGTATACAGAATGGTGTCGTCTGCGTGGAGGTGGATCAAGGAATCACCCGCAGCAGGAGCGACATCATTGATATATACAGAGAGAAGAGTTGGCCTGAGATTTCAACCCTGTGGTACCCCCATAGAGACTGCCAGAGATCCGGACAACAGGCCCTCCGATTTGACACACTGAACTCTATCTGAGAAGTTGTTGGTGAACCAGGCGAGGCAGTCATTTGAGAAACCAAGGCTGATGAGTCTGCCGATAAGAATACCTTAGAAAGACAGGGTAGGATAGATATAGGTCTGTAGCAATTTGGGTCTAGAGTGTCCCCTCCTTTGAAGAGGGGGATGACAGCAGCTGCTTTCCAATCTTTTGGAATCTCAGACGACACGAAAGAGAGGTTGAACAGGCTAGTAATAGGGGTTGCAACAATTTCGGCAGATCATTTTAGAAAATAAGGGTCCAGATTGTCTAGCCCGGCTGATTTGTAGGGGTTCAGATTTTGCAGCTCTTTCAGATGATCTGCTTTCTGGATTTGGGGGAAGGAGAAGCTGGAGAGGCTTGGGCAGGTAGCTGCGAGGGGTGCAGATCTTTTGGCTGGGGTTGGGGTAACCAGAAGGAAAGCATGGCCAGCCGTAGAGAAATGCTTATTGAAATTCTCGATTATTGTGGATTTATCGGTGGTGGCAGTGTTTCCTATCTTCAGGGCAGTGGGCAGCTGGGAGGAGGTGCTCTTATTCTCCATGGACTTTGTCCCAGAACATTTTGGAGTTAGAGGTTGTCGCTTACTGGCACAGTGCTCTAACAATTAGGATACCTAGTCACATATTAGAAGGGGGTAGCTAGATACATATTAGAAGGGGGTAGCTAGATACATATTAGAAGGGGGTAGCTAGATACATATTAGAAGGGGGTAGCTAGATACATATTAGAAGGGGGTAGCTAGATACATATTAGAAGGGGGTAGCTAGATAAATATTAGAAGGGGGTAGCTAGATACATATTAGAAGGGGGTAGCTAGATACATATTAGAAGGGGGTAGCTAGTCACATATTAGAAGGGGGTAGCTAGATACATATTAGAAGGGGGTAGCTAGATACATATTAGAAGGGGGTAGCTAGATACATATTAGAAGGTGGTAGCTAGATACATATTAGAAGGGGGTAGCTAGATACATATTAGAAGGGGGTAGCTAGATACATATTAGAAGGCGGTAGCTAGATACATATTAGATGGGGGTAGCTAGATACATATTAGAAGGGGGTAGCTAGTCACATATTAGAAGGGGGTAGCTAGATACATATTAGAAGGGGGTAGCTAGATACATATTAGAAGGGGGTAGCTAGATACATATTAGAAGGGGGTAGCTAGATACATATTAGAAGGGGGTAGCTAGATACATATTAGAAGGGGGTAGCTAGATACATATTAGAAGGGGGTAGCTAGATACATATTAGAAGGGGGTAGCTAGATACATATTAGAAGGTGGTAGCTAGATACATATCAGAAGGGGGTAGCTAGATACATATTAGAAGGGGGTAGCTAGATACATATTAGAAGGGGGTAGCTAGTCACATATTAGAAGGGGGTAGCTAGATACATATTAGAAGGGGGTAGCTAGATACATATTAGAAGGGGGTAGCTAGATACATATTAGAAGGGGGTAGCTAGATACATATTAGAAGGGGGTAGCTAGATACATATTAGAAGGGGGTAGCTAGATACATATTAGAAGGGGGTAGCTAGATACATATTAGAAGGGGGTAGCTAGTCACATATTAGAAGGTGGTAGCTAGTCACATATTAGAAGGGGGTAGCTAGATACATATTAGAAGGGGGTAGCTAGATACATATTAGAAGGGGGTAGCTAATCATATATTAGAAGGGGGTAGCTAGATACATATTAGAAGGGGGTAGCTAGATACATATTAGAAGGGGGTAGCTAGATACATATTAGAAGGGGGTAGCTAGATACATATTAGAAGGTGGTAGCTAGATACATATTAGAAGGGGGTAGCTAGTCACATATTAGAAGGGGGTAGCTAGATACATATTAGAAGGGGGTAGCTAGATACATATTAGAAGGGGGTAGCTAGATACATATTAGAAGGGGGTAGCTAGATACATATTAGAAGGGGGTAGCTAGATACATATTAGAAGGTGGTAGCTAGATACATATTAGAAGGGGGTAGCTAGATACATATTAGAAGGGGGTAGCTAGATACATATTAGAAGGGGGTAGCTAGATACATATTAGAAGGGGGTAGCTAGATACATATTAGATGGGGGTAGCTAGATACATATTAGAAGGGGGTAGCTAGTCACATATTAGAAGGGGGTAGCTAGATACATATTAGAAGGGGGTAGCTAGATACATATTAGAAGGGGGTAGCTAGATACATATTAGAAGGGGGTAGCTAGATACATATTAGAAGGGGGTAGCTAGATACATATTAGAAGGGGGTAGCTAGATACATATTAGAAGGGGGTAGCTAGATACATATTAGAAGGGGGTAGCTAGATACATATTAGAAGGTGGTAGCTAGATACATATCAGAAGGGGGTAGCTAGATTCATATTAGAAGGGGGTAGCTAGATACATATTAGAAGGGGGTAGCTAGTCACATATTAGAAGGGGGTAGCTAGATACATATTAGAAGGGGGTAGCTAGATACATATTAGAAGGGGGTAGCTAGATACATATTAGAAGGGGGTAGCTAGATACATATTAGAAGGGGGTAGCTAGATACATATTAGAAGGGGGTAGCTAGATACATATTAGAAGGTGGTAGCTAGATACATATTAGAAGGGGGTAGCTAGATACATATTAGAAGGGGGTAGCTAGATACATATTAGAAGGGGGTAGCTAGATACATATTAGAAGGGGGTAGCTAGATACATATTAGAAGGGGGTAGCTAGATACATATTAGAAGGGGGTAGCTAGTCACATATTAGAAGGTGGTAGCTAGTCACATATTAGAAGGGGGTAGCTAGATACATATTAGAAGGGGGTAGCTAGATACATATTAGAAGGGGGTAGCTAATCATATATTAGAAGGGGGTAGCTAGATACATATTAGAAGGGGGTAGCTAGATACATATTAGAAGGGGTAGCTAGATACATATTAGAAGGGGGTAGCTAATCATATATTAGAAGGGGGTAGCTAGATACATATTAGAAGGGGGTAGCTAGATACATATTAGAAGGGGGTAGCTAGATACATATTAGAAGGGGGTAGCTAGATACATATTAGAAGGCGGTAGCTAGATACATATTAGAAGGGGGTAGCTAGATACATATTAGAAGGGGGTAGCTAGATACATATTAGAAGGGGGTAGCTAGTCATATATTAGAAGGGGGTAGCTAGATACATATTAGAAGGGGGTAGCTAGATACATATTAGAAGGGGGTAGCTAGATACATATTAGAAGGGGGTAGCTAATCATATATTAGAAGGGGGTAGCTAGATACATATTAGAAGGGGGTAGCTAGATACATATTAGAAGGTGGTAGCTAGATACATATTAGAAGGGGGTAGCTAGATACATATTAGAAGGGGGTAGCTAGATACATATTAGAAGGGGGTAGCTAGATACATATTAGAAGGGGGTAGCTAGATACATATTAGAAGGGGGTAGCTAGATACATATTAGAAGGGGGTAGCTAATCATATATTAGAAGGGGGTAGCTAGATACATATTAGAAGGGGGTAGCTAGATACATATTAGAAGGGGGTAGCTAGATACATATTAGAAGGGGGTAGCTAGATACATATTAGAAGGGGGTAGCTAGATACATATTAGAAGGGGGTAGCTAGATCACATATTAGAAGGGGGTAGCTAGATACATATTAGAAGGGGGTAGCTAGATACATATTAGAAGGGGGTAGCTAGATACATATTAGAAGGGGGTAGCTAGATACATATTAGGTGGTAGCTAGCTGTTTTCCCGCTCCAGCTCTCCTTCTCTTTCCCTTCATATGCCTCCAAGACACAACAGAGGAGCCAAAGCAGCTTTGTCTGTCTGTCAGTGTATCAGACTGACTGTCTCTCTGTCTGTCTGTCTGTCTGTCTGTCTGTCTGTCTGTCTGTCTGTCTGTCTGTCTGTCTGTCTGTCTGTCTGTCTGTCTGTCTGTCTGTCTGTCTGTCTGTCTGTCTGTCTGTCTGTCTGTCTGTCTGTCTGTCTGTCTGTCTGTCACATACACACTAAACCTTCTATTGGACCATCTGGGAATGATCCCTCTACTCTTTCGTTTCCCCCCCCATCTTTCTCTCTCCATTTTCATCTGACTCTCTCGCTCTCTCTGTCACGTGTCTTACTCACTCTCTCTCACACGTGTCTTACTCTCTCTCTCTCTCTCTCGAAGTTGATCAAGCGACGGTGAATGCTACTTGAACCACACAGCGCTAGTAGCTGTTTTAAAACCCATAGATAGTATTTTAACCAGCACAAAGCAAACAGACCAAGCACTGTGATCCATGACTTTGGGAAAAAGGACAAAATAATTAGGGAACACTGGATGCTGTAGCTGTGTGTGTGTGTGTGTGTGTGTGTGTGTGTGTGTGTGTGTGTGTGTGTGTGTGTGTGTGTGTGTGTGTGTGTGTGTGTGTGTGTGTGTGTGTGTGTTTGTGTGTGTGTGTGTGTGTGTGTGTGTGTGTGTGTGTGTGTGTGATCAGGAATGCTAATGTCAGTGTCTGTAGAGGGATGTCTGAAAGGTCAGATCTCCACTGTGATGTTACCGCTATTGGTAATCCATCTGCCTCACTGAGGAAGAGGGGGAAGAGGGGAGGATGAGGAGGAAGGAGGAGAATGAGGACGAAGTGGAGGAAGAGGAGGGAGGAGGAGGAGGAAGAGGGGATGAGGTGGAGGATGGAGGAGGAGGAAGAGGGGAGGATGAGGATGGAGGAGGAGGAGGATGGAGGAAGAGGGGATGAGGTGGAGGAGGAGAATGAGGAGGAAGGAGGATGAGGAAGAGGAGATGAGGTGGAGGAGGAGGGGAGGATGAGGAGGAGGTGGAAGGAGGAGAATGAGGAGGAAGGAGAAGGAGGAGGAGGAGGAAGAGGGGAGGAGGAAATAGGAGGGGAGGAAGAGGAGGAGGAGGAGGATGGAGGACGAGGAAGAGGGGATGAGGTGGAGGAGGAGGGGAGGATGAGGATAAGGAGGAAGGAGGAGGTGGAAGGAGGAGAATGAGGAGGAAGGAGAAGGAGGAAAGAGGAGAGGAAGAGGAGGAAAGAGGAGAGGAAGAGGATGAGGGTGGAGGATGAGGAGGCTGGGTTTCAACACTGCAGCAAAACATCGACCATCACTGGTTTCAGTTGGGAGGACACATCTTTTGTTGTATGTAGATCTCAGGCTAGGTGTAGTGGTATGCCACACTTGTTGTATGTAGATCTCAGGCTAGGTGTAGTGGTATGCCACACTTGTTGTATGTAGATCTCAGGCTAGGTGTGGTGGTATGCCATCTTGTTGTATGAAGATCTCAGGCTAGGTGTAGTGGTATGCCACACTTGTTGTATGTAGATCTCAGGCTAGGTGTAGTGGTATGCCATCTTGTTGTATGAAGATCTCAGGCTAGGTGTGGTGGTATGCCATCTTGTTGTATGAAGATCTCAGGCTAGGTGTAGTGGTATGCCATCATTTCATTCAGTATGAGTGGCTGTCTTACCGCTGGGTCTTTCATTTGTTCTATTGTCTTTTTAAATGGGGCTACTCCAGAAAGGAACAGATTATTAAAATCAGATCAAACTGTATCTTGACCTTGAAATGCTATATTAGCCTTCCAGATGCTCACACAGCAGTAATGTGGAATATAAAAAGGATCATCCACTGAATCAGACCATTTAAAAACATCTTAAGGATCGGACCCTTTTTTTTTCTCAATTTTCTACTAAAATGACATACCCAAATCTAACTGCCTGTAGCTCAGGACCTGAAGCAAGGATTTACATATTATTGATACTGTCACGGCTGTTCGAATGATTGGACGAAAATGCAGCGTCGGTTTCGTTCCACATATTTATTAAACGTGAAACTGAATGCAATACACTTTAATACTTGAAAACACAAAAACAACAAACCGTGATGCAGAGAAGAAAACACACTACTCACAAAATATAATCACCCACAAAACACAAGTGGGACAAACATCAACTTAAATATGGCCTCCAATTAGAGACAACGACAACCGCCTGCCTCTAATTGGAGGTCATGCCAAACAAAAACCAACCTAGAAATACAAAACTAGAAACTAAACATAGAAATACAAAAACGGACAAACACCCCCCTGTCACACCCTGACCTACTCTACCATAGAAAATAACAACTTACTATGGTCAGGACGTGACAGATACCATTTTAAAGAAAACACTTTGAAGTTTGTGGAAATGTGAAATTAATGTAGGAGAATATAATACATTTGATCTGGTACTAGACAATACAAACAAAAAACATGCACATTTTTTCTTCCCCTCATCGTCTTTGAAATGCAAGAGAAAGGCCATAATGTACTTTTCCAGGTTAGGTGCAATTTACATTTTGGCCACTAGATGGCAGCAGTGTATTTTTAATAAATTTGTAGACTGATCCAATGAACCATTACATTTCTGTTCAAAATGTTGTGTCAAGTCTGCCCAAATGTGCCTAATTGGTTTAATTATACATTTCCAAGTATATAACTATGCACCGATCCCGTAGAGGTTTTAACTAACTAATTTGGTCTGAGGCAGACTAGGGAGAGCGAGACAAAGAGAGAGGGAGAGAGAGAGAGGGAAAGTTAGACAAAAAGAGAGAGAGAGACAAATAAAGAGAGAGAGAGAGACAAAGGGAGAAGGAGAGAGAGGGAGAGATAGAGAGTTAGACAAAGAGAGAGAGAGAGACAGAGATAGAGAGCTAGAGAGGGAGAGAAAGTTAGACAAAAAGAGAGAAAGACAGAGACAGAGAGAGAGAGAGAGCGACAGAGATAGAGAGAGACAAAGAGAGAGACAAAGAGAGAGAGAAAGAGACAGAGAGACAAAGAGAGAGAGACAAAGAGAGAGAGAAAGAGAGACAGAGAGAGAGAGAAAGAGAGACAGAGAGAGAGAGAGAGAAAGAGAGAGAGAGAGAGAGAGAGAAAGAGAGAGAGAAAGAGAGAGAGAGAGAGAGAGAGACAGAGAGACGAGACAGAGAGACAGAGAGACAGAGAGACAGAGAGACAGAGAGACAGAGAGAGAGAGAGTTGTGACACCAGCAGATTGTTCTCCTGACCATT
Organism: Salmo salar; assembly: GCF_965601325.2. Lineage (NCBI taxonomy): Eukaryota > Metazoa > Chordata > Actinopteri > Salmoniformes > Salmonidae > Salmo > Salmo salar. The sequence goes on along the minus strand of NC_138303.1, from coordinate 114,034,251 downwards.
CCTCTAGATTGATGGGCTGATTCCTTTAGAGTCTTGTGATATCGCTAGACACACCAACCCCGAGAGGGTGGTCAGCCCTGCACCAATACCAGGGAGATGTCAGGTCTGTTCCCTCCCTGAGAGGGTGGTCAGCCCTGCACCAATACCAGGGAGACGTCAGGTCGGTCGTTCCCTCCCTGAGAGGGTGGTCAGCCCTGCACCAATACCAGGGAGACGTCAGGTCAGGTCTGTTCCCTCCCTGAGAGGGTGGTCAGCCCTGCACCAATACCAGGGAGATGTCAGGTCTGTTCCCTCCCTGAGAGGGTGGTCAGCCCTGCACCAATACCAGGGAGACGTCAGGTCAGGTCTGTTCCCTCCCTGAGAGGGTGGTCAGCCCTGCACCAATACCAGGGAGATGTCAGGTCTGTTCCCTCCCTGAGAGGGTGGTCAGCCCTGCACCAATACCAGGGAGACGTCAGGTCAGGTCTGTTCCCTCCCTGAGAGGGTGGTCAGCCCTGCACCAATACCAGGGAGACGTCAGGTCAGGTCTGTTCCCTCCCTGAGAGGGTGGTCAGCCCTGCACCAATACCAGGGAGACGTCAGGTCTGTTGTCAAGGTGACAGACAGGTGTGATGGAGTGTTTGCATTGTGTTGATGCTACAAGCGTTTATAATGACTGATGTTACATTACGACACACACACAATTGCAAAGCTAAAGCCTTGCGCTGTCACGTCAGTGTCACTGCACAAACAATTACACTGGCCGTCGCACACACACACACACACACACGCAAAAAGACACACACACACACACACACACACACACACACACACACACACACACACACACACACACACACACACACACACACACAACGACACACACACACAAAGACACACACGCACACACACAAAGACACACACGCACGCACACACACACACACACACAAACACACACAGAGGAGGGACTGTTCTCCAGACTGCAGACAATAGCTCCTCTCATGGGGTTTATAAATCGTCACCCAGGACTCATCATATGTCAGAGCTTCTGTCTGACTCCAGTGTGTAAATGAGGAGATAGCTTTGTTAGTCGTTAGCATGTGGTCTGCTCTGCTCTGCTCTCTCTGTCTGTCTGACTCCAGTGTGTAAATGAGGAGATAGCTTTGTTAGTCGTTATTGTAAGTGCAAAATGATGCTCTGTAGTGGTCATGAAGACGTAATTAACATTACAGTCAATGGGTACAGTAGGTGGAAACATTAACATTAGTCAATGGGTACAGTAGGTGGAAAACATTATCATTACAGTCAATGGGTACAGTAGGTGGAAACATTAACATTAGTCAATGGGTACAGTAGGTGGAAAACATTATCATTACAGTCAATGGGTACAGTAGGTGTAAAACATTAACATGTCAATGGGTACAGTAGTTGAAAACATTAACATTACAGTCAATGGGTACAGTAGATGAAAACATTTTCATTACAGTCAATGGGTACAGCAGGTGGAAATCATTATCATTACAGCCAATGGGTACAGCAGGTGGAAAACATTATCATTACAGCCAATGGGTACAGCAGGTAGAAAACATGATCATTACAGCCAATGGGTACAGCAGGTGGAAAACATTATCATGACAGTCAATGGGTACAGCAGGTGGAAAACATTATCATTACAGCCAATGGGTACAGCAGGTTGAAAAACATAGTTACATCACCAGGGTGTCCACTACAGAGGACATAGTAATAATGATTACACAACTCACTTTACTATTTACTATTTCTAAAATATTCACTTACTGGAAACTATTTGAATTTCAAACTCACAACAAAATATAATACATTTCACAATCATTACACAAACTAATTTTCAAACTTCCATAAAAATGTGCTGATTTTGACGGTAGCCATTTTGTTAAGAAACAGGAAGATAAAGTTGTCAAGGTCACACCCCCCAACACATGATGTCATTGGAAAGCCCAGAATGTCCTCTCAAAGGGACACGTTAATACAGTGGCTTGTATGACGTCGGTGATACGGACCAAGAACTGCTGGGTTACAGGAGGTAATAATGAACAGCAGCGTTACAGGAGGTAATAATGAACTGCTGGGTTACAGGAGGTTATAATGAACTGCTGGGTTACTGGAGGTTATAATGAACTGCTGGGTTACAGGAGGTTATAATGAACTGCTGGGTTACAGGAAGTTATAATGAACTGCTGGGTTACAGGAGGTAATAATGAACTGCTGGGTTACAGAAGGTAATAATGAACTGCTGGGTTACAGGAGGTTTTAATGAACTGCTGGGTTACAGGAGGTTATAATGAACTGCTGGGTTACAGGAGGTTATAATGAACTGCTGGGTTACAGGAGGTTATAATGAACTGCTGGGTTACAGGAGGATATAATGAACTGCTGGGTTACAGGAGGATAACAATGAACTGCTGGGTTACAGGAGGTTATAATGAACTGCTGGGTTACAGGAGGATAACAATGAACTGCTGGGTTACAGGAGGTTATAATGAACTGCTGGGTTACAGGAGGTTAACAATGACCTGCTGGGTTACAGGAGGTTATAATGAACTGCTGGGTTACAGGAGGTTATAATGACCTGCTGGGTTACAGGAGGTTATAATGACCTGCTGGGTTACAGGAGGTTATAATGAACTGCTGGGTTACAGGAGGATAACAATGAACTGCTGGGTTACAGGAGGATAACAATGAACTGCTGGGTTACAGGAGGTTATAATGAACTGCTGGGTTACAGGAGGTTATAATGAACTGCTGGGTTACAGGAGGTTATAATGAACTGCTGGGTTACAGGAGGTTATAATGAACTGCTGGGTTACAGGAGGTTATAATGAACTGCTGAGTTACAGGAGGGTATAATGACCTGCTGGGTTACAGGAGGTTATAATGACCTGCTGGGTTACAGGAGGTTATAATGACCTGCTGGGTTACAGGAGGTTATAATGAACTGCAGCGTTACAGGAGGTTATAATGAACTGCTGGGTTACAGGAGGTTATAAAGTAGTGCACTATATAGGGAATAGGGTTCCATAGGACTCTGGTCTAAAGTAGTGCACTATATTGGGAATAGGATTTCATTTGGAACATATACTATGGCTGCCTAGCTGAATGACCTACTAATGTTCTAACCAATGCTAACACAATTACAATTCCTGACAGTCACCTCATCACAGCAGTACCATTACCCAGTACTGACAGTCACCTCATCACAGCAGTACCATTACCCAGTACTGACAGTCACCTCATCACAGCAGTACCATTACCCAGTACTGACAGTCACCTCATCACAGCAGTACCATTACAGAGTCCTGACAGTCACCTCATCACAGCAGTACCATTACCCAGTACTGACAGTCACCTCATCACAGCAGTACCATTACCCAGTACTGACAGTCACCTCATCACAGCAGTACCATTACCCAGTCCTGACAGTCACCTCATCACAGCAGTACCATTACCCAGTACTGATAGTCACCTCATCACAGCAGTACCATTACCCAGTACTGACAGTCACCTCATCACAGCAGTACCATTACCCAGTACTGACAGTCACCTCATCACAGCAGTACCATTACCCAGTACTGACAGTCACCTCATCACAGCAGTACCATTACCCAGTACTGACAGTCACCTCATCACAGCAGTACCATTACCCAGTACTGACAGTCACCTCATCACAGCAGTACCATTACCCAGTCCTGACAGTCACCTCATTACAGCAGTACCATTACAGAGTCCTGACAGTCACCTCATCACAGCAGTACCATTACCCAGTACTGACAGTCACCTCATCACAGCAGCGTTAATGAAATGATTGTCCAAAACCTGAGGGGAAAAAAATTGTATTTTAATGAACCCTGCCTGCTATCAGGAGAAGGCATGTTCTTCCAGGCCAGGGCCATATCTGACTCCCTCTGGATGCTGTCTTATACATGCTAATACTACTTCAGTTCTCCCTCAGATTGGCTGTAGTCACCCTCAGATTGGCTGTAGAGCCGAAGAAGAGTCCCAACTGGCACTCTATTTCGTCCATAGTGCACGATATAGGCCAGGGAATTAGCCCTGGTAAAAAGTAGTGCGTGATATAGGCCAGGGAATAGGGTGCCTTTTGGGATGCAGCTAGTGTGTGAGGCTTCAGAGGAAGGGTCTAGGAAATCCTGAACTAAGTGGCTGCCAGGTTATTATGACAGAGGAGAAGAGGTTCAAAGAGCCTTCTCAGTCAGAGTCCTTCAGGGTTACTTTAACTGACAGCAACCAAACAGAGCAGGCTACTGTACACACGCACACACACACACACACACACACACGCACGCACACACACACACACGCACACACACACACACACACACACACACACACACACACACACACACACACACACACACACACACACACGCACACACACACACACACACACACACACACACACACACACACACACACACACACACACACACCAAGAGGCAGCCAGTTCCCTCCCTCCCTCGGGCTCTTGTTCTATTCCCCTGGGGTCTCCTGATCCTACTGGCAGGGGCTCATATATCACAAAACTGTTAATCCCTTCAACCCTGGCTGTTAACTACTGACATGCCCCTTTCCCTTTAACCCTGGCTGTTAACTATTGACATGCCCCTTTCCCTTTAACCCTGGCCGTTAACTATTGACATGCCCCTTTCCCTTTAACCCTGGCCGTTAACTATTGACATGCCCCTTTCCCTTTAACCCTGGCCGTTAACTACTGACATGCCCCTTTCCCTTTAACCCTGGCCGTTAACTATTGACATGCCCCTTTCCCTTTAACCCTGGCCGTTAACTACTGACATGCCCCTTTCCCTTTAACCCTGGCTGTTAACTATTGACATGCCCCTTTCCCTTTAACCCTGGCCGTTAACTATTGACATGCCCCTTTCCCTTTAACCCTGGCCGTTAACTATTGACATGCCCCTTTCCCTTTAACCCTGGCCGTTAACTACTGACATGCCCCTTTCCCTTTAACCCTGGCCGTTAACTATTGACATGCCCCTTTCCCTTTAACCCTGGCCGTTAACTATTGACATGCCCCTTTCCCTTTAACCCTGGCTGTTAACTATTGACATGCCCCTTTCCCTTTAACCCTGGCCGTTAACTATTGACATGCCCCTTTCCCTTTAACCCTGGCCGTTAACTATTGACATGCCCCTTTCCCTTTAACCCTGGCCGTTAACTACTGACATGCCCCTTTCCCTTTAATAACCCTGGCCGTTAACTACTGACATGCCCCTTTCCCTTTAACCCTGGCCGTTAACTACTGACATGCCCCTTTCCCTTTAACCCTGGCCGTTAACTACTGACATGCCCCTTTCCCTTTAACCCTGGCCGTTAACTACTGACATGCCCCTTTCCCTTCAACCCTGGCCGTTAACTATTGACATGCCCCTTTCCCTTTAATAACCCTGGCCGTTAACTATTGACATGCCCCTTTCCCTTTAACCCTGGCCGTTAACTATTGACATGCCCCTTTCCCTTTAATAACCCTGGCCGTTAACTATTGACATGCCCCTTTCCCTTCAACCCTGGCCGTTAACTACTGACATGCCCCTTTCCCTTTAACCCTGGCCGTTAACTATTGACATGCCCCTTTCCCTTTAACCCTGGCCGTTAACTATTGACATGCCCCTTTCCCTTTAACCCTGGCCGTTAACTATTGACATGCCCCTTTCCCTTTAACCCTGGCTGTTAACTACTGACATGCCCCTTTCCCTTTAACCCTGGCCGTTAACTACTGACATGCCCCTTTCCCTTTAACCCTGGCCGTTAACTATTGACATGCCCCTTTCCCTTTAACCCTGGCCGTTAACTATTGACATGCCCCTTTCCCTTCAACCCTGGCCGTTAACTACTGACATGCCCCTTTCCCTTTAACCCTGGCCGTTAACTATTGACATGCCCCTTTCCCTTTAACCCTGGCCGTTAACTACTGACATGCCCCTTTCCCTTTAACCCTGGCCGTTAACTACTGACATGCCCCTTTCCCTTTAACCCTGGCCGTTAACTACTGACATGCCCCTTTCCTGCAGTCACTAGTGGCCTCATAGGTGGAACGTTATAACTGTTTTTCATAATTTCCACATTAATAAACATTATTTAAAAAAATATGCCGGAAATCCAGTGGTTTTTTTTGTCAAACGGTTTTGTTATTTCAGTCTCCTGTGATGTTTATAAAAGTGTAATATTGGGATTCAAACTCAAAATGTAATACATGTCAACTCTATATCTGACGTGGTCCAGGTGTCTTTATTTTAAACCCATAACCATGTGTGTGAGGTGGATACTTTTCTTTCTAAGTAGATTTGTTTAAGACTCCCAAGAATCACTGTGTGTCCCTGATTTAGTTATTAACACAGTGATCAGGGTAACTGTGTTAATAACTAAATCACTGATCACTGTGTTTCCCTGATTTAGTTAGTAACACAGTTACCCTGATCACTGGTAACATCCTGCGTTTGAGGTCTCAGGCGATGCATGGCTCTCGGTCCTAATATTAATTCATTGGTGTCTCTCATCACAACATTATTAACATGTTCATGGAAATCTGTGTATTATTCCCCTCGTCTATCTACTGAAATTATTAATGACATTAATGGCCAGTGATGGACCTAATTATCTATCCACCCCCCCCAAGAGCTGTATTACCACCCCCAGTCATACAGGTAGTTAGTTAGGTAGGTAGATTTCCCTAGGACGTTCTGTCTGAACAGGTGACAAAATGGACAGCGTTTTATCCATCTAGATCCCTAACCCATTTCAGTTCGCTAATGGCATCAACGGCCAATGAATCCGTAATTATCCTTACACCCCCCCACAGCTGTATAACCATCCCTAGACAGATAGCTAGTTAGGTCGGTAGATATATAGACATCCCTTGGTGGTTGCCATAACGCCGTAATGGCGGCTGAAATTAAATGATTGATCGTGTACATTTCGTACACACTCACCGTTCAGTTTATAAGGTACAACCCCGTTCATGAAACGGCCAAATGTCTGGCGTAGCAGCTAGCCTAGCTGCCACTGATACAGTAGCTGCTTAGCGTAGCAGCTAGCCTAGCTGCCACGGATACAGTAGCTGCTTAGCGTAGCAGCTAGCCTAGCTGCCACGGATACAGTAGCTGCTTAGCGTAGCAGCTAGCCTAGATGCCGCTGATACAGTAGCTGTTTAGCGTAGCAGCTAGCCTAACTGCCACTGATACAGTGGCTGCTTAGCGTAGCAGCTAGCCTAGCTGCCACTGATACAGTAGCTGCTTAGCGTAGCATGTTGGTTGTTGATTCATGTGCGTTCTTGTTTTGATGGCTGTGGAATTTGTATTGTGATTATACGCTAATGGTTCTTGTGTTATTCTAAAGTAGGGATGACACAGAGACCTCTGGCTCTGAACAAGACAGTGAGCCAGAGCTGCTAGGAAATGTCATCGAGCCCCTCCCAACTGCATCAAGCAACAGATGTGCTTTTTCCAAAAGGACCCAATGGTAGGCCAGGCCTATACTTTAAACTACACATTTTAGTTAGCAGCTGTTAGTATCTAATTTTGTGGATCCCTTAATTATACATTTCCGTAGATATATGACACATTATTTAATGTGTATTTCAGACATAAGATCCAGAGAAGAGGGTCCTGTACAGCCGTGTTTGAAAACATTTCCCAGAACTCAGCATGGCACTAGGGAAAAGGGCTTTCAACAGCTCCTGGTATAAAGGACAATTCATGGCTTGAATATTCTGTAAATCAAGATTCGACTTATTGTTTCGCCTGTAGGCATTTGTCTCTGCCCAATACATCTGAATCTGCCTTCACATCACAGTCAGATTTTTGTAACTGGAAAAAAGCACAGCTTTAACGACTCTGGGTTTAATCTCCATTCGAATGCAGAGCATCATATCAATGCTATGTATGCTTGGAATCAGCATCAAAGGGCTATTGACAGCAACTCATCAATGTTAGATGTCATAAATGAAGACCGGAAAAAGAAAGAAGAGGAAAACTGTACTTATATTAAAACAATTACAGATGTGCTCCTATTAACTGCCACTCAAAATATAGCGCAGAGAGGTCATAGAGAGTCGGAAGACTCTCACAACAAGGGTAGTGTTTTGATCATCTTAGAAGAAATAGCAAAGCATGACCTTCTCATAGAGAAAAGGATGAATGCATATGATAATGCTAAGTACACAAGCCACCAAATCCAGAAGGAAGTTCTTGAGGCCTTAGCTGAGGTGGTACAAAGTGAAATAATAAGACAAATAATAAGAGAAGTAAAAGAAAGTAAAGTTTTTAGTGTAATTTCAGATTAAACTAAATATTTAAAGAAAAAAGAACAAATCTCTTTAGTTGTGAGGTACTATTACACAACAGGGCCATCCACAAAAGCTTTTTACACTTTCAGTCAGCTGAAAGCTTAGATGCAGCAAGTCTCACAAAAAAATGATAATTGATTACTTTGAAAAACAAGGTCTGAAATAATATTGGGGAGCAAGGCTATGACGGTGCTACGATGGTGCACCTTTATTTAATAACTAACCTCCAAACGAGCTTCAATGCCATACAACAGTCTTTCTGTGGCCTCCAACTGCTCTTAAACTCTAGTAAAACCAAATGCATGCTTTTCAACCGTTCGCTGCCCGCACCCGCCTGCCCGACTAGCATCACTACTCTGGACGGTTCTGACATAGAATATGTGGACAACTACAAATACCTAGGTGTCTGGCTAGACTGTAAACTCTCCTTCCAGACTCATATTAAACATCTCCAATACAAAATTAAATCTAGAATCGGCTTTCTATTTCGCAACAAAGCCTCCTTCACTCACGCTGCCAAACATACCCTCGTAAAACTGACTATCCTGCTGATCCTCGACTTCGGCGATGTCATTTACAAAATGGCCTCCAATACCCTACTCAACAAACTGGATGCAGTCTATCACAGTGCCATCTGTTTTGTCACCAAAGCCCCATATACTACCCACCACTGCGAGCTGTATGCTCTAGTCGGCTGGCCCTCATTACATATTCGTCGCCAGACCCACTGGCTCCAGGTCATCTATAAGTCTCTGCTAGGTAAAGCTCCACTTTATCTCAGCTCACTGGTCATGATAACAACACCCACCCGTAGCGCGCGCTCCAGCAGGTATATCTTACTGGTTATCCCCAATGCCAAAACCTACTTTGGTCGCCTTTCCTTTCAGTTCTCTGCTGCCAATGACTGGAATGAATTGCAAAAATCACTGAAGTTGGAGACTTATATCTCCCTCACTAACTTTAAACATCAGCTATCTGAGCAGCTTACCAATTGCTGCAGCTGTACATAGCCCATCTGTAAATAGCCCACCCAATCTACCTACCTCATCCCCATATTGTTTTTATTTACTTTTCTTCTCTTTTGCACACCAGTATTTCTACTTGCACATCACCATCTGCTCATTTATCACTCCAGTGTTAATTTGCTAAATTGTAATTACTTCGCTACTTATGGCCTATTTATTGCCTTAACTCGTCACGCCATTTGCACACACTGTATATAGACTTTTTTTTTTCCTGTTGTGTTATTGACTGTACGCTTGTTTATTCCATGTGTAACTCTATGTTGTTGTTTGTGTCACACTGCTTTGCTTTATCTTGGCCAGGTCGCAGTTGTAAATGACAACTTGTTATCAACTAGCCAACCTGGTTAAATAAACCTGTTGGGGCTACAGGTTAGCAATGAACCCCGAGTCGGGATTGCTAACAAGGCTGGAAATTCAAAACATCAAAAATCTAATAATTTCAATTTCTCAAACAATCAACTATTTTACACAATTTAAAAGATAAACATCTCCATAACCTGTTGGGGCTCGGGGGCAGTATTGAGACATTTTGAAAAAAATATGTGCCCATTTTTAACTGCCTCCTACACCAACTCAGAAGCTAGGATATGCATATTATTAACACATTCGGAATAGAAAACACTCTGATTTTTCTAAAACACTTTGAATGGTGTCTGTAAGTATAACAAAACTCATATTGCAGGCAAAAACCTGTGAAAAATAGATCCAAAAAAATGTGAATTTTGTGACTGTACTATTTAGTGTCATTGTTTTATAGATACCATAGTGAGAAAGGATTCATTTCGCAACACCTACGGCTTCCACTAGATGTCAACGATCTTTATAAAGTTGTTTGAAGCGTCTATGATAAACAGAGAGCAAATTAGAATGCAAGGAAGTTGACATGTCATCACTTCATTTTTTTACGCCTGCGCATAAATCTGAGAAGCGTGAGTTTGTCATCATTGTTTATCTAGACATAGGATAGGTTGTGTGAAAATATTACTGATGTTTAACGTTAAAAATGGACCAAAAGATTAATGCTAAACATTTGACATGTTTGAACGAACGTAAATAGATTATTTACTAGGTTTTTTTAGCTTTTCGGTGTGATTTTACACCCCCCCCCACCACATTTTGTGGGAGCATAATGAACGCTAAGTACTTGGTGTTATTTGGACATAAATTATGAACTTTGTCAAAAGAAACCACATTTGTTCCGGACCTGGGAAATCCTGGCAGTGCCTTCTGATGGAGATAATCAAAGGTAAGGGGATATCTACAATGTTATTATCGATATTAGATGATGCTAACTGTATAGCATAGCTTATTGTTCTTAGCATAGCACCCCGTTTATTGCAAAATGTGATTTCCCAGTAAAGTTATTTTGAGATCTGGCCATTCGGTAGCAATTACGAGATGATAATATATTATTCTTTGAATGACAATATTATAATTTACCAATGTTTTCGAATAGTAATTTTGTTATGTTCACCGGAAGCATTTCAGAGAAGAAAAAAATCTGAATTTCACGCTACTGTAAAATGCTGTTTTTGGATATAAATATGAACTTGATGGAACAAAAAATGCATGTATTGTATAACATAATGTCCTAGGAGTGTCATCTGATGGAGATTGACAAAGGTTAGTGCATAATTCTAGCTGGTTTCTGCTTTTGGTGACGCCTGACCTTGAATTGAAAATGGATGTTTGTACTTTTGTGGCTATGTACTGTCCTAACATAATCTAACTTTATGCTTTTGCCGTAAAGCCTCTTTGAAAATCGAACAATGTGCTTAGATTAACACAGTGTCCAAAGAAGGGCTAGATGTATACAGAAGAATGGTGTCGTCTGCATAGAGGTGGATCAGGGAATAACCCACAGCAAGAGCGACATCATTGATATATATACAGAGAAAAGAGTCGGCCCGAGATTTGAACCCTGTGAGACCCCATAGAGACTGCCAGAGGTCCGGATAACAGGCCCGTCGATTTGACACACTGAACTCTGTCTGAGAAGTAGTTGGTGAACCAGGCAAGGCAGTCATTTGAGAAACCAAGGCTATTGAGTCTGTCGATAAGAATACGGTGATTGACAGAGTCGAAAGCCTCGGCCAGGTCGATGAAGACGGCTGCACAGTACTGTTTTTTTTTTAAATTTATGGCGGTTATGATATCGTTTAGTACCTTGAGCGTGGCTGAGGTGCACCCGTGACCAGCTCGAAAACCGGATTGCACAGCGGAGAAGGTACGGTGGGATTCAAAATGGTCAGTGATCTGTTTATTAACTTGGCTTTCGAAGACTTTAGAAAAGCAGGGCAGGATGGATATACGTCTATAACAGTTTGGGTCTAGAGTGTCACCCCCTTTGAAGAGGGGGATGACCGCAGCAGCTTTCCAATCTTTAGGGATCTCGGATGATACGAGAGGTTGAACAGACCTGTAATAGGGCTTGCAACAATGGCGGTGATTATTTTAGAAAGAGAGGGTCCAGATTCTCTAGCCCAGCTGATTTGTACGGGTTCAGGTTTTGCTGCTCTTTCAGAACATCTGCTATCTGGATTTGGGTGAAGGAGAAGCTGGGGAGGCTCGGGCAAGTAGCTGCGGGGGGTGCGGAGCTGTTGGCCGGGGTTGGGGTAGCCAGGAGGAAAGCATGTCTAGCCGTAGAGAAATGCTTATTGAAATTCTCAATTATCGTGGATTTATCGGTGGTGACAGTGTTACCTAGCCTCAGTGCAGTGGGCAGCTGGGAGGAGGTGTTCTTATTCTCTATGGACTTTACAGTGTCCCAAAACTTTTTGGAGTTAGAGCTACAGGATGCAAATTTCTGTTTGAAAAAGCTAGCCTTTGCTTTCCTGACTGACTGCGTGTATTGGCTCCTGACTTCCCTGAAAAGTTGCATATCGCGGGGACTATTCGATGTTAGTGCATTCCGCCACAGGATGTTTGTGTGCTGGTCGAGGGCAGTCAGGTCTGGAGTGAACCAAGGACTATATCTGTTCTTTGTTCTACATTTTTTGAAAGGGGCATGCTTATTTAAGATGGTGAGGAAATTACTTTTAAAGAATGACCAGGCATCCTCGACTGACGGGATGAGGTCAATATCCTTCCAGGATACCTGGGCCAGGTCGATTAGAAAGGCCTGCACGCAGAAGTGTTTTAGGGAGCGTTTGACAGTGATGAGGGGTGGTCGTTTGACCGCGGACCCATAGCGGATACAGGCAATGATCGCTGAGATCCTGGTTGAAAACAGCAGAGGTGTATTTGGAGGGTTGGTCAGGATGATATCTATGAGGGTGCCCATGTTTACGGATTTAGGGTTGTACCTGGTGGGTTCCTTGAAAATTTGTGTGAGATTGAGGGCATCAAGCTTAGATTGTTGGACTGCCGGAGTGTTAAGCATATCCCAGTTTAGGTCACCTAACAGAACGAACTCTGAAGATAGATGGGGTGCAATCAATTCACATCGTGTCCAGGTCACAGCTGGGAGCTAATGCACATTGTTAGTATTTGGTTCTTATCGATGCTGTAAAATCAGTGCCTGAGAGAGTTAACTTTTTTGTTCTCCTGCAGAAGCTTTGTAACTTTGTATCTGGCTCGTACGTTCATCTCAAGTGGCTTTCAGTTCAGAAAGAGCTGTATCCACAGCAGCAGCCCAGGGAACTACAGAGACTTACGGATGTAAGGTGGGCATGCAGATACATGGCATGCCGTAATCTGAGGGACAGGCTTCCAGCAGTTCTGAGACTGCTACAGGATATCACACTTGAAAAAAGTGGTGATATATCAGTGGAGGCCTTCTTTCTCAGATAGATTTACATTTCATAGTGCTTTTGGTTACCTTTTGTAAAGTGCTTGGTGATGCAAAATGTCTTTCTAGCATGCTCCTATCAAGCTCTCTTGACCTAGCAAGGGCTGTGGATCTAGTAGGTGCCCTTACAGACACATTACATGACTACAGAAGTGAGGGTTACTTTGGAGAACTATGGAAAGAGGTTGAAGAGATTGCAGAGCATTGTGAAATAAGTGTACAAGCAGTGTGTAAAAGACAGCCTAAAACAAGCTTAAGATTTCACAACTCATTAATGATGAGCACCGTAGGAGAGAAAAATAGTGACCAAAGTGATGGTGAGAGCTTCCAAAGAGCTTTTATCAGGTGCTCGACAGTCTCACAGCTGAGCTGCAGAGGCGTTGTTCAAAGAAGAATTGCGAGATAATGCAAGGGGTCCAGTCTCTCAACCCAAAGAGTACAACATTCTTGAATGACGAGCCTCTATTTGCCTTTGCTCAGACCTTTGAGTCAGATTTAGAGGACCTCAAACATGAGGTTCATCAAACCAAGCGGCTTCTTGACAGGAGAGTGGAAGGGACAGACTGTGTACTCTCCTTGACTTTGTTGTGTTTCTATAACCTTATAAAGAGGTCTTCCATGAGCTATTTCGAACTTGTAAGATTTATTTTGTTACACCAGTCAGCAGTGCTTCTTGCGAGAAAAGCTTCTCAGCTTTAAAACGGATTAAAACCCACCTTAGGACAACAATGGTTGAGGACAACAATGGTTGATGACAGGTTAAGTCACCTCAGAATTCTCAGTGCTGAGTCAAGGACGGCACGCTCCCGCAACATGGATGAGTTTGGTGCATCAAAGCTGGGACCGAGAGACTGAAAAACAGCTTCTATCTCAAGGCCATCAGACTGTTAAACAGCCATCACTAACATTGAGTGGCTGCCGCCAACATACTGACTCAACTCCACCCACTTTAATAATGGAAGAATTGATGTAATCAATTTAATCACTAGCCACGTTATATTATATAATGTTTACTTACCCTACATTCCTCATCTCTTATGTATATACTGTACTCTATACCTTCTACTGCATCTTGCCATCTTGATGTAATGTATCACTAGCCACTTTAAACAATGACACTTCATATAATGTTTTCATACCCTGCATTGCTCATGTCATATGTATATACTGTACTCTATACCATCTACTGCATCTTGCCTATGCCGTTCGGCCATCACACATTTACATATTTATATGTACATATTCTTATTCATTCCTTTACACTTGAGTGTATAAGGTAGTTGTTGTGAAATTGTTAGGTTAAATTACTCATTAGAATTTACTGCACGGTAGGAACTAGAAGCACAAGCATTTCACTACACTCGCATTAACACCTGCTAACCATGTGACCAATAACACCTGCTAACCATGTGACCAATAACATCTGCTAACCATGTGTATGTGACCAATACCATCTGCTAACCATGTGACCAATAACATCTGCTAACCATGTGTATGTGACAAATAACATTTGATTTGATTTGAGTTTGTGAAACATTTTGCCAGTTCTCACCAGAACCGCAGAATTATGCCGTTTTAAATTTACCAGGGATAATTTGGCACTTGGACGGTCCCTCTGGTCATGACTAAAACCTGGGCTGTGTACTAGCTAGTACACTGACGTTCTAAAATGATAAATCCAAAAGGGTTTCATGTCACCCTGATTTACTGTGGTCTTGATTAGGCCAATTCCCCCAAAAATGTCTTTGCTATTAGTTAACATAGTATATATGAGCATAAAAATGATACTGTAAGTTTGTAATATGTCATACAATCATATTGTAATATGGCACCAAAATAATGTACATTTTTCAAGTTAATTTCTGCTTGATAGCTGGTGTGTCAAATTGCAGTGTTTCTTTGTAAATTAATTTATTTTGTAAATAAACTATGCAAATGCTATCTCATCTCCTCGGTGCTTGAGATTCATTTTCTGAAAATATTTTGGATGTTCACCACTTATAGACCCAGATTATATATATTCATTAAAACAGAGGGACCCAAGACTCCCCAGTGTGTAGTGTGTGTGTGTGTGTGTGTGTGTGTGTGTGTGTGTGTGTGTGTGTGTGTGTGTGTGTGTGGTGTGTGTGTGTGTGTGTGTGTGTGTGTACAGTGTGTGTGTGTGTGTGTGTGTTGTGTGTGTACAGTGTGTGTGTGTGTGTACAGTGTGTGTGTGTGTGTGTGTGTGTGTGTGTGTGTGTGTACAGTGTGTGTGTGTGTGTGTGTGTGTGTGTGTGTGTGTGTACAGTGTGTGTGTACAGTGTGTGTGTGTGTGAGTACAGTGTGTGTGTGTGTGTGTGTGTGTGTGTGTACAGTGTGTGTGTGTGTGTGTGTGTGTGTGTGTGTGTGTGTGTGTGTACAGTGTGTGTGTGTGTGTGTGTGTGTGTGTGTGTGTGTGTGTGTGTGTGTGTGTGTACAGTGTGTGTGTGTGTGAGTACAGTGTGTGTGTGTGTGTGTGTGTGTGTGTGTGTGTGTGTGTGTGTGTGTGTGTGTGTGTGTGTGTGTGTGTGTGTGTGAACAGTGTGTGTGTACAGTGTGTGTGTGTGTGAGTACAGTGTGTACAGTGTGTGTGTGTGTGTGTGTGTGTGTGTGTGTGTGTGTGTGTGTGTGTGTGTGTGTGTGTGTGTGTGTACAGTGTGTGTGTACAGTGTGTGTGTACAGTGTGTGTGTGTGTGAGTACAGTGTGTGTGTGTGTGTGTGTGTGTGTGTGTGTGTGTGTGTGTGTGTGTGTGTATATGTGTGTGTACAGTGTGTGTGTGTGTGTGTACAGTGTGTGTGTGTGTGTGTGTGTGTGTGTGTACAGTGTGTGTGTGTGTGTGTGTGTGTGTGTGTACAGTGTGTGTGTACAGTGTGTGTGTGTGTGTGAGTACAGTGTGTGTGTGTGTGTGTGTGTGTGTGTGTGTGTACAGTGTGTGTGTGTGTGTGTGTGTGTGTGTGTGTGTGTGTACAGTGTGTGTGTGTGTGTGTGTGTGTGTGTGTGTGTGTGTGTGTGTGTGTGTGTGTACAGTGTGTGTGTGTGTGAGTACAGTGTGTGTGTGAGTACAGTGTGTGTGTGTGTGTGTGTGTGTACAGTGTGTGTGTGTGTACAGTGTGTGTGTGTGTACAGTGTGTGTGTGTGTGTACTGTGTGTGTGTGTGTGTACAGTGTGTGTGTGTGTACAGTGTGTGTGTGTACAGTGTGTGTCTGTACAGTGTGTGTGTGTACAGTGTGTGTGTGTGTGTGTACAGTGTGTGTGTGTGTACAGTGTGTGTGTGTGTGTGTGTGTGTACAGTGTGTACAGTGTGTGTGTGTGTGTGAGTGTGTGTGTGTGTGTGTACAGTGTGTGTGTGTGTGTGAGTGTGAGACAGAGAAAGTAATTGAGCAGCAGTTCCAAGGTAGAGACACTGACTAAAGATTTCTAGTGAAGTAACCCTTTTGGACCTCACTATCTGCCACATCGAAGAACTCTGGGTTCAGTGAATTATCTACCTCTAATCAGCAATCATAGGATTAATTAATGCTCCTTAGATGCCAGGTTAGGGTTACACACACGTTTTCTGTCATGCTCTATGGACCCCCTGAAGTAGCCTTGGCCAGCCCATGTATAAAACTCTAGATCCGCCACTGGTAACAGTGTAGCCTATGTTGCTACCATGACAACGGCGAGGAGTAACAGTGTTTGCCTACGTTGCTACCATGACAACGGCGAGGAGTAACAGCGTTTGCCTACGTTGCTACCATGACAATGGCGAGGGAGTAACAGCGTAGCCGACGTTGCTACCATGACAACGGCGAGGAGTAACAGCGTAGCCTACGTTGCTACCATGACAACGGCGAGGAGTAACAGCGTAGCCTACGTTACCATGACAACGGCGAGGAGTAACAGCGTAGCCTACGTTGCTACCATGACAACGGCGAGCAGTAACAGCGTAGCCTACTTAGCTACCATGACAACGGCGAGGAGTAACAGCGTAGCCTACGTTGCTACCATGACAACGGCGAGGAGTAACAGCGTAGCCTACGTTGCTACCATGACAACGGCGAGCAGTAACAGCGTAGCCTACTTAGCTACCATGACAACGGCGAGGAGTAACAGCGTAGCCTGCGTTGCTACCATGACAACGGCGAGGAGTAACAGCGTAGCCTACGTTGCTACCATGACAACGGCGAGGAGTAACAGCGTTTGCCTACGTTGCTACCATGACAACGGCGAGGAGTTACAGCGTAGCCTTCGTTGCTACCATGACAAAGACCAAAGCCAGTGGGAGTATTGTTGAGGACAGTGGTGTCTCTCTATCACAAGTGAAGGATATTTAAAAAATGAACAGAAATAGTTATTTAAGCAGTTGTTAAAACAATAAGAAAACAGCTTAAAGTGTTTTGTCCAAATACTGGTGGAGTATTAATATAACAAATCCCGCTATGCCCTCATACAAAACATCAAACAGGCAAAGAGTCAATACTGGACTAAGATTGAATCTTCTCCGGCTTTGACGCTTGTCGGATGTGGCCGGGGTTGAAATTATTACGGACTACAAAGGGAAACCCAGCCGCGAGCTGCCCAGATGAGCTAAATGCTTTGAATGCTTGCTTCGATGCAAGTAACACTGAAGCATGCTCTCGGTAGCCTGATGTGAACAAAACCTTTAAACACGTCAACATTCACAAAGCCACGGGGCCAGACGGATTACCAGGACGTGTACTCAAAGCCTGCACGGACCAACTGTCAAGTCTCTTCACTGACATCTTCAACCTCTTCCTGACCAAGTCTGTAATACCTACATGTTTCAAGCAGACCACCATTGTTTCCTTGGGCACAGGGACTAAGGTAACCTGTCTAAATGACTACCACCCCATAGCTCTCATGTAAGTAGCCTTGAAGTGGTTTGAAAGGCTGGTTATGACTTACATCAACACCATCATCCTGGAAACCCTAGACCCACTCCAATTCACAAACTGCTCCAACAGATTCACAGATTACGCAATCTTGATCGCACTCCACACTTCCCTTTCCCACCTGGACAAAAGGAACACCTATGTGAGAATGCTGTTCATTGACTACAGCTCAGCGTTCAACACCATAGTGCCCAAAACCATCATTAAGTTTGCTGACGACACAACAGTGGGGCCTGATCACCAACAATGATGATACAGCCCATAGGGAGGAGGTCAGAGACCTGGCAGTGTGGTGCCAGGACAACAACCTCTCTCCAACATGAGCAAGACAAAGGAGATAATCGTGGATAACAGGAAAAGGCGGGCCGAACAGGCCCCCATTCACATCGACGGGGCTGTAGTGGAGCGGGTCGAGAGTTTTAAGTTCCTTGGGGTCCACTTCACCAACAAACTATCATGGCTCAAACACAACAAGACAGTCATGAAGAGGGCACGACAACACCTTTTCCCCCTCATGAGACTGAAAAGCTGGGTCCCCAGATCCTCAAAAAGTTCTACAGCTGCACCATCGAGAGCATCCTGACTGGTTGCATCACCGTCTTGTATGGCAACTGCTCGGCATCTGACCGTAAGGCGCTACAGAGGGTAGTGCGTACAGCCCAGTACATCACTGGGGCCAAGCTTCCTGCCATCCCGGACCTATATACTAGCCAGTGTCAGAGGAAGGCCCAAAAAATAGTCAAAGACTCCAGTCACCCAAGTCATAGACTGTTCTCTCTGCTACCACATGGCAAGCGGTACTGGAGCACCAACTCTTTTACATTAGTTTATTTAATAAAATACTTTCTTAACTCTTTTTCTTGAACTGCATTGTTGGTTAAGGACTTGTAAGTAAGCATTTTATGGTAAGGTCTACACCTGTTGTATTCGGCGCACTTGACAAACACATTTAATTAGATTTTTGATTTGATGACCAGAGAGGTCCAGGACCAGAAGAACTGTATGGAGTTCTCCCAGGCTCAGGAGGATGAATTTAAACAGGAGAACGACAAGATGACAGCTGCAATCTGTAAGTCATTGAGAGAGGACATCAGTTCTGTATGTGAATCCATGTTAACGATGACAGAGAAATCAGATTATCTCGAGGGACAATCAAGGCAGAACAACATTGTTGTGGACGGAATTGCAGATTCTTCACGAGACCTGGACGGAGTCTGAGGACAAAGTGAGGGAAATGATCTCTGAGAAACTGAAGATGGACCACAAGAAGATTGAGGTGGGGCGCGCCCACAGCACTGGAAAACCCACCAGCGGCCCAGGTGACAGGCCCAGGCTGATAGTAGTCAAGTTCCTGGGGTTCAAGGACAAGGTAGTTGCTCTGGAAAGTGCCAAGAACATGAAAGGAATGTACATCTTCCTCAACCAAGGCTGCGTGCCAGAACAGAAAATAACTTCTCCCTACCATGAAAGCTGCCAGAGCACGTGGGGACTTTGACTACATCCTCTATGACAGGTTCATTGTCCACCATCCCAAAAGCCTGGAAGGGATGAGAGAGCCAAGCCTATGGGGTTTGTAGCTAGAAACCCGCAGCACACACACTTGCACACAGCAACTGATAGCCATTGGATGCAGTGATCACAATATAGTGGCTATATCTAGGAGAGCCAAAGTTCCAACAGCTGGGCCTTAAACAGTGTAAAATATGTAGCTCTGTGACTCATGTGGATGATGTTAAAAATATTTGTTGGTCTGATGTGATTAATAAGGAGCATCCAGATGCTGCACTTTATGAATTTATGAAATTGCTTCTTCCAATTATTGATGAATATGCACCTGTTAAGAAACTGACTGTTAGAACTGTTAAGGCTCCATGGATTGATGAGGAATTGAAAAACTGTATGGTTGAAAGAGACGGGACAAAATGAGTGGCTAATAAGTCTGGCTGCACATCTGACTGGCTGACTTACTGCACATTGAGAATGTATGTGACTGAACTCAACAAAAAGAAGAGGAAACTGTATTATGAACCCAAGATCAATGAAATAAAAAATGATGGAAAAATTCAACTCAATTTCATCAAATCAGATAGCTTATTAATCACTAAACCATTTGATTTTGCCAATTATGTTAACGATTACTTCATTGGCAAAGTGGGCAAACTTAGTCAGGAAATCCCAACATTGAACAGTTACTCATGCATAAAAAAATGAATATTGAGGGAAAGTTTGAATTTTGTAAAGTTATTGTTGGAGAGGTGGAAAAATTATTGTTATTGATCAGTAATAACAAACATCCTGGCATTGACATCTTAGATGGAAAGGTACTGAGGATGGTACTGTCCAGGTTGAGTCACATCCGGGGGTGATTGGGAGTCCCCATAGGGCGGCGCACAGCGTCGTCCGGGTTTGGCCGTGGTAGGCCGTCATTGTAAATAAGAATTTGTTCTTAACTGACTTGCCTTGTTAAATATGTTTTTTTTTTAAATATAAACTGTAGCTGACTCCATAGCCACACCTATCTGTCATATCTTTAATCTGAGCCTAGAGGAAGGTCTTTGTCCTCAGGCCTGGAGGGAAGCCAAAGTCATTCCGATACCCAAAGCGGCCTTTACGGCTTCTAATAGCAGACCTATCAGCTTGCTGCCAGCTCTTAGCAAACTGTTGGGATAATTGTGTTTGAACAAATACAATGCTATTTCCCTGTAAACAAATTTAAAACAGACTTTCAGCATTCTTATTGAGAAAAAAAGGGATGCCAAAGTAATTCCTTTACCCAAGAGTGGTAAACCGGCCTTTACTGGTTCTAACAGCAGACCTATAAGCTGTCTGCCAGCTCTTACCAAACTGTTGGAATAAAATGTGTTTATAAACCAAATACAATGCTATTTCTCTGTAAACAAATTAACAACAGACTTTCAGCATTCTTATTGAGAAGGGCATTCACCATTTACTGCACTGACACAATTTACTGATGATTGGTTGAAATAAATTGATAATATAAAGATTGTGTTGGATCTGTACTGTTAGTTTTCAGTGCAGCCTTTGATATTATTGACCATAATCTATTTTTGAGAAAACTAAATGTTTCATGGCTTTTCAACCTCTGCCATATTGTGGATTCATAGCTTTCTTTAATGGAAGCTTCTCTAATGTCAAACAGTGGTGTGGTGTACCGCTGGGCAGCTCTCTAGGCCCTCTACTCTTTTCTATTTTTTACCAATGACCCGCCACTGGCATTAAACAAAGCATGTGTGTGGATGTTGATGATTCAACCATATACGCATCAGCAACCACAGAAAATGAAGTCACTGAAACCCTTAACAAAGAGTTGCAGTCTGTTTTGGAATGGTTGGCCAGTAATAAACTGGTCCTGAACATCTCTAAAACTAAGAGCATTGTATTTGGAACAAATTATTCGCTAAGCTAGACCTCAGCTGAATCTGGTAATGAATGGTGTGGCTGTTGAACAAGTTGAGAAGACTAAATGACTTGGTGTTACGTTAGATTGTAAACTGTCATGGTCAAAACTTATAATGTTGATTCAATGGTTGTAAAGACGGGGAGAGGTCTGTCCGTAATAAAGAGGTGCTCTGCTGTTTTGACAGCACACTCCACAAAGCAAGTGATGCAGGCTCTAGTTGTATCTTATCTTGATTATTGTCCAGTCATGTGGTTAAGTGCTGCAATGAAAGACCTAGTTAAGCTGCAGCTGGCCCAGAACAGAGCGGCATGTCTTGCTCGTCTTTGTAATCAGAGGGCTGATATTAATACTATGCATGCCAGTCTCTCTTGGCTAAGAGTTGAGGAGAGACTGACTGCATCACTTCTCTTTATAAGAAACAAAGTGTTGAAAATCCCAAATGTGTGCCATTTTTTAAATGTATGTAGTTCTGTCCTTGAGCTGTTCTTGTCTATTAATGTTCTGTATTTTGTCATGTTTCATGTTCTGTGTGGACCACAGGAAGAGTAGCTGCTGCTTTCACAACAGCTAATGGGGATCCTAATGAAATACCAAAAACTGTATCAACCCAGTCTCCAGATGGCCAGGCCTTTTAACTGACACATGATACCGCTGGCTGCTGCCAGGGATCCTCAGATCCTGCCTCTACCTCTCTCTGTCTCTGTTCATATCAGACCCAGTCTCACTGCCTGTTGGGATATGGGAGAGCTGCTCCAGCCTCAAGCATCAAGCCCTGGCTGCATGTGATGAGATATCCCCAGAGATAAAGCCAGGTTTCTAGTGGCTGAGACAAACACAGCAGTGGGGACGGGGACAGAGGCAGTAGTGGGAAGGGGACATAAGAAGCAGTGGGGATGGGGAGCTAGGAGCTGGATGTAGGAGTTGGAGGTAGGAGATGGAGTTAGGAGGTGGAGGTAGCAGTTGGAGGTAGGAGCTGGAGGTAGGAGCTGGAGGTAGGAGTTGGAGGTAGGAGTTGGAGGTCGGAGCTGGAAGTAGGAGACGGAGGTCGGAGCTGGAGGTAGGAGTTGGAGGTACGAGATGAAGGTCGGAGTTGGATGTAGGAGTTGAAGGTAGGAGCTGGAGGTAGGAGACAGATGTAGGAGACAGAGGTAGGAGACAGAGGTAGGAGACAGAGGTAGGAGACAGAGGTAGGAGCTGGAGGTAGGAGCTGGAGGTAGTAGCTGGAGGTAGGATCTGGAGGTAGGAGCTGGAGGTAGAGGCTGGAGGTAGGAGACGAAGGTAGGAGCTGGAGGTAGCAGATGGAGTCAGGAGTTGGAGGTAGGAGCTGGAGCTAGGAGTTGGAGCTAGGAGCTGTCAGGTTCTGTAGGCACAGCTGGTGTTGCATCCTCCAGAAGTGCCTGGTAGGGACAGAGGCTCACGGTGTGTTCTGCTCTAACTCTACCTCTGAAACTTCAGGAAGGAAAAAGCGCCACTCTCACTTCACATTCAAAACCTGATTTGGTTATCTACTTCAAATTAAAATTGTGATGTTTCGGCTGTCAATGACCTTCATCAGAATGACCTACCACTGAAACAAGGAGATCCAGGAGCACCGGCGGCAAAGAAAAGAGCCTTTGGTATTATATTTCTTACACTCAGTTTGATAATGCACTATATCAGGCATAAATGAAATCCTCATTTGTAAATTGTGGAGAAAAAAATGTCATTTAAATGGCACTTAGTCAGGATACCTGAAACTCTTTTTGTCCCAGTAGCATGGCTTCACTCTGACTACACATGTCTCTGTCTCTGTCTGTCTGTCTGTCTGTCTGTCTGTCTGTCTGTCTGTCTGTCTGTCTGTCTGTCTGTCTGTCTGTCTGTCTGTCTGTCTGTCTGTCTGTCTGTCTGTCTGTCTGTCTGTCTGTCTGTCTGTCTGTCTGTCTGTCTGTCTGTCTGTCTGTCTGTCTGTCTGTCTGTCTGTCTGTCATTATTATTATTGAAGTACAATAGAACAGCATAGCTACAGTAGTAGGTCAAATCTGTGTGCTGGAAAACCTTGGTAGAGCATGGGTGAAGTAAGCATTGTGGTGCTCATGTGAATATCATTTTTTTTTTTTGGCTTCCGACCTGCCTACTTGGCACTTACAGCTTAGTGTTTAATACAGTTTATCTGTTATGGTGACAATGACACACATTATTTCCCTGATCAACTATATGTGAAGCCCTGAGGCTTGGCTGGCATAAGGTACCCGCCTCTGCTCTGTTTCACACAGGATACCTTAGATGGCCCAGAACCATCCAGACAATCACATACGTTCAAACCCAAACGACTTACTCTGCCACAGTGAGATCTATTGTTACTATACCATTACCCCAGACCACGTTGAATAGCTTTAAGGTGATTGAAGTTGGACACTTTGTTCCAGGAAGGGGGGGAAATAAGTCCTTTGTCCTTCTTTGAGATAAAATAGTTTAATTTGTTTCATTAATTAGCTCACTCCTTTGAGAGTCCTACTCCAATAAAACGTTCCTCTCTTGTGTCTCTTGTGAAATATAATATATAATAGCTAATTAAATTGACAGAAGAAAGAAAACAAGAGGGTTTGGATAAATGAGTGCTAATGACTTCAGGGGGAGTATATCAACACTGGACATCTGGATCTGCTGTTAGGATCTGGCTCGCCCATTAGGCAGGACCAGCCTCGGCCATTAGGCAGGACCAGCCTCGGCCATTAGGCAGGACCAGCCTCGGCCATTAGGCAGGACCAGCCTCGCCCATTAGGCAGGATCAGGGCCAACCTGCCCATTAGGCAGGATCAGGGCTAACCTGCCCATTAGGCAGGATCAGGGCCAACCTGCCCATTAGGCAGGACCAGCCTCGCCCATTAGGCAGGATCAGGGCCAACCTGCCCATTAGGCAGGATCAGGGCCAACCTGCCCATTAGGCAGGATCAGGACCTCCCATTAGGCAGGATCAGGACCTCCCATTAGGCAGGATCAGGGCCAACCCGCCCATTAGGCAGGATCAGGACCTCCCATTAGGCAGGATCATGGCCAACCCGCCCATTAGGCAGGATCAGGACCTCCCATTAGGCAGGATCAGGGCCAACCTGCCCATTAGGCAGGATCAGGACCTCCCATTAGGCAGGATCAGGACCTCCCATTAGGCAGGATCAGGGCCAACCTGCCCATTAGGCAGGATCAGGACCTCCCATTAGGCAGGATCAGGGCCAACCTGCCCATTAGGCAGGATCAGGCGGCAGCCTAGTTTGGCAGATTGATGAGGGCGGCATTTTCCAAGCTAATCTAACCAAGACACACCTCCAACAACATATAAAACCTCACATAATTCTGCCCCAAAACAAATGAAAAACTTAAACTTATGATACATTCTAAATTGCACTCTATTCCACATAGTGCACTATAAAGGCAGGTTGGCCCTGATCCTGCCTAATGGGCACTAGAGCCGTGTGGTTACTAATTAAAAGTAGTGCACTGCATAGGGAAAAGGGTGCCATTGGAACACATCTCTTTAACTCCTTCCCACCAGCTGCTGTGGTTCCCTACTGAATGTCACCAGTCCCTCACGGCTCGGCTCTGTTGTCAGAAGATATTTAATTCAGTACGCGGTCTGACAGCCCACAGTGTGCTGAGGTCATCAACACTGTCACGCAACCAGCTAGCGAAACCAAACCTCAAAGAAACACTAGATAACACATACTACCTATCGTCAGCAGTTTAGGTGTTGTGTACGGACGGTATCTACCTGCACGTTCACATTCTCTTTTAACCTCTTATAGTTAAGATGCTGAAAGAAATCCATCGTATTTCTCCACTCCTGTTCCTTAGTCAAAAATCACTACATTTGGTGTATGATTTTACTGCATGAAATGTTTACTTCTGCAGGAGTTAATATTTAGACTATGTGAGAGGTTATAGACCTACAGTAAGTGTCCAGATTTCAGTTGCCATTTAACTCATCTGAACAAACAGGCTACGGTTCCCTCGACGTGCCATCCCACTGGGCACAGACGTCGAGTCCCAGTCTTGACTGGCGAATTTGTATAAAGCCGCACAATCACCAAACATATCACATCACCAAATCTTTCCCTAACATTAGTCTTCTGGCCCTCCCTTCTCTATATTTAACTCAGACATTGTCCTTTTTCTGCCTCAATGGATCGATGTTAACTTATTTTCCCACTGGGCGAAAGAGTCCATATCAGGGGACATCTTATATCATGACATGTTTTTGATATTCTACAGAATACAGACCATTTCTGTATTTAGAGTTTTGTAGATAAGCACAAGTGTAGGCTCTTCAGAGGAGGAAGGGAAGGACCATCCTCCTCAGTGAATTACATTTTTTTTTTTTATAGTGAAAAAAAAAAAATTATCCTTCTTAAATAAAACTATACTAAATATATTAACGTCACCAAATAATTGATTAAAACACATTGTTTTGCAATGAAGGTCTACAGTAGCCTCAACAGCAGTCTGTAGAGTAGCACCATGGTGTAGTCGGAGGACAGCTAGCTTCCGTCCTCCTCTGGGTGCATTGACTTCAATACAAAACCTAGGAGGCTCATGGTTTTCACCCCCCTTCCATAGAATTACACAGTAATTATGACATTTTCTGGAAGACGTTCATTGCACCGATTCTGTTGAAAAACATGCATTTTTTCTTTATTTAAAAATAAAAATGTCAACCTTTGTTTAACTTTTATTTAACGAGGCAAGTCAGTTAAGAACAAGTTCTTATTTACAATGACGGCCTACCCTGGGCCAAACCCTGACGACGCTGGGCCGATTGTGCGCCACCTTATGGGACTCCCAATCACGGCCGGATGTGATACAGCCTGGATAAACGAACGAAAACGGGGATAAACATACCTGCATTTGTCCAATAGAAACTCTAATTTACAACTGTTGGACTAATGATTTACACCCTAGATCAGCTAGATGCAGGCAAGAGTCTGCAAGGCGGTATTGAATGAGTCGCTGTTCGTCACCTCGATTACTAAAAATGATCTCGAACTGTGCCACTACATCGTAAACTTTCATTCATAGGTTCGGTTGTAGCAACCTCATGATGGGTACAGGGAACATTCTAGTATCATGCAGTAACCTAAACCTATCGCTGTTACATTGAACTGGGTGAATGGAATATGAATAACAGTCATCCAATACGCTGTAATAGAAATAAGGCCGTGTTCATAAACAATCATTACCATCAGTTACGTGTATCTATGAGTTATTACAGCGGGCTGCAACGCTCGTTAGTGTAATCAATTACACCGGAACATACACTGTAATAAGGACTCCTTAAAATGAAGCGGTTTCCAGATGAGGTGATGTATTGTTTTGTGTTTATCCAACCCTTCACTACGGGTTATGAGTCAACCCTAATCTGACCCCTCCTTAAAACGGAGTCTGCGTCTCAAATAGCATCCTATTCCCTATATAGTGCACTGTTTTTGACCAGGGCACTATAGTTTACTATGTAGCGGATGGGGTGTCATTTGGGATGCATACGGAGCCTGTCCAGAGGAGCCTGTCCAGAGGAGCCTGTCCTGAGGAGCCTGTCCTGAGGCGCCTGTCCTGAGGAGCCTGTCCTGAGGAGCCTGTCCTGAGGAGCCTGTCCTGAGGAGCCTGTCCGGAGGAGCCTGTTCTGAGGAGCCTGTCCTGAGGAGCCTGTTCTGAGGGGCCTGTTCTGAGGAGCCTGTCCTGAGGAGCCTGTCCTGAGGAGCCTGTCCCGAGGAGCCTGTCCCGAGGAGCCTGTTCTGAGGAGCCTGTTCTGAGGAACCTGTTCTGAGGAGCCTGTTCTGAGGAGCCTGTTCTGAGGGGCCTGTTCTGAGGAGCCTGTCCTGAGGAGCCTGTCCTGAGGAGCCTGTCCCGAGGAGCCTGTCCCGAGGAGCCTGTTCTGAGGAGCCTGTTCTGAGGAGCCTGTTCTGAGGAACCTATTAGGTGATTAAATGGTTGTTTGACTTTCCCAGGGTCCCTGTGCTCCGCTCAGCTCCGATATGTCTAACGAGGAGAGACAGACAGACCAGGGTCCCTGTGCTCCTCTCACCTTTGCTACGTCTAACATGGAGAGACAGTTTGACATACCAGGGTCCCAGTGCTCATCTCAACTCTGGGTTGTTTAACGAGCAGAGACAGACAGACCAGGGTCCCTGTACTCCTCTCAGCTCCGATACGTCTAACGAGGAGAGACAGTTTGACAGACCAGGGTCCCTGTGCTCCTCTCAGCTCAGCTACGTCTAACGAGGAGAGACAGTTTGACAGATCAGGGTCCCTGTGCTCCTCTCAGCTCAGCTACGTCTAACGAGGAGAGACAGTTTGACATGCCAGGGTCACCCGCAGACCCTGACACAGCCCAGAGGACGGACTGCAATGCAGCCCAACGCAGCGCAGCACAGCCACAAAGCCTAGAGGAGACCAGCTAAATATAGCCTTCCTTCCAGCTGTCTGTCACCACAGGTGGCGGCTGCTCGGCCCTGAAACGGGTTGAGGGGGAGAGGCTGCACTGCCATGAGTGGGGTGAGGGGTGAGGAGACAGGGAAGGGTGGAGGCTGCCCTTGTTGAGAGTGGTGAGGGGTAGATGCTGTTGGGAGGGGGAGGTGGGGTTATGCCCTAACCCTGACTAAACCCAACCCTGAGTTCAGACATTTAACTCAACCATAACTAACCCTGAGTTCAGACATTTAACTCAACCATAACTAACCCTGAGTTCAGACATTTAACTCAACCATAGCTAACCCTGAGTTCAGACATTTAACTCAACCATAACTAACCCTGAGTTCAGACATTTAACTCAACCATAACTAACCCTGAGTTCAGACATTTAACTCAACCATAACTAACCCTGAGTTCAGACATGACCAGCTTTGATGTAGCAGAGACACTTATTCCCAAACACAACTGTCTTTTCACTGATGAACTCATACGTTATGTCCCAAATGGCACCCTATCCCCTATATAGTGCACTACTGTTGATTAGACCTGGTCAAAAGTAGTGCACTACATAGGGAAAAAGGTTTAATCTGAGATGCAACCATAGCGTACTGGAGTTCATCAAACCAAATCAAATTGTATTTGTCACGTGCGACGAATACAACAGGTGTAGTAGACCTTACAGTGAAATGCTTAATACAACAGGTGTAGTAGACCTTACAGTGAAATGCTGAATACAACAGGTGTAGTAGACCTCACAGTGAAATGCTGAATACAACAGGTGTAGTAGACCTCACAGTGAAATGCTGAATACAACAGGTGTAGTAGACCTCACAGTGAAATGCTGAATACAACAGGTGTAATAGACCTCACAGTGAAATGCTGAATACAACAGGTGTAGTAGACCTCACAGTGAAATGCTGAATACAACAGGTGTAGTAGACCTCACAGTGAAATGCTGAATACAACAGGTGTAGTAGACCTCACAGTGAAATGCTGAATACAACAGGTGTAGTAGACCTTACAGTGAAATGCTGAATACAACAGGTGTAGACCTCACAGTGAAATACTGAATACAACAGTGAAATGCTTACTTACAAGTCCTTAACCAACAATGCAGATTTAAGAAAATACCTAAAATAAAGTAAGAGGTAAGAATAACAAATAGTTAAATAGCAGCAGTAAATAACAATAGAGAGACTATAAACAGGGTATTACGGTACAGAGTCAATGTGGAGGCTATATACAGGGCATTACGGTACAGAGTCAATGTGGAGGCTATATACAGGGGGTACCAGTACAGAGTCAATGTGGAGGCTATATACAGGGGGTACCAGTACAGAGTCAATGTGGAGGCTATATACAGGGTGTTACGGTACAGAGTCATTGTGGAGGCTATATACAGGGTGTTACGGTACAGATTCAATGTGGAGGCTATATACAGGGTATTACGGTACAGAGTCAATGTGGAGGCTATATACAGGGTATTACGGTACAGAGTCAATGTGGAGTCTATATACAGGGTATTACGGTACAGAGTCAATGTGGAGGCTATATACAGGGTATTACGGTACAGAGTGAATGTGGAGGCTATATACAGGGTGTTGCGGTACAGAGTCAATGTGGAGGCTATATACAGGGTATTACGGTACAGAGTCAATGTGGAGGCTATATACAGGGTATTACGGTACAGAGTCAATGTGGAGGCTATATACAGGGTATTACGGTACAGAGTCAATGTGGAGGCTATATACAGGGGGTACCGATATTGAGTCAATGTGGATGCTATATACAGGGGGTACCGATACAGAGTCAATGTGGAGGCTATATACAGGGGGTACCGGTACAGAGTCAATGTGGAGGCTATATACAGGGGGTACCGATACAGAGTCAATGTGGAGGCTATATACAGGGGATACCGGTACAGAGTCAATGTGGAGGCTATATACAGTGGGTACCGGTACAGAGTCAATGTGGGGGTACCGGTACATAGTCAATGTGGAGGCTATATACAGGGTATTACGGTACAGAGTCAATGTGGAGGCTATATACAGGGTATTACGGTACAGAGTCAATGTGGAGGCTATATACAGGGGGTACCGATATTGAGTCAATGTGGATGCTATATACAGGGGGTACCGATACAGAGTCAATGTGGAGGCTATATACAGGGGGTACCGGTACAGAGTCAATGTGGAGGCTATATACAGGGGGTACCGATACAGAGTCAATGTGGAGGCTATATACAGGGGATACCGGTACAGAGTCAATGTGGAGGCTATATACAGTGGGTACCGGTACAGAGTCAATGTGGGGGTACCGGTACATAGTCAATGTGGAGACTATATACAGGGGGTACCGGTACAGAGTCAATGTGGAGGCTATATACAGGGGATACCGGTACAGAGTCAATGTGGAGGCTATATACAGGGGATACCGGTACAGAGTCAATGTGGAGGCTATATACAGGGGGTACCGGTACAGAGTCAATGTGGAGGCTATATACAGGGGGTACCGGTACAGAGTCAATGTGGGGGTACCGGTACAGAGTCAATGTGGAGACTATATACAGGGGGTACCGGTACAGAGTCAATGTGGAGGCTATATACAGGGGGTACCGGTACAGAGTCAATGTGGGGGTACCGGTACATAGTCAATGTGGAGACTATATACAGGGGGTACCGGTACAGAGTCAATGTGGAGGCTATATACAGGGGATACCGGTACAGAGTCAATGTGGAGGCTATATACAGGGGATACCGGTACAGAGTCAATGTGGAGGCTATATACAGGGGGTACCGGTACAGAGTCAATGTGGAGGCTATATACAGGGGGTACTGGTACAGAGTCAATGTGGAGGCTATATACAGGGGGTACCGGTACAGAGTCAATGTGGAGGCTATATACAGGGGGTACCGGTACAGAGTCAATTTGGAGGCTATATACAGGGGGTACCGGTACAGAGTCAATGTGGAGGCTATATACAGGGGGTACCGGTACAGAGTCAATGTGGAGGCTATATACAGGGGGTACCGGTACAGAGTCAATGTGGAGGCTATATACAGGGGGTACCGGTACAGAGTCAATGTGGAGGCTATATACAGGGGGTACCGGTACAGAGTCAATGTGGAGGCTATATACAGGGGGTACCGGTACAGAGTCAATGTGGAGACTATATACAGGGGGTACCGGTACAGAGTCAATGTGGAGGCTATATACAGGGGGTACTGGTACAGAGTCAATGTGGAGGCTATATACAGGGGGTAACGGTACAGAGTCAATGTGGAGGCTATATACAGGGGGTACCAGTACAGAGTCAATGTGGAGGCTATACAGGGGGTACCGGTACAGAGTCAATGTGGGGGTACCGGTACAGAGTCAATGTGGAGGCTATACAGGGGGTACCGGTACAGAGTCAATGTGGGGGTACCGGTACAGAGTCAATGTGTAGGCTAAATACAGGGGGTACCAGTACAGAGTCAGTGTGCGGGGGGCACCGGTGTCATATGAATGTATAAATTCTTGCTATTTGCGACATGTCAAAGTCATACCTAACAAAACTAATCAAGAATCTTTATTTATGAGTTGTTGTAACACTTGGTATCACTGGATGTTTTCATTGAAGGAAGTTCCATTCCATGTGCCGATGTCTCCCTCTACAGGTCAGAAGTATATTCCACCCAAAGGTCCCCTTTTCCCTGCTCCTCCAGCCCAGTACAACTGTGCAGAAGGTAGTTATCCACTAGAGGGCGGTAGCTTTAAGTCTCATGTCGTGGCAGAAAACAGATATCTGTTATTATCAAGATGGGGGAGAACTAGCAACCTAAAGAGTCAAATAAAAAAGTAAGTACCGCTCAATAAAAAAACAGACCTACATTGATGTCATTGACTGAGGAATTCATCATACCTGTCCTGTCTGACAGGTGAGACTATAGTCATTGACAGCAACACATTACATGTCATTCTGACTGACACATCACTAATTCCATTACCTGAGTGTGTGTGTGTGTGTGCACGTCTGTGTGTACCGCGTGTTGTGTGCAGTAAATCTGCCCGGTCAGAGTCAGAGTAGTTTGGCAGCAGCGTGGCTGTCTTCTGGTCAGACAGGACAGGTGGCTGCTAGACTGGTTTAGACTGGTGACAGACTGGTTTAGACTGGTGACAGACTGGTTTAGACTGGTGACAGACTGGTTTAGACTGGTGACAGACTGGTTTAGACTGGTGACAGATTGGTGATAGATTGGTGACAGATTGGTTTAGACTGGTGATGTCCCTAAACAAGGACCTCAATACTCCTCCAGCCAGGGTTGGGGAGTAACTGATGAGAAAAAAAACTGATTGTAATCAGTTATGTTACCAGATAAAATATTGTAATCAGATTACAGAGACTTTAGAAATACTAGATTATTACTTATTGGATTACTTTTAAATTCAGAAAGGATGTTTTCTCAATTCACCACTGTCACCTGCTTCAGGAGGGCCACCATTGTTCCTGTTCCCAAGAAAGCGAAGGTTAGCGAAAGCTAAGGTAACTGAGCTAAATGACTACCGCCCTGTAGCACTCACTTCCGTCATCTGAAGTGCTTTGAGAGACTAGTCAAGGACCATATCACCTCCACTTTACCTGACACCCTAGACCCAATCCAATTTGCTTACCGCCCCAATAGTTCCACAGACGACGCAATCACAATCACACTGCACACTGCCCTAACCCATCTGGACAAGAGGAATACCTATGTGAGAATGCTGTTCATCGACTACTGCTCAGCATTTAACACCATAGTACCCTCTGAACTCGTCATCAAGCTCGAGACCTTGGGTCTCGACCCCGCCCTTTGCAACTGGGTCCTGGACTTCCTGATGGGCTGCCCCCAGGTGGTGAGGGTAGGTAACAACATCTCCACCCCGCTGATCCTCAACACTCCTGTACTCCCTGTTCACCCACGACTGCGTGGCCATGCACGCCTCCAACTCAATCATCAAGTTTGCAGACGACACTACAGTGGTAGGCTTGATTACCAACAACGACGAGACGGCCTACAGGGAGGAGGTGAGGGCCCTGGGAGTGTGGTGTCAGGAAAATAATCTCACACTCAACGTCAACAAAACAAAGGAGATGATCGTGGACTTCAGGAAACAGCAGAGGGAGCAGCCAACCTATCCACATCGATGGGAAAGTAGTGGAGAGGGTAGAAAGTTTTAAGTTCCTCGGCGTACACATCACGGACAATCTGAAATGATCGACCCACACAGACAGCGTGGTGAAGAATGCGCAGCAGCGCCTCTTCAACCTCAGGAGGCTTGCAAGAAATTTGGCTTGTCACCGAAAACACTCACAATCTTTTACAGATGCACAATCGAGAGCATCCTGTCGGGCTGTATCACCGCCTGGTACGGCAGCTGCTCCGCCCATAACCGGAAGGCTCTCCAGAGGGTAGTGAGGTCTGCACAACGCATCACCGGGGGCAAACTACCTGCCCTCCAGCACACCTACACCACCCGATGTCACAGGAAGGCCAAAAAGACCATCAAGGACAACAACCACCCGAGCCACTGCCTGTTGACCCCGCTATCATCCAGAAGGCGAGGTCAGTACAGGTGCATCAAAGCAGGGACCCGAGAGACTGAAAAACAGCTTCTATCTCAAGGCCATCAGACTGTTAAACAGCCATCACTAGCACCGAGTGGCTGCTGCCAACATACTGACTCAACTCTAGCCACTTTAATAATGGGAAAAGTTGATGTAATAAATGTATCACTAGCTACTTTAAACAATGCCACTTTATGTCATGTTTACATACCCTACATTACTCATATCATATGTATATACTGTACTCTATACCATCTACTGCATCTTGCCTATGTTGTTTGGCCATCACTCATTCATATATTTTTATGTACATATTCTTATCCATTCCTTTACACTTGTGTGTATAAGGTAATTGTTGTGAAATTGTTAGGTTAGATTACTTGTTGGATATTACTGCATTGTCGGTACTAGAAGCACAAGCATTTCACTACACTCGCATTAACATCTGCTAACCATGTGTATGTGACAAATACAATTTGATTTGATTTGATTCACTAGGGTTTAAGTTTGTACCACCTGAGAGAGTCTGACCAACAGTCCACGAACCCCTATAGAGCCCACGAACCCCTATATAGAGCCCACGAACCCCTATATAGAGCCCATGAACCCCTATATAGAGCCCATGAACCCCTATATAGAGCCCATGAACCCCTATATAGAGCCCATGAACCCCTATATAGAGCCCATGAACCCCTATATAGAGCCCATGAACCCCTATATAGAGCCCATGAACCCATATATAGAGCCCACGAACCCCTATATAGAGCCCATGAACCCCTATATAGAGCCCATGAACCCCTATATAGAGCCCATGAACCCCTATATAGAGCCCATGAACCCCCACATTAACCCCTATATAGAGTCCATTAACACAGTGTCCAAAGAAGGGCCAGAAGTATACAGAATGGTGTCGTCTGCGTAGAGGTGGATCAGAGAATCACCAGCAGCAAAAGCGACATCATTGATGTATACAGAGAAAAGAGTTGGCCCAAGAATTTAACCCTGTGGCACCCCCATAGAGACTGCCAGAGGTCCGGACAACAGGCCCGTCGATTTGACACACTGAACTCTGTCTGAGAAGTAGTTGGTGAACCAGGCGAGGCAGTCATTTGAGAAACCAAGGCTGTTGAGTCTGCCGATAAGAATGTGGTGAATGACAGAGTCGAATGCCTTGGCCAGGTCGATGAAGACGGCTGCACAGTAATGTCTCTTGTCGATGGAGATTATGATATCGTTTAGGACCTTGAGCGTGGCTGAGGTGTACCGATGACCAGCTCGGAAACCAGATTGCATAGTGAAGAAGGTACGGTGGGATTCGAAATGGTCGGTGATCTGTTTGCTAACTTGGCTTTCGAAGACCTTCGAAATGGCCAGCCGTAGAAAAATGCTTATTGAAATTCTCAATTATCGTGGATTTATTGGTGGTGAAAGTGTTTCCTAGCCTCAGTGCAGTAGGCTGCTGGGAGGAGGTGCTCTTATTCTCCATGGACTTTGTCCCAGAACTTTTTGGGGTTTGTCCTACAGGATGCAAATTTCTGTTTGAAAAAGCTAGCCTTTGCTTTCCTAACTGCCTGTGTATATTGGTTCCTAACTTACCTGAAAAGTTGCATATCACGGGGGCTATTTGATGCTAGTGTAGTCCGCCACAGGATGTTTTTGTGCTGGTTAAGGGCAGTCAGTTCTGGAGTGAACCAAGGACTATATCTGTTCTTAGTTCTACATTTTATATATATATATATATATATATATATATATATATATATATATATATATATCTGTTCCTGGTTAAAAAAAAATTGAATGGAGCATGCTTATTTAAGATGGTGAGGAAATAACTTTCAAAGAATAACCAGGCATCCTCTACTGACGGAATGAGGTCAATATTCTTCCAGGATACCTGGGCAAGGTCGATTAGAAAGGCCTGCTCGCTGAAGTGTTGTAGGGAGCGTTTGACAGTGATGAGGGGTGGTCGTTTGACTGCAGACCCATTATGGACGCAGGCAATGAGGCAGTGATCACTGAGATCCTGGTTGAAGACAACAGAGGTGTGTTTGGAGGGCAGGTTGGTTTGGATGATATCTATGAGGGTGCCCGTGTTTACGGATTTGGGGTTGTACCTGGTGGGTTCATTGATAATTTGTGTGAGATTGAGGGCATCAAGCATAGATTGTAGGATGGCTGGGGTGTTAAGCATGTCCCAGAGGAGGTCACCTACAGCATGAGCTCTAAAGATAGATGGGGGGCAATCAATTCACATATGGTGTCCAGGGCACAGCTGGGGGCAGAAGGTGGTCTATAGCATGCGGCAACGTTGAGAGACTTATTTCTGGAAAGGGAATGGGAGTGGAGATAGTCACTGCAGGGCCTGGATTAACCTCCACATAACCAGAGGAACAGAGGAGTAGGATAAGGGTCCGGCTAAAGGCTATAAGAACTGGTCGTCTAGTACGTTCGGAACAGAGAGAAAAAGGAGCAGGTTTCTGGGCGCGGAAGATCAAAAAGCTCATTAACCTGTTGGGGGCAGTATTTTCACGGCTGGATAAAAAAACGTACCCGATTTAATCTGGTTACTAATCCTACCCAGTAACTAGAATATGCATATACGTATTATATATGGATAGAAAACACCCTAAAGTTTCTAAAACTGTTTGAATGGTGTCTGTGAGTATAACAGAACTCATTTGGCAGGCAAAACCCTGAGACATTTTCTGACAGGAAGTGGATACCTGATGTGTTGAATTACCTTTAAGCCTATGCCATTGAAACACACAGGGGTTGATTAATGTTTTGGCACTTCCTATTGCTTCCACTAGATGTCACCAGCCTTTACAAAGTGTTTTGAGTCTTTTACTGTGAGATCTGACCGAACAAGAGCCATGGAACGGTGATGGCCGATTAGACTCTGGCGCGCGAGTTCATGTTGGGTACCCTCGTTCCAATACGTTATAAAAGAGAATGCAAGCGTCCCACCCCTGGTACACCCAATCAACAACAGGTGAAATATCAAGAGCGCCAAATTTGAAAACAATTAAATGTCATAATTCAAATTTCTCAAACATACAACTATCTTACACCCTTTGAAAGATAAACATCTCCTTAATCTAACCACGTTGTCCGATTTCAAAAAGGCTTTACTGCAAAAGCATAAAGTTAGATTATGTTAGGAGAGTACATTGACAATAGCTGTGTGTAATGTTTTGTCAATTCAAAGACAGGCGTCACCAAAAGCAGAAAACCAGCTAAAATGATGCACTAACCTTTGACAATCTCCATCAGATGACACTCCTAGGACATTATGTTAGACAATGCATGCATTTTTTGTTCTATCAAGTTCATATTTATATCCAAAAACAGCGTTTTACTATGGCGTTGATGTTGAGGAAATCGTTTCCCTCGAATATCCGCCAGTCAAGCAGCACAACAAATTAAATAATTACTATTCGAAAACATTAGTAAAATATTATATTGTCATTCAAAGAATTATAGATTTACATCTCTTGAACGCAACCGGATTGCCAGATTTAAAAATAATCTTACTGGGAAATCACACTTTGCAATAATCTGAGCACTGCGCCCAGAAAAATACGCTTTGCGATACAGACTAACCGCCATGTTGGAGAGATCTAAAATCGAAGATACTATGTAAATAATCCATTACCTTTGATTCTCTTCATCAGATGTCACTTCCAGGAATCCCAGGTCCATAAAAAATGTAGTTTTGTTCGAAAAAGCTCATAATTTATGTCCAAAAAGCTCCGTGTTGTTAGCACATGATCTATGCCAGCCGGACTTCTCGTCATGAACGAGGGGAAAAAAATATATTTACGTTCGTTCAAACATGTCAAACGTTGTATAGCATAAATCATTAGTGCCTTTTTTAACCAGAACATGAATAATATTCAAGGTCGGACGTTTGCATTCTCTTTTAAAACGTTTTGGAACGAGAGTACCCAACATGAACTCGCGCGCCAGAGTCTAATCGGCCACCACCGTTCCAAGGCTCTTGTTCGTTCAGTTCTCACAGTATAAGACTCAAAACACTTTCTAAAGACTGGTGACATCTAGTGGAAGCCATAGGAAGTGCTCAACAATTAATAAGCCCCTGTGTGTTTCAATGGCATAAGCTTAAAGGTAATTCAACACGTCAGGTATCCACTTCCTGTCAGAATTTGTCTCAGGGTTTTGACTGCCATATGAGTTCTGTTATACTTACAGACACCATTCAAACAGTTTTAGAAAATTCAGAGTGTTTTCTATCCAAACCTGAACAATAATATGCATATTCTAGCTTCTGAGTTGGTGTAGGAGGCAGTTAAAAATGGGCACATATTTTTTTCAAAATTCTCAATACTGCCCCCTAGCCCCAAGACATATATAGAGCCCATTTACCCCTATATAGAGCCCATTAACCCCTATATAGAGCCCATTAACCCCTATATAGAGCCCATTAACCCCTATATAGAGCCCATTAACCCCTATATAGAGCCCATTAAACCCTATATAGAGCCCTCTAACCCTTACATACAGCCCATCAACCCCTATATTGTGCCCATTAACAAATATATAGAGCCCACTAACCCCTATATCGAGCCTGTTAACCCCTATATCGAGCCCATTAGCCCCTATACAGAGCCTGTTACCCCTATACAGAGCCCATTAACCCCTATACAGAGCCTGTTACCCCTATAGAGCCCATTAACCCCTATAGAGCCTAATAACCCCTATATAGAGCCCAATAACCCCTATATAGAGCCCAATAGCCCCTATATAGAGCCCAATAACTCCTATATAGAGCCCAATAACTCCTATATAGAGCCCAATAACCCCTATATAGAGCCCAATAACTCCTATATAGAGCCCCAATAACTCCTATATAGAGCCCAATAACCCCTATATAAAGCCCATTTACCCATTTACATTTAAGTCATTTAGCAGACGTTCTTATCCAGAGCGACTTACAAATTGGTGCATTCTCTTTATGATATCCAGTGGAACAACCACTTTACAATAGTACATCTAAATCTTTTAAGGGGGGGGGGGGTTAGAAGGATAACTATATCCTATTCCAGGTATTCCTTAAAGAGGTGGGGTTTCAGGTGTCTCCGGAAGGTGGTGATTGACTCCGCTGTCCTGGCGTCGTGAGGGAGCTTGTTCCACCATTGGGGTGCCAGAGCAGCGAACAGTTTTGACTGGGCTGAGCGGGAACTGTGCTTCCTCAGAGGTAGGGGGGCCAGCAGGCCAGAGGTGGATGAACGCAGTGCCCTTGTTTGGGTGTAAGGCCTGATCAGAGCCCATTTACCCCTATATAGAGCCCGATAACCCCCGTATAGAGCCCGATAACCCCCGTATAGAGCCCGATAACCCCCGTATAGAGCCCGATAACCCCCGTATAGAGCCCGATAACCCCTATAGCGAGCCCCTTAACCCTATAGCGAGCCCCTTAACCCCTATAGCGAGCCCTTTAACCCCTATAGCGAGCCCCTTAACCCCTATAGCGAGCCCCTTAACCCCTATAGAGATCCCTCTAACCCCTATAGAGCCCATTTACCCCTATATAGAGCCCATTTACCCCTATATAGAGCCCAATAACCCCTATATAGAGCCCAATAACCCCTATATAGAGCCCAATAACCCCTATATAGAGCCCATTTACACCTACATAGAGCCCATTAAACCCTATATAGAGCCCATAGGGATCTGGTCTAAAGTAGTGCACTACATAGGAAAAAGGGTTCGAATTTGAAACACAACCATGGACCAGACCCAAACCTGCAACCCGAACCTACTGGGGATCATGCAGACTGATACTGTTATTCACCTCTACTGGGGAATCATGCAGACTGATACTGTTATTCACCTCTACTGGGGAATCATGCAGACTGATACTGTTATTCACCTCTACTGGGGAATCATGCAGACTGATACTGTTATTCACCTCTACTGGGGAATCATGCAGACTGATACTGTTATTCACCTCTACTGGGGAATCATGCAGACTGATACTGTTATTCACCTCTACTGGGGAATCATGCAGACTGATACTGTTATTCACCTCTACTGGGGAATCATGCAGACTGATACTGTTATTCACCTCTACTGGGGAATCATGCAGACTGATACTGTTATTCACCTCTACTGGGGAATCATGCAGACTGATACTGTTATTCACCTCTACTGGGGAATCATGCAGACTGATACTGTTATTCACCTCTACTGGGGAATCATGCAGACTGATACTGTTATTCACCTCTACTGGGGAATCATGCAGACTGATACTGTTATTCACCTCTACTGGGGAATCATGCAGACTGATACTGTTATTCACGTCTACTGGGGAATCATGCAGACTGATACTGTTATTCACCTCTACTGGGGATCATGCAGACTGATGCTGTTATTCACCTCTACTGGGGAATCATGCAGACTGACACTGTTATTCACCTCTACTGGGGAATCATGCAGACTGACACTGTTATTCACCTCTACTGGGGAATCATGCAGACTGACACTGTTATTCACCTCTACTGGGGAATCATGCAGACTGATACTGTTATTCACCTCTACTGGGGAATCATGCAGACTGATACTGTTATTCACCTCTACTGGGGAATCATGCAGACTGATACTGTTATTCACCTCTACTGGGGAATCATGCAGACTGATACTGTTATTCACCTCTACTGGGGAATCATGCAGACTGATACTGTTATTCACCTCTACTGGGGAATCATGCAGACTGATACTGTTATTCACCTCTACTGGGGAATCATGCAGACTGATACTGTTATTCACCTCTACTGGGGAATCATGCAGACTGATACTGTTATTCACCTCTACTGGGGAATCATGCAGACTGATACTGTTATTCACCTCTACTGGGGAATCATGCAGACTGATACTGTTATTCACCTCTACTGGGGAATCATGCAGACTGATACTGTTATTCACCTCTACTGGGGAAT
The DNA here is from genome assembly GCF_965601325.2 of Salmo salar. NCBI lineage: Eukaryota > Metazoa > Chordata > Actinopteri > Salmoniformes > Salmonidae > Salmo > Salmo salar. The sequence goes on along the minus strand of NC_138303.1, from coordinate 113,993,779 downwards.
CATGCAGACTGATACTGTTATTCACCTCTACTGGGGAATCATGCAGACTGACACTGTTATTCACCTCTACTGGGGAATCATGCAGACTGATACTGTTATTCACCTCTACTGGGGAATCATGCAGACTGATACTGTTATTCACCTCTACTGGGGAATCATGCAGACTGATACTGTTATTCACCTCTACTGGGGAATCATGCAGACTGATACTGTTATTCACCTCTACTGGGGAATCATGCAGACTGATACTGTTATTCACCTCTACTGGGGAATCATGCAGACTGATACTGTTATTCACCTCTACTGGGGAATCATGCAGACTGATACTGTTATTCACCTCTACTGGGGAATCATGCAGACTGATACTGTTATTCACCTCTACTGGGGAATCATGCAGACTGATACTGTTATTCACCTCTACTGGGGAATCATGCAGACTGATACTGTTATTCACCTCTACTGGGGAATCATGCAGACTGATACTGTTATTCACCTCTACTGGGGAATCATGCAGACTGATACTGTTATTCACCTCTACTGGGGAATCATGCAGACTGATACTGTTATTCACCTCTACTGGGGAATCATGCAGACTGATACTGTTATTCACCTCTACTGGGGAATCATGCAGACTGATACTGTTATTCACCTCTACTGGGGAATCATGCAGACTGATACTGTTATTCACCTCTACTGGGGAATCATGCAGACTGATACTGTTATTCACCTCTACTGGGGAATCATGCAGACTGATACTGTTATTCACCTCTACTGGGGAATCATGCAGACTGATACTGTTATTCACCTCTACTGGGGAATCATGCAGACTGATACTGTTATTCACCTCTACTGGGGAATCATGCAGACTGATACTGTTATTCACCTCTACTGGGGAATCATGCAGACTGATACTGTTATTCACCTCTACTGGGGAATCATGCAGACTGATCCTGTTATTCACCTCTACTGGGGAATCATGCAGACTGATACTGTTATTCACCTCTACTGGGGAATCATGCAGACTGATACTGTTATTCACCTCTACTGGGGAATCATGCAGACTGATACTGTTATTCACCTCTACTGGGGAATCATGCAGACTGATACTGTTATTCACCTCTACTGGGGAATCATGCAGACTGATACTGTTATTCACCTCTACTGGGGAATCATGCAGACTGATACTGTTATTCACCTCTACTGGGGATCATGCAGACTGATACTGTTATTCACCTCTACTGGGGAATCATGCAGACTGATACTGTTATTCACCTCTACTGGGGAATCATGCAGACTGACACTGTTATTCACCTCTACTGGGGAATCATGCAGACTGATACTGTTATTCACCTCTACTGGGGAATCATGCAGACTGATACTGTTATTCACCTCTACTGGGGAATCATGCAGACTGATACTGTTATTCACCTCTACTGGGGAATCATGCAGACTGATACTGTTATTCACCTCTACTGGGGAATCATGCAGACTGATACTGTTATTCACCTCTACTGGGGAATCATGCAGACTGATACTGTTATTCACCTCTACTGGGGAATCATGCAGACTGATACTGTTATTCACCTCTACTGGGGAATCATGCAGACTGATACTGTTATTCACCTCTACTGGGGAATCATGCAGACTGATACTGTTATTCACCTCTACTGGGGAATCATGGGTTTCAATACACATGAGAGTGGCTTAAGGCTGAAAATAAGAAAATCACCTCTCATAACATGTCCTGTCCAGTCAGAGTAGATACAGTAGATGGATAGGAGCTGACTAGTATTGTTTCCATTTTAGGACGCTCTCTGTCTGGATAGTACAGTGGCCATATTAGGACAGCCTCTGTCTGAATAGTACAGTGGCCATATTAGGACAGCCTCTGTCTGAATAGTACAGTGGCCATATTAGGACAGCCTCTGTCTGAATAGTACAGTGGCCATATTAGGACAGCCTCTGTCTGAATAGTACAGTGGCCATATTAGGACAGCCTCTGTCTGAATAGTACAGTGGCCATATTAGGACAGCCTCTGTCTGAATAGTACAGTGGCCATATTAGGACAGCCTCTGTCTGAATAGTACAGTGGCCATATTAGGACAGCCTCTGTCTGAATAGTACAGTGGCCATATTAGGACAGCCTCTGTCTGAATAGTACAGTGGCCATATTAGGACAGCCTCTGTCTGAATAGTACAGTGGCCATATTAGGACAGCCTCTGTCTGAATAGTACAGTGGCCATATTAGGACAGCCTCTGTCTGAATAGTACAGTGGCCATATTAGGACAGCCTCTGTCTGAATAGTACAGTGGCCATATTAGGACAGCCTCTGTCTGAATAGTACAGTGGCCATATTAGGACAGCCTCTGTCTGAATAGTACAGTGGCCATATTAGGAAAGTGTCTGTCTCAGCAGGACTTGTTTCAGTCTCAGCAGGACTTGTTTCAGTCTCAGCAGGACTTGTTTCAGTCTCAGCGGGACTTGTTTCAGTCTCAGCGGGACTTGTTTCAGTCTCAACAGAACTTGTCTGAAATCCCATCCAGACAGTAGGGTTTACACCCAGCCATAATGGATAGTAGTGTATCTTTACAGGCTGTGCATTTTGATGGTTGACTCGCGATAGCATAGATTATTTAATGTTCACGTGCACATACCAGGTCTCAGCACCAGATGTCACCTCCACATTATGTTCCTGGTTCACACTGGCATCTAATCATGTTATGTCATGTTCTGTTATTTGTGTTATTTTTGTCTGATTATTAAAACAAAAGAAAAAAGGTTAATGCGCTCTGCCAAGTTTCTCGTTGGTGATGCTTAAAATCAGCACTCTTGAAAACCAAAACTTTGACCACAATACATTTTGCAGAGGTAAAAACGTGTGTGCGTTTGTCTGTTTCATTAACCCTAACCCTTAATTATTTAATATACCCTACAGGATCTTTATAAGGTATTCCTATAAGACATCCCACATTCTCGTCATAAAGTATTCCTACAAGGTTGTCTGGTGGTTGGTGCCACAGGCTCTTCGTAAGGTTTACCTGCAAGGTTGTCTGGTGGTTGGCGCCACAGATCGTCCTCCTTTATTGGTATTCTCACTCATCAGAATCTAGACGCTCCTTTATGGCAACACGGACGGTAAAGTCTCAGTTCTCTGTCTGTCTGTATCATAAACTTCTTATGATAATCTCTTCTGTGTCTTGTCGTGCATGTCTGTCTGTGGAGACAAACCATTATCCCTCCCTCAGTACCATAAACCAAAAGTGGCCTAACACTCTTCAACAGGTGACAACTTATCTCTCCAGGAGAATCGGATACAAAGGTATTCTATTCGAAATTTTAATTCACATATTAGCGGTGGTATTTAGTCATCCTGCATTCCCCAATAGAAATAAACCAATACTCTTCCAACCTTGTGTTACCTCTTCCTTGTCCACCATGACTGGTACTGGCAGCTAACACTCTCTACTGTCACGTTCGTCGTAAGGATGGGACCAAGGCGCAGCGGGAATGTGTTATGCTCATCTTCTTTTATTATGAATAAAACCAAAATAAACACTTAAAACAAAAACAACGACGAAAAACAGTCCTGTGAGGCACACAGCAACACACGGAACAACTACCCACAAAAACCCATGAAAAAAACACCCCTACTAAATAGGACCTTCAAATAGAGGCAACGAGGAACAGCTGCCTCCAATTGAAGGTCAACCCAATAAACTAAACATAGAAATAGAAAAAACTAGAACGAACATAGAAATATACTAACATAGAACATTAACCAAAAAACCCCGAAACACATAAAACAAACACCCCCTGCCACGCCCTGACCAAACTACAATAACAAACAACCCCTTTTACTGGTCAGGACGTGACACCTACGAACACCTTATCTTCCATTAGCCTACATGCTAACACAATTATTCACCTGATACTGTGGATGACTTTAGCCCAAATGCTAACACAATTGTACACCATTAGCAGCTAACAATATTGTTGTGGATGACAGATGTGGGCTGTGGATAGCATTAGCACCCCTCAATCATTGGTTGAAGGTAAACAGTGACAGCCTCTCAGTGTTGGGATAGGAGATACAATTGGTATCGTAAGTATTCACTCCCTTTGGATTTTTCACATGTTGTTGTGTGAAAAAGCGGGATTGAAATGGAGTTAATTGTGATTTTTTTTTTCATCTACACAAAATACTTTGTAAAGTCAAAGTGAAAAAACAATTCTACAAATGTTAACACATTATCAAAAATGAAATAACCAAAATATAGTTGCAAAAGTTTGGACTCACTGTGAAAAATCGCTGTTGATATGATTTTTTTTTGTGAATACCCATTCCTCTGTCCCCCATACACACAACATACATATGGTCCCTCGGTCAAGTAGTGAAATTCAAGCTCAAAATAGAAGTGAATGAGACAAATATAAATATACACATTTACAACTGTGTAATTTACAACCGTAGCATTGACAACCGTAGCAATTATACTGTAAATGACCATGGGGGGGGGTAGAATGTCCATAGGGGGAGCAGCTGGGGGGGGGGGGGGGGGTGAGAAGTGGATGAAACAATGATACAAATAAAATAATAATATATACATATATACAGCTGTAACAATGATACATGTCCATTGGGGATAGAAGAGGGCTAGAAGCTATTGACCCGTCTGACAGTTTTTGCCATCATACTCCTATACTGCCCAAGTCTGAGTGATGGAAGCTGTAGCTTGGGTGCCTGAGGTCCTTGATGATCTTCTTGGCTTTCCTGCGACACCTGGTGTTGTAAGTGTCCTGGAGGGCAGGCAGTTTACATCCAACGGTGCGTTCGGCTGAGCGTACAACCCTCTGTAGCGCCTTGCGATCAGCAGCGGTGGAGTTGCTGTTCCAGGCCGTGATGCAGCCCGAGCTCATTTCAGCTCATAGGAGATATGTACACAGAGGAACTTGACGTTTTTTGACCGTCTCCACAGTGGCCCCATTGATGAGGATGGGGGTGTGCCCAACCTGGTTCCTCCTGAAGTCCACAATCAGCTCCTTTGTTTTTCTGACGTTGAGGGAGAGGTTGTTTAGCTAGCACCACGTCGTCAGAGTGCATACTTATTCTCTATAGGCCGTCTCATCGTTGTTGGTAATTAGGCCTACTACCTTACTTGATGATGGAGTTGGAATTGTGCGATTCCACAAAGTTGTAGGTATAAAGAGAATACAAGAGGGGACTGAGGACGCACCCTTGTGGGCTCCCATGTTGAGGATCAGTTTGGAGGTGGTAATGTTTTTTTTACCTTCACAACCTGGGTCCTAGGACTTAGTTGCATAGGGTCGTGAGCTATGTGATGAACTAGGAGGGCGCTATGGTACTGTAGCCCAAGCTGTAGTCGATGAACAACATCCTCACATGCATTCCTTTTGTCCAGGTGGGCGAGAGCTGTGTGCAGTTCAATGGGGATTGCGTCGTCCTTGGATCTGTCAAGGCGTTAGGCGAAATGGAGAGGGTTCTGTGTGTCAGGGAAGGAGGATGTGATGTGGTTTTTGAGTAGCTTCTCGAAGCGCTTCATGATGACGGAAGTGAGTGCTACGGGGTCGGTAGTCATTCAGTTCAGTTACTTTCCCTTTCTTGGGCAGGGGGATGATGGTGGACATCTGGAAGCAGGTGGGGATAACAACCCGAGCAAGAGAGAGAGATGTAAATTGTCCAAAAACAGCTAGCTGGTCTGCAAATGCTCTGAGGGTGCGGCTAGGGATATCGTCTGGGCTGGCAGCCTTGTGGTTTTTGATTAGAGAACAGAATACCTGGGATCATGTATACAGCACCGTCAAAGGAGCATACTGCGCTGCCCTCTGAGCGCCACTGGACAACTCTGACCACGTGATGCTCCAACTCAACCCCACATTCAGACAGACTGAATAATGGTGAATAATGGTGAATGTTGGTATATTCATCTTTAAATATGTCCCAATCAGTGGAGCCTCTTTAAATAAGTCCCAGTCAGTGGAGTGCAGGCAGACTTTTAACTCCTCTATGACCTCAATAGTCCATTTCCTCACTGTTTTCTTCACAGGCTTGACAGTTTTCAGTCTCTGTCTGTATGTGGGGATAAGTTGGCTCATCGCATGGCCAGAGTTCCCCACTGGCGCGCATTCCAACCAGTACTTTTGTCAAATTCAACAATGAGAAACCCTGGTTCACTGCTGAACTCAGAGCCCTATGCTCAGCCTAAGAGGAAGCACATATTAGCAACAACAGAGTGAACTATAGAACTGCTAAACAGCTGCTCAATAAGGGGATAAAAGTGACCAAAAGTCGTAACGAGGAGTGGATAGAACCACAGTTTGCCAACAACGCCTCTTCGTCTGTCTGGAAGAGTCTCCGGCAGACCACAAACTACAAGCAAAGGACCCCCCAGGCATCAGACAAAACCAGCTAATTGAGTTCTACTGTCGTTTTGAATCATAGTAGGCCCTCAGCTATCAAAAGTCCCCTCAGCCATCTAGACCCCTCAGCCATCTAGACCCCTCAGCCTTCTAGACCCCTCAGCCTTCTAGACCCCTCAGCCTTCTAGACCCCTCAGCCTTCTAGACCCCTCAGCCTTTAAGAGTCTCCTTAGCCATCAGGAGTCTCCACTGACAACTGACCCAGACATCACCCGCCCCCCTGCGCTTCTGTGTCACTCTTCACATTCAACAACAGACAGACAGCAATACAGTTGTGCAGGGGCTGGTGTGGGCATCCACGGCCATGGAGGGAGCATCTCACTCCCCGGCAGAGCCGGGAAATGTTTGTGACCTTGGACTGTCGGCATGCAGCAGTGAAAACTCATTTGAATCTGCTGGGGACTTGCATGCTATTAAGTGTATAATCTGCGACATGTTTGTTGTTGTCACGGGGAAAGGTCTGATGAATACCTTAATTCGGGAAGAATTTATTGAACGTGATGCAGCTAAATAAAGCATTATTACTCTTCATGAAGAAATTACAAAATTTGACCAAGCGCCTTGAACTGAATAAGGATTCTATGAGTCTATCGGCATCTTTAAATGCTTCCTATCAAAACATCATAATGGTAGAACAGCTGAAGATGGATTTTAAAGAACCGATTGGGTCTCTACTTGACACCAACAAATACCCCATAATATCTGCCCCACTGCCCTCCCTAAATCGTGGCATTGAACGGTTCAGCAGACTTTTATCCATCCATAACTGGCTATGAGGCTATTGCAACTCTGTGGATGTAACATTTGACGATGTTGATACCTTCTGGAAAGAAAGCTTGTATTATAAGGAGGATGGAATCCAACCAAATAATTTGGGTTCCTGGATCCTTTCACAGCATTATATGTCTGCGTTGAGACAATGACCTATCAATGACAGCTCATTTAATCACTACCTTTGTGTCACTGAGTTGTCATAATGCTTCAGCAAATGTACAGTCGTGGCCAAAAGTTTTGAGAATGACACTATTAATTTTCACTGCCTCAGTTTGTATGATGGCAATTTGCATAACCTCCAGAATGTTATAAAGAGTGATCAGATGAATTACAATTAATTGCAAAGTCCCTCTTTGCCATGCAAATGAACTGAATCCCCAAAAACATTTCAGCCCTGCCACAAAAGGACCAGCTGGCATCATGTCAGTGATTCCCTTGTTAACACAGGTGTGAGTGTTGATGAGGACAAAGCTGGAGATCACTCTGATTGAGTTCGAATAACAGACTGGAAGCTTCAAAAGGAGGGTGGCGCTTGGAATCATTGTTCTTCCTCTGTCAGCCATGGTTACCTGCAAACACGCGCCGTCATCGTCGCTTTGCACAAAAAGGGCTTCACAGGCAAGGATATTGCTGCCAGTAAGATTGCACCTAAATCAACCATTTATCGGATCATCAAGAACTTCAAGGAGAGCGGTTCAATTGTTGTGAAGAAGGCTTCAGGGTGCCCAAGAAAGTCCAGCAAGCGCCAGGACCGTCTCCTAAAGTTGATTCAGCTGCGGGATCGGGGCACCACCAGTACAGAGTTTCTCAGGAATGGCAGCAGGCAGGTGTGAGTGCATCTGAACGCACAGTGAGGCAAAGACTTTGAGGATGGTCTGGTGTCAAGAAGGGCAGCAAAGAAGCCACTTCTCTCCAGGAAAAACATCAGGGACAGACTGATATTCTGCAAAAGGTACAAGGATTGGACTGCTGAGGACTCGGGTAAAGTCATTTTCTCTGAAGAATCCCCTTTCCAATTGTTTGGGGCATCCGGAAAAAAGCTTGTCCGGAGAAGGCAAGGTGAGCGCTACCATCAGTCCTGTGTCATGCCAACAGTAAAGCATCCTGAGACCATTCATGTGTGGGGTTGCTTCTCAGCCAAGGGAGTGGGCTCACTCACAGTTGCCTAAGAACACAGACATGAATAAAGAATGGTTCCAACACATCCTATGAGAGCAACTTCTTCCAACCATCCAGGAACAGTTTGGTGACGAACAATGACTTTTCCAGCCTGATGGAGCACCTTGCCATAAGGCAAAAGTGATAACTAAGTGGCTTGTGGAACAAAACATCGATATTTTGGGTCCATGGCCAGGAAACTCCCCAGACCTTAATCCCATTGAGAACTTGTGGTCAACCCTCAAGAGTCGGGTGGACAAACAAATACCCACAAATTCTGACAAACTCCAAGCATTGATTATGCAAGAATGGGCTGCTATCAGTCAGGATGTGGCCCAGAAGTTAATTGACAGCATGCCAGGGCAGATTGCAGAGGTCTTGAAAAAGCAGGGTCAACACTGCAAATATTGACTCTTTCCATCAGCTTCATGTAATTGTCAATAAAAGCATTTGAAACTTATGAAATGCATGTAATTATCCTTCAGTATTCCATAGTAACATCTGACAAAAATATATAAAGACAATGAAGTAGCAAAGTTTGTGAAAATTTATATTTGTGTCATTCTCAAAACTTTTGGCCACGACTGTATATTATCCTAGTGCTATTGAAAGACACACTGTAAGTAACCTAATGTTTGTCCCCCTTACTGCCCTGAATGCCTCTGCTGATCCTACAGCTATTGTATGCAATAAGTAACTGTAATCATGAGCCTATGAACCAGAGTTATATACTGTTAGCACTGAGGTGGTGTGCCCTTGTAGGAAGTCTTGTAGGTGTGTAGCTCACCCTGCACGAAAATAAATAACTAGACCATGTCTACCTCTGCTAAGCTTCCCGGAAAAGCAAGAAAAACAATCAAGCATCCAAGAAGTGTTAAAAAAAAATAAAAAATAAAAAAATCACCCACGTTAATATATTTAGCCTCAGAAACAAGGTTCATGAAATCAGTAATTTGCTACTAAACAGATGACATTTATATTCTGACAATCTTTGAAACTCACTTAGTTAATTCCTTTGATTATACAGTGGTAGCAACACATGGTTAATACCTTTGATGATACAGAGGTAGCAACATAAGACCTACTGAAAAGACAGAAACGTCAACGGCGGAGGTGTGGCTGTTTATATTCAGAACCACATTCCTGTAAAGCTTAGAGAGGATCTCATGTTAAATACTGTTGTAGTAATATGGCTACAGGTTCATCTGCCTCACCTAAAGCCCATTCTGGTGAGAAGCTGCTATAGACCACCAAGTGCTAACAGTCAGTATCTGGATAATGTGTGAAATGCTTGATAATGTATGTGATATCAGAGAGATATACTTTCTGGGTGATTTAAATATTGACTGGCTTTCATCAAGTTGCCCACTCAAGAGAAAGAATCAAAATGTAACTAATGCCTGCAACCTGGCTCAGGTTATCAGTCAACCTACCAGGGTAGTTACAAACAGTACCGGAATGAAATCATCAACATGTACTGATCATATCTTTACTAATGCTGCATAAATTAGTTTGAAATAAGTATGCAAATCCAGCAGATGTAGTGATCACAATATAGTAGCCATATCTAGGAAAACCAAAGTCCCAAAGGCTGGGACTAATATAGTGTGTAAGAGGTCATGCAATAAGTATTGTAGTGATTCATATGTTATTAATGTAAAGAATATTTGTTGGTCTGTGGTTTGTAATGAGGAGCAACCAGACGCTGCACTGGACACATTTATGAAATTGCTTATCCCAGTTACTAATAAGCATGAACCCATTAAGAAAATGTCTGTACAAACTTAAATCCACATGTATTGATGAGGAATTGAAAAATGTTTAGGTTGAGAGGGAGGAGGCAAAAGAGATGGCAAATAGGTCTGGTTCATACTACAAATTGAGAAATAATGTGACTAAACTGAGTAAAATGAAGAAGAAATCATACTGAGAAACAAAGATAAATGACAATGAATGATAGTAAAAAACTTGAGCACCTTAAATACATTTTGGTCAAAAAGGCAAACTCCGCTCCATCATTCATTGAATCAGATCATCACAAAAAACCCTGATATTGCCAACTACTTTAATGATATTTTCAGTGGCAAGATTAGCAAACTTAGACATGACATGCAACAAATGCTGACACTACACATCCAAGTATAGCTGACCAAATTATTAAAGACAAGCATTGTAATTTTGAATTACGTAAAGTAAGTGTGGAAGTGAACAAATTATTGTTGTCTATCAACAATGACAAGCCACCAAGGTCTGACAACCTGGATGGAAAATCACTGTGGATACTAGTGGATGATATTACCTATTTGCCATATCTTCAATTTAACCCTTGTGTAGTCTTAACATTCTGTATACTTCCCTAAGGGTAAAAAAAATTACCCGCCTTCACTAAACCCCTAAAATAAATTACTGAATTAAACCCCAAATCTATTTTTCATGAAGAAACAACCTGTCATTCATCAAACTTTGTAAATATCTAGGTTTTCCCTCTTCACAATGCAGAAAGACTGCATTTAATCATTGGACACCACTCATTTTTATTGCAACGCACCTGTCATAATTGTTTTCTTTACTAAAGTAGAGATTTACAATTATTATTGCTAAAGGTACTGCATAGGTGTAAACATGTTTTTTTTTAGCAAGAGAGAGCACTTGTATAGCCTACGAAAGCAACAGAAATGTGAAGAAAGTAGTTTTGAATGCATTTTACTGAAGGGAAACAATAAGAGTCTTGAACTTTTTTGGCAACATAGTGATATATTCTTATATACTCTACAATGAGGAATTCAACTACAAAATATTAGTCTTCTCCCATTTTTTAAACCATTGCCCCCACCCACAACAACAATAAATAATAATAAAATTAGATAAGATACAAAACAAAAACGTGAAGAACATAAATCAGAATATAATCCAAGATGGCGTAGCAGTCAGACGTCTTTCTTTGTCCTGTCATGTCCCTTATATATCTTTTTACAACCCACAAGGTTTATAAACAACAACAAAATAATAGATACAAAACAAAAACGTGAAGAATATTAATCAAATCAAAACAATAAAAAAAACAGCAACTCTAATTAGCACATGTAGGACAGTATGCAAGTGTGTGTGCATGGACTTTGCAGATGTATTTCTCACATGTGCAACACATAGTATTTGTTTTACAGACCTTCTTTGGGGGACAGAAGTGGCATTTCCTCCTCTTGCCTGCCCCAGCTGCAGCCTCAGGTGGATCAGGACAAGATTCTACCCCTGAACAGCTTTTCACAAGTGCTGCAGAGGCTGCTGTGCGGGGGAGGCACTCCCTTCTTTGAATGTGTGGGGTTACAAGTGCCTTTCCCAGCTGCTCCAGGGACACCCTCCTTTTGTTTCGCTTATCAGGCATCCAGGTAGTGTTGATCTTGTTCCATATCACAAAGGCATTGTATGAGGACACATCAATGATGTTATGGAAGATGACCAGGGGCCAGCGGGCAGTCATCCTCCTGCAGCTGTAAGTTCCAATCACCTTGTCCAGGTTGTCCACGCCTCCTTTGTTGTGGCTTCCTGTCCTCACGATCACTGATCTCAGCCATTCTGTGCAGTGTGCTCAGGAGAACCACATTCTTGTTCCTCTTTGGGAGGTAAGAAACTAGAGTGGTGGTGGGGGTGAAGGCAAACTTTGATGAGAAGGCCTCTCCCCCTTGTTGTGAGGAGTGCAGTGGAGAGCTCGAGCTTGTTCTTTTTAATTGTGCCAACCATGGTGAATTTCCTCTTCAGGAGCTGCTGGCTGAGTTCAGTAGCACACATTTTATCGTTGTTTGTGTGTGTTTAAAAAAATAAATAAAGTAACCTTTATTTAACAAGGCAAGTCAGTTAAGAACAAATTCTTATTCACAATGACAGCCTACTCTGGCCAAACCCGGACAATGCTGGGCCAATTGTATGCCGCCCTATGGGACTCCCAATCACAGCCGGATGTGATGCAGCCTGGATTCGAACCAGGTACTGCAGTGACGCCTCTTGCGCTGAGATGCAGTGTCAATGTGGCTTTTGTGGTGTGTAAATTACTTTATAACTGCCGGGTCAAAACTGACCCTTTCATCAAAATATTAACTAAGGCGATATTTCACTTTCTGATATTGGGGTCGTTTTAGGAAACGTTATACAATTTCAAGTTGAAAAATATCATTTAGGGGGTTCTCTGCTGTTAAACATAGTGGTGGTTTTAATCTAACTGCACTGTCCAATTTATAGTAGCTATTAGTGAAATAATACCATGCTATTGTTTGAGGAGATTGCACAGTTTTGAACATGAAAAGTTATTAATAAACAAAATCAGGCACATTTGGGCAATCTTGATACATAATTTTGAACAGAAATGCAATGGTTCATTGGATCAGTCTGACACTTTGCACATACAGTGCTGCCATCAAGTGGCCAAAATCTAAATTGCACCTGGGCTGGAATAATACATAATGGCCTTTCTCTTGCATTTCAAAGATGGTTAAAAACATACACAAAAACTAGGTTTTTCCTTTGCATTATCTTTTACCATATCTAATGTGTTATATGCTCTTACATTCCTTTCACATTTCCACAAACTACAAAGTGTATCCTTTCAAAAGTCACAAATAATATGCATATCCTTGCTTCAGGTCCTGAGCTACAGGCAGTTAGATTTGGGTATGTCATCTTTTTGTTTTTCCTAATTTGGGTATGTCATTTGTGTAAATTGAAAAAAGGGTCAGAGACTTAAGAGGTTAACAAAGAGCTGCAGTTAATTTCAGAATGGGTGGCAAGCATTGTAATTGGACTTGACAAATCATTCACTAAACCCTAAACCTCAACTACATCTTGTTATAAATAATGTGGAAATTCAGGAGACTAAACTGCTTGGAGTAACACTGGATTGTAAACTGTCATGGTCAAAGCACATTGATACAACAGTAGCTAAGATGGGGAGAAGTCTGTCCATAATAAAACACTGCTCTGCCTTCCTAACGTCACTATCAACAAGGCAAGTCCTATAGGTCATAGTTTTGTCGCACCTGGACTACTGTTCAGTCGTGTGGTCAGGTGCAACAGGGCAGGATGGCTGGCACTTGTATGTACACAGGGAGCTAACGTTAATGATATGAATGTCAATCTCTCCTGGCTGAAAGTGGAGGAGAGATTTACTTCATCACCAGTTATTTCTGAGAGATATTGACATGTTGAATGCACCGAGCTGTCTGTTTGAACTACTGGCACAAAGCTCGGAAATGCACCCTTGCATACCCCACAAGACATGGGGTCTCTTCACAATCCCCAAGTGCAGAACACACTATGGGAGGAGCACAGTACTACATAGAGTCATGACTACATGGAACTCTATTCCACATCATGTAACTAATGCCAGCAGGAACATTTTATTAATCATGGCAGCATCTCGCCTTCAGCTTATAAAGATATATCCCCCATACTGGGTTGAACAGCTTTACACTACATCATATGCACAGTTTATATTCATCATGGCAGCATCCCTTCCTCAGCTTATATAGTTATATCCCACACACAGCTTTACACAGCAGCAAAAAAGGTCCATATCAGGGGACATCTTATATCATGACATGTTTTTGATATTCTACAGAATACAGACCATTTCTGTATTTAGAGTTTTGTAGATATGCACAAGTGGAGGGTCTTCAGAGGAGGAAGACCTTCCTCTTCTATGAATTCCATACAAATAAAAATACTGAAGCATTAAAAAAGTTATTTTTAGATAAAACTATACTAAATATAATCACGTCACCAAATAATTGATTAAACACCCACTGTTTTGCAATGAAGGTCTACAGTAGCATCAACAGGGTAGCACCGTGGTGTAGCCTGAGGACAGCTAGCTTCCGTCCTCCTCTGTGTACATTGACTTCAATACAAAACCTAGGAGGCTCGTGGTTTTCACCCTCTTCCATAGACTTATACAGTAATTATGACAACTTCCGGAGGACATCCTCCAGCCTATCAGAGCGCTTGCAGCATGTACTGACATGTTGTCCACCCAATCAAAGGATCAGAGAATGAATCTATTACTTAAAGCATACACTACAGCCAGTTTGCACTGCACTGCAGTGAATAAAAAGTGGTGAGTAGTTGACTCAAAGAGAGAGAAAGAACAGTATAGTTTTATTTCCTATGACCGACAAACACTTCTGGACATCTGATTTTACTTTACTCAACACAAATTCGACTTTGTCTGGACGACCCGAAACAGTTCCATTCATCACGAGAGCCCTTTTTCCAAAATGAAACCACCTGTGGAGGTGGAACAAGCTGGAGTTCTCTTTTCGATTAAGGGAAAGGGCAAACTACCCTCCACTTCCTAGTATATTACTTGCTAATGTACTACTAATAATAAACTATATCAGATCTCCTACCAGAGAGATACAAGAGATACCTCAATGTACATCATGATACCTCACTATCAAATGCCGACCCTGTAATCTCCCGAGAGAATTCACAGCTGTTTGTTTCATGGCTGTGTACATCCTCCCACAAGCCAACACCACAATGGCACTCAAGGAATTACACTGGACATTGAACAAATTGGAACAGCCTATCCTGAGGCCGCAGTCATTGTAGCCACGGACTTTAATTCTTTGGGATAGGGGACGGTATTTTGACGGCCGGATGAAAAGCGTGCCCAAAGTAAACTGCCTGCTATTCAGGCCCAGAAGCTAGGATATGCATATAATTGGTAGATTTAGATAGTTTTTAGAAACTGTACAGTGTTTTCTGTTATAATAATGTCTGAGTATAATAGAATTGAACTGGCAGGCAGAATCCCGAGGACAAACCATCCCAAAAAAATAAAATAAAAATAAAAAGTTTCATCCTACCACTGATTTCAATGGCTGGCACTTTTATAATAGGGCAAAATCGTGCCCAATTTCAGTTCCTTGGGCTTCCACTAGATGTCAACAGTCTTTAGAAAGAGTTTCATGCTGGTTTTTGGAAAAATGAGCTAGAAACTGTCGTTTTTCTAGGTGTCTCCCATTTTGGCTGTAGTGTTTCCAAGTGCGTGAATGAGAACACGTTCTTTGGTATTTTTCTCCGGTAAAGACAATAACGATTCTCAGACTTAAATTTTATTGTTTATTTGCGTATTAGGGTACCTAAGGTTTGATTATAAACGTTGATTGACTTGTTTGGATAAGTTTATTGGTAACGTTTGGGATTCATTTTGTATGCATTTTGAAGAAGGGAAAC
Organism: Salmo salar; assembly: GCF_965601325.2. Classification (NCBI taxonomy): domain Eukaryota; kingdom Metazoa; phylum Chordata; class Actinopteri; order Salmoniformes; family Salmonidae; genus Salmo; species Salmo salar. The sequence goes on along the minus strand of NC_138303.1, from coordinate 113,978,179 downwards.
GAGTGGATTATTGACTGAAGCGCGCCAGCTAAACTGAGTTTTTATGGATATGAAAAAGGACTTTAATCGAACAAAACGACCATTTGTAATGTAACTGGGACCTTTTGGAGTGCCAATAGAAGAAGATCTTCAAAGGTAAGGCATATATTATATCGCTATTTCTGACTTTCATGTCGCAACTCACTGGTTGAAAATTATTTGTTATGCATTTGTGTGCTGGGCAAAGTCCTCAGAAAATCGCATTGTTTGTTTTCGCTGTAAAGTCTGAAATCAGACACGGTGGCTGGATTAACAATAAGTTAAGCTTTATTTTGATGTATTGCACTTGTGATTTCATGAAAGATTAATATTTATAGTAATTTAATTTGAATTTGGCGCTCTGCAATTTCACTGGAAAGTGTCGCTAGCGTCCCACTAATCCACAAGAAGTTAACAAAGGAATGTTAAGGAAAATTCCAACAACACATCTCTTGCTTCACTCGTGGGAACGATACATTGGACCACAGTTATTCTCCATTCCAAGACGGATACAGATCCCTCCTTTGAATCCACGCAACAGGACTGTTTTGATCACGCGGACTGGGATATGTTCCGTCCGCCTCTGGTAATAACATCGACGAATACACTGACTCTGAATAAAGGATGTTGTTCCTATAGTGATGATTAGATCATACCCAAACCAAAAACTGTAGATCAAAGGGGCCACAGTGAATAGGGTCAAAATGGTCTTGCCACTCCAACATCGCGGCGAAGAAGGTGGCTGAGGAAACTTAGCATGGCCCCTAAGACCCTCAAGAACTTCTGCAGGTGTTCCATTGAGAGAATTCTGTTTGGATGCGTCACCACCTGGTATGGCAACTGCACCGCCCTCAACCTCATGACTCTCAGCTCAACGCGTCACCGGGGGGTATCCTGGCTGCCCTCCAGGACATCTACTGCACTCAATGTCAAAGGAAGGCCAAGAAGATCATAAAGGACCACAGTCAACCGAGCCACACTGTTCACTCTGCTACCGTCTGACAGACAGAGAAAGTACATATGCATCCGAGCCAAGACTGAGAGACTGTTGAACAGCTTCTGTTACCATCAGACTGTTGAACAGCTTCTGTTACCATCAGACTGTTGAACAGCTCCTATTACCATCAGACTGTTGAACAGCGCCTATTACCATCAGACTGTTGACCAGCTTCTATTACCATCAGACTGTTGAACAGCTCCTATTACCATCAGACTGTTGACCAGCTTCTATTACCATCAGACTGTTGACCAGCTTCTATTACCATCAGACTGTTGACTAGCTTCTATTACCATCATACTGTTGAACAGCTTCTATTACCATCAGACTGTTGAACAGCTTCTATTACCATCAGACTGTTGACCAGCTTCTATCACCATCAGACTGTTGAACAGCTTCTATTACCAGGCCATCAGCCTTTGCAATCAGACTCGAAATTGAGCTCAAGTGCATCCTGTTTCCATTGATCATCCTTGAGAAGTTTCTACAACTTGATTGGAGTCCACCTGTAGTAAATTCAATTCATGGGACATGATTTGGAAAGGCAAACATGTCTATATAAGGTCCCACGGTTGACAGTGCATGACAAAGCAAAAAACCAAGCCACGAGGCCAATGGAATTGTCCCTAGAGCTCAGAGACAGGATGGTGTTGAGGGATAGATCTGTGGAAGGGTACCAAAACAGCTTTGAATGTCCACAAGAACACGGTGGACTCCATCATTCTTAACTGGAAAAATTTTGGATCCACCAAGACTCTTCCTAGAGCTGGCTGCCCGACCAAACTGAGCAATCAGGGGAGAAGGGCCTTGGTCAGGGAGGTGTCCAAGAACCCGATGGTCATTCTGACAGAGTTCTAGAGTTCCTCTGTAGAGATGGGAGAACCTTGCAGAAGTACATCCATCTCTGCAGCTCTCCACCAATCAGGCCTTAATGGAAGAGTGGCCAGACAGAAGCCACAGCTCAGTAAAAGGTACATGGCAGCGAACTTGGAGTTTGTCAAAAGTCACCTAAAGGACAAGATTAGCAGGTCTGATGTAACCAAGTTAAAGTCTTTGGGCTGAATACAAAGTGTATCCGCTCATCACCTGACCAATACCATTCCTACAGTGAAACAGGGTGGTGCTAGCTGGTGGCAACATCATGCTGTGGGGATATTTTTCAGCGGCAGGGACTGGGAGACTAGTCAGGATCGAGGGAAAGTTTAATGGAGCAAAGTACAGAGAGATCCTTGATGAAAACCCGCTCCAGAGCACTCAAGACCTCAGACTGGGGTGAAGGTTCACCTTCCAACAGAGCAACGTCCCTAAGCACACAGCCAAGACAATGCACGAGTGGCTTTGGGACAAGTCTCTGAATGTCCTTGAGTGGCCCAGCCAGAGCCTGGACTTGAATCCAATCAAACATCTCTGTAGAAACCTTTTTTAAATTTCTAAAAACTTGTTTTTGATTTGTCGTTTTGGGATATTGTGTGTAGATTGAGGGGGAAAAAAACTATTTAATACATTTTAGAATAAGGCTGTAATGTAACAAATTGTGGAAAAAGTTAACTGAGCTGAATACCCCTTTAGAAAGTATTCACACCCTCGACTTATCCACATTTTGTTGTCTTACAGCCTAAATTTAAAATGTATTAAATTGTGATTTTGTGTCACTGATCTTCACACAATACCCCATAATATCAAATTGTGTTTAGAAATGTCTTGAGTCAAAATGTAGTCAACCCCTTTGTTATGGTAGAGCTAAATAAATTCAGGAGTAAAAATGTGCTTAACAAATGAAATAATAAATTGCATGGACTCACTCTGTGTGCAATAATAGTGTTTAACATCATTTTCGAATGACTACCCAATATCTACGCCACACATACAGATAATTGTAAGGTCCCTCAATCGAGCAGTGAATTTCAAACAGATTCATCCAAAGACCAGAGACTTTTTCCAGTGCCTCGCAAAGAAAATGTAAAAACAGTTAAATTGCTGTGACAGGAGAAAACTGAGGCTGGACATTGTAGTTACTCCAAAATACTAACCTATACCGAACAAAAATATTAAGGCAACATGCAATAATTTCACTGAGTTACAGTTCATATAAGGGAATCAGTCAATTGAAATAAATGTATTAGGCCCTAATCTATTCATTTCACATAACTGAGCATAACTGAGCATGGGTGGGCCTGAGAAGGCATATGCCTACTCAATTAGGAGCAAGGCCTACTCACTGGGGAGCCAGGCCCAGCCAATCAGAATCAATTTCTCCCACCAAAGGGGCTTTGTAACAGACAGAAATACTCCTCAGTATCATCAGCTGTCCAGCTGGCTGGTCTCAGATGATCCCGCAGGTGAAGAAGCCAGATGCGGAGGTCGTGGGCTGGCATAGCTACACGTGGTTGGAGGTTGTGAGGCCATTTGGAACTATTGCCAAATTCTCTAAATGACGTTGGAGGCGACTTATGGTAGAGAAATGAACATTCAATTATCTGGCAACAGATCTGCTGGACATTCCTGCAGTTAACATGCCAATTTCACACTCCCTCAAAACATGAGACGTCTGTGGCATTGTGTTGTGTGACAAAACTGCACATTTTAGAAAACGTATACAAAAACACGACGACGAAGAGCATGCCAGTCAGGCACAACGCTATACACAGCAACACAAGAAACAATCTCCCACAAAATCCCATGACAAGCACATTCCTATTTATAGGACCTTCAATCAGAGGCAACGATAGACAGCTGCCTCCATCTGAAGGCCCCAACAGCAATTAACTAAACGTAGAAATACAAACGACTAGACTGAACATAGAAATAAACTAACATAGAACAATAACCAAAACCCTGGACTAATAAATCAAATACCCCCTCTACATAAACAACCACCCCGAACCATATAAACCAAATACCCCCTCTACATGAACACAACACAAACACACCCTGAACCACATAAAACAAAATACCCTCTGCCACGTCCTGACCAAACTACAATAACAAATAACCCCTATATTGGTCAGGACGTGACACTTACGTCTCTAATCAAGGTAAATTAGTGTTATATTTTTTCATAAATCAAAAAAAATATTGAATTCTTCTTCAACTTTGATATTACTTTTTATTGTGTGTAGATCAATGAAAAAAAAACATCACAATTAAATTCATTTTAATCCGACTTTGTCACGCAACTTTGCTTGAGATCTGTAATGTAATTAATTTTTTTTTACTAGATAAAGATTAGACAGGGAGACACAGACAGACCAAGTGAGCAAACAGATAAACGTAACACAAATTATTCTCCAAGCAAGGAAATTAATACATTCAAAGATGATGTGTATTAAATCCCACTCTATTCAGTCAACCAGTAGATCGAATAGTCAGTGTGGCGTACCCTACTCTGCCTTCTTCTCTCATGGTTAAAACGCTGATTGTGTTATAGTGATTATAACAGAGGTCGGGGGGCACTGTTAGTGTATCTTTTGCACAAGTACAGCTCTAAACCCAACAATGCAGTTATCAATAATAAATATATATAAATATATATAATATAATAACAGTGTAATACTAAAAAAATAATATAAGTTAGAACAAAAACAAACAAGAAAGAAATAAAAAATATGAAATAAGAAGAACATGTGAAAGTAAGTCAGCTATTTAAGATAGTTATTAATGGCATTTTATAAACCTTTATAAATGTAAAAATAGCCTCAGTCACCTTCTCTAAGAAGTACTATTTATCCTGACGTTCTCAAGGGTCAATACATAATGTTCCCAAGGGCCCGGAGGAAATTTGTCAATTGACTTCCCAAGTACCCCTTAGGGAAATCTCTCATTAGACCTCTGGAGAAAAGACAGGGATTAAAACTCAGCTGTTCTAACAATAGTTTGTTGATAACACTGTCTACCTCACAAATGGCACCCTATTCCCTTCTTAGTGTACTACTTTTTACCAGGGCTCATAGGGGGCCATTTGGGAAGCACACCTAGGGACCCTGATCAAAGGTAGTGCACTATACAGGGGATAGGGTTCCATAGGGCTCTGGTCTAAAGTAGTGGACTATATTGGGAATAGGGTTCCATAGGGCTCTGGTCTAAAGTAGCGTACTATATAGGGAATAGGGTGACATTAGTGGGTAACAGACATAATGCTGTCCTGACAGATCATATACAGTGGCTTGCGAAACAGTCTACAACCTACTTCAGTGAGATGCAGCCAACAGTGACATGTAGCTACAGTGTCTTGCGAAAGTATTCACCCCCCTTGGCATTTTTTCCTATTTTGTTGCCTTACAACCTGGAATTAAAATGGATTTTTAAGTGGTTTGTATCATTTGATTTACACAACATGCCTTCCACTTTAAAGACGCAAAATATTTTTTCTTGTGAAACAAACAAGAAGTAAGACAAAAAAAAACGGAAAACTTGATCGTACAGAACTATTCAACCCTCGAAGTCAATACCTTGTAGAGCCACCTTTTGCAGCAATTACAGCTGCAAGTCTCTTGGGGTATGTCTCTATAAGCTTGGCACATCTAGCCACGGGGATTTTTTCCCGTTCTTCAAGGCAAAACTGCTCCAGCTCCTTCAAGTTGGAAGGTTTCTGCTGATGTACAGCAATCTTTAAGTCATACCACAGATTCTCAATTGGATTGAGGTCTGGGCTTTGACTAGGCCATTCCAAGACATTTAAATGTTTCCCCTTAAACCACTTGAGTGTTGCTTTAGCAGTATGCTTAGGGCCATTGTCCTGCTGGAAGGTGAACCTTCGTCCCAGTCTCAAGTCTCTGGAAGACTAAAACAGGTTTCTCTCAGGAATTTCCCTGTATTTACCACCATCCATCATTCCTTCAATTCTGACCAGTTTCCCAGTCCCTGCTGATGAAAAAAATCCCCACAGCCTGATGCTGCCACCGCCATGCTTCACTGTGGTGATGGTGTTCTCGGGTTGAAGCCAGTTGTTGGGTTTGCGCCGGACATAGCATTTTCCATGATGGACAAAAAGCTAGATTTTAGTTTCATCTGACAACCTTCTTCCATATGAATACATGCATCACTTTTACGCTTATTTTTTGTATCATTTTTTGAAACAAGTATTTCTTTTCTTTTCACTTCACCAATTTGGACTATTTTTGTGTCCATTACATGAAATCCAAATAAAAATCCAGTTAAATTACAGGTTGTAATGAAACAAAATAGGGAAAAACACCAATGGGAATGAATACTTTTGCAAGGCACTGCAACACACACTAAGATTCATGACTGAATGTGTCGCCTGTGTCGGGTGTGTGTGTTGTGTGTGTGTTGTGTGTGTGTGTGTGTTGTGTGTGTGTGTGTGTGTGTGTGTCGTGTGTGTGTGTGTGTGTGTGTGTGTGTTGTGTGTTTTGTGTGTGTGTTGTGTGTTGTGTGTGTGTGTGTGTGTGTGTGTCATGTGTGTGTGTCGTGTGTTGTGTTTCTGTCATTTCTGTGTTGTGTGTTGTGTGTGTGGTGTGTGTGTGGTGTGTGTGTGTTGTGTGTGTGTGTGTGTGTGTGTGTGTGTCGTGTGTGTGTGTGTCGTGTGTGTGTTGTGTGTGTGTGTGTGTGTGTTGTGTGTTGTGTGTGTGTGTTGTGTGTGTGTGTGTCGTGTGTGTGTGTGTTGTGTGTTGTGTGTTGTGTGTGTGTGTCGTGTGTGTGTGTTGTGTGTGTGTGTCGTGTGTGTGTGTCATGTGTTGTGTTTGTGTCGTTTCTGTGTTGTGTGTTGTGTGTGTGTGTGTGTGTGTTGTGTGTGTGTGTGTCGTGTGTGTGTGTGTTGTGTGTTGTGTGTTGTGTGTGTGTGTCGTGTGTGTGTGTTGTGTGTGTGTGTGTGTGTCGTGTGTGTGTGTGTGTGTGTGTTGTGTGTGTGTTGTGTGTGTGTGTTGTGTGTGTGTTGTGTGTGTGTGTTGTGTGTGTGTGTGTCGTGTGTGTGTGTCATGTGTTGTGTTTGTGTCGTTTCTGTGTTGTGTGTTGTGTGTGTGTGTGTGTGTGTGTGTTGTGTGTGTATGTGTGTGTGTGTGTTGTGTGTGTATGTGTGTGTGTGTGTGTTGTGTGTGTGTTGTGTGTTGTGTGTGTGTGTGTGTGTGTCGTGTGTGTGTGTCGTGTGTTGTGTGTCGTGTGTTGTGTTTGTGTCGTTTCTGTGTTGTGTGTTGTGTGTGTGTGTGTGTGTTGTGTGTTGTGTGTGTTGTGTGTGTGTGTGTTGTGTGTGTGTGTGTGTGTGTGTTGTGTGTGTATGTATGTGTGTGTGTTGTGTGTTGTGTGTGTGTTGTGTGTTGTGTGTTGTGTGTGTGGTGTTTCTTTAGCTTTTTGTAACACAGCCTAAATGAACATATCCTCCTGACTGAGCGCTCGCTGAAACTGCTCCTAAATTAACATATCCTCCTGAAACTGCTCCTAAATTAACATATCCTTCTGAAACTGCTCCTAAATTAACATATCATCGCTGAAACTGCTCCTAAATTAACATATCCTCCTGAAACTGCTCCTAAATTAACATATCCTCCTGAAACTGCTCCTAAATTAACATATCCTCCTGAAACTGCTCCTAAATTAACATATCCTTCTGAAACTGCTCCTAAATTAACATATCCTCGCTGAAACTGCTCCTAAATTAACATATCCTTCTGAAACTGCTCCTAAATTAACATATCCTTCTGAAACTGCTCCTAAATTAACATATCCTTCTGAAACTGCTCCTAAATTAACATATCCTCCTGAAACTGCTCCTAAATTAACATATCCTTCTGAAACTGCTCCTAAATTAACATATCCTTCTGAAACTGCTCCTAAATTAACATATCCTTCTGAAACGGCTCCTAAATTAACATAGCCTCGCTGACTTCTCATTGATGTGACAAGACGGATCATAGTTTTTCATTTTCTAAATGTAAGCAACTTTACGCTGACTCGTTGGTTTTTCACTGAGCTGTAAAACAATAACATTGTTATTTAAACCTGAAGTTTATTGAGTCTGAAACTAAACTTAACATTACAAAAAGGGAGAATTATGCAAATCATGAATATTCAAAAAAAGGGTGGCCTAAATATATTTTTTGTATTATTTATTTATACGTATTTATTTATTTGTACGATATTTTTTGTTGTTGTCAGTGCTCGGGCCAGTAGCATGTATTAGCCTAATGAGAAAGTTTTGACTGCTAATCACATTATCTTTTTTAATATTTAATGCATCAGCTCGGTTGACACAACAGTTTAGATGTTTTGGCCTGAAAATAAAATGCAGAACTGAATACTGAATAACTGATATCGGATCAATCAGTCTGCTGCCTGCCAAATGTGTGTGATTCTATATAATATAGTTCATGAATGGCTCCATAAACAAATGGAATATATGAAGACGGTAATATTTCCTGTAGTGCAGATTATGTTGGGTCCAGGACCGTGTCCTAATTGGCACCCCATTCACGATGTAGTGCAGTACTAGGCTGTAATTTGGAACGCAAATGTCAAAGAGATGTTGTGACTGTCCTGATAACAGGAGAGCAGCAGTCAGGAGTGTTTCCCAAATGGAACCCTTCTCCCTATGTAAGTGCACTACCATTGGGGTTCTGGTCCAAAGTAGTGGACTATATGAGAACAGGGTGTCATTTGGGACCAAGTCAGGGATTTAAATAGACGTCTTTTATGTTTGTATATTTTTTTTTTGCTTGGTCGGTCGTTTCTCCTTTCTCAGAGTAATTCCTAAGCAGGGATGCCGCTCCGCTACATTTCAGAGACGTCATCACAATCCAGCCGGGTTTCTTCTTCTACCTCCTACGCTTATCTTCCGGGATGAGTTTGTTGTAAAGGAGTGTGAGCCTGCATGCTGAAATCAGACGGAGGATTACTGATCATCACTTCCTGCTGGAATAGAAACTGAATGTAGAGAGGTATAGTTGATATAAATGTGAATATAAGATGGTAGATATAGCTGATATACAGAGAGATGCTGTGGAGCTGGTATACATATTGATGGATGAGTTTTATCTCTAAGGGACTGATAAAGAGCCTGCTGCTAGAGAACCTACTGAACTGTAGATGAGGGGTCCACACAGACAGACAGACAGACAGACAGACAGACAGACAGACAGACAGACAGACAGACAGACAGACAGACAGACAGACAGACAGACAGACAGACAGACAGACAGACAGACAGACAGACAGACAGACAGACAGACAGACAGACAGACAGACAGACAGGACATAGAAGGTAGACAGACAGATAGGCATGCAGGCAGACAGGCAAACAAACATCTCTACAACACTACAGTTTTTTATATGTACGGTTGAAGTCGGAAGTTTACATACACCTTAGCCAAATACATTCAAACTCAGGTTTTCAAAACTCCTTTCATTTAATCCTAGTAAAAATTCCCTGTTTTAGGTCAGTTAGGATCACCACTTTATTTTAAGAATGTGAAATGTCAGAATAATAGTAGAGAGAATTATTTATTTCAGGTTTTATTTCTTTCATCACATTCCCAGTGGGTTAGAAGTTTACATTCACTCAATTAGTATTTGGTAGCATTGCCTTTAAATTGTTTAACTTGGGTCAAACGTTTCGGGTAGCCTTCCACAAGTTTCCCACAATAAGTTGGGTGAAATTAGGCCCATTCCTCCTGACAGAGCTGGTGTAACTGAGTCAGGTAGGCCACCTTGCTCGCACACGCTTTTAACAGTTCTGCCCACAAATTTTCAATGGGATTGAGGTCAGGGCTTTCTGATGGCCACTCCAATAACTTGACTTTGTTGTCCTTAAGCCATTTTGCCACATCTTTGGAAGTATGCTTGGGGTCATTGTCCATTTGGAAAACCCATTTGCAACCAAGCTTTAACTTCCTGACTGATGTCTTGAGATGTTGCTTCAATATATCCACATACTTTTCCTTCCTCAAGATTCCATTTCTTCTGTGAAGTGCACCAGTCCCTCCTGCAGGAAAGCACCCCCACAACATGATACTGCCACCCCCATGCTTCATGGCTGGGATGGTGTTCTTCGGCTTGCAAGCCTCCACCTTTCTTCGCCAAACATAATGATGGTCATTATGGCCAAACAGTTCTATTTTTGTTTCATCAGACCAGAGGACATTTCTCCAAAAAGTATGATCTTTGTCCCCATGTGCAGTTGCAAACCCTAGTCTGGCTTTTTTGATGGTGGTTTTGGAGCAGTGGCTTCTTCCTTGCTGAGCGGCCTTTCAGGTTATGTCGATATGGGACTCGTTTTACTGTGGATATAGATACTTTGTACCCGTTTCCTCCAGCATCTTCACAAGGTCCTTTGCTGTGGTTCTGGGATTGATTTGCACTTTTCTCATCAAAGTACATTCATATCTAGGACACAGAACGTGTCTCCTTCCTGAGCAGTATGACGGCTGCGTGGTCCCATGGCGTTTATACTTGCGTACTATTGTTTGTACAGATGAACGTGGTACCTTCAGGCATTTGGAAATTGCTCCCAAGAATGAACCAGACTTGTGGAGGTCTACAATTTTTTTTCTGATGTCTTGGCTGATTTCTTTGGATTTTCCCATGATGTCAAGCAAAGAGGCACTGAGTTTGAAGGTAGGCCTTGAAATACATCCACAGGTACATCTCCAATTGACTCAAATGATGTCAATTAGCCTATAAGAAGCATGTAAAGCCATGACACCATTTTCTGGAATTTTCCAAGCTGTTTAAAGGCACAGTCAACTTACTGTATGTAAACTTCTGTCCCACTGGAATTGTGATACAGTGAATTATAAATTAAATAATCTGTCTGTAAACAATTGTTGGAAAAATTACTTGGGTCATGCACAAAGTAGATGTCCTAACCGACTTGTCAAAACTATAGTTTGTTAACAAGAAATTTGTCCAACCTAAGAGTATGTAAACTTCCGACTTCAACTGCATTTATGTCCAGACCTGTTTGTATATTTTTTGCTTGGTCGGCTGTTTCTCCTTTCTCAGAGTAATTCCTAAGCAGGGAGATGCTGTGGGGCTGGTATACATATTGAGGGACTGATAAAGAGCCTGCTGCTAGAGAACCTACTGAACTGTAGATGAGATGATGATGAAGATGATGAAAACCAAGGTTTTCCAGCACACAGATTTGACCTACTACTGTAGCTATGCTGTTCTATTGTACTTCAATAATAATAATGACAGACAGACAGACAGACAGACAGACAGACAGACAGACAGACAGACAGACAGACAGACAGACAGACAGACAGACAGACAGACAGACAGACAGACAGACAGACAGACACAGACATTTCTAGCCCAAAACAGATGAAGGAACCAACCCTCTTAACCCATCCGATAAAGGCGATGAAGGGACAAACCAGTTGCGTTCATGTATTTGATATTTTGACTGGTTTCTAGATGTGTGAGGTATTCAGGGAAACATTGTTACAGCAGATTCTCCCTGTAATAATTGTTAATATTTCCTATCTTAGATCAAACAACAGGAGAATGTCCAGCTAAGATGCTGTGAAGGGTAGGGCCAACTGAGATGCTGTGAAGGGTAGGGCCAACTGAGATGCTGTGAAGGGTAGGGCCAACTGAGATGCTGTGAAGGGAGGGCCAGCTAAGATGCTGTGAAGGGAGGGCCAGCTGAGAGGCTGTGAAGGGAAGGGCCAGCTGAGAGGCTGTGAAGGGAGGGCCAGCTGAGAGGCTGTGAAGGGTAGGGCCAACTGAGATGCTGTGAAGGGAGGGCCAGCTAAGATGCTGTGAAGGGAGGGCCAGCTGAGAGGCTGTGAAGGAAGGGCCAGCTGAGAGGCTGTGAAGGGAGGGCCAGCTGAGAGGCTGTGAAGGGAGGGCCAACTGAGATGCTGTGAAGGAAGGGCCAGCTGAGAGGCTGTGAAGGGAGGGCCAGCTGAGAGAATGTGAAGGGAGGGCCAGCTGAGAGACTGTGAAGGAAGGGCCAGCTGAGAGAATGTGAAGGGAGGGCCAGCTGAGAGACTGTGAAGGAAGGGCCAGCTGAGAGACTGTGAAGGAAGGGCCAGCTGAGAGAATGTGAAGGGAGGGCCAGCTGAGAGAATGTGAAGGGAGGGCCAGCTGAGAGACTGTGAAGGAAGGGCCAGCTGAGAGAATGTGAAGGGAGGGCCAGCTGAGAGACTGTGAAGGAAGGGCCAGCTGAGAGAATGTGAAGGGAGGGCCAGCTGAGAGAATGTGAAGGGAGGGCCAGCTGAGAGACTGTGAAGGAAGGGCCAGCTGAGAGAATGTGAAGGGAGGGCCAGCTGAGAGACTGTGAAGGAAGGGCCAGCTGAGATGTTGTGGTTCACTCTGACTGTGTTCCAAATGGCACTCTATTCCCTATGGGCCCTGGCCAAAAGCAATGCACTACATAGGGAATAGGGTGCCATTTGGTACGTCTCCTCTTCTATAACAAACAACATGCAGAAGCAGCATAATGAGGTTTTAAGCAACTAGCTGCATTCAGGGCGATTATACCAAGAGCCAATTTTCCTTTACAGCGTATTGATCCGTTTGAACAAGATTCATATGAGATTAAATCCAAGAGTCTGTCAGAAGAAGAGCAATTTAGCTATTCCACCAGAGCCAATGGACTCCCAAATGGCAACCTATTCCCTATATAGTGCACTACTTTGAGTAGATCCCTATTTGACCAGGGCACTGTAAAGGGAATAGAGTGCCACTAATGATGCTTCCAATACTGTAAGTCAAACTAAATCGCATTTTGATCTGTCACATGCTTCGTAAACCAGAGACAAACAGTGGAATACTAAGTTACGGCCCCTTCCCAACAACGCAGAGAGAGAAAAAAATATAGAAAAATAATAACAGAAGTAAGAAATACACAATGAGTCAACAATAACTTGGCTATATACACGGGGTACCAGTACAGAGTCAATGAGCAGGGGTACAAGGTTATTGTGGTAGACATGTACATATACAGTAAGTAGGGAAAAAGTGACTAGGCAACAGGACAGATATTAGACAGTAGCAGCAGCATATGTGATGAGTCAGAAGAGTTGCAAAAGGGGGTCAATGCAGATAGTCCGGGAAGCTATATGGTTAACCGTTTAACCAACTATTTACCAGTCTTATGGCTTGGGGGTAGAAGCTTTTCAGGGCCCTTTTGGTTACCGTGCGGTAGCAGAGACACCAGTCTTTGACGTGGGTGGCTGAAGTCTTTGACAATTTTTTAGGGCCTTCTTTTGACGCCACCTTGTATAGAGGTACTGGATGGCAGGGAGCTCAGCCACAGTACTGGGCCATACGCCTTACTCTCTGTAGCGCCTTGGCAGGACGGATGCCAGGCAGTTGCCATACCAAGCGGTGATGCAGCCAGTCAGTCTCCTGAGAGGGAAGAGGTGTTGTCATGCCTTCTTGACAACTGTGTTGGTGGGTGTTGACCATGTTAATCCCTTAGTGAAGTGGACACAGAGGATGCTCTTGACCCATTCCACTACAGCCCATTGATGTTGATGGGGGCGTGCTCTGCCCTCCATTTCCTGTAGTCCACGATCAGCTCCTTTGTCTTGCTGATGTTTAGGGAGAGGTCGTTGTCCTGGCACCCCACTGCCAGGTCACTGACCTCCTCCCTGTAGTCCACCATCAACTCCTTTGTCTTGCTGATGTTTTAGGGAGAGGTTGTTGTCCTGGCACCCCACTACCAGGTCACTGACCTCCTCCCTCATTGTCGTCGGTGATCAGGCCTACCACCGTCGTGTCGTCAGCAAACTTATTTATGATGTTGGAGAGGTGTTCAGCCACAAAGTCATGGGTGAACAAGACGTACAGGAGGCACTCACCCCTGAGGGGTCCTCATGCTGAGGGTCAGCGTGGCAGATGTGTTGTTGCCTACGCTAACAACCTGCGGGCGGCTCGTCAGGAAGTTCCAGGATCCAGCTGCAGAGGGAGGTGTTCAGTCCCAGGGTCCTTAGATTAGTGATGAGCTTGGAGGGAACTATGGTGTTGAACGCTGAACTGTAGTAAACAAACAGCGTTCTCACACAGGTTTTCCCCTCCATGTGGAAAAGGGCGGTTTGGAGTGCAGTAGACATTGTGTTGGGGCGGTATGCGAATTGGAGTGGGTCCAGGGATTCTGGGATGATGGTGTTGATGTGAGGCTGAATATTTAATCAAATGGCTACCAGTACTATTGGCATTGACCCCGTTATTTTATTATGATTATTATTATTATTATTTACTCTCTTGTACAGGCTTGATGTACACTCACAGGACTCTAACTACACACACACACACACACACACACACACACACACACACACACACACACACACACACACACACACACACACACACACACACACACACACCACACATTCCTTTCTGTCACACTCTTCACATACGCTGCTGCTACAGTGTGACAAATACATTTGATTTGATTTGCTAATCTCTGTTTATTATCCCCTCTAGCTAAATGTACACATTACCTCCATTACCTCCACTATCCCGTACTCCTGCTCATCGACCGATACCCCTCTAGCTATATGTACACATTACCTCCATTACCTCCATTACCTCCACTATCCCATACTCCTGCTCATCGACCGATACCCCTCTAGCTAAATGTACACATTACCTCCATTACCTCCACTATCCCGTACTCCTGCTCATCGACCGATACCCCTCTAGCTATATTTACACATTACCTCCATTACCTCCACTATCCCGTACTCTTGCTCATCGACCGATACCCCTCTAGCTAAATGTACACATTACCTCCATTACCTCCACTATCCCATACTCCTGCTCATCGATCGATACCCCTCTAGCTAAATGTACACATTACCTCCATTACCTCCACTATCCCGTACTCCTGCTCATCGATCGATACCCCTCTAGCTAAATGTACACATTACCTCCATTACCTCCACTATCCCATACTCCTGCTCATCGATCGATACCCCTCTAGCTAAATGTACACATTACCTCCATTACCTCCACTATCCTGTACTCCTGCTCATCGACCGATACCCCTCTAGCTAAATGTACACATTACCTCCATTACCTCCACTATCCTGTACTCCTGCTCATCGATCGATACCCCTCTAGCTATATGTACACATTACCTCCATTACCTCCACTATCCCGTACTCCTGCTCATCGACCGATACCCCTCTAGCTAAATGTACACATTACCTCCATTACCTCCACTATCCCGTACTCCTGCTCATCGACCGATACCCCTCTAGCTAAATGTACACATTACCTCCATTACCTCCACTATCCCGTACTCCTGCTCATCGACCGATACCCCTCTAGCTAAATGTACACATTACCTCCATTACCTCCACTATCCCGTACTCCTGCTCATCGACCGATACCCCTCTAGCTAAATGTACACATTACCTCCATTACCTCCACTATCCCGTACTCCTGCTCATCGACCGATACCCCTCTAGCTAAATGTACACATTACCTCCATTACCTCCACTATCCCGTACTCCTGCTCATCGACCGATACCCCTCTAGCTAAATGTACACATTACCTCCATTACCTCCACTATCCCGTACTCCTGCTCATCGACCGATACCCCTCTAGCTAAATGTACACATTACCTCCATTACCTCCACTATCCTGTACTCCTGCTCATCGATCGATACCCCTCTAGCTATATGTACACATTACCTCCATTACCTCCACTATCCCGTACTCCTGCTCATCGACCGATACCCCTCTAGCTAAATGTACACATTACCTCCATTACCTCCACTATCCCGTACTCCTGCTCATCGACCGATACCCCTCTAGCTAAATGTACACATTACCTCCATTACCTCCACTATCCCGTACTCCTGCTCATCGACCGATACCCCTCTAGCTAAATGTACACATTACCTCCATTACCTCCACTATCCTGTACTCCTGCTCATCGATCGATACCCCTCTAGCTATATGTACACATTACCTCCATTACCTCCACTATCCCGTACTCCTGCTCATCGACCGATACCCCTCTAGCTAAATGTACACATTACCTCCATTACCTCCACTATCCCGTACTCCTGCTCATCGACCGATACCCCTCTAGCTAAATGTACACATTACCTCCATTACCTCCACTATCCCGTACTCCTGCTCATCGACCGATACCCCTCTAGCTAAATGTACACATTACCTCCATTACCTCCACTATCCCGTACTCCTGCTCATCGACCGATACCCCTCTAGCTAAATGTACACATTACCTCCATTACCTCCACTATCCCGTACTCCTGCTCATCGATCGATACCCCTCTAGCTATATGTACACATTACCTCCATTACCTCCACTATCCCGTACTCCTGCTCATCGACCGATACCCCTCTAGCTAAATGTACACATTACCTCCATTACCTCCATTACCTCCACTATCCCGTACTCCTGCTCATCGACCGATACCCCTCTAGCTAAATGTACACATTACCTCCATTACCTCCACTATCCCGTACTCCTGCTCATCGACCGATACCCCTCTAGCTAAATGTACACATTACCTCCATTACCTCCACTATCCCGTACTCCTGCTCATCGACCGATACCCCTCTAGCTAAATGTACACATTACCTCCATTACCTCCACTATCCCGTACTCCTGCTCATCGACCGATACCCCTCTAGCTAAATGTACACATTACCTCCATTACCTCCACTATCCTGTACTCCTGCTCATCGATCGATACCCCTCTAGCTATATGTACACATTACCTCCATTACCTCCACTATCCCGTACTCCTGCTCATCGACCGATACCCCTCTAGCTAAATGTACACATTACCTCCATTACCTCCACTATCCCGTACTCCTGCTCATCGACCGATACCCCTCTAGCTAAATGTACACATTACCTCCATTACCTCCACTATCCCGTACTCCTGCTCATCGACCGATACCCCTCTAGCTAAATGTACACATTACCTCCATTACCTCCACTATCCCGTACTCCTGCTCATCGACCGATACCCCTCTAGCTAAATGTACACATTACCTCCATTACCTCCACTATCCCGTACTCCTGCTCATCGACCGATACCCCTCTAGCTAAATGTACACATTACCTCCATTACCTCCACTATCCCGTACTCCTGCTCATCGACCGATACCCCTCTAGCTAAATGTACACATTACCTCCATTACCTCCACTATCCCGTACTCCTGCTCATCGACCGATACCCCTCTAGCTAAATGTACACATTACCTCCATTACCTCCACTATCCTGTACTCCTGCTCATCGATCGATACCCCTCTAGCTATATGTACACATTACCTCCATTACCTCCACTATCCCGTACTCCTGCTCATCGACCGATACCCCTCTAGCTAAATGTACACATTACCTCCATTACCTCCACTATCCCGTACTCCTGCTCATCGACCGATACCCCTCTAGCTAAATGTACACATTACCTCCATTACCTCCACTATCCCGTACTCCTGCTCATCGACCGATACCCCTCTAGCTAAATGTACACATTACCTCCATTACCTCCACTATCCCGTACTCCTGCTCATCGACCGATACCCCTCTAGCTAAATGTACACATTACCTCCATTACCTCCACTATCCCGTACTCCTGCTCATCGATCGATACCCCTCTAGCTATATGTACACATTACCTCCATTACCTCCACTATCCCGTACTCCTGCTCATCGACCGATACCCCTCTAGCTAAATGTACACATTACCTCCATTACCTCCATTACCTCCACTATCCCGTACTCCTGCTCATCGACCGATACCCCTCTAGCTAAATGTACACATTACCTCCATTACCTCCACTATCCCGTACTCCTGCTCATCGACCGATACCCCTCTAGCTAAATGTACACATTACCTCCATTACCTCCACTATCCCGTACTCCTGCTCATCGACCGATACCCCTCTAGCTAAATGTACACATTACCTCCATTACCTCCACTATCCCGTACTCCTGCTCATCGACCGATACCCCTCGTTATTGCTGTAGTTACTTTTATCGTGTTATTATTTTTTCTGGCCTCGACTTTTATAAAACTCTACATTGTTGGTTAAAGGCTTATGAGTAAGCATTTCACTGGTAGGCCTACACCTGTTGTATTCAGCGCATGTGGCAAAACAATCATATACAATTTGATTTGATGCAGTAAACCTCTCTTCTACTTTTAGCTAGGAGAGACTTCATGCATGTCATTGATTTTAGCTCTACATGTATATTTATGGTACAACTGTAATTTTCTTATGTCCCTCTTAGTGGCACTTGACCATATGACTGGGCAGTAGTCCAGGTGCAACAAAACTTGGGCCTGTAAGCCTTGTTTTGTTGATAGCAGCAGACCTCTCACTATCTTAGCTACTACCACTGAATAAATATGTTTTGATGATGACAGTCCAGGGTTACACGAAGCAGTTTCGTCTCCTCAACTTGATCAATTTCCATATTATTTAGGTTGAAAATGTCAGTGAAGAGACTTGCCAGCTGATCAGCATATGCTCTGACTATGCATCCTGGTAATCCATTGTGAATGTTCACCTGTTTAAATGTCTTACCCGCATTCGGCTACATAGAGTGAGATCAAACAGTTGTCCGGAACAGCTGGTGCTCTCATGCATAGTTCAGTTTGGCTTGCCTCGAAGAGAGTATAGATGGCATTTAGCTCACGTCACTGGGCAGCTCGCGGCTAGGTTTCCCTTTGTAATCCGTAATAGTTTTGTAAGACCTACCACATCTGACAAGCGTTTGATTTGATTTGATCTTATTCTTGTATTGACGTTTTTCCTGTTTGATGGCTTGTTGGAGGTCGTAGTTGGATTTTTTTTTATAAGTACGTACCGTTTATGTACGTACCGTCACTGTGGCCATGATGTCGTCGATGCACTTGTTAAGGAAGCCGGTGACTGATTTTGTAAACTCCTCAATACTATCGGATTAATTCCGGAATATAATCCAGTCTGTGCTAGCGAATCCGCTTAATTGGATCACTTCCGTATTGAGCCCGTCACTGGTACTTCCTGTTTGAGTTTTTGTTGTTAACAGGAATCAGGAGTTATATTCAGATTTGCCAAAGGGAAGGCGAGGGATTTCAGTTTCCCTACATTAAAATAACCGGCCACAAGAAGCATCGCCTCTGGATGTGTATTTTCTTGATTTCTTAAGTTCGTCGAGTATTAGGTATTAGTGCCAGCATCAGTTTGTGGTTGTACATAGACAGCTACAAAAACTATAGAAGAAAACTATTTTGGTAAATAGTATGGTCTACAGCTTATAATGAGGTATTCTAACTAAGGCGAGCAACATTTTTTTTTTGACTTCCTTAAAGCAGAAATCTGCAGGTTGTGAGTGACTCTATGTTGCCACACTCCATGTGTAGTGTATTCACTTTGAAAGAAAACAAAGGGCTTGAGCCCTGAGCCGCCTTGGGCTGGCCTTCTGGGCTAGATGTGTCTTTGCGCTAATCCCGCCTACTCAAAGGATCCTGCTGCCACGGAGCTGAAGAGGAAGTGAAAGTCACTTCCAACATATTGTTACAGATGCCAGAAACAAGCAGAGCAGACATAGCCAACAAGCTAAATTCTCTGTTAATGGATCTGAATCAACTACAAATACAAAATAAAAACTTGACGCCGAAAGATAAAAAAGTGAGAACAAGACTTACCAGTCCATAAAGTTGATAAAAATTTGAATAGAGTTTTGAAAGGTGGTTAGAGCGTTGGGACACAGTTCTCATGGATTGCTAATGTTAGGTAGGTGTTGGGCTGTGTTTTTCTTTTAACCTGCTAGATACTTTAGCTACTAACCTTAGTGTGTTCATGTTTAAGCTAGCTAACAAGGCTACTTAGCGAACAAGTTGGCTAATATCTTCTGTATTCGGACTGTGGTGCACTAAAAATAATATAATGACAGCATAATTTAGCTGTACTGCATAGACACGAGCTAGCTAAAGCTAATTATGCAGATTGTTGACCTGATAGTGTTTTTTGTTTGTAGGTGACAATGCTAGCTGGCTAAGTGGTTGACCTCATTTTCGGCCCAGGACCACCCCAAAAAAATGCATCTTGCTATAAGATTTGGTACAGTAAATTCACACAGCCATGTATTTGTCAGGGAGATACAGGTGGAGATAGTCTGATTTAGAGGGAACCTGAGGCTGTACAAGTTGTGGTTGTGCAAAACCCAACACTGAGAGGTAAGAAATGCTTCATGCAAATGTATGGTATGCTTTGTCATTCAAAAATGATTTTGTTGGTAAGAAATGCTGTATGCATTTTCTGTTATGTTTGTGATAGAATAATAATTTTGTTGGTAATCGACCAAAAATAGCTAGCTATGTTTGCCTATTCAGCACATTGCCTGCCTATATACAGCATAGATTCCTACCTAGTGTGAACTACCCACCGGAATGGCTGAATGAATACCCAGCATGGCCAGTCAAATAAACAGTGGCTCGAAATGTTTACCAGGTTCATTTGGAGTTAAATAGTATGCTTTATTTGAGTTCAACCTGTAGTTGTTGTCTCTCTTCAAAAGTAAAAAATCATATTCCTGCTTAACTTCACTAGGGTAGGGGGCAGCATTCAGATATGCATATAATTGGTAGATTTGGATAGAAAACACTCTAAAGATTCCAAAACTGTTAAAATAATGTCTGTGAGTATAACAGAACTGATATGGCAGGCGAAAACCTGAGGAGAATCCATCCAGGAAGTACTATTATTTTGAAAGGCTGTTTTTCCATTGAAAGCCTATCCACCATACAAAGACTTAGGACCCAATTCACGATCTCTATGGCTTATTCTACATGTGGCCAGTCTTTAGGCATTGTTTCAGGCTTTTACTCTGGAAAATTAGGGAGATAAAGCACTTTCAATGAGTGGACAGTGGACATTTCCAGACATGAGTCCAGCGCGCGATCGGGAGCGCGCCTTTCTTGTTTCTCCTTTTCTATTGACGAAGCTTTTGTCCGGTTGAAATATTATTGATTATTTATGACCAAAACAACCTGAGGATTGATTTTAAACATCGCCTTCGATTTTTCGTCTGTCTGTTGTGACCGCGCTTTGTTTCAATGGATTGCTGTAGAGTTCCTAGTACAGATAACAGCAGTGGTCCAAGAACAGAGAACAGTAGTGGTCCTAGAACAGAGAACTGTAATGGTTCTAGAACAGAGAACAGTAGTGGTCCTAGAACAGAGAACTGTAATGGTTCTAGAACAGAGACCAGTAGTGGTCCTAGAACAGAGAACTGTAATGGTTCTAGAACAGAGAACAGTAGTGGTCCTAGAACAGAGAACTGTAATGGTTCTAGAACAGAGACCAGTAGTGGTCCTAGAACAGAGAACTGTAATGGTTCTAGAACAGAGAACAGTAGTGGTCCTAGAACAGAGAACTGTAATGGTTCTAGAACAGAGACCAGTAGTGGTCCTAGAACAGAGAACTGTAATGGTTCTAGAACAGAGACCAGTAGTGGTCCTAGAACAGAGAACTGTAATGGTTCTAGAACAGAGAACAGTAGTGGTCCTAGAACAGAGAACTGTAATGGTTCTAGAACAGAGAACAGTAGTGGTTATAGAACAGAGAACAGTAGTGGTCCTAGAACAGAGAACTGTAATGGTTCTAGAACAGAGAACAGTAGTGGTCCTAGAACAGAGAACTGTAATGGTTCTAGAACAGAGAACAGTAGTGGTCCTAGAACAGAGAACTGTAATGGTTCTAGAACAGAGAACAGTAGTGGTTCTAGAACAGAGAACAGTAGTGGTCCTAGAACAGAGAACTGTAATGGTTCTAGAACAGAGAACAGTAGTGGTCCTAGAACAGAGAACTGTAATGGTTCTAGAACAGAGAACAGTAGAGGTCCTAGATCAGAGAACTGTAATGGTTCTAGAACAGAGAACTGTAATGGTTCTAGAACAGAGAACAGTAGAGGTCCTAGAACAGAGAACAGTAGTGGTCCTAGAACAGAGAACTGTAATGGTTCTAGTACAGAGAACTGTAATGGTTCTAGAACAGAGAACAGTAGTGGTTCTAGAACAGAGAACTGTAATGGTTATAGAACAGAGAACTGTAATGGTTCTATAACAGAGAACAGTAGTGGTCCTAGAACAGAGAACTGTAATGGTTCTAGAACAGAGAACTGTAATGGTTCTAGAACAGAGAACAGTAGAGGTCCTAGAACAGAGACCAGTAGTGGTTCTAGAACAGAGAACTGTAATGGTTCTAGAACAGAGAACAGTAGAGGTCCTAGAACAGAGAACTGTAATGGTTCTAGAACAGAGAACTGTAATGGTTCTAGAACAGAGAACAGTAGTGGTTCTAGAACAGAGAACTTTAATGGTTCTAGAACAGAGAACAGTAGAGGTCCTAGAACAGAGAACAGTAGATGGTCCTAGAACAGAGAACTGTAATGGTTCTAGAACAGAGAACTGTAATGGTTCTAGAACAGAGAACAGTAGTGGTCCTAGAACAGAGAACTGTAATGGTTCTAGAACAGAGAACTGTAATGGTTCTAGAACAGAGAACTGTAATGGTTATAGAACAGAGAACAGTAGTGGTTATAGAACAGAGAACTGTAATGGTTCTAGAACAGAGCCCCGAGGAACACCCGGCCTTGAAACTACCCAGTCTTCATATGACCTATCACACATCTTTAACTAACCAGTCTAACATATGATGTAACACACATCTTTATTAACTACCCAGTTGTTGTGTCTGGGCTATCATTAAATGTGAAGACTGTTATTTTATCAAATACATTTTCTATGTGTAATTATTATTACGCAATTAAACTAATCATATAAATTTTCACTAGGAAGTTGGGGCACCACGAGAAAATGCTTATCAATGCTTATCAATCAATATTTCCGGAATCGACTCTTCAGATATTTTCATATCTTATTGATTAGACTTCTATTAATGTATCATTATTACCTCATCAGTTCTCATTACTGAACGTCACAAACCCTTGGATATGTGCACGAACCCTAGCCTAAATCATGGATCAGCGATATACAAATTGGCTAAATCATTTATTCACTAACTAACTAAATAATCACTGAAATACATAACAAACAAACAGTAGATGTTGGCATTGATAAGTCCCTAGTGGGCTAAACTGGTATGGCGGCTTGGTAGACAATGGAAAGAGGGTGGGGACAGGAAAAGAGCGGGAGAGACAAAATGGATTCACTACACAGTTGATAATTATATTCATTGAAATGCTAATCCTTTACACAGGAACGGCCGCTCATTCGAGAATAATTGCAGCGTATATATTTATGCCCATATGTCGTTATTGTCTTCTCTGTTGGAATCGCTGGTCCGTCTGCTGGAGAGTCAGTTCATCAGGGACTCTCTGGTTAACTTCGCCAGAAGTCACAATGTCTTTCGTAGTTGTCACATTCTCAGCGGCTCTGAATAGTGCCTGTTGTAATGGATACGTCAGGCGTACAGATGGTTGTTGCGTAGAATAGATGATTCCGTAGTTGTTGGTATTCTCGTACTAGGCTTACGTAATTTCCTGCTGCAGACTAGTAGTTCTACGTCTAGGATTTTCTCTTATTCTGTAGTGATCGATAGTCTCAGAGTTAAACCATTTCCAGCCGTGTAGCCAACACTACACGCTGTCTGGTCTCCTGGGCCTATAGAGCTGTTGTTCTTAACCATTTCAACATGTAGTGACAGCTCCATATTTTATAGTCTAATGGCCTATAGAATTGTAGCCATTCCAACGTGGGGACTCCATCCCGGCGTTCTCTGACTTAATGTACATTTTGTAGGAAGTGGTTTTATACTCTGTGAAAAAAGGGGCGATTCCATGACGGCTGACTTAATGTCTGGCCTCACGGGGCCGCGGCCACTGACTAGTTTAAACTTTACAACTTAACAAGTATCTTGTTTAGAAGGCCGACATCCCATTACATCTTCTCACAAATATGTTCATGTTTAATCATATAGATTCCACAACATTTAGATGTAAATCTGACAGCTGGGAAATATACACTTTAAGAGATACAGTTAT
Organism: Salmo salar; assembly: GCF_965601325.2. NCBI lineage: Eukaryota > Metazoa > Chordata > Actinopteri > Salmoniformes > Salmonidae > Salmo > Salmo salar. The sequence goes on along the minus strand of NC_138303.1, from coordinate 113,954,214 downwards.
GTGTGTTTCCTGTCCTGCATGAGATCACCAAATGAAACATACTCGACATGACTGTGCCTTAATTAAGTGTCCACGGACCACTCCCACATTCTCAAAAATAGAAATATTGTTTAATTATTCAAACTTTTGATGTCCGAGGGTCTCTCTGTGTTCCACAGTTTACATTCCAATCTCGAACACTACAGAGCATTGTGGCAAGCGTATTTTATGACCTACAACAAAACAGTCGACTTCCCGCTCTCAACCTCTACGAGAGAGAGTACTCTGTAATCTGATGCTTCAGATCATCACAGGAGAGTCATGACATTCCCCCTCTACGAGAGAGAGAGCACGCTGTAGAGAGGACCCACTGTAACCTGATCCTTCAGATTGTCACAGGAGAGTTATGACACAGTCTAACATATGATGTAGCACACATATTTAACAACACAGTCTACATATGATGTAACACACATATTTAATTACCCAGTCTACATATGATATAACACACATGTATGATGTAACACACATATTTAACTACCCAGTCTACATATGATGTAACACACATATTTAATTACCCAGTCTACATATGATGTAACACACATGTATGATGTAACACACATATTTAACTACCCAGTCTACATATGATGTAACACACATATTTAACTACCGAGTCTAAATATGATGTAACACACATATTTAATTACCCAGTCTACATATGATGTAACACACATGTATGATGTAACACACATATTTAACAACCAGTCTACATATGATGTAACACACATATGTAATTACCCAGTCTACATATGATATAACACACATGTATGATGTAGCACACATATTTAACAACACAGTCTACATATGATGTAACACTCATGTATGATGTAACACACATATTTAACTACCCAGTCTACATATGATATAACACACATGTATGATGTAGCACACATATTTAACTACCCAGTCTACATATGATGTAACACACATATTTAATTACCCAGTCTACATATGATATAACACACATGTATGATGTAGCACACATATTTAACTACCCAGTCTACATATGATATAACACACATGTATGATGTAACACACATATTTAACTACCCAGTCTACATATGATGTAACAAACATATTTAACTACCCAGTCTACATATGATATAACATACATGTATGATGTAACACACATATTTAATTACCCAGTCTACATATGATGTAACACACATATTTAACTACCCAGTCTACATATGATATAACATACATGTATGATGTAACACACATATTTAATTACCCAGTCTACATATGATGTAACACACATATTTAATTACCCAGTCTACATATGATGTAACACACATATTGTCAACGTTATCATTGGTAGCAGGAAAGGGGCAGAGTCAAATTGCAGGAGACTGAGGTCTGTTCAACACAGATGTTTTATTAAACACTGTGTAAAATAAAGTAGCCACAAGGCAAGGTGCGCCAAAACACACGATAGGAGAACAACTCCAAAGTTCAAAATGCACGGGGCGCAGCCCGGCAATCTCAATATAAGATTCAAGTACGCTGTGTAGGAAAAGGCAGCGTAAAACACTAACTGTACACACTCATGACATGTAATAATCCTGCACGAATTCTCGAACAAAAAGGACAAACTAAATACCCCCCACTAATGACAAACAAGGAACAGGTGCGGAACAAGACAGACAAAACCAAAAGACACAGAAACACAGATCGGTGGCAGCTAGTAGGCCGGCGACGACGACCGCCGAGCACCGCCCGACCGGGGAGGGGCGCCACCTTCTGTGGATACTGTGACATATTTAACTACCCAGTCTAACATATTTTTAAAAAATACGGATACATACATAATCAGGTAATGACTACAGATATGATTTCAGTAGATATCCATATTAAATGATATTAATCCTTGTATGTCTGATCGAAATGGGCTAAATCTGACTCAGGATCAATGTCCAGCGCCCAAATTATTTGACATGTTCAGGCTCAGAAAAGCATCTTGCTTCTTCACATGAAGGTAACATATCTGAGCGTACATTTACACCACATTCAGTAGTAAGATACAAGGCACGGAAGGGCAAACATCGTCATATTTAATCCAAGTTACTATTTACAAAGCAAGTCTCTGCTATTACTGCTTAAAGCATACATCATATACAATTCAGAGCCTCAAAGACAACACATGTTTTTCTGTAAAGACACAAGTGCAGGTCAATCTATGCTCATTTATTTAGAAAAAAATTAAAGTTGTGCACCCTCAGTACCCCTGCCTGCCCTGTTTGTATTGGATGATGGCTATGATGGGAGCCAATAGGGTCGTCAGCAGCGGTCCCTCACAGTCCGGACCTAAAATGGTGGTTGGGTTGGTCTGTGATCCATTCCAAACTGTCAATGTGTAAATCATGAATCAAAATTGTGTCGATATTGCAAGAAAATATTCACTTAACTAACTCTTTACCTGCTTCATTCATGATGAGAAAACTAATTGGAACAAGCTAGCTAACTAGCCACATCGCTAGTTAGTTAGCTAGTTAAGTTAGTTAGCTAGGTTATATTAATAACCAGTAATACTAAATACGCCTAAACGTTTTACATTTTAGCTGTCACTTTGAGATTTGTTCTGGGGTAAAATTTCGTTATTTGTTAGCTAGCAAGGCTACCAGTTAACTTTTACCCCCTTATCAAGCCTAGCTAGCTTTGCTTTACCATGAACTTCTTGGGGGTATTTTCTAAACAGCTTCTCACCTCTTTGTTTTTCCAGTTATCAGTTGAACCACACGTCATTTACATACTCATTTGTGGCATCCAAATGAAACAATAACAGTTGGATTAACAAAGGTGAGTCTTGTGGCTAAGCTAACAGTTACAATGCTTTTAGCTTGCGGTTTTGCGTGCCTTTATGCAGAGCGAATACAACAATTATAGTCTCTGAAATAATTATATGGATTTCATATTTGTCCAATTATTAAGCATGTGCTGAAACCTCAGAAATGCATCAGAAATTGCCCTTATTTTCAGCATCTCAAAAAGCATATCAAGATCCAGAATATAGGCCTCAGCCAAGATAATCATATGTGGAATCAATATAGCTTCATATCTTGAATGTGCTGAGCAAACACAGATATGCAATGTACAGTGCCTTCAGAAGCTATTTATAACAATAACAATAACCCTTGACTTATTCCACATTTTGTTGTGTTACAGCCTGAACTCAAAATGGATAAAATTGTTTTTCTCTTAAACATTAAATACAGAAATATCTAATTTGCAAAAGTATTCACACCCCTGAGTCAATACTTTGTAGAAGCACCTTTGGCAGCGATTACAGCTGTGATTCTTTCTGGGTAAGTCTCTGAGAGCTTTCCACACCTGGATTGTGCAACATTTGCCACACAATTCTTCACGCAATATCGAATTGGTTGTTGATCATTGATAGACAACAATTTGCAGATCTTGAAATATATTTTTTAACTAGATTTAAGTCAAACGTGCAACTCGGCCACTCAGGAACATTCACTGTCTTCTTGGTAAGCAACTCCAGTGTAGATTTGGCCTTGTGTGTTTTAGGTTATTGTCCTGCTGAAAGGTGAATTCATCTCCCAGGATCTGGTGGAAAGCAGACTGAACCAGGTTTTCCTATAGAATACTGCTTGTGTTTAGATCCATTCTGTTTCTTTTTTATCCTGAAGAACTCCTCAGTCCTTAATGATTACAATCGCACCCATAACATGATGCAGCCACCACTATGCTTGAAAATATGATGAGTAGTTCTCAGTAGTGTGTTGTATTGGATTTGCCCCAAACATAACACTTTGTATTCAGGATAAAAAGTGAATTGCTTTGCCATATTTTTTTGCAGTATTACTTCAGTGCCTTGTTGCAAACAGGATGCATGTTATGGAAAATGTTTTATTCTGTACAGACTTCTATTTCACACTGTCAATTAGGTTAGTATTGTGGAGTAACTACAATGTTGTTGATCCATCCTCAACATTGAGGCGCGGGAGCCCGACAAGCCGGCTGAGGCTCGTCACCAACAAAAAAACTAAAAAACTCCCTGATGCTTCCAATTGTGGTGTCTGCATTCTGTAACGGTTCTGTGACTACAGAAGCTGCGAGACGGGAAGCAAGTACAGGATGAAGATTTAATAATAAATAGACATGAAACTAAACAAGGACAGCATCTGGACAAGAGAAACAAAACAGCATCAATGCGGGAATGAAACTGAGGAAGTGACAGATATAGGGGAGGGAATCAATGACGTGATCGAGTCCAGGTGAGTCCGATGAAGCGCATAACAATGGTTTACAGGTGTGCGTAATGATGCAGCCTGGCGACCTCAAGCACCAGAGAGGGGGAGCAGGCGTGACAGAGAGGGTGTATTGATTTCTTTATTTAATTTGAACCTTTATTTAACTAGGCAAGTCAGTTAAGAACAAATTCTTATTTACAATGACGGCCTACCAGGGAACAGTAGATTAATTGCCTTGTTCTGCCAGATTTTTGCCTTGTCAGCTCGATCCAGCAACCTTTATGTTACTGGCCCAACGCTTTAATCGCTACCTGCAACCCCTTGATACACCATCCAAAGTGTAATTAATAACTTCAGCTCAAAGGGATATTCAACGTCTGCTTTTTGAACTGGTTTTGTACTTTTACCCCCTTTTCTCCCCAAATTCATGATATCCAGTTGGTAGTGACAGTCTTGTCCCATTGCTGCAATTCCCATGCGGACTCGGGAGAGGTGAATGTCGAGAGCCATGCGTCCTCCTAAACACGACCCCGCCAAGCCACACTGCTTCTTGACACACTGCTCGCTTATTAACACGGAATCCAGCCGCACCAATGTGTCGGAGGAAACACTGTCCAGCTGGCTGTCGAAGGTGTTCTATGTTGTTTCTAGTTGGTCTATTTCTATGTGGTGTTTATTGGGTTGACCTTCAATTGGATGCAGCTGCTTCTCGTTGCCTCTGATTGAAGGTCCTATTTATAGGGGTGTTTGTTCTATGGGGGTTTGTGGGTAGTTATTTCCTGGTTTAGTGTTTGTTGCACCTGACGGGACTGTTTGGAGTCGTTTGTTTTTGTACACGTGTTTATTTGGTTTTTCCTTCTTCAATAATAAAAAAGAAGATGAGTATCCCTTTTCCTGCTGCGTTTCGGTCCACTCCTTACGACAATCGTGACAGTAATGATGCTGTATTGATCAGATGTGTTCTGATGTTGTATTGATCAGATGTGTTCAGATGTTGTATTGATCAGATGCGTTCTGATGTTGTATTGATCAGATGTGTTCTGTAATGATTTTGTATTGATCAGGTGTGTTCTGTAATGATGTTGTATTGATCAGATGTGTTCTGTAATGATGTTGTATTGATCAGATGTGTTCTGTAATGATGTTGTATTGATCAGATGTGTTCTGATGTTGTATTGATCAGATGTGTTCTGTAATGATTTTGTATTGATCAGATGTGTTCTGTAATGATGTTGTATTGATCAGATGTGTTCTGATGTTGTATTGATCAGATGTGTTCTGTAATGATTTTGTATTGATCAGATGTGTTCTGTAATGATGTTGTATTGATCAGATGTGTTCTGATGTTGTATTGATCAGATGTGTTCTGTAATGATGTTGTATTGATCAGATGTGTTCTGATGTTGTATTGATCAGGTGTGTTCTGTAATGATGTTGTATTGATCAGGTGTGTTCTGTAATGATGTTGTATTGATCAGATGTGTTCTGTAATGATGTTGTATTGATCAGATGTGTTCTGTAATGATGTTGTATTGATCAGATGCGTTCTGATGTTGTATTGATCAGATGTGTTCTGTAATGATGTTGTATTGATCAGGTGTGTTCTGTAATGATGTTGTATTGATCAGATGTGTTCTGATGTTGTATGGATCAGATGTGTTCTGTAATGATTTTGTATTGATCAGGTGTGTTCTGTAATGATGTTGTATTGATCAGGTGTGTTCTGATGTTGTATTGATCAGGTGTGTTCTGATGTTGTATTGATCAGGTGTGTTCTGTAATGATGTGTTGATCAGATGTGTTCTGATGTTGTATTGATCAGGTGTGTTCTGTAATGATGTTGTATTGATCAGGTGTGTTCTGTAATGATGTTGTATTGATCAGGTGTGTTCTGTAATGATGTTGTATTGATCAGATGTGTTCTGATGTTGTATTGATCAGATGTGTTCTGTAATGATGTTGTATTTATCAGATGTGTTCTGTAATGATGCTGTATTGATCAGGTGTGTTCTGTAATGATGTTGTATTGATCAGATGTGTTCTGTAATGATGTTGTATTGATCAGATGTGTTCTGTAATGATGTTATATTGATCAGGTGTGTTCTGTAATGATGTTGTATTGATCAGGTGTGTTCTGTAATGATGTTGTATTGATCAGATGCGTTCTGATGTTGTATTGATCAGGTGTGTTCTGTAATGATGTTGTATTGATCAGGTGTGTTCTGTAATGATGTTGTATTGATCAGGTGTGTTCTGTAATTATGTTGTATTGATCAGGTGTGTTCTGTAATGATGTTGTGTTGATCAGATGTGTTCTGATGTTGTATTGATCAGGTGTGTTCTGTAATGATGTTGTATTGATCAGGTGTGTTCTGTAATGATGTGTTGATCAGATGTGTTCTGATGTTGTATTGATCAGATGTGTTCTGTAATGATGTTGTATTGATCAGGTGTGTTCTGTAATGATGTTGTATTGATCAGATGTGTTCTGATGTTGTATTGATCAGATGTGTTCTGTAATGATGTTATATTGATCAGGTGTGTTCTGTAATGATGTTGTATTGATCAGGTGTGTTCTGTAATGATGTTGTATTGATCAGGTGTGTTCTGTAATGATGTTGTATTGATCAGGTGTGTTCTGTAATGATGTGTTTGTCAGTTGTGTTCTTTATCATCAAATTAATTTGGAAGACATTACACAGCACTGGGGAAAAGTGTACATATCAGGTAATATCTTTACATGACGTTTTTGATATTCTATGGAATGCATGTTCGATGTATATTTTGAGTTTTGTGGATTTGCACCAAATCCTGGCTTTCTGAATCCAGATGTATCTTTTAGAGATACAGTATCAGGGGGTAAATGTACTAAATATATGCTAATTACCAGAAATATATCTAAACCTAGAAATACATTCATACAAAATTGATAGTTACTTTTATATTTATAAGAATTAAGTTGATATTTTGCTATTCCAGTTTTTTTTATAATAGTTTGTTGTTGGGTTCCAAATGACCCCAGTGTGTAGTTCATGTATGTAAAATATGTTAGCAGTATGATGGTTAATACATTTCTCTAACCCTTTCTAACCCGTAGCCATGTAACATATCTACCCAAATATATTTTTCAATACTGCATCAAGAGGGAAACTTTGTGTTACAAAACAAGCAGACAAAAATAAAAACTATAGAAATAATATTATTTTGTTCATGGAGACACGTGTCCTTTCATCCATACAGCCGCATTTCAACTGTCCATCCTTTTATCCATACAGCCGCAGTTCAACTGTCCATCCGTTTATCCACACAGCCGCAGTTCAACTGTCCATCCGTTTATCCATACAGCCGCAGTTCAACTGTCCATCCATTCATCCATACAGCCGCAGTTCAACTGTCCATCCATTCATCCATACAGCCGCAGTTCAACTGTCCATCCATTCATCCATACAGCCGCATTTCAACTGTCCATCCGTTTATCCACACAGCCGCAGTTCAACTGTCCATCCATTCATCCATACAGCCGCAGTTCAACTGTCCATCCATTCATCCATACAGCCGCAGTTCAACTGTCCATCCATTCATCCATACAGCCGCATTTCAACTGTCCATCCGTTTATCCACACAGCCGCAGTTCAACTGTCCATCCATTCATCCATACAGCCGCATTTCAACTGTCCATCTGTTTATCCATACAGCCGCAGTTCAACTGTCCATCCGTTTATCCACACAGCCGCAGTTCAACTGTCCATCCGTTTATCCACACAGCCGCAGTTCAACTGTCCATCCATTCATCCATACAGCCGCAGTTCAACTGTCCATCCATTCATCCATACAGCCGCATTTCAACTGTCCATCCGTTCATCCATACAGCCGCATTTCAACTGTCCATCTGTTTATCCACACAGCCGCAGTTCAACTGTCCATCCATTCATCCATACAGCCGCATTTCAACTGTCCATCTGTTTATCCACACAGCCGCAGTTCAACTGTCCATCCATTCATCCATACAGCCGCAGTTCAACTGTCCATCTGTTTATCCATACAGCCGCATTTCAACTGTCCATCCGTTTATCCACACAGCCGCAGTTCAACTGTCCATCCATTCATCCATACAGCCGCAGTTCAACTGTCCATCTGTTTATCCACACAGCCGCAGTTCAACTGTCCATCCATTCATCCATACAGCCGCAGTTCAACTGTCCATCCGTTTATCCATACAGCCGCAGTTCAACTGTCCATCCATTCATCCATACAGCCGCAGTTCAACTGAAATGAAACCATAAACGTGTTTGTAAAATCGACTGTCTGAAGTCCTGGTTAAACCTTTTTTGTTGTTGTTGTGTGTCTGAGCCTGTTGCCGTGGAAACAAATTGTGTCTCTTATCTGCCCTCTGCGTCCGTGTTGGTCCCTCCCCGTATGCAAATTAATCCAACCTTCCTTGGACCTCCCTTATGACAGAAGCTGTTTAAAATGGACAGAAAACAGCACACCTTCATAGTCACTATTTTACTCTCATCATTACAGCCTATATTTGTTATTGAGCGGTTTAAGACTGGACTTAATAGGCTACCGTCCCAATATCCTCGATCTGTATTAATAAATATAATTTAATATTTCCTCCTGTTTTAAGAAAAAAGAGTCAAACAGCTTTGTAGTCCTAGGTGCATTGGTTGTGTCTTTAAGAAGAATTAGCATACCAAACGTTTGTATTGAGAATAGCCTCTATTATAAGAACCTATAGCAAAATGCACGGTTAAATTATGAAAATGTATATAAAATGCAATGGAGCATGCATTTAATGCAAATACTATGGCTTTAAAAAGGAGTAAAGAGTAAATAAATAAAAAATTGCCTAAAGATTCCTTTGTATTTGTACATAATACTGGACTCAAGCTTACAGAAGGCTATGTGCCTTGACGCATCAGTTTGGACTTATATTCTGCACTTTAATGTTAGCGATTTGTCTGGAAAAAAATGCTCAAAGATTCACAGAATGTAGTATAATATAATAAAATTGGAAAGGGATTGCATTATAACGCTGGAGTCCAGTTCTCATTTAATACATGCCTAAACAGTAGCAAAGGGAAAACGATGACAAATGCTGGAAGAACAACAATGGTTTGGTATCCTCCTGATAATTCAGTAATAACAGAGTCTCATCGAGGTACAGACTGATATATAGATAGATAGACTGATATACTAGAGTTACTGAACTGCAAATGTATTGGGGATGCATGGGATGGACTATGATGGAGTCACAGCAGAAGAGAGCAGTGCAAGTGTACGCCCCCTATACCTTTAAATATTTCCTTTTACAACTTTTCCAAATGCGGTATTATATTGTTTTATACTGTATTATAAACTGGGTGTTTCGAGCCCTGAATGCTGATTGGCTGACAGCCATGGTATATCAGGCCGTACACCACGGGTACACCAGAACATGTATTTGTTTTCTAGTCTAATTACATTGGTGAGGAGTTTATCACAGCAATAAGGAACTTCGGGGGGTTTGTGGTATTTTGCTTTGTGTGTTCCGTCGTACATAAGAACAGCCCTTAGCTGTGGTATAATGGCCATATACCACATCTCCTCGGGCCTTATTGCTTAAAAAAATACAACTGTATTATGCTGTATGATACTGTATTATACTATATTATACCACTGTATTATACTGTATTATACCACTGTATTATACTGTATTATACTATATTATACCACTGTATTATACTATATTATACCACTGTATTATACTGTATTATACCACTGTATTATACTGTATTATACTATATTATACCACTGTATTATACTGTATTATACTATATTATACCACTGTATTATACTGTATTATACTATATAATACCACTGTATTATACTGTATTATACTATATAATACCACTGTATTATACTGTATTATACTGTATTATACCACTGTATTATACTGTATTATACTATATTATACCACTGTATTATACTGTATTATACTATATTATACCACTGTATTATACTGTATTATACTATATTATACCACTGTATTATACTGTATTATACTGTATTATACCACTGTATTATACTGTATTATAAACTGTGTGGTTCGAGCCCTGAATGCTGATTGGCTGACATGCATGGTATATCAGACTGCATACCATGGGTATGACAAAACATTTAGTGTTATTTCTCTAATTACGTTGGTAACCAGTTTATAATAGCAATAAGGCACCTCAGGGGTTTGTGGTATATTTCCAATATACCACGGCCAAGGGCTGTGTCCAGAACAGCCTTTACCCGTGGTATATTGGATATATACCACACGCCCTCTGGCCTTATTGCTTAATTATACCACTGATTTATATGGTATTATACTGTATTATACTGTATTATACCACTGCATTATACTGTATTATACTGTATTATACCACTGCATTATACTGTATTATACTGTATTATACCACTGTATTATACTGTATTATACTTTATTATACCACTGTATTATACTGTATTATACTTAATTATACCACTGCATTATATGGTATTATACTGTATTATACCACTGCATTATATGGTATTATACTGTATTATACCACTGTATTATACTGTATTATACTTAGTTATACCACTGCATTATATGGTATTATACTGTATTATACCACTGTATTATACTGTATTTTACTTAATTATACCACTGCATTATATGGTATTATATTGTATTATACTTTATTATACCACAGTATTATACTGTATTATACTTTATTAAAACACTGTATTATACTGTATTATACCATATTATACCACTGTATTATACTATATTATACCACTGTATTAAACTGTATTATACCATATTATACCACTGTATTATACTGTATTATTTCATTGTATTATACTGTATTATACCCCTGTATTATACTTTATTATACTGTATTATACAACTGTATTACACTGTATTAACTGTGTTATACCTTATTATGCTGTATTATAACTCTGTATGATACTGTATTATATCCCTGTATTATACTTTATTATACCTCATTATACTGTATTCTACTGTGTTATAATGTGTTGTACTATATTATACTGTATTAACTGTGTTATACTGCATTATATTGTATTGACTGTATTATACTGTATTATTTTGTATTAAGTGTATAATACTGTATGATACTGTATGCACTGTATCATACTGTATTAACTGAAGTGTACTGTATTAACTGTTTCATACTGTATTAATTGTATTTTACTGTTTTATATTGTGTTATACTGTATTAACTCTATTAACTGTACCATACTGTAGTAATTGTATTATATTGTATTAACTGTATTATACTGTATTAACTGTATCATACTGCATTAATTGTATTATACTGTATTAACTGCATCATACTGCATTAATTGTATTATACTGTATTAACTGTATAATACTGTATTAACTGTATCATACTGTATTAACTGTATCATACTGTATTACATGTGTAATACTCAAATCCAATTTATTTATATAGCCCTTCGTACATCAGCTGATATCTCAAAGTGCTGTACAGAAACCCAGCCTAAAACCCCAAACAGCAAGCAATGCATGTGAAAGAAGCACGGTGGCTAGGAAAAACTCCCTAGGAAAAACTCCCTAGAAAGGCCAAAAACCTAGGAAGAAACCTAGAGAGGAACCAGGCTATGAGGGGTGGCCAGTCCTCTTCTGGCTGTGCCGGGTGGATATTATAACAGAACATGGTCAAGATGTTAAAATGTTAAAATGTTCATAAATGACCAGCATGGTCAAATAATAATAATCATAGTAGTTGTCGAGGGTGCAACAAGCACGTCCGGTGAACAGGTCAGGGTTCCATAGCCGCAGGCAGAACAGTTGAAACTGGAGCAGCAGCACGGCCAGGTGGACTGGGGACAGCAAGGACTCATCATGCCAGGTAGTCCTGAGGCATGGTCCTAGGGCTCAGGTCCTCCGAGAGAAAGACAGAAAGAGAGAAAGAGAGAATTAGAGAGAGCATATTTAAATTCACACAGGACACCGGATAAGACAAGAGAAATACTCCAGATGTAACAGACTGACCCTAGCCCCCCGACACATAAACTACTGCAGCATAAATACTGGAGGCTGAGACAGGAGGGGTCAGGAGACACTGTGTTATACCACTGTGTTATAATGCATTATAATGTATTATACCACTGTATTATACTATATTATACTGTAATATACCACTGTAATATAATGTATTATATCACTGTATTATACTTTATGATACTGTATTATACTGTGCTAGAATGTGTTATACTGTATTATACTGTGCTATAATGAGTTATACTGTATTATACTGTATTAACTGTGTTATACTGTATTATACTGTATTACCTGTGTTATACTCTATTATACTGTATTATACTGTTATACCGCTGTATTATACTGTATTAACTGTGTTATACCGCTATATTATACTGTATTATACTGTATTTTACCGTATTATACTGTATTATATCTCTGTATTATACTGTATTAACTGTGTTATACTGTATTATACTGTGTTATACTGTTTTGACTGTATTATACTGTATTATATCCCTGTATTATACTGTATTATACTATGTTATAATGTAATATACTGTATTATACTGTGTTATACTGTGTTAACTGTATTATACTGTATTATATCCCTGTATTATTTTCATTCCTGATACTGTAACTGAATTAGACTAGTCACATTACCCAAAAGTTGATGAAGCACTCAGCAATTTTCCCTCAATATTGCATTTTACGTTTACTTTTGACATTGTAGTCTATTCCGACATTTAGACATTAGCAATCTAAGTAACGTAATAAACAAAATCCAATAAAAATCTGTCAATTTAACCTAGAGACGTCAGTTATTTTTACATGGAGTGCGTCTCAATCCAGTGCATCCGCCTTCTGCATCGGCAGTGGAAAGTGGCAGAGCTACAGTGCTTTTTGTCAGACCAGGAGACATCCCGAAAATCGGTCTACTCACGAAAACGTCTCTAGCATCCGCGAACGGTTCTCTATTTTTACTTTATGACTTTTGTTGACTGTTTTATTAGACCACTGGCAGAACAGCTCCCCTCCTTTGTAAAGGACACAAGCACTACTCTGAACGCAGACTCCTCTGAACGCAGAGTAGGTGAACTGATGATCTCCGCACTTGTGATTCCCACCGTGAAGCATGGAAGAGGAGGTGTGATTGTGTGGGGGTGCCTTTCTGGTAACACTGTCAGTGATATATTTAGAATTCAAGGCACGCTTAACCAGCATGGCTACCACAGCAGTCTGCAACGATACGCCATCCCATCTGGTTTGCGCTTAATGCGACTATCATTTGTTTTTCAACAGGACATTGATCCAACACACCTCCAGGCTGTGTAAGGGCTATTTGACCAAGAAGGAGAGAGTGATGGAATACTGCATCAGATGACCTGGCCTCCACAATCACCCCACCTTAACCCAATTGAGATGGTTTGGGATGAGTTGGCCCACAGAGTAAAGGAAAAGTAGCTAACAAGTGCTCAGCATATGTGGGAACTCCTTCAAGACTGTTGGAAAAGCATTCCAGGTGAAGCTGGTTGCGAGAATAGCAAGAGTGTGCAAAGCTGTCATCAAGGCAAAGGGTGGCCAGTTTGAAGAATCTAAAATATATTTTGATTTGTTTAACACTTTTTTTTGTTATCACAGTACATGATTCCATATGTGTTATTTCATAGTTTTGATGTCTTAACTATTATTCTACAATGTAGAAAATAGTACAAATAAATAAAAACCCTTGAATTAGTAGGTGTGTCCAAACTTTTGACAGCTAACTAGTACGCTGAACAAAAATATAAACGCAACATGTAAAGTGTTGGTCCCATGTTTCATGAGCTGAAATAAAAGATCCCAGAAATGTTCCATACACACAAAAAGCTTATTTCAAATGTTGTGCACAAAAGTGTTTACATCCCTGTTAATAATGAGCATTTCTCCATTGCCAAGATAATCCACCACCCGACAGGTGTTTCATATCAATAATCTGATTAAACAGCATGATCATTACAAAGGTGCACACTGTGCTGTGGACAATAAAAAGGCCACTCTAAAATGTACAGTTTCGCCACACAACACAATGCCACAGATGTTGTTTTAGGGAATTTGGCAGTACGTCCAACCGGCCTCACAACCAGACCATGTGTATGGCATTGTGTGGGCGAGTGGTTTGCTGATGTCTATGTTGTGAACAGAGGGCCCCATGGTGGCGGTGGAGAATGGGCAGGCATAAGCTACAGACAATGAACACAATTTTATCGATGGCAATGTGAATATACAGCAATACAGTGAGGAGATCCTGAGGACCATTGTGAGGGAATTAAAAAAAAATGTTTTATCTGTGACCAACAGATGATTATCTGTATCCCCAGTCATGTGAAATCCATGAATCCTAATAGAGTTTAGTAAAATCTTTGAAATTGTTACATGTTGAGTTATATACACTGCTCAAAAAAATAAAGGGAACACTAAAATAACACATCCTAGATCTGAATGAATGAAATAATCTTATTAATTACTTTTTTCTTTACATAGTTGAATGTGCTGACAACAAAATCACACAAAAATAATCAATGGAAATCCAATTTATCAACCCATGGAGGTCTGGATTTGGAGTCACACTCAAAATTAAAGTGGAAAACCACACTACAGGCTGATCCAATTTTGATATAATGTCCTTAAAACAAGTCAAAATGAGGCTCAGTAGTGTGTGTGGCCTCCACGTGACTGTATGACCTCCCTACAACGCCTGGGCATGCTCCTGATGAGGTGGCGGATGTCCTCCTGAGGGATCTCCTCCCAGACCTGGACTAAAGCATCCGCCAACTCATGGACAGTCTGTGGTGCAACGTGGTGTTGGTGGATGGAGCGAGACATGATGTCCCAGATGTGCTCAATTGGATTCAGGTCTGGGGAACAGGCGGGCCAGTCCATAGCATCAATGCCTTCCTCTTGCAGGAACTGCTGACACACTCCAGCCACATAAGGTCTAGCATTGTCTTGCATTAGGAGGAACCCAGGGCCAACCGCACCAGCATATGGTCTCACAAGGGGTCTGAGGATCTCATCTTGGTACCTAATGGCAGTCAGGCTACCTCTGGCGAGCACATGGAGGGCTGTGCGGCCCCCCAAAGAAATGCCACCCCACACCATGACTGACCCACCGCCAAACCGGTCATGCTGGAGGATGTTGCAGGCAGCAGAACGTTCTCCACGGCGTCTCCAGACTCTGTCATGTCTGTCACATGCTCAGTGTGAACCTGCTTTCATCTGTGAAGAGCACAGGGCGCCAGTGGCGAATTTGCCAATCTTGGTGTTCTCTGGCAAATGCCAAATGTCCTGCACGGTGTTGGGCTGTAAGCACAACCCCCACCTGTGGACGTCGGCCCTCATACCACCCTCATGGAGTCTGTTTCTGTCCAATTGAGCAGACACATGCACATTTGTGGCCTGCTGGAGGTCATTTTGCAGGGCTCTGGCAGTGCTCCTCCTTGCACAAAGGCGGAGGTAGCGGTCCTGCTGCTGGGTTGTTGCCCTCCTACGGCCTCCTCCACATCTCCTGATGTACTGGCCTGTCTCCTGGTAGCGCCTCCATGCTCTGGACACTATGCTGACAGACAGAGCAAACCTTCTTGCCACAGCTCGCATTGATGTGCCATCCTGGATGAGCTGCACTACCTGAGCCACTTGTGTGGGTTGTAGACTCCGCCTCATGCTACCACTAGAGTGAAAGCACCGCCAGCATTCAAAAGTGACCAAAACATCAGCCAGGAAGCATAGGAACTGAGAAGTGGTCTGTGGTCCCCACCTGCAGAACCACTCCTTTATTGGGGGTGTCTTGCTAATTGCCTATAATTTCCACCTGTTGTCTATTCCATTTGCACAACAGCATGTGAAATGTATTGTCAATCAGTGTTGCTTCCTAAGTGGACAGTTTGATTTCACAGAAGTGTGATTGACTTGGAGTTTCATTGTGTTGTTTCAGTGTTCCCTTTTATTTTTTTGAGCAGTGTATATATATGTATATATATATATATTTCCTGAGCTTTTTTTAAATCTCCTAGATATAGGACTGACACCAAACCTTATTCAGTATGATTCGTTTTTTGACTGTCTTTTTGTGCCATTTATAAACATTTTATTAAATGGGTTTCTATGGGCTACAGTAGTAAAGGCCAAATTCAATATTTTATCAAATATTTTTGTTATGTATTATTGTTATGCCTAAAGGGCCCCAGATTTCAAAATCAAACAACTAAATGATCCATAGTATGACCTTCTGAAAACGTTTAAATTTAGACCAACAGCAGACTGACAAAAAAATACTGACAACAGTTTACAGACGCACACAAACAACGACTACATCTCATCTGCTCAGACCCAGAAGGTCAAACCTCCATACCTAGTACCTGGTCACACCTCCATCCCTAGTACCTGGTCACACCTCCATCCCTAGTACCTGGTCCCACCTCCATCCCTAGTACCTGGTCACACCTCCATCCCTAGTACCTGGTCCCACCTCCATCCCTAGTACATTTACATTTGTACATTTAAGTCATTTAGCAGACGCTCTTATCCAGAGCGACTTACAGTAGTGAATGCATACATTTAATTTTCATTTCATGCATTTTATATATACATATATATTTTTTTGTACTGGCCCCCCGTGGGAATCGAACCCACAACCCTGGCATTGCAAACACCATGCTCTACCAACTGAGCCACAGGGGGGGCCACCTCCATCCCTAGTACCTGGTCACACCTCCATCCCTAGTCACACCTCCATCCCTAGTACCTGGTCACACCTCCATCCCTAGTACCTGGTCACACCTCCATCCCTAGTACCTGATCACACCTCCATCCCTAGTACCTGGTCACACCTCCATCCCTAGTCACACCTCCATCCCTAGTACCTGGTCACACCTCCATCCCTAGTACCTGGTCACACCTCCATCCCTAGTACCTGATCACACCTCCATCCCTAGTACCTGGTCACACCTCCATCCCTAGTACCTGGTCCCACCTCCATCCCTAGTACCTGGTCACTCCTCCATCCCTAGTAACTGGTCCCACCTCCATCCCTAGTACCTGGTCACACCTCCATCCCTAGTACCTGGTCACACCTCCTTCCCTAGTACCTGGTCCCACCTCCATCCCTAGTACCTGGTCACACCTCCATCGCTAGTACCTGGTCCCACCTCCATCCCTAGTACCTGGTCCCACCTCCATCCCTAGTACCTGGTCCCACCTCCATCCCTAGTACCTGGTCACACCTCCATCCCTTGTCACACCTCCATCCCTAGTACCTGGTCACACCTCCATCCCTAGTACCTGGTCACACCTCCATCCCTAGTACCTGGTCACACCTCCATCCCTATTACCTGGTCACACCTCCATCCCTAGTACCTGGTCCCACCTCCATCCCTAGTACCTGGTCACACCTCCATCCCTAGTCACACCTCCATCCCCATTACCTGGTCACACCTCCATCCCTAGTACCTGGTCACACCTCCATCCCTAGTACCTGGTCCCACCTCCATCCCTAGTACCTGGTCACACCTCCATCCCTAGTCACACCTCCATCCCTAGTACCTGGTCACACCTCCATCCCTAGTACCTGGTCACACCTCCATCCGCAGTACCTGGTCCCACCTCCATCCCTAGTACCTGGTCACACCTCCATCCCTAGTACCTGTTCCCACCTCCATCCCTAGTACCTGGTCACACCTCGATCCCTAGTACCTGGTCACACCTCCATCCCTAGTACCTGGTCACACCTACATCCCTAGTACCTGGTCCCACCTCCATCCCTAGCACCTGGTCACACCTCCATCCCTAGTACCTGGTCATACCTCCATCCCTAGTACCTGGTCCCACCTCCATCCCTAGTTCCTGGTCACACCTCCATCCCTAGTACCTGGTCACACCTCCATCCCTAGTACCTGGTCCCACCTCCATCCCTAGTACCTGTTCCCACCTCCATCCCTAGTACCTGGTCACACCTCCATCCCTAGTCACACCTCCATCCCTAGTACCTGGTCACACCTCCATCCCTAGTACCTGGTCCCACCTCCATCCCTAGTACCTGGTCCCACCTCCATCCCTAGTACCTGTTCCCACCTCCATCCCTAGTACCTGGTCCCACCTCCATCCCTAGTACCTGGTCATACCTCCATCCCTAGTACCTGGTCACACCTCCATCCCTAGTACCTGGTCCCACCTCCATCCCTAGTACCTGGTCCCACCTCCATCCCTAGTACCTGGTCACACCTCCATCCCTATTGCCTGCATTATTGTTTGCCACATGGTCTTAAATTGTTCCAATTTGTTTTTCTCAGTCGCCCATGCTGTTTTAATGTTTAAATAATAAATAATTAGATTCTGCCGTTGTGTTAAGGATGGCGGATTGATTTATTTCTACGTTTTGAGTATACATTTTTTTTAAAGATGAGTGATGAGAAGAGAATCGTCCAGCCCTTTGGGTAATCTCACTACACCCCCATATGCCGTGTCTTGAAATATACAGACAGATGGATTAAAAGTAAATTTACATTGTAATACTTCAGACAGCCAACTTTCTAGCTCTGACCCACAACAAAGATCTAATCCCAATCAGATCTCTATGCGTCTTTTGATTGTCTACACCATTTCGGTACGATACGGCTTAAACTATTTACACATTTCCACAAGGCAAAAAAGTTTAATTAAAAAAAGATTTCTGCACATTTTCCCAGTAAATGACCAAGGTGCCGATGTTCCTTTTAGTGTGATATCTGTCGACAAATGTGAGCACAATCAGAACGTGGACAAGATTAGGACAACTGATCTTGAACCAGGTATAAAAGTGGCTGGAGTCTGTGTGCATCTTGTACACATTCAGACAGATAGTCTTGCTGCCAATTGAAATACCCTGCTCAGCAATTCTGTTCCATAATGTTATCAGAGAGTGTTCATTCTACTGCGTAGCGTGTTGTTTTCTCCACAGACCCAGGCTAGTTAGTATGTTATCAGCTGTTCACAGCATTAAGATGCCATTCAGTTGGACAGACAGCCAAAAAAATGGGACAGAGTATAATCTATACATTTTTCCATCTGCATCAATTCTCCCATTATTAACAGTCGATCGCAAAACCTTTACAATACCGGATCAAAAGTGAATACAAGTTGGTGAACTGTAAGACAAACTGCTTGAAACATGTATTATTAACAAGCATTTCGCTACACACGCAATAACATCTGCTAAATATCTCTATTTGACCAATAATATGGGATTTGATTTGATTTAGGATTGTTTAAAACTCTCTGTCCCCTGGTCACAGAAGGCAGCAGCTTCTCCTCCATGTCAGCAGCATTATGTCCTTATTGGTGTTGGGGAATAGTCCTAATGAGCAGTGCTCTGTTCTTATTGGTGTTGGGGAATAGTCCTAATGAGCAGTGCTCTGTCCTTATTGGTGTTGGGGAATAGTCCTAATGAGCAGTGCTCTGTCCTTATTGGTGTTGGGGAATAGTCCTAATGAGCAGTGCTCTGTCCTTATTGGTGTTGGGGAATAGTCCTAAAGAGCAGTGCTCTGTCCTTATTGGTGTTGGGGAATAGTCCTAATGAGCAGTGCTCTGTCCTTATTGGTGTTGGGGAATAGTCCTAAAGAGCAGTGCTCTGTCCTTATTGGTGTTGGGGAATAGTCCTAATGAGCAGTGCTCTGTCCTTATTGGTGTTGGGGAATAGTCCTAATGAGCAGTGCTCTGTTCTTATTGGTGTTGGGGAATAGTCCTAATGAGCAGTGCTCTGTCCTTATTGGTGTTGGGGAATAGTCCTAATGAGCAGTGCTCTGTCCTTATTGGTGTTGGGGAATAGTCCTAATGAGCAGTGCTCTGTTCTTATTGGTGTTGGGGAATAGTCCTAATGAGCAGTGCTCTGTTCTTATTGGTGTTGGGGAATAGTCCTAATGAGCAGTGCTCTGTTCTTATTGGTGTTGGGGAATAGTCCTAATGAGCAGTGCTCTGTTCTTATTGGTGTTGGGGAATAGTCCTAATGAGAGGTCAGAGAGATCCCAGTTCCCACCTCCATCTCAGAAGTCCCAGTCCCCACCCAAATCTCAGAGTATTTCTCATCATCTGGCAGCTTCTTGGTTCCTGGTATCTAGGTGTTCTTGGTGTTCTAGGAGTTCTAGGTGTTCTAGATGTTCTAGGTATTCAAGGTGTTCTAGGTATTCTACGTGTTCTATGTGTTCTAGGTATTCTAGGTGTTCTAGGTGTTCTAGGTGTTCTAGGTATTCTAGGTGTTCTAGGTGTTCTAGAATAGTGAGATCTAAGTGTTCTAGGTTTTCTAGTTGTTCTAGGTATTCTAGGTGTTCTAGGTGTTCTAGGTAATCTAGGTGTTCTAGGTGTTCTATATGTTCTAGGTATTCTAGGTGTTCTAGGTGTTTAAGGTGTTCTAGGTGTTCTAGAATACTGGGATTTAAGTGTTCTAGGTTTTCTAGGTGTTTTAGGTGTTCTAGGTGTTCAATGTGTTCTAGTTATTCTAGGTGTTCTAGGTGTTCTAGGTATTCTACATGTTCTAGATGTTCTATGTGTTCTAGTTGTTCTAGATGTTCTAGGTATTCTACGTGTTCTAGGTATTCTAGGTGTTCTAGGTATTCTATGTGTTCTATGTGTTCTAGGTATTCTAGGTATTCTAGGTGTTCTAGGTGTTCTAGATGTTCTAGGTATTCTAGGTGTTCTAGATGTGCTATGTGTTCTAGATGTTCTAGGTATTCTAGGTATTCTAGGTGTTCTAGGTGTTCTAGATGTTCTAGGTATTCTAGGTGTTCTAGATGTGCTATGTGTTCTAGATGTTCTAGGTATTCTAGGTGTTCTATGTGTTCTAGGTGTTCTAGGTGTTCTAGGTATTCTAGGTGTTCTAGGTTCTCCATGTCCTCTAGGTATTCTAGGTGTTCTAGGTGTTCTAGGTATTCTAGGTGTTCTAGAATACTGGGATCTAAGTGTTTTAGGTGTTCTAGGTGTTCTAGGGTAATGTGTTCTAGGTGTTCTAGAATACTGGTTTCTAGGTATTATAGGGTCATGTGTTCTAGGTGTTGATAATAGATAACACCCTGAGCATTACCAGGCCGGATGCTTTATAAACAGTCAGACATTATCCTTGTCATTCCTGTGATATAACGAAACAAACCTCAGACCCTCCCTCTCTCTGTGTAAGGGAGGAGACAGTACACCTGTGGTTTATATTCAGCCCTCCAGGCATTTCAGACCCGCTGCAGACCCGTACACACAGATGCAGGTGTAATCTAATATCAATCAAACTTCGTTCTGCTACCTTTAAGCATGTGGTATCACAAAGAGGACTGATAATAAATGAGGGCGTAGCTTTAAGAGCTGCAGGGTCTCAGTCACGATGATGAGGGCAGTAGGTTAAATAATATCATAAACCAACTGTGGCACATGGAGAAATTTCCTCCTGGAGAAACACATGGTGTCACGCCCTGATCTGTTTCACCTGTCCTTGTGCTTGTCTCCACCCCCTCCAGGTGTCACCCATCTTCCCCACTTATCCTCTGTGTATTTATACCTGTGTTTTCTGTCTGTCTGCGCCAGTTCGTCTTGTTTGTTGAAGTCAACCAATGTTTTGTCTCAGCTCCTGGTTTTCCCTCCTGTCTCTCTTTTCCTCGTCCTCCTGGTTTTTGACCCTTGCCTGTCCTGACCTTGTACCCACCCGCCTGACAACTCTGCCCGACCCTGAGCCAGCCTGCCGTCCTGTACCTTCGCTCCACCTCTGGATTACCGACCTCTGCCTGACCTGACCCTGAGCCAGCTTGCCATCCTGTACCTAAACTTTGTTTTCACCAAATGTATCCGCTATCATTTCTTATAACCGACAATACCTTTTGAATATCAGATAAGCAGTTTCTACCCACAATTCAACTTCGACTCATCTGCCCTGGTCTCTTTATGCAATTTTGACCTACTTTTCCTGGTACCCCAAGAGGAAACGCTAGCGTTACAGAGGCAACAAAGGGGGGTGGGATCCTGGTGAGATTAAGGCGAAAGGAAAAACCAGCCACCTCTTCCCTCCATTCTACATTCACTTGATAATAAGATGTATGACCACCGATCGTGGATTTGCTACCAACGGGACTCTTGTAACTGCGATATTCTCTGCTTTTCAGAAACATGGCTTTCAGACAAAATATCCCCCCATGGCTATCCAACTCGATGGATTCTCCATTCAAAGTGTGGACAGGGCAGTAGAGTCAGGGAAACCGAGAGGGGGAGGAGTTTGCCTCTTCGTCAACAACAAATGGTGTTTTGACTCTAGCACAGTGGTAGTCCCGAACCATTGTTCAAACATCTTTGTCACGATTGTCGTCTGGAATGGAGGACCAAAACGCAGCAGGAATGTGGATGCTCATCTTGATTTATTTATAAAATAAAGTGAACACCAAAATACTAAACACGGAAAAAAACGCACGAACAACAAAACAGTCTTGTAAGGCTCACACACGCAAAACAAGAAACAATCTCCCACAAACACTAAACCAAACACATACCCATATATAGGACTCTCAATCAGAGGCAACGAGAAAGCACCTGCCTCCAATTGAGAGTCCAACCCCCCATTAACCTAAACATAGAAATACAACTAACTAGACTAAACATAGAAATACATTAACAAAGAACAGTGCCCAAAAACCCCGGAATACATAAATCAAATACCCTTCTACAAAAACACCACCCCGAACCACATAAAACAAATACCCTCTGCCACGTCCTGACCAAACTACACTAACAAATAACCCTTATACTGGTCAGGACGTGACAATCTTGGAATACCCGATGGTCAAATGTCGACCCCCTTCTGCCTCCCGATGGAGTATTCAGCTGTTATCTTGACTGTTGTATACGTTTCACCTATGGACAAGAAATATAACAAGTTGGTTCTTTACGAACTGCACGAGGCTGTAAACAAGCAGGAAAACTTACAACCAGAGGCTTCCTTCCTTGTCGCCGGCGATTTTAATTCTGTGTCATTAACCTCTCTGGGGACGCTAAGACACTTGATGCCCAACTTCCATCAACACATCTCCAATGCCACTAGGGGTGATAAAGTCCTAGACAACTATCATTCTACCCACAAGTAAGCATAAAAGGCCCTCCCTCGTCCTTCATTCGGGAAAATCAGATCATGACTCCGTACTCCTGCTTCCTGTTTACAAGCAGAAACTCAAACAGGAAGTACCCGTGACTCGCTCAGTTGAGATATGGTCATCAGAATCTGAGATTATATTACAGGACTGCTTTGCTAGCACTGATAGAATAATATTCCCGAGACGCCGCTGAGAACATCGACGCCTCTGTCATCGGCTTCATAAGGAAATGCATTGGCGACGTTGTCCCCACGGTGAGGGTTCGCTGCTTCCCCAATCAAAAGCCCTGGATTAACACAGAGGTTGGTGCTAAACCAAAGGACAGGGCTACCACACACAGGGCTATCACAGACAACCCTGATGCTACGGCCGAGGAAAATAACAAGTACAAGAAGTCCCGCTACGACCTCCTCTAAGCAAAAGGACAATTTAAGATTGAAGTGGAATCATATTACACAAACTCCGATGCTACAGGGGCTACAGACCATTACGCATTACAAAGAAAGACCCAGCCGTGATCTGCTCAATGATGCCTCTCTGACCTGACCAACTCAAGGCATGTCATGCACAGTTCGACGATAACAACACCATACCATGCGTAAGGGCCCCCGCCGAACCAGAGGACTGGGTGATCTCGCTCACTGAGGCCGACGTGAGAAGGTCTTTAATCATGTCAACGCTCGATGAGCCAGACGATATTCCATGGCGCGTTCTCAGAGCATGCTCAGAACAGCTGGCAGGCATATTCACAGTCATTTTCAATCCCAGTCTATAATCCCCACATATTTCAAATTGACCACCATCATTCCTGTTCTCAAGAACTCTAAGTCTTCATGCCACAATGACCACCGCCCTGTAGCGCTCACATCTGTAATCATGAAGTGCTTAAAGAGGCTGGTTATGGCACACATTGACTCCGTCATGCCAGACACTCTAGACCCAGTCCATATTTGCATACCGCTCCAACAGATCCATAAACGAGGCAATCTCAGTTACGCTCCACACTACCTTCACCCACCTAGATAAGAGAGATATCTACGTGAGAATATCTACGTGAGAATATCTACGTGAGAATATCTACGTGAGAATGCTGTTCATTGACTACAGCTCAGTGTTCAACATCATTATCCCCTCCAAGCTTGTCACCATCCACATCAATGGGACTGCAGTGGAGAGGGTCTGGAGCTTCAAGTTCCTCGGGGTCCACTCACATGCGTACAGTTGTGAAGAAGGCGTGACAGCACCTTTTCCCCCTCAGGAGGTTAAAAAAAAGTTTGGCATAGGTCCTCTGTATCAGGTGGTTGGATTTTGCGGGCCTTCGTACCACACTGCCTGATATATATATATATATTCTGGATGTCAGGCAGCTTGGCCATATTGATGTACTGGGCTGTCCACACCACCCTCTGTAACGCCATGCAATGGAGCGAGGTGCTTCTGCCATACCAGGAAGTGACGCAGTTAGTCAAGATGCTGTCAATGGTACAGCTGTTTAACTTTTTGAGGATATGAGGGCCTACGACAATCTTTTTTCAACCTTCAGAGGGGGAAGAGGCGTCTGTTGAGCCTTCTTCGCGACTGTGCGAGTTTGTTAGGACTATTTTAAGTCTTTAGTGATTCTACTCTCCTCTCCCCTCATCTCTCTCTCTCTCCTCAACTCCCCAGTCCTCTCTCATTTCCTCTCCCCTCCTCACTTCTCTCCCCTTCTCCTCTCCCTCTCACTCTCTCTGCTTGGATATTGGACAGAGGAGATTGGATAGGCTTTGCTTCATATCTTTTATGCATGCTCAGATTCTTAAACACACCACATAAAATGACTTGACACATAATCAAACAGTCTTGCTGTGGATCCCTGATGAGTTAGATCAGCATGCAAGCATCAGCAGAACGGGAACAAAGACAGGATACCTTGACAGGAATGGAGGTGTGTTGTTCGCCTAAAGGACATTCCAAGTGTATGTCGAATTCAATTGAATTAAATTGAATTGGGTGAAGAAAAAAACAAACATTCATCAAGCAAGATGCATTGGAGCCCAGAGGATACCACTTCAAAGCATTCATTCAAATATTTATTTACAAGTGTTCCTCGCTGGTAAAACAACTAACACACTAAATGAAAGAAAACACCCGCCCTCGACATCAGGTGGGAGAAACACGCTTCGTGGAACATTTCTTCATAATTTCTTCAGAATCTGCGACTGCAGGTCTCTGAGATGTAAAAGGTTTAACGACTTAGCCTGTTCAGGCTGAGGGAAATCCATGGTGAGAGAAGTCTCCATCCTCAACAGCAATCACGCAAAAAAATAATGCATAAATAAATCACGGGTGGTATTAACCATGTGCTAAATTATCTTTAATTAATCTTTTCCACTTCAGTTTAATTTAATCCAGAGGAGGGGTTAATGGGATCACACCTAAAGGATTCATTATAGATCACACCCGGTGTTGCCTCTGATAAAGCATTCGCCTTATAGAAATAATTTACTTTGACTGACGTAACCTTTATTGTGTTTTCTGTGTTGCAATTTCAGGGTTGGGTCTCTTTAGTTTCAAGCCTAAACAACATATAATATTTCTCCTGCTCTCTTATCTGTCAACATGGTCTCATTAGATTACCAGTATGTAAAAATGCTGACATAGGCCTACAGGCATTTATATATTTATTTTCATTTTATTAAACCTTTATTTAGTCAGGGGGAGTCTCATTTAGATCAAAGTATACTTCTTTTTTTTTTTTAAAGGAGCCCTGCATACAAGACCAAGCAAATACAGAGTAAAAGTTACACACAGATACTACAATCAAGGCAGGTGTGACGGGATTGTGTAGAGGTAGGTGAAGGAGTCAAGCGCAGGAGAGCAGAGATGTCCGAGATGTCGGTATTTAATAGGCAAGTCCCATAAACATACAGGTCAGGTACAATACCAAAACAAACGCTCTTAACAACAGAGAAAACCAGTTACTCACGGAAGGAGGGAAACAAAAAAAACAACACTCCTAAACTTATACACACTAGGTATAATACGTGAGAACCAATAAGGCACAACCTTAGCAAACAACATCACAATGAACAATCCCGCACAAACCTAGGCAGGCAAACAGGGGTATTTATACAAACAGAAATTAAGGCAAATAAAAAACAGGTGTGAAAGAACCACAGACAAAACAAACGGAAAAGGAAAAAGGGATCGGTGATGACTAGTAGGCCGGCGCCGCCGACCGCCGAGCGCCGCCCGAACAGGGAGAGGAACCACCTTCGGTGGAAGTCGTGACAGCAGGAGCATAATAAATACACAAAGAATTCAAAAAACACAATCATAAAAGGTGACATGTAGCCTAGCGGTTAAGCCTAGTGGTGAATCATAAAAGGTGACATGTAGCCTAGCGGTTAAGCCTAGTGGTGAATCATAAAAGGTGACATGTAGCCTAGCGGTTAAGCCTAGTGGTGAATCATAAAAGGTGACATGTAGCCTAGCGGTTAAGCCTAGTGGTGAATCATAAAAGGTGACATGTAGCCTAGCGGTTAAGCCTAGTGGTGAATCATAAAAGGTGACATGTAGCCTAGCGGTTAAGCCTAGTGGTGAATCATAAAAGGTGACATGTAGCCTAGCGGTTAAGCCTAGTGGTGAATCATAAAAGGTGACATGTAGCCTAGCGGTTAATAAGAGCATTGGGTCAGTAACCGAAAGGTTGCTGGTTTGGTAACCCGAGCTGATTCGGTGAAAAATCTCTCGATGTGCCCTTGAGCCATGCACTTCACCCTAATTGCTCCTGTAAATCGCTCTGGATTAAAGCGTCTGCTAAATGACTAAATGCAATAAATTACAATCACATTCCTCAGTGAAGAGGTCCTCTACCGACAATCTGAATTGCCTTTAAGGCACCAATGCTTCCAACTGTAGGTTATTCTGAAAATCGTTTCCTTCATTTTTAATCTGTTCAAACCATTTAGAAATTAGACTAAAATGAAAAATCCTCCATGACAAATAAAAACTACTGGAAAGCCTTTCAACGGCTGGTTTCTCTAGCTATCCGGGTTGAGCTGTTTGTTCAATATCCCTCCTGCTGACTCATTGACTGACAGAGCTGCTGTAATAGTATTAGAAGAGAGAGAGAGAAACAGATTAGCGTTGTGACATCATGTCGTGGCTCTATCAGACCATCGATAATCTATCAGAGCCTCACAAGATGGTGATAATGAATCAGATTAGCCATCTCAACCCCCCCCCCCCCCCACACTGACTCTGCTGCAGTCAGGCACTAGAGCCCTGTACACACTCATGTTTTACAACATTTACATTTGACATTTTAGTCTAGAGGTGAGAGGGGTACATAGATTGCTAGAGACAAGGTTATTGCTGGTAGCTAATCTAATGGTGACAGGGGTATATAGTATTGGTGGTAGTTAGTCTAGTGGTTACAGGGGTATATAGTATTGGTGGTAGTTAGTCTAATGGTTACAGGGGTATATAGTATTGGTGGTAGTTAGTCTAGTGGTTACAGGGGTATATAGTATTGGTGGTAGTTAGTCTAGTGGTTACAGGGGTATATAGTATTGGTGGTAGGTAGTCTAGTGGTTACAGGGGTATATAGTATTGGTGGTAGTTAGTCTAGTGGTTACAGGGGTATTTAGTATTGGTGGTAGTTAGTCTAATGGTTACAGGGGTATATAGTATTGGTGGTAGTTAGTCTAGTGGTTACAGGGGTATATAGTATTGGTGGTAGTTAGTCTAGTGGTTACAGGGGTATATAGTATTGGTGGTAGTTAGTCTAGTGGTTACAGGGGTATTGGTGGTAGTTAGTCTAGTGGTTACAGGGGTATATAGTATTGGTGGTAGTTAGTCTAGTGGTTACAGGGGTATTGGTGGTAGTTAGTCTAGTGGTTACAGGGGTATATAGTATTGGTGGTAGTTAGTCTAGTGGTTACAGGGGTATTGGTGGTAGTTAGTCTAATGGTTACAGGGTATATAGTATTGCTAGAGGCAGTGAGAGGTACAGTGTTTGTTGAGAGTTTACTTGAGGATCATGGTGCTACAGCAGTTCTGTTGGCAAAATGGTGTTGATTGGTAACAGCAGGGGACGTTGTAAGTATACCACATAGACATGTCCTCCTTCCAGCAACATCTTTTCAGCAGATTCTTATTCTGCCAGCGTAAGATGGGTTATGTAAGAGGTTATGCTTACTTCAGTATTCCCTCCCTCTCTCCTCTCCTCTCCCATCCCTCTCTCCTCCTCCTCTCCCGTCAATATTTCACCTCCTGAGTACTCTTAGGCTTTAAAATACAGAATGACAGTGTCAAGGAGGGCTTAATTCTTTGTAGAATGTGATGTAAGCAATACGTTAATGTTTAAATCCACCAGTCAGCTACCACCTGGGGAGAGGAAAGGAGGAGGAAGAGGAGGATGAGGAAGACGAGGAGGATGGGGAGGGAGAGTAGAAATCTAATCCAGAAGGGTCCCACATTACCAGCTTCTTAACATGGCGCGCATCCCTTCTCCTGGAACCCTACAGTCTGTTCATCAGTCTGAGAAAACAAATGTTGCAGCAGCAAGAACTGTGTCAGATTCAACTCAGCCTAATGAGGAGCAGACCTGTGAGGGAACCTGGGAGGGAGGAAATGCAATTAGCTTAAGTGCTTGGGGTTCATGACGTTACAGGGACTGTGGAATGGAGGAATGGATCATTGTGACTGATGCCCGGAAGGAATCAGAGCACAGTCTGCTGGTTTGTGTGTGACAGCAACAGATATATATCCTAGATTTACGTTCACCTTTTTATTAAAGTATACATGATTAGAGGATGTTGACTTACTTTAGAAACACTTCAGTGAGAACAGAGATCTTTAGTAAATAACGGATTCATCTAAATATGTGTGAATGTAAACGAGAACACTGACAAAGGCCACTGGCTGAAACACTAGTGCTTTTTTAAACCAACAACCACCTACACATATTATTATTAATATATAATATACAGTATATGTATCATATATTTATCTTCAGTTTATTGCATCAGAGCAAGAATATGTGCTTATATTCTTCTCTTTTGTGAAATTTCAGGAGAATAGGGGACAAGGACTTCTCAGGGATTTAAGGAGAATAGGGGTCAAGGTCTTGTAAGGGATTTAAGGAGAATATGAGTAATTCTAAGATCTCATGGTGACTTTCAGGAAGATCTCATGGTGCCTTTCAGGAAGATCTCATGGTGCCTTTCAGGAAGATCTCATGGTGCCTTTCAGGAAGATCTCATGGTGCCTTTCAGGAAGATCTCATGGTGCCTTTCAGGAAGATCTCATGGTGCCTTTCAGGAAGATCTCATGGTGCCTTTCAGGAAGATCTCATGGTGTCTTTCAGGAAGATTTCATGGTGTCTTTCAGGATGATCTCATGGTGCCTTTCAG
This sequence comes from Salmo salar, assembly GCF_965601325.2. Lineage (NCBI taxonomy): Eukaryota > Metazoa > Chordata > Actinopteri > Salmoniformes > Salmonidae > Salmo > Salmo salar. The sequence goes on along the minus strand of NC_138303.1, from coordinate 113,924,393 downwards.
GATTATCTCATGGTGCCTTTCAAGAAGATCTTGTGCCTTGAATTCAAAATATATCACTGACAGTGACACCAGCAAGTCACCCCCACACCTCCTCCTCCATGCTTCACGTGATAACCACACATGCAGAGATCATCTGTTCACCTACTCTGCGTCTTACAAAGACACGGCGGTTGGAACCAAAAATCTAACATTTATTTGGGCTGCAATTTCTGAGGCTGGTAAGTCTAATGAACTTATCCTCTGCAGCAGAGGTAACTCTGGGTCTTCCTTTCTTGTGGAGGTCCTCATGAGAACCAGTTTCATCATAGCGCTTGATGGTTTTTGCGACTGCACTTGAAGAAACTTCAAATCAAATCAAATTTTATTGGTTACATACACATGGTTAGCAGATGTTATTGGTCACATACACATGGTTAGCAGATGTTATTGGTCCATACACATGGTTAGCAGATGTTATTGGTCACATACACATGGTTAGCAGATGTTATTGGTCCATACACATGGTTAGCAGATGTTATTGGTCCATACACATGGTTAGCAGATGTTATTGGTCCATACACATGGTTAGCAGATGTTATTGGTCCATACACATGGTTAGCAGATGTTATTGGTCCATACACATGGTTAGCAGATGTTAATGGTCCATACACATGGTTAGCAGATGTTATTGGTCCATACACATGGTTAGCAGATGTTAATGCGAGTGTAGTGAAATGCTTGTGCTTCTAGTTCCGAGAGTGCAGCAATATCTAACAGGTAATATCTAACACATTCCACAACAAAACCTAATACACACAATCTAGTAAAGGACTGGGAATATATACATCTAAAATATATGGACAACAGCGCTGGGTAGTGATAAACAGTGGTGAGAACTCTGGGGAGGGATTCAACTCACCCTACTGTTCGTGTGTATGTATGTGTGTAGGATATCTACTGTTCGTGTGTATGTATGTGTGTAGGATATCTACTGTTCGTGTGTGTGTATGTGTGTAGGATATCTACTGTTCGTGTGTATGTATGTGTGTAGGATATCTACTGTTCGTGTGTATGTGCGTGTGTAGGATATCTACTGTTCGTGTGTATGTATGTATATATACATATACTGTAAATATATGGATGAGCAATGATCGAGCGGCATAGGCAAAATGCAATAGATGGTATAAAATACTGTATATACATATGGGATGAGTAATGCAAGATATGTAAACATCATTATTAAAGTGACATTATTAAAGTGACTAGTGATCCATTTATTAAAGTGGCCAATGATTTGAAGTCTGTGTGTAGGCAGCAGCCTCTCTGAGTTAGTGATGGCTGTTTAACAGTCTGATGGCCTTGAGATAGAAGCTGTTTTTCAATCTCTCGGTCCCAGCTTTGATGAACCTGTACTGATCTCGCCTTCTGGATGGGAGCGGGGTGAACAGCCAGTGGCTCGGGTGGTTGTTGTCCTTGATGATCTTTTTGGCCTTCCTGTGACATCGGGCGGTGTAGGTGTCCTGGAGGGCAGGTAGTTTGCCCCCGGTGATGCGTTGTGCAGACCTCACTACCCTCTGGAGAGCCTTACGGTTATGGGCGGAGCAGATGCCGTACCAGGCGGTGATACAGCCCGACAGGATGCTCTCGATTGTGCATCTGTAAAAGTTTGTGAGTGTTTTTGGTGACAAGCCGCATTTCTTCAGCCTCCTGAGGTTGAAGAGGCGCTGCTGTGCCTTCTTCACCTCACCTTTGAATCTTCTGTATATCACCCCTACATTGTCACAACACAACTGATTGGCTCAAACACATTAAGAAGGAAATAAATTCCACAAATTAACTTTTAACAGGGCAGACCTGTTAATTGAAATGCATTCCAGGTGACTACCTCATGAAGCTGGTTGAGAGAATGACAAGAGTGTGCAAAGCTGTCATCATGGCAAAGGGTGGCTACTTTGAAGAATTTAAAATATAAAATACATTTGGATTTGTTTAACACTTTTTCTGGGTTACTACGTGATTCCATATGTGTTATTTCATTGTTTTGATGTCTTCACTATTATTCTACTATGTAGAAAATTGGAAAAATAAAGAAAAACACTGAAATGAGTAGGTGTGTCCAAACATTTTACTGGTGCTGTAGGTTCCGGTTCAAAATACGATAACACAATACAGAGAAAATCTGAAAGGGGGAAAATACATTTTTCACAGCACTGTAAGTAAACAGCCAGTGGCTGGCTGGTTCTGAATGCGGAGACATCAAAGGGATATCTTTAAGTTTGCTGGTTTCCCTTCCTCCTTCCCATCCCCAGTGCCCTGTAGGTCTGCCTCTCCTCTCTCTTTCCTCCAGCCCTCTTTAAGCAGTGAGCACAACTCAGCACAGCCCATATATCACTGATATACTACAGCCTCCTCCCTACTGTAGTTCCACACAGCCTCCAGCCCTAGTGTAAGATCTTTACTACCGTAGCTAGCACCATCGACATTGGCTCAGGTAAAGTCAGAAACCAATTGTTTACAGATTATGTTTTCTGTCCTCTGTGATGAATTGTAGCTGTTGTCTTGACTAGTCTGGCAGATACATGAAGGCAAAAGGGACAAGATGCTGTAGCGAAAAACAACAGCACACAGCCTCAACCCCTATAGTACTCTAGCTAGGAAAAACAGCAGCACACAGCCTCAACCCCTATAGTACTCTAGCTAGGAAAAACAGCAGCACACAGCCTCAACCCCTATAGTACTCTAGCTAGGAAAAACAGCAGCACACAGCCTCAACCCCTATAGTACTCTAGCTAGGAAAAACAGCAGCACACAGCCTCAACCCCTATAGTACTCTAGCTAGGAAAAACAGCAGCACACAGCCTCAACCCCTATAGTACTCTAGCTAGGAAAAACAACAGCACACAGCCTCAACCCCTATAGTACTCTAGCTAGGAAAAACAACAGCACACAGCCTCAACCCCTATAGTACTCTAGCTAGGAAAAACAGCAGCACACAGCCTCAACCCCTATAGTACTCTAGCTAGGAAAAACAACAGCACACAGCCTCAACCCCTATAGTACTCTAGCTAGGAAAAACAACAGCACACAGCCTCAACCCCTATAGTACTCTAGCTAGGAAAAACAACAGCACACAGCCTCAACCCCTATAGTACTCTAGCTAGGAAAAACAGCAGCACACAGCCTCAACCCCTATAGTACTCTAGCTAGGAAAAACAACAGCACACAGCCTCAACCCCTATAGTACTCTAGCTAGGAAAAACAGCAGCCATGGCTTGCAGGCTGTGTTCAGGGAAATACTCTCTCTCTCTCAGGGAATGTCTGTCTGTAAGGCTGCAGTTCTACAACAGATGTTTGTGTTGTACATGCTGCAGTAGTTACAGGTCCGTCCTAACTGCAACCCTATTCCTTATTTAGTGCACTACTTTTGACAAGCCCTGATTAAACGTAAATCACTATAAAAACAAAGGATGCCATCTGAGATGCAGATACAGCAGTCTCTTCTTCTGCTCTCTGTCCCCACAAACTGCGGTTGAGAGGCCCTGAGGAGGTGTCCCGCGTAGGAGTTCTATGTCGTAAGGACAATGAGGGGGAAGTCTGGCGGCCTGTCTCTTACTGAAGGCCTCCCGGAGGTCGAAAGTATTCGAGAGGGAGAGCGGAAAAGTCTTGCTCTTCAAGGGATGCAGGAGGACACGGCGAGGCTCTTGGTGGAGGGGGTCTTACCCCAGTCTAGTAGGTGTCTCGTGGACCATGAACCTAGTGATGTAACGCTAGCCAGGGGTACCCTAGGCTAAGGGGTTTCTCGGCAGCAGTGATCGACAGAAAACCAAGAGCCTCAGAGGGGTTCAACCCCAAACCTTGGTCTGATGTTCCACCTGACCGGAGCCAATGGGGCGTCCATCGAGGGCTTGAATCTACAGAGGGATGGGATATTTAACGTAGGAGATCAGTAACTCTTTTTTATCCGTGCAGGACAGGTGTTGGGAAAGCCATCCGTTAGATGACAGGCTAATCCAGACTTTTAAAACCTGTACTGTTGATGTACTACAACATATTTTACACAACGGTTGTGATACAAATTATATTTTTGTGATACAACAGAGATTTTGTCTGCACAATAACAAAAAAAGTACACTACTATTGTGAAATTACTTTTGGATAGAAAAACGATCTATTGTGCTACAACTGTCCATGTCTATGAACGTAGGGCAGCAGTCTATAAGGTACAGGGTTGAGTACCAGGTGGTAGTCGGCTAGTAACAGTAACTAAGGTTCAGGGCAGGGTACTGGGTGGAGGCAGGCTATAACAGTAACTAAGGTTCAGGGCAGGGTACTGGGTGGAGGCTAGTAACAGTAACTAAGGTTCAGGGCAGGGTACTGGGTGGAGGCAGGCTAATAACAGTAACTAAGGTTCAGGGCAGGGTACTGGGTGGAGGCAGGCTACTAACAGTAACTAAGGTCAGGGCAGGGTACTGGGTGGAGACTGGCTAGTAACAGTAACTAAGGTTCAGGGCAGGGTACTGGGTGGAGGCTGGCTAGTAACAGTAACTAAGGTTCAGGGCAGGGTACTGGGTGGAGGCTGGCTAGTAACAGTAACTAAGGTTCAGGGCAGGGTACTGGGTGGAGGCTGGCTAGTAACAGTAACTAAGGTTCAGGGCAGGGTACTGGGTGGAGGCTGGCTAGTAACAGTAACTAAGGTTCAGGGCAGGGTACTGGGTGGAGGCTGGCTAGTAACAGTAACTAAGGTTCAGGGCAGGGTACTGGGTGGAGGCAGGCTAGTAACAGTAACTAAGGTTCAGGGCAGGGTACTGGGTGGAGGCTGGCTAGTAACAGTAACTAAGGTTCAGGGCAGGGTACTGGGTGGAGGCTAGTAACAGTAACTAAGGTTCAGGGCAGGGTACTGGGTGGAGGCAGGCAGGCTAGTAACAGTAACTAAGGTTCAGGGCAGGGTACTGGGTGGAGGCAGGCTAGTAACAGCAGTAACTAAGGTTCAGGGCAGGGTACTGGGTGGAGGCTGGCTAGTAACAGTAACTAAGGTTCAGGGCAGGGTACTGGGTGGAGGCTAGTAACAGTAACTAAGGTTCAGGGCAGGGTACTGGGTGGAGGCAGGCAGGCTAGTAACAGTAACTAAGGTTCAGGGCAGGGTACTGGGTGGAGGCAGGCTAGTAACAGCAGTAACTAAGGTTCAGGGCAGGGTACTGGGTGGATGCTGGTTACTGGTGACTATTTAACAGTCTGATGGCCTGGAGATGTTTCTCAGTCTCTCTGTCCCAGCTTTGATGCACCTGTCCTGTCTCCACCTTCTGGATGGTAGCAGGGTGAACAGGCCAGGGCTCGGTGGCTGAGGTCCTTGATGATCTTCTAGATGGTAGCAGGGTGAACAGGCCGGGGCTCAGGTGGCTGAGGTCCTTGGGGATCTTCTAGATGGTAGCAGGGTGAACAGGCCAGGGCTCAGGTGGCTGAGGTCCTTGGGGATCTTCTTGGCCTTCCTGTGACACCGAGTGCTGCAGGTGTCCTGGAGGGCAGGTAGTGAGCCCCCGGTGATGCGTTGGGCAGACCGCACCATCCTCTGGAGAGCCCTGCGGTTGCGGACTGTGGAATTGCCGTAGCAGGCAGTGATACAGCCCGACGGGATGCTCTCAGTGGTGCATCTGTAGCAGTTTGTGAGGATCTTAGGGGTCAAAACAAATTTCTTCAGCTTCCTGAGGTTGAAGAGGTGTTGTTGCACCTTCTTCACCACACTGTCTGTGTGGATGGATCAGGTTGTCTGTGATGTGCACGCTGAGGATCTTTAAGCTTTTCACCCTCTCCACTGCGGCCCCCTCAGTGTATTGTGTCCATCGGCTGAAAACTATTATGTGAGTTGAGGCTGCTGAGGCGGACGAGGAGGAGGAGGAGGACGTGGAGGAGGAGGACGAGGAGGAGGAGGACGAGTCTACTGTGGAGGACGGCTCATAGTCATGGTTGGAAAGGAGTCAATGGCCTTCCTGCAACACAAACATAGGCACAGACACATGAAAACATACACACTACACACACGTACACATGGATGTTGTGTTGTACTGTAGACATGTGGTAGTAGAGTAGGGGCCTGAGGGCTCACACTTAGTCTGTTGTGAATTCTGTAATGAATGTATTGTAATGTTTTTTTAAATTGTGTAATTGTCTTAATTCTGCCAGACCCCAAGAAGAACAGCTGCTGCCTTGGCAGGAACTAATGGGGGTCCATAATAAATACAAATACAAATGGAATGGTATCAGCCACATGCAAACCAGGTTCGGTACCATTCCTATAGACTCCATTCCAATCATTATTTTGAGCCGTCCACTGTATTATGTCTATGGTCCAGACTGTTAGAATTGTGGTTTGGCCAGACGTTGTGAGATGTGGTTTTTCTTCCCAAACTCCTTTGGCTCCGGTCAAAACGTTTTGCCACAGCCAAGGACGTTAGTTTCTTCTCTGGAATTAGTCTGTATCTGAGTACCGCCCCTAAGATTTCTAGAAAGGAAATACTTTCTAGATTGTCTGATTGGTTCCACACACTGATTGGTTGGGCCAGAGTCAGAACACTTGTGGGTGAAGCGACATTTAGAAAATGAGTTATTGGCTTTGATACTCTGATTGGTTAAGAGATGATCCAATCACTGATGACTTTGTTTTGTACAACATCCCTCATTTTCCAAAAATGACTTCAATAATGGCAGTATTCATTTCCCTTGACTTATTTCACATTGTGTTGTGTTACGGCTTTAAATTTTTTTTGAATTAAATATACACTGCTCAAAAAAATAAAGGGAACACTTAAACAACACAATGTAACTCCAAGTCAATCACACTTCTGTGAAATCAAACTGTCCACTTAGGAAGCAACACTGATTGACAATACATTTCACATGCTGTTGTGCAAATGGAATAGACAACAGGTGGAAATTATAGGCAATTATCAAGAAACCCCCAATAAAGGAGTGGTTCTGCAGGTGGTGACCACAGGCCACTTCTCAGTTCCTATGCTTCCTGGCGGATGTTTTGGTCACTTTTGAATGCTGGCGGTGCTTTCACTCTAGTGGTAACATGAGACGGAGTCTACAACCCACACAAGTGGCTCAGGTAGTGCAGCTCATCCAGGATGGCACATCAATGCGAGCTGTGGCAAGAAGGTTTGCTGTGTCTGTCAGCATAGTGTCCAGAGCATGGAGGCGCTACCAGGAGACAGGCCAGTACATCAGGAGACGTGGAGGAGGCCGTAGGAGTGCAACAACCCAGCAGCAGGACCGCTACCTCCGCCTTTGTGCAAGGAGGAGCAGGAGGAGCACTGCCAGAGCCCTGCAAAATGACCTCCAGCAGGCCACAAATGTGCATGTGTCTGCTCAAACGGTCAGAAACAGACTCCATGAGGGTGGTATGAGGGCCCGATGTCCACAGGTGGGGGTTGTGCTTACAGCCCAACACCGTGCAGGACGTTTGGCATTTGCCAGAGAACACCAAGATTGGCAAATTCGCCACTGGCGCCCTGTGCTCTTCACAGATGAAAGCAGGTTCACACTGAGCACGTGACAGACGTGACAGAGTCTGGAGATGCCGTGGAGAACATTCTGCTGCCTGCAACATCCTCCAGCATGACCGGTTTGGCGGTGGGTCAGTCATGGTGTGGGGTGGCATTTCTTTGGGGGGCCGCACAGCCCTCCATGTGCTCGCCAGAGGTAGCCTGACTGCCGTTAGGTACCGAGATGAGATCCTCAGACCCCTTGTGAGACCATATGCTGGTGCGGTTGGCCCTGGGTTCCTCCTAATGCAAGACAATGCTAGACCTCATGTGGCTGGAGTGTGTCAGCAGTTCCTGCAAGAGGAAGGCATTGATGCTATGGACTGGCCCGCCCGTTCCCCAGACCTGAATCCAATTGAGCACATCTGGGACATCATGTCTCGCTCCATCCACCAACGCCACATTGCACCACAGACTGTCCAGGAGTTGGCGGATGCTTTAGTCCAGGTCTGGGAGGAGATCCCTCAGGAGACCATCCGCCACCTCATCAGGAGCATGCCCAGGCGTTGTAGGGAGGTCATACAGGCACGTAAAAGCAACCGGACAAGAAGGACGTTGATCAGGAAGGTGACCTAGAACCCAATGACCATTCTGACATAACTACAGAGTTCCTTGGCTGAGATGGGAGAACCTGCCAAAAGGACAACAGTCTCTACTCTTCACCAATCTGGGCCTTATCGGAGAGTGGCCAGACAGAAGCCACTCTGTCACTCACGAGGAAAAGGCAGCACATCTGGAGTTTGCAAAAATGCACATGAAAGACTGTGGTCTGATAAGACAAAAAATTAAACTCTTTGGCCTGAAAGCAAAGCTCTATGTCTGGAGAAAAACATAGCTCATCACCCATCTAACATCATTCCTACGGTGAAGCATGGTGGTGGCACCATTCCTACGGTGAAGCATGGTGGTGGCAGCATCATGCTATGTGGATGCTGTTCAGCAGCAGCAACTGAGAGACTGGCAAGGATAGTGGGAACAATAGATGGAGCCAAATTAGAGGCAAATCCTTGATGAAAACCTGCTTCAGAGTGACCTTTAGACTGGGGAGATTTACGTTCCAAGACAATAACCCCAAGAATACAGCCAGAGCAATGGTGGAATGGCTACAGGACAAGAATGTGAAAGGAAAGTCCTTTAGTGGCCCAGCAAAAGCCCAGACTTGAATCAAATAGAAAATCTGTGCAAAGACTTTAAGATTTCTGTTCACCGCCACTCCCAATTTAATTTGACAGAGCTTGAGAAAATCTACAAGGAAGAATCAGAGAAAATCCCCAAATCCAGATGTATAAAGCTGATACAGACGTTTCCAAGACAACTCAAAGCTGTAATTGCCGCCAAAGGTGCTTCTACAAAGTAGTGACTCAGGGGTGTGAATAATTATTTAAATTAGATATTTCCGTATTTCATTTTAAATAAGTGATCAAACATTCCTTAAAAAAAAAATCACGTTGTCATTATCATTGTGTGTAGATGGGTGAGGGGGAAAAAAACTATTTTGTGGAATGTGGAATAAGTTAAGGGGTATGAATACTTTCTGAAAGCAGTGTTTAGCAAACTATATATCAGCGAAATAATTTAGTTTGAGTCATCAGAGAGGAGAGAGAAGCCTCTCAAAAGATGGTTGGTCCAGTTGTCATAGAGAGGATGGAGGTAATGTATTAGGGTAATGTATTTAGTGGTGCATGTAATGAGCTACTGCCACGGAACAGCTGGACCTGACCAACCTCTGCTGCCACTAAATGGCTTCACCTTTCATCTACAAACTGTCAGCCTTTGGGTCATTTTTAGGAAAACTGGAGCTAAACCTGGTGCCTAACTAAACTGGGATAGGAACCAGTTTCTACCGCTGCTACTTAATCAAACTGGGTCATCTCTAGGAAAACTGGAGCTAACCCTGCTATCTAATCAAACTGGGATAGGATAACTGGAGCTAACCCTGCTACCTAATCAAACTGGGTCATCTTTAGGATAACTGGAGCTAACCCTGGTACCTAATCAAACTGGGTCATCTTTAGGATAACTGGAGCTAACCCTGGTACCTAATCAAACTGGGATAGGATAACTGGAGCTAACCCTGCTACCTAATCAAACTGGGTCATCTTTAGGATAGCTGGAGCTAACCCTGCTACCTAATCAAACTGGGTCATCTTTAGAATAACTGGAGCTAACCCTGCAACCTAAAAAAAACTGGGTCATCTTTAGGTTAACTGGAGCTAACCATGCTACCTAATCAAACTGGGTCATCTTTAGGGTAACTGGAGCTAACCCTGGTACCTAATCAAACTGGGATAGGATAACTGGAGCTAACCCTGGTACCTTATCAAACTGGGTCATCTTTAGGCTAACTGGAGCTAACCCTGCTACCTAATCAAACTGGGTAATCTTTAGGATAACTGGAGCTAACCCTGGTACCTAATCAAACTGGGATAGGATAACTGGAGCTAACCCTGGTACCTTATCAAACTGGGTCATCTTTAGGATAACTGGAGCTAACCCTGCTACCTAATCAAACTGGGTCATCTTTAGGATAACTGGAGCTAACCCTGCTACCTAATCAAACTGGGTCATCTTTAGGATAACTGGAGCTAACCCTGCTACTTAATCAAAATGGGTCATCTTTAGGATAACTGGAGCTAACCCTGCTACTTAATCAAACTGGGTCATCTTCAGGATAACTGGAGCTAACCCTGCTACCTAATCAAACTGGGATAGGAGAGCTGGAGCTAACCCTGCTACCTAATCAAACTGGGTCATCTTTAGGATAACTGGAGCTAACCCTGCTACCTAATCAAACTGGGTCATCTTTAGGATAACTGGAGCTAACCCTGCTACCTAATCAAACTGGGATTGGAGAGCTGGAGCTAACCCTGCTACCTAATCAAACTGGGTCATCTTTAGGATAACTGGAGCTAACCCTGCTACCTAATCAAACTGGGTCATCTTTAGGATAACTGGAGCTAACCCTGCTACCTAATCAAACTGGGATAGGATAACTGGAGCTAACCCTGGTACCTAATCAAACTGGGTCATCTTTAGGATAACTGGAGCTAACCCTGCTACCTAATCAAACTGGGTCATCTTTAGGATAACTGGAGCTAACCCTGCTACCTAATCAAACTGGGTCATCTTTAGGATAACTGGAGCTAACCCTGGTACCTAATCAAACTGGGATAGGATAGCTGGAGCTAACCCTGGTACCTAATCAAACTGGGTCATCTTTAGGATAACTGGAGCTAACCCTGCTAGCTAATCAAACTGGGTCATCTTTAGGATAACTGGAGCTAACCCTGGTACCTAATCAAACTGGGTCATCTTTAGGCTAACTGGAGCTAACCATGCTACCTAATCAAACTGGGTCATCTTTAGGGTAACTGGAGCTAACCCTGGTACCTAATCAAACTGCGATAGGATAACTGGAGCTAACCCTGGTACCTTATCAAACTGGGTCATCTTTAGGATAGCTGGAGCTAACCCTGGTACCTAATCAAACTGGGTCATCTTTAGGATAACTGTAGCTAACCCTGCTACCTAATCAAACTGGGTCATCTTTAGGATAACTGGAGCTAACCCTGGTACCTAATCAAACTGGGTCATCTTTAGGATAACTGGAGCTAACCCTGCTACCTAATCAAACTGGGTCATCTTCAGGGTAACTGGAGCTAACCCTGGTACCTAATCAAACTGGGATAGGATAGCTGGAGCTAACCCTGGTACCTAATCAAACTGGGTCATCTTTAGGATAACTGGAGCTAACCCTGCTACCTAATCAAACTGGGTCATCTTTAGGATAGCTGGAGCTAACCCTGCTACCTAATCAAACTGGGTCATCTTTAGGATAACTGGAGCTAACCCTGCTACCTAATCAAACTGGGTCATCTTTAGGTTAACTGGAGCTAACCATGCTACCTAATCAAACTGGGTCATCTTTAGGGTAACTGGAGCTAACCCTGGTACCTAATCAAACTGTGATAGGATAACTGGAGCTAACCCTGGTACCTAATCAAACTGGGTCATCTTTAGGCTAACTGGAGCTAACCCTGCTACCTAATCAAACTGGGTCATCTTTAGGATAACTGGAGCTAACCCTGGTACCTAATCAAACTGGGATAGGATAGCTGGAGCTAACCCTGCTACCTAATCAAACTGGGTCATCTTTAGGATAACTGGAGCTACCCGCTACCACCGGGGGGCGGGCCCTGCTACCTAATCAAACTGGGTCATCTTTAGGATAACTGGAGCTAACCCTGCTACCTTCAACTGGGCAGGAACTGGGCTCCCGCACCTCCTGGGTGTCCAGGATAACTGGAGCTAACCCTGCTACCTAATCAAACTGGGTCATCTTCAGGATAACTGGAGCTAACCCTGCTACCTAATCAAACTGGGTCATCTTTAGGATAACTGGAGCTAACCCTGCTACCTAATCAAACTGGGTCATCTTTAGGATAACTGGAGCTAACCCTGCTACCTAATCAAACTGGGTCATCTTTAGGATAACTGGAGCTAACCCTGGTACCTAATCAAACTGGGATAGGAGAGCTGGAGCTAACCCTGCTACCTAATCAAACTGGGTCATCTTTAGGATAACTGGAGCTAACCCTGCTACCTAATCAAACTGGGTCATCTTTAGGATAACTGGAGCTAACCCTGCTACCTAATCAAACTGGGTCATCTATAGGATAACTGGAGCTAACCCTGGTACCTAATCAAACTGGGATAGGATAGCTGGAGCTAACCCTGCTACCTAATCAAACTGGGTCATCTTTAGGATAACTGGAGCTAACCCTGCTACCTAATCAAACTGGGTCATCTATAGGATAACTGGAGCTAACCCTGGTACCTAATCAAACTGGGTCATCTTTAGGATAACTGGAGCTAACCCTGCTACCTAATCAAACTGGGTCATCTTTAGGATAACTGGAGCTAACCCTGGTACCTAATCAAACTGGGATAGGATAGCTGGAGCTAACCCTGGTACCTAATCAAACTGGGTCATCTTTAGGCTAACTGGAGCTAACCCTGCTACCTAATCAAACTGGGTCATCTTTAGGATAACTGGAGCTAACCCTGCTACCTAATCAAACTGGGTGATCTTTAGGATAACTGGAGCTAACCCTGCTACCTAATCAAACTGGGTCATCTTTAGGATAACTGGAGCTAACCCTGCTACCTAATCAAACTGGGTCATCTATAGGATAACTGGAGCTAACCCTGGTACCTAATCAAACTGGGATAGGATAGCTGGAGCTAACCCTGGTACCTAATCAAACTGGGTCATCTTTAGGATAACTGGAGCTAACCCTGCTACCTAATCAAACTGGGTCATCTTTAGGATAACTGGAGCTAACCCTGGTACCTAATCAAACTGGGTCATCTTTAGGATAACTGGAGCTAACCCTGGTACCTAATCAAACTGGGTCATCTTTAGGCTAACTGGAGCTAACCCTGGTACCTAATCAAACTGGGTCATCTTTAGGATAACTGGAGCTAACCCTGCTACCTAATCAAACTGGGTGATCTTTAGGATAACTGGAGCTAACCCTGCTACCTAATCAAACTGGGTCATCTTTAGGATAACTGGAGCTAACCCTGGTACCTAATCAAACTGGGATAGGATAACTGGAGCTAACCCTGGTACCTAATCAAACTGGGTCATCTATAGGATAACTGGAGCTAACCATGCTACCTAATCAAACTGGGTCATCTTTAGGATAACTGGAGCTAACCCTGGTACCTAATCAAACTGGGTCATCTTTAGGATAACTGGAGCTAACCCTGGTACCTAATCAAACTGGGATAGGAGAGCTGGAGCTAACCCTAGTACCTAATCAAACTGGGTCATCTTTAGGATAACTGGAGCTAACCCTGCTACCTAATCAAACTGGGTCATCTTTAGGATAACTGGAGCTAACCCTGCTACCTAATCAAACTGGGTCATCTTTAGGATAACTGGAGCTAACCCTGCTACCTAATCAAACTGGGATAGGAAAACATAGCTACAGTTGTTTCAGTTCAAAGTAAAAAATATAATTACAAAGTAAACACCAGAGTGATTGTGATAATATAATCTACAACGAGTGTACAAAACATTAGGAACACCTTCCTGACCTTGAAACTCAACTTTCACCCCTTTAATCCCTCAGAACAGCCACAGTTTCTCAAGGCATGGACTCTACAACATGTCCAATGCTTCCAACAGTTGTGTCAAGTTGGCTGGATGTCCTTTGGGTGGTGGACAGTTCTTGATACACACGGGGAAAACCGTTGAGCATGAAAAATCCAGCAGTGTTGTAGTTCTTGACACATTCAAACCGGTGTGCCTGGAACCTAGTACCATACACTGTTCAAAGGCACTTCAATATTTAATCTTCCCCATTCACCCTCTGGAGGGCACACATAAACAATCCATGTCTCTATTGCCTCAAGGCTTAAATCTCTTTCTTTAACCTGTCTCCTCCCCTTTAAATGATTGGAGTGGATTTAACAGGTGTCATCAGTAAGAAATAATAGCTTTCCCCTGGATTCACCTGGTCAGTCTATGTCATGGAAAGAGCAGGTGTTCATAATTATTTTATATATTAAGCATTTCCTCCAGAGCAAGACCTAATCAACCATGTCAGATGGTTCCGGATCGGCTGTCTCATAAATCGGAGGGAGAAAGCTTTCTCGCCACAACGTCTCACTGAGTCAAAACACTTATTATGAATATCACAGTGACTCAACATCCTCTGTGGATGATAAAATATTGTAGGAGGTGACAGGGACTAGAACCCTCTGTGGTTGATATAATATTAGATTAAGTGACAGGGATTAGAACCCTCTGTGGTTGATATAATATTGTAGGAGGTGACAGGGACTAGAACCCTCTGTGGTTGATATAATATTGGAGGAGGTGACAGGGACTAGAACCCTCTGTGGTTGATATAATATTGGAGGAGGTGACAGGGATTAGACAGACAGACAGACAGACAGACAGACAGACAGACAGGTTAGGAGGTGTTACTAGACAGACAGACAGACAGACAGACAGACAGACAGACAGACAGACAGACAGACAGACAGACAGACAGACAGACAGACAGACAGACAGACAGACAGACAGACAGACAGACAGACAGGACAGACAGACAGACAGACAGGTTAGGAGGTGTTACTAGACAGACAGACAGACAGACAGACAGACAGACAGACAGACAGACAGACAGACAGACAGACAGACAGACAGACAGACAGACAGACAGACAGACAGACAGACAGACAGACAGACAGACAGACATTAAGTACTCTGTAATGGTGACATGTTGAATCACCAGAGATGCTATGATGTTGAGGACCAACGCACTCTACAAGATCTTGCCTAGTTAAATTAAGGTTAAAATAAATGGATAAAGCAAATAAAATATTAAGATCACTTGTCACATACTGGCATAGCAGCTGTCACACTACATTTACATTTACATTTGTCATTTAGCAGACGCTCTTATCCAGAGCGACTCACAGTACATACACACACCATACAACAGCTCCCAAATGAGGGTTACAGGTTTCTGTTCAGCAGCGTTTAATATCTCTACTTTCGTTAGGGCACATCCTGTATGGTCATACTACCACTGTTTACCTTGGAAATGTAATGATTTAAATCAGATAGTCTTATATGTCTGTTTTGGATAAACCATTTTTTCCCCTTCTATAAATGTACAAGCAGCACAGGCTTCCTAAAGCAATGGTAGAGTTGGGTTAGTTTCAATGTGCTTCAGTTCAGAACCAGCTGTAACGTTGTGGGATTAGAGTGGTCATATTTAGGGGCTGGCTGCCCAGGCTGCTCCCTGGATGTTTGGTCACTGAACATGTAGAGTAATTCCAACTGCTGACAGGCCTTTGTGTTCTGCAATAAAAACAGGATTAAAAGGCCTTAGAACACAAAACGAGGACAAAGTCATCTATTATCTGAACATTTTAGACACATTTTGTAATACATCTCTGCGCTAAACAAAAGGTAAAGAAGCAGAATTGAACAAAGCAGAAGGTAACGACGCAGAAGGTAATGGAGCAGAAGGTAAGGGAGCAGAAGGTAATGGAGCAGAAGGTAACAAAGCAGAAGGTAACAGATCAGCAGGTAAGAAAGCAGAAAGTAACGGCGCAGAAGGTAATGGAGCAGAAGGTAATGGAGCAGAAGGTAATGGAGCAGAAGGTAACAAAGCAGAAGGTAACAGATCAGCAGGTAAGAAAGCAGAAAGTAACGGAGCAGAAGGTAATGGAGCAGAAGGTAATGGAGCAGAAGGTAATGGAGCAGAAGGTAACAGATCAGCAGGTAACAAAGCAGAAGGTAACGGAGCAGAAAGTAACGGAGCAGAAGGTAACGGAGCAGAAGGTAACAAAGCAGAAGGTAACGGAGCAGAAGGTAAGAAAGCAGAAAGTAACGGAGCAGAAGGTAACGGAGCAGAAGGTAACGGAGCAGAAGGTAACGGAGCAGAAGGTAACAAAGCAGAAGGTAACGGAGCAGAAGGTAACGAAGCAGAAAGTAACGGAGCAGAAGGTAACGGAGCAGAAGGTAACAAAGCAGAAGGTAACAGATCAGCAGGTAAGAAAGCAGAAAGTAACGGAGCAGAAGGTAACGGAGCAGAAGGTAACAAAGCAGAAGGTAACAGATCAGCAGGTAAGAAAGCAGAAAGTAACGGAGCAGAAGGTAACGGAGCAGAAGGTAACGGAGCAGAAGGTAACAAAGCAGAAGGTAACGGAGCAGAAGGTAACGAAGCAGAAAGTAACGGAGCAGAAGGTAATGGAGCAGAAGGTAACAAAGCAGAAGGTAACAGATCAGCAGGTAAGAAAGCAGAAAGTAACGGAGCAGAAGGTAATGGAGCAGAAGGTAATGGAGCAGAAGGTAATGGAGCAGAAGGTAACAAAGCAGAAGGTAACAGATCAGCAGGTAACAAAGCAGAAGGTAACGGAGCAGAAAGTAACGGAGCAGAAGGTAACGGAGCAGAAGGTAACAAAGCAGAAGGTAACGGAGCAGAAGGTAAGAAAGCAGAAAGTAACGGAGCAGAAGGTAACGGAGCAGAAGGTAACGGAGCAGAAGGTAACAAAGCAGAAGGTAACGGAGCAGAAGGTAACGAAGCAGAAGGTAACGGAGCAGAAGGTAACGAAGCAGAAAGTAACGGAGCAGAAGGTAATGGAGCAGAAGGTAACAAAGCAGAAGGTAACGGAGCAGAAGGTAACGGAGCAGAAGGTAACAAAGCAGAAGGTAACGGAGCAGAAGGTAACGAAGCAGAAAGTAACGGAGCAGAAGGTAACGGAGCAGAAGGTAACAAAGCAGAAGGTAACAGATCAGCAGGTAAGAAAGCAGAAAGTAATGGAGCAGAAGGTAACGGAGCAGAAGGTAACAAAGCAGAAGGTAACAGATCAGCAGGTAAGAAAGCAGAAGGTAACGGAGCAGAAGGTAACGGAGCAGAAGGTAACGGAGCAGAAGGTAACAAAGCAGAAGGTAACGAAGCAGAAGGTAACGGACCAGAAGGTAACGGAGGTAGAATGTACTAATCCTATTCTGTTATTCTGCTACTCCTTTCTGCTCCTCACCACTAATCTCCTTTCTACTCCTCTTTGCTCCTCTCCTTTGGAAAGTCTCTGGAGAGTAACCCAGATCTCCTTGTGCTTACCTCTCCTCCAATCACTCTCGCTCTCGCTCTCTCTCTCTCTCTCTCTCTCTCTCTCTCTCTCTCTCTCTCTCTCTCTCTGTCTCTCTCTCTCTCTCTCTCTCTCTCTGTCCTCCCTCTCCTCCACCTCACGTCCCTCAGCCCAGTGTCAGTCTCTGTCTCCTCTCTTATCTCCTGTGTCCCAGGGGGTCATTCCTCTGGGCTTCTGTCCCAATGCTTCTCTATCACGTGACCAGATGCTAACCTCTATCAGCGGTCAACTGACTGACTTCACTAGCAGAATGTACTAATCCTATCCTCATATTCTGCAGGCTACGTCTTAACATTGACATATGTACATTTGTTCTTCCTAATAGGTCCAATAGTGACCTGTGCTCAGAGGAATCAACATAAAACACATCGGGCTACTGTAAAAGTTCTGTGCTGTTGAGATGCCTCTTTACTCCTCGCTGTTCCTCTCTGCTCCCTTTCTCCTCTCCTCTCCTCTTTGGTCCTCTCCTCACTGATCCTCTCCTCTCCGGTCCTCTCCTCTCTGGTCCTCTCCTCTCCGGTCCTCTCCTCTCTGGTCCTCTCCTCTCTGGTCCTCTCCTCTCTGGTCCTCTCTCCGGTCCTCTCCCGGTCCTCTCCTTTCTGGTCCTCTCCTGTCCGGTCCTCTCCTCTCCGGTCCTCTGTTCTCCGGTCCTCTCCTCTCCGGTCCTCTCCTCTCTGGTCCTCTCTTCTCCGGTCCTCTCCTCTCTGGTCCTCTCCTCTCTGCTCCTCTCTACTAATCTACTGCTCTCTGTTCCTCTCTCCTCTCTGATCTCTGTCACATCCTGACCAGTAAAGGGGTCATTTTGTTATTATAGTATGGTCAGGACGTGGCAGGGGTGTGTTTGATTTATGTGTCTTGGGTTTTTGGGTAATGTTCTATGTTGTCTAAGTTTGAATGTCTATTTAGTCTATTTCTATGTTCAGGTTTTGGTTTGGCCTTCAATTGGAAGCAGCTGTTCTTCGTTGCTTCCAATTGGAGGCCATATTTAAGTAGTTTTTTTTTTGGTCACTGTGTTTGTGGGCCGTTATTTTCTGTATAGCTCATAAGACTTATAGAACTGTTTCGTCGTTGTTTGTTATTTTTGTTATCTTCTTGGGGCTATGTGGGACGCTAGCGTCCCCCCCGTGGTGCACTCCATCAACAGCAGGTGCATTTCAAGAGCGGCAAATTTGAAACCAAATAAATGTCAAAATTCAAATTTTTCAAACATACAACTATCTTACACCCTTTGAAAGATAAACATCTCCTTAATCTAACCACGTTGTCCGATTTCAAAAAGGTTTTACGGCGAAAGCATAAAGTTAGATTATGTTAGGAGAGTACATTGACAATAGCTGTGTGTAATGTTTTGTCAATTCAAAGACAGGGTCACCAAAACCATAAAACCAGCTAAAATGATGCACTAACCTTTTACAATCTCCATCAGATGACACTCCTAGGACATTATGTTAGACAATGCATGCATTTTTAGTTCTATCAAGTTCATATTTATATCCAAAAACAGCGTTTTACTATGGCATTGATGTTGAGGAAATCGTTTCCCTCCAATAACCGGCAGTCAAGTCAGCACCACAAATTAAATAATTAAAAGAAAAGAAAACATTGGTAAAATATTATATTGTCATTTAAAGAATTATAGATTTACATCTCTTGAACGCAATCAACTTGCCAGATTTAAAAATAACCTTACTGGGAAATCACACTTTGCAATAATCTGAGCACTGCGCCCAGAAAAATACGCGTTGATATTACAGACTAGCCGCCATGTTGGGGAGATCTAAAATCGAAAATACTATGTAAATAATCCATTACCTTTGATTCTCTTCATCAGATGTCACTTCCAGGTATCACAGGTCCATAACGAATGTAGTTTTGTTCAAAAAAGCTCATCATTTATGTCCAAAAATCTCCGTCTTGTTAGCACATGATCTAAGCCCGCCGGACTTCACTTCATGAACGAGGGGAAAAAATATATTTACGTTCGTTCAAACATGTCAAACGTTGTATAGCATAAATCATTTGGGCCTTTTTTAACCAGAACATGAATAATATTCAAAGTGGACGAATGCATTCTCTTTTATAACGTATTGGAACGAGGGTACCCAACATGAACTCGCGCGCCAGAGTCTAATCGGCCATCACCGTTCCATGGCTCTTGTTCGGTCAGATCTCACAGTAAAAGACTCAAAACACTTTGTAAAGGCTGGTGACATCTAGTGGAAGCAATAGGAAGTGCCAAAACATTAATCAACCCCTGTGTGTTTCAATGGCATAGGCTTAAAGGTAATTCAACACATCAGGTATCCACTTCCTGTCAGAAAATGTCTCAGGGTTTTGCCTGCCAAATGAGTTCTGTTATACTCACAGACACCATTCAAACAGTTTTAGAAACTTTAGGGTGTTTTCTATCCATATATAATAAGTATATGCATATTCTAGTTACTGGGTAGGATTAGTAACCAGATTAAATCGGGTACGTTTTTTTATCCAGCCGTGAAAATACTGCCCCCTAGCCCCAACAGGTTAAGTGTTCACGTTTATCCAAATAAAAGAAGATGAGCACTGCACCCGCTGCGCCTAGGTCCACTTTTTACAACGCACCTGACAATCTCTCCCAGCCTACACCTCTCTTCTACCCCTCATGACTCTGTGTCTCCTGGAGTCCAAGTGTTCAGGAAGCACCAAATGAAATATCCCATTTCCTGTGTGGTAGTGTTCCAGGGTCCTCTAATTCATCAAACCGCACTGTGGAATGGTTCTTCCCGTCTTAACTAGTTAAGGGAACTTTACCCACCATGCTTCAACATATCAGAGTATTGTCCTATTACCCACTGTACTTAATTAATGAGTGACGTAGAACCCAGAGAGTGTTCTTCAATAGAAGCTTCTTTAACATCAGATATGTTCAGTGCGGTGTCCCTCAGGGCAGTTGCCTTAGTCCATTACGCTTCTCTATTTTTTACAAATGATTGGTCTTACACAAAGCTAGAATGACTATGTACGCGGATGATTCCACACTCTACATGTCAGCACCCAAAGCCGGTGACCACACTGGAATTCAAAATAAGGAGTTACAGTCAGTATCAGAATGACCGACGAACAACAAACCGCTCTTAAATACATCTAAAATTAAAAGCGTTGTATTTGTTTCAAAACATTCTGGAAGACCTAAACCTCAACTGGAGTTGTGTATAAAGGGTGTGACCATTGAGAAAGTTGAGGAAGATAAACTCCTAAGTATAACATTGGTCAGTTATCGTGGTCAAGTCATATTGACAGAGTTGTTGTGAAGATGGGGATGGGTGACTGTCTGTTATTAAAAGATGCTCTGTGTTTTTTGTCACAAGAATCAACTGTACCAGTTGTTCAGGTGGCTCTGGTCTTGTCTCCATCTTGATTACTGTCTGGTAATAGGGTTAGGTGCAGTAAAGAAAGACCTAGCTAAGCTGCGGCTGGCTCAAAACAAAGCAGCACACCTTGCCCTTAACTGCACACACAGAACTGACATCAACAACACGCATGCCAGTCTCTCCTGGTTGAGAGATGACCAGAGATGAAGTGCTTCTCTTCCTGTTTCTATGAGAAATATTACTGTAATGAAAAATCCATAATGAACGCGTAGGCAAATAACATTCAGCTCAGACACCAATATATACCCCACAAGACATTCCACCAGGGGTCTCTTCACAGTCCCCAACAGCAGAATGAACTCGTGACAAAGCACAGTGTTATACAGAGTCATGATCACAGTTTTACAGAGTCATGATCACAGTGTTATACAGAGTCATGATCACAGTATTACACAGAGTCATGATCACAGTATTATGATCACAGTTTTACAGAGTCATGATCACAGTATTACACAGAGTCATGATCACAGTATTATGATCACAGTATTATGATCACAGTATTACACAGAGTCATGATCATAGTATTACACAGAGTCATGATCACAGTATTACACAGAGTCATGATCACAGTATTACACAAAGTCATGATCACAGTATTACACAGAGTCATGATCACAGTATTACACAGAGTCATGATCACAGTATTACACAGAGTCGTGATCACAGTATTACACAGAGTCATGATCACAGTATTATGATCACAGTTTTACACAGAGTCATGATCACAGTATTACACAGAGTCATGATCACAGTATTATACAGAGTCATGATCACAGTATTATGATCACAGTATTACACAGAGTCATGATCACAGTATTACACAGAGTCATGATCACAGTATTACACAGTCATGATCACAGTATTACACAGAATCATGATCACAGTATTATGATCACAGTATTATACAGAGTCATGATCACAGTATTATACAGAGTCATGATCACAGTATTATACAGAGTCATGATCACAGTATTACACAGAGTCATGATCACAGTATTGTACAGAATCATGATCACAGTATTACACAGAGTCATGATCACAGTATTATACAGAGTCATGATCACAGTATTATGATCACAGCATTATACAGAGTCATGATCAGAGTATTACACAGAGTCATGATCACAGTATTGTACAGAATCATGATCACAGTATTACACAGAGTCATGATCACAGTATTATACAGAATCATGATCACAGTATTATGATCACAGTATTATACAGAGTCATGATCACAGTATTACACAGAGTCATGATCACAGTATTGTGCAGAATCATGATCACAGTATTACACAGAGTCATGATCACAGTATTACACAGAGTCATGATCACAGTATTACACAGAGTCATGATCACAGTATTATACAGAATCATGATCACAGTATTATGATCACAGTATTATACAGAGTCATGATCACAGTATTACACAGAGTCATGATCACAGTATTGTACAGAATCATGATCACAGTATTACACAGAGTCATGATCACAGTATTACACAGAGTCATGATCACAGTATTATACAGAGTCATGATCACAGTATTATGATCACAGTATTATACAGAGTCATGATGACAGTATTACACAGTCATGATCACAGTATTATACAGAATCATGATCACAGTATTATGATCACAGTATTACACAGAGTCATGATCCATCTCCTATTACTGAAGAAGACAGCAACATGACCTTTAGGAAAGATTAAACACTGTTGTTGTTTAATGTGTATGTGGTTGTATTTTAAATGTGTGTGACTGTCCTTGTCTATCGTTCGGTTTTGCTGGGGTAGGCGTCATTGTAAATAATAATTTGTTCTTAAATAGGCATCCCTGTCACGTAGTGACCAGTAAAAGGGGTTATTTGTTATTGTAGTTTGGTCAGGGCGTGGCAGGGGGTGTTTGTTTAGTGGTTTCGGGGTTTTAGGTTTATGTTCTATGTTTTCTATTTCTATGGGTTTTTTCTAGTTTTTCTATGTCTATGTTAGTTTTGTCAATGACCTCTTATCAGAGGCAGCTGTTTGTTGTTATCTCTGATTGGAGGCCATATTTAGTTGTGTGTGTTTTCACTTGTGTTTGTGGGTGGTTGTTTCCTGTTTAGTCCGAGCACCTTACGGGACTGTTATCGTCGTTATTTTGTTTGAGTCTGTTTTACCGTCAATAAATACGAAGATGAGTAATATACCCACTGCATATTGGTCCGATGATTTCTCCTCTTCAGACGACGAAGATGGTGACAATCCCGCTAGCGGGACAACATCCGGGGAAACTGGAGGGCACGTAATTCAAATAAATAATCATAAATATTATGGATATTAAACATTTAGGTACATATAAGTGTCTTATATCGGCTGAAGGCTTAAATTCTTGTTAATCTAATTGCACTGTCCAATTTACAGGAGCTATTACAGCGAAAACTTGCCATGTGATTGTTTGAGGACGGCGCCCCACATCAAAATATTTTTCCACCGGCACAGGTTTCATACATTCACAAATAACGATTAAATATTCACTTTCTTTTTGAAAATCTTCCTCTGATTTGTCACCCAAAGGGGCACAGCTATAACATGTAGTGTTGTTTTGTTAGATAAAATCCTTCTTTATATCCCAAAAAGTCTGTTTAGCTGGCACCATCGATTTGAGTAATCCACTCGTTCAACATGCAGAGAAAGGAATCTGAACATCTAACCCTAAACTTTGTTTCAACAAGTCAAAATACGTTTCTATTTACTCCTCAGATACCCTAAAATGTAATCAAACTATAATATTTCTTAGGGAATGAAGTATGTTCAACAGGAAATCGATTTTAGCAGGTGCGTACTGTCTTCATGTCGCACAAACACAAATTTCCCGAGACTGTGGCCTTCTACTAAAACTGTTATTTCTTATTAGTTTTTGAAGTTACAAGCCTGAAACCTTGAACATAGACTGCTGACACCCCGTGGAAGCCATAGGAACTGCATCCAGGGAGCTAATTTACAATATGACCGTACTCTTGCGTTTCTAAGAGGATGGTCACTCTCTCCTCCAAAAAATTCTGGTTGTTTTTTCTTTTCATTTTCTCCTACCATATATATTGTTTTATATTCTCCTACATTATTTTAATATTTCTACAAACTTCAGAGTGTTTTCTTTCCAATGGTACCAATTATTTGCATATCCTGGCTTCAGGGCCTGAGCAACAGGCAGTTTACTTTGGGCACGTCATTCAGACAGGAAATGGAGAAAAAACGGGCCTCGCCCTAAGATTGGAGTCCCCTCCGCGGGACGGCTGAGCTAACCTAGGCTAATGCGATTAGCATGAGATTGTAAGTACCAAGAACATAATAATTCACTACTGTAAGTCGCTCTGGATAAGAGCGTCTGCTAAATGACTAAAATGTAAAATGTAAATGTAACATTTCCCAGGACATAGGCATATTTCAAAAGGGCAGAAAGCTTCAATTCTTGCTAATCTAACTGCACTGTCCAATTTACAGTAGCCATTACAATGAAATAATACCATATTGTTTGAGGAGAGTGCACAGTTATGAACTTGAAAATGTATAATTAAACCAATTAGGCACATTTTGGCAGACTTGATACAACATTTTCAACAGTGATGCAATGGATCATTCCCTTCCTTCCTTCCTTCCTTCCTTCCTTCCTTCCTTCCTTCCTTCCTTCCTTCCTTCCTTCCTTCCTTCCTTCCTTCCTTCCTTCCTTCCTTCCTTCCTTCCTTCCTTCCTTCCTTCCTTCCTTCCTTCCTTCCTTCCTTCCTTCCTTCCTTCCTTCCTTCCTTCCTTCCTTCCTTCCTTCCTTCCTCCCTCTCTCTCTCTCTCCCTCTTCCTCCCCTACCTCCTCCCTCCCTCCTCATCCTCCCTCCCTTCCTCACTCCAGACTAGATATACAGCAGGTTGAGTAGAGCTGAGCAGTACAAATGGCTAGGCAGTAAATGATCACATCATAAATGATTTGTTTGCTCTGAAACGGGCCAAATGCCTTACTGTGCACTACACATGCATCACAGAGGTAATCAAGAGAGGGAGGAAATGAACCAAATCAATGTATTATACACTTAGGGCATTAAAACAATCCTACTGCCAGCTAGCCAGCTCTTCGCTCGCTCTGCTACTACTGCAAATAAAACCACCTGTGGGGTTGATTAGTTTATAAAGCAGTATGCTCTGGTCCTGTGGTGGGGTTGATTCGTTTCTAAAGCAGTATGCTCTGGTCCTGTGGTGGGGCTGATTAGTTTATAAAGCAGTATGCTCTGGTCCTGTGGTGGGGCTGATTAGTTTATAAAGCAGTATGCTCTGGTCCTGTGGTGGGGCTGATTAGTTTATAAAGCAGTATGCTCTGGTCCTGTGGTGGGGCTGATTAGTTTATAAAGCAGTATGCTCTGGTCCTGTGGTGGGGCTGATTAGTTTATAAAGCAGTATGCTCTGGTCCTGTGGTGGGGCTGATTCGTTTATAAAGCAGTATGCTCTGGTCCTGTGGTGGGGCTGATTAGTTTATAAAGCAGTATGCTCTGGTCCTGTGGTGGGGTTAGTTAGTTTATAAAGCAGTATGCTCTGGTCCTGTGGTGGGGGGTTGATTAGTTTATAAAGCAGTATGCTCTGGTCCTGTGGGGTTGATTAGTTTATAAAGCAGTATGCTCTGGTCCTGTGGTAAGGCTGATTAGTTTATAAAGCAGTATGCTCTGGTCCTGTGGTGGGGCTGATTAGTTTATAAAGCAGTATGCTCTGGTCCTGTGGTAAGGCTGATTAGTTTATAAAGCAGTATGCTCTGGTCCTGTGGTGGGGTTGATTAGTTTATAAAGCAGTATGCTCTGGTCCTGTGGTGGGGCTGATTAGTTTATAAAGCAGTATGCTCTGGTCCTGTGGTGGGGTTGATTAGTTTATAAAGCAGTATGCTCTGGTCCTGTGGTGGGGCTGATTAGTTTATAAAGCAGTATGCTCTGGTCCTGTGGTAAGGCTGATTAGTTTATAAAGCAGTATGCTCTGGTCCTGTGGTAAGGCTGATTAGTTTATAAAGCAGTATGCTCTGGTCCTGTGGTGGGGTTGATTAGTTTATAAAGCAGTATGCTCTGGTCCTGTGGTAAGGCTGATTAGTTTATAAAGCAGTATGCTCTGGTCCTGTGGTGGGGTTGATTAGTTTATAAAGCAGTATGCTCTGGTCCTGTGGTGTTTTAGACCCCTGGTCTCGTTGTTGTATAATTCATCATGAGAGTATACACAGGAGGGAGAGGAAAGTAAGCTCAGGACGTTAGGCTGTGGACCAGCTTTCCACCGAGATAGAATTAAAGTCTTCTTCCCATTGCAGTTTAGTATTCCGAATGCACGAGGGATCACTCTACCAAATCCGTTCAGGTCGGCTTGTGCCATTCAACAAACAGCCGCTCTACAGTGTCATCCGGAATAACGCCATCAGATGTCGACTCATTGAATCATCGATGACAAATTCAATAAAACGATTTCTCCAATTGTTGCATTTGAGACATTTTTGTTAAGATAGACATAAAATGACACCCAATTCTCAGAGGCAATGGTCAAAAGTAGTGCACCATATAGGGAATAGGGTACAGGGCTCTGGTCAAAGTAGTGCATTACATCGGGAATAGGGTACAGGGCTCTGGTCAAAGTAGTGCACTCCATCGGGAATAGGATGTGTGTATCTGTTCTGGTTGTAGTACTGCAACACATAGGGAACAGGGTCTGTGTATCTGTGTTTGATGTACAAAGTAGTGTACTGCAGAGGGAATAGGAAAGGAAATAGGAAAGGGAATAGGAAAGGGGGTTAGGAAAGGGAATAGGAAAGGGAATAGGAAAGGGAATAGGAAAGGGAAAGGGAAAGGGAATAGGGAAAGGGAAAGGGAAAGGGAAAGGGAATAGGAAACGGAATAGGAAAGGGAATAGGAAAGGGAATAGGAAACGGAGTAGGAAAGGGAAAGGGAATAGGAAAGGGAAAGGGAATAGGAAACGGAATAGGAAAGGGAAAGGGAATAAGAAAGGGAATAGGAAAGGGAAAAGGAATAGGAAAGGGAATAGGAAAGGGAATAGGAAAGGGAATAGGAAACGGAATAGGAAAGGGAATAGGAAAGGGAAAGGGAATAGGAAAGGGAAAGGGAATAGGAAAGGGAATAGGAAAGGGTAAGGGAATAAGAAAGGGAATAGGAAAGGGAAAAGGAATAGGAAAGGGAATAGGAAAGGGAAAGGGAATAGGAAAGGGAATAGGAAACGGAATAGGAAAGGGAATAGGAAAGGGAAAGGGAATAGGAAAGGGATAGGGAATAGGAAACGGAATAGGAAAGGGAATAGGAAAGGGAATAGGAAACGGAGTAGGAAAGGGAATAGGAAAGGGAAAGGGAATAGGAAAGGGAAAGGGAATAGGAAACAGAATAGGAAAGGGAATAGGAAAGGGAAAGGGAAAGGGAATAGGAAAGGGAAAGGGAATAGGAAAGGGAATAGGGAAGGGAAAGGGAATAGGAAAGGGAATAGGAAACGGAATAGGAAAGGGAAAGGGAATAGGAAAGGGAAAGGGAAAGGGAAAGGGAATAGGAAACGGAATAGGAAAGGGAATAGGAAAGGGAATTGGAAAGGGAATAGGAAAGGGAATAGGAAACAGAATAGGAAAGGGAAAGGGAATTGGAAAGGGGGATAGCTAGTCAGTTGTCCAACTGAATGTATTCAACTGAAATGTGTCTTCCACTTTCATCCCAACCCCTCTGAATCAGAGAGTTGCCTTAATCGACATCCACGTCTTCGGCGCCCGGGGAACAGCAGGTTAACTGCCTTGCTCAGAGGCAGAACGACAGATATTGAACTTGTCAGCTCGGGGATTCGATCCAGCAACCTTTCTGTTAGGGTGTGTGTATCTGTGTTTGATGTTCAGAGGAGTGCACTGCGTAGGGAACAGGGTGGCATTTGAGATGCAAGCCTGTGAGGATTCATCACGTTGGCAGGTCTGGGGTCAGATTTGGTGGCTTAATAGGAGCTTCCAACACGATCATCCCACGGTTAGCTAGACAATCAATTAAAGTTTATAACCTGATCACCCCACGGGTAGCTGGACAATAGATTAAAGTTTATAACATGATCATCCCACGGGTAGCTGGACAATAGATTAAAACACATTCTGTAATGGAAGGCTAAGCCACTATTCCATAATTAGTCTAATGAACTGTGCTTCCATTCCTCTCGTTCCTGGTTGGGTGGAGTATTGGGCTGATTGGTGCTGAGTCATGGTTGGCTGTGTGGCTGGGGGGAAATGTCTTTAACATGTTAATGCCATGGG
Source organism: Salmo salar (assembly GCF_965601325.2). Lineage (NCBI taxonomy): Eukaryota > Metazoa > Chordata > Actinopteri > Salmoniformes > Salmonidae > Salmo > Salmo salar. The sequence continues at coordinate 113,896,511 of NC_138303.1, read as the reverse complement.
GCCTAGAGAAAAGTACTGTATTTATCCATCTGATGGTTCTGTCATTGATGTTGTAACGGCCGTCGAAGGGAGTAAACAAAGGCGCAGCGGGTTGAGTGCTCATTCTTTACTTTTAATGAACACGAAAACAAAACAAGAATTGAACGACAGCTGAACAGTTCCGTCAGGTACAAAACACTAGACTGAAAACAACCACCCACAAACACAAGCTGAAAAACCTCTACTAAAATAGGACCTCCAATCAGAGGCAACGAGAAACAGCTGCCTCCAATTGAAGGTCAAACAAATACCCTAAACATAGAAATAGAAAAACTAGACACTGACATAGAAATATACTAACATAGAACATATACCAAAACCCCCGAAACACATAAAACAAACACCCCCTGCCACGCCCTGACCAAACTACAATAACAAATAACCTCTTTTACTGGTCAGGACGTGACAGATGTACTGTATTTAACCATCTGATGGATCTGTCATTGAGCCTATAAATATCTGAGCATTTGGATCGAGATGTACTATTTTTTTGTTTTAAACATATGGATGAACCAGTTAAAAAGGTGAGATGTAAAGTGCGCTTCTTTGATATAAATATTCTGTATCTTGTCTCTTCCTAAACACCCTGAAGTTGAGCGAACAGTCAACCTTCCTGGCAGTTCCTGACGCTGGTGACTCTCCATTGACCAGCCTGCTGAAGCCACTAGTCTTAAACCTTTGTAATCCTTTCTACCATATCGCCCTTCGCTTTATCACAGGGGGACGGTTTTCATACGCATCGCCGCATCCTGTATCAAAAGGCTGCTTCTCATTAGAGTAGATGACTTCATTATTATATTTTTGTTGACAAGCTTAAAACATGAGATACAAAAACCCATTCACATGGTTGGTTAACTCTTGGGATTCCTCGGGTTTCCACCAAACTAGGTAATTCTGCTTTTAGTTTTAAATTAAAGCATCTCATTGCTGGAACCAACTACAAAATATTTTACAATTGGATGTTCTGGTGCTGCTCAAGCAATTAAAAATATTGATTGGGGGACCTTCTTATTTAGAATGTAATTGTTGGTCTTGAATATTTGTGTTGTGCTGTATTTGACTGGTTTTTAATTTTGGTTAATATTTGTCTTATGAAATTGTACAAACACAGCTCCCTTGTGAAAATGATCCTGGTCTCAGGGTGTATCTCCGCTTAAATTAAGATTCAAAAACCCAATATGTCTTCTCTGTTGCTCACTGCTACCCTAGACTCTATTCAGTCAGGTAGAAACCTTCTCTGTAGAGACTGCTACACTAGACTCTATTCAGTGAGGTAGAAACCTTCTCTGTAGAGACTGCTACACTAGACTCTATTCAGTCAGGTAGAAACCTTCTCTGTAGAGACTGCTACACTAGACTCTATTCAGTCAGGCAGAAAGAAACCTTCTCTGTAGAGACTGCTACACTAGTCTCTATTCAGTCAGATAGAAACCTTCTCTGTAGAGTCTGCTACACTAGACTCTATTCAGTCAGATAGAAACCTTCTCTGTAGAGTCTGCTACACTAGACTCTATTCAGTCAGGCAGAAAGAAAGAAACCTTCTCTGTAGAGACTGCTACACTAGACTCTATTCAGTCAGGTAGAAACCTTCTCTGTAGAGACTGCTACACTAGACTATATTCAGTCAGATAGAAACCTTCTCTGTAGAGACTGCTACACTAGACTCTATTCAGTCAGGTAGAAACCTTCTCTGTAGAGACTGCTACACTAGACTCTATTCAGTCAGGTAGAAACCTTCTCTGTAGAGACTGCTACATTAGCCTCTATTCAATCAGGTAGAAACCTTCTCTGTAGAGACTGCTACACTAGACTCTATTCAGTCAGATAGAAACCTTCTCTGTAGAGACTGCTACACTAGACTCTATTCAGTCAGGTAGAAACCTTCTCTGTAGAGACTGCTTCACTAGACTCTATTCAGTCAGGTAGAAACCTTCTCTGTCGATACTGCTACGCTAGACTCTATTCAGTCAGGCAGAAAGAAACCTTCTCTGTAGAGACTGCTACACTAGACTCTATTCAGTCAGGTAGAAACCTTCTCTGTAGAGACTGCTACACTAGACTCTATTCATTCAGATATAAACCTTCTCTGTAGAGACTGCTACACTAGACTCTATTCAGTGAGGTAGAAACCTTCTCTGTAGAGACTGCTTCGCTAGACTCTATTCAGTGAGGTAGAAATCTTCTCTGTAGAGACTGCTACACTAGACTCTATTCAGTCAGGTAGAAACCTTCTCTGTAGAGACTGCTACACTAGACTCTATTCAGTCAGGCAGAAAGAAACCTTCTCTGTAGAGACTGCTACACTAGACTCTATTCAGTCAGGTAGAAACCTTCTCTGTAGAGACTGCTACACTAGACTATATTCAGTCAGGTAGAAACCTTCTCTGTAGAGACTGCTACACTAGACTCTATTCAGTCAGATAGAAACCTTCTCTGTAGAGATTGCTTCACTAGACTCTATTCAGTCAGGTAGAAACCTTCTCTGTAGATACTGCTACACTAGACTCTATTCAGTCAGGCAGAAAGAAACCTTCTCTGTAGAGCCTGCTACAATAGTATCTATTCAGTCAGGTAGAAAGAAACCTTCTCTGTAGAGACTGCTACACTAGACTCTATTCAGTCAGATAGAAACCTTCTCTGTAGAGACGGCTTCACTAGACTCTATTCAGTCAGGTAGAAACCTTCTCTGTAGAGACTGCTACACTAGACTGTATTCAGTCAGGTAGAAACCTTCTCTGTAGATACTGCTACACTAGACTCTATTCAGTCAGGCAGAAAGATAGAACCTTCTCTGTAGAGACTGCTACACTACACTCTATTCAGCCAGGTAGAAACCTTCTCTGTAGAGACTGCTACTCTAGACTCTATTCAGTGAGGTAGAAACCTTCTCTGTATAGACTGCTACATTAGCCTCTGCTCAGTCAGGTAGAAACCTTCTCTGTAGAGACTGCTACACTAGACTCTATTCAGTCAGGTAGAAACCTTCTCTGTAGAGACTGCTACACTAGACTCTATTCAGTCAGATAGAAACCTTCTCTGTAGAGACTGCTACACTAGACTCTTTTCAGTCAGGTATAAACCTTCTCTGTAGAGACTGCTACACGAGACTCTATTCAGTCAGGTAGAAACCTTCTCTGTAGAGACTGCTACACTAGACTCTATTCAGTCAGGCAGAAAGAAACCTTCTCTGTAGAGACTGCTACACTAGACTCTATTCAGTCAGGTAGAAACCTTCTCTGTAGAGACTGCTACACTAGACTATATTCAGTCAGGTAGAAACCTTCTCTGTAGAGACTGCTACACTAGACTCTATTCAGTCAGATAGAAACCTTCTCTGTAGAGATTGCTTCACTAGACTCTATTCAGTCAGGTAGAAACCTTCTCTGTAGATACTGCTACACTAGACTCTATTCAGTCAGGCAGAAAGAAACCTTCTCTGTAGAGCCTGCTACAATAGTATCTATTCAGTCAGGTAGAAAGAAACCTTCTCTGTAGAGACTGCTACACTAGACTCTATTCAGTCAGATAGAAACCTTCTCTGTAGAGACAGCTTCACTAGACTCTATTCAGTCAGGTAGAAACCTTCTCTGTAGAGACTGCTACACTAGACTCTATTCAGCCAGGTAGAAACCTTCTCTGTAGAGACTGCTACTCTAGACTCTATTCAGTGAGGTAGAAACCTTCTCTGTATAGACTGCTACATTAGCCTCTGCTCAGTCAGGTAGAAACCTTCTCTGTAGAGACTGCTACACTAGACTCTATTCAGTCAGGTAGAAACCTTCTCTGTAGAGACTGCTACACTAGACTCTATTCAGTCAGATAGAAACCTTCTCTGTAGAGACTGCTACACTAGACTCTTTTCAGTCAGGTATAAACCTTCTCTGTAGAGACTGCTACACGAGACTCTATTCAGTCAGGTAGAAACCTTCTCTGTTGAGACTGCTACACTAGACTCTATTCAGTCAGGCAGAAAGAAAGCTTCTCTGTAGAGACTGCTACACTAGACTCTATTCAGTCAGGTAGAAACCTTCTCTGTAGAGACTGCTACACTAGACTATATTCAGTCAGGTAGAAACCTTCTCTGTAGAGACTGCTACACTAGACTCTATTCAGTGAGGTAGAAACCTTCTCTGTAGAGACTGCTACACTAGACTGTATTCAGTCAGGTAGAAACCTTCTCTGTAGAGACTGCTACGTTAGCCTCTATTCAGTCAGGTAGAAACCTTCTCTGTAGAGACTGCTACACTAGACTCTATTCAGTCAGATATAAACCTTCTCTGTAGAGACTGCTACACTAGACTCTATTCACTCAGGTAGAATCCTTCTCTGTAGAGACTGCTTCACTAGACTCTATTCAGTCAGGTAGAAACCTTCTCTGTGGATACTGCTACACTAGACTCTATTCAGTCAGGCAGAAAGAAACCTTTTCTGTAGAGACTGCTACACTAGACTCTATTCAGTCAGCCAGAAACCTTCTCTGTAGAGACTGCTACACTAGTCTCTATTCAGTCAGGTAGAAAGAAACCTTCTCTGTAGAGACTGCTACACTAGACTCTATTCAGTCAGATAGAAACCTTCTCTGTAGAGACTGCTACACTAGACTCTATTCAGTCAGGTAGAAACCTTCTCTGTAGAGACTGCTACACTAGACTCTATTCAGTCAGGTAGAAACCTTCTCTGTTGAGACTGCTACACTAGACTATATTCAGTCAGATATAAACCTTCTCTGTAGAGACTGCTACACTAGACTCTATTCAGTCAGGCAGAAAGACACCTTCTCTGTAGAGACTGCTACACTAGACTCTATTCAGTCAGGTAGAAACCTTCTCTGTAGAGACTGCTACACTAGACTCTATTCAGTCAGGTAGAAACCTTCTCTGTTGAGACTGCTTCACTAGACTCTATTCAGTGAGGTAGAAACCTTCTCTGTAGATACTGCTACACTAGACTCTATTCAGTCAGGTAGAAACCTTCTCTGTTGAGACTGCTACACTAGACTCTATTCAGTCAGGTAGAAACCTTCTCTGTAGAGACTGCTACACTAGACTATATTCAGTCAGGTAGAAACCTTCTCTGTAGAGACTGCTACACTAGACTCTATTCAGTGAGGTAGAAACCTTCTCTGTAGAGACTGCTACACTAGACTGTATTCAGTCAGGTAGAAACCTTCTCTGTAGTGACTGCTACATTAGCCTCTATTCAGTCAGGTAGAAACCTTCTCTGTAGAGACAGCTACACTAGACTCTATTCAGTCAGATAGAAACCTTCTCTGTAGAGACTGCTTCACTAGACTCTATTCAGTCAGGTAGAAACCTTCTCTGTAGAGACTGCTACACTAGACTCTATTCAGCCAGGTAGAAACCTTCTCTGTAGAGACTGCTACTCTAGACTCTATTCAGTGAGGTAGAAACCTTCTCTGTATAGACTGCTACATTAGCCTCTGCTCAGTCAGGTAGAAACCTTCTCTGTAGAGACTGCTACACTAGACTCTATTCAGTCAGGTAGAAACCTTCTCTGTAGAGACTGCTACACTAGACTCTATTCAGTCAGATAGAAACCTTCTCTGTAGAGACTGCTACACTAGACTCTTTTCAGTCAGGTATAAACCTTCTCTGTAGAGACTGCTACACGAGACTCTATTCAGTCAGGTAGAAACCTTCTCTGTTGAGACTGCTACACTAGACTCTATTCAGTCAGGCAGAAAGAAACCTTCTCTGTAGAGACTGCTACACTAGACTCTATTCAGTCAGGTAGAAACCTTCTCTGTAGAGACGGCTACACTAGACTATATTCAGTCAGGTAGAAACCTTCTCTGTAGAGACTGCTACACTAGACTCTATTCAGTGAGGTAGAAACCTTCTCTGTAGAGACTGCTACACTAGACTGTATTCAGTCAGGTAGAAACCTTCTCTGTAGAGACTGCTACATTAGCCTCTATTCAGTCAGGTAGAAACCTTCTCTGTAGAGACTGCTACACTAGACTCTATTCAGTCAGATATAAACCTTCTCTGTAGAGACTGCTACACTAGACTCTATTCAGTCAGGTAGAATCCTTCTCTGTAGAGACTGCTACACTAGACTGTATTCAGTCAGGTAGAAACCTTCTCTGTAGTGACTGCTACATTAGCCTCTATTCAGTCAGGTAGAAACCTTCTCTGTAGAGACAGCTACACTAGACTCTATTCAGTCAGATAGAAACCTTCTCTGTAGAGACTGCTTCACTAGACTCTATTCAGTCAGGTAGAAACCTTCTCTGTAGAGACTGCTACACTAGACTCTATTCAGCCAGGTAGAAACCTTCTCTGTAGAGACTGCTACTCTAGACTCTATTCAGTGAGGTAGAAACCTTCTCTGTATAGACTGCTACATTAGCCTCTGCTCAGTCAGGTAGAAACCTTCTCTGTAGAGACTGCTACACTAGACTCTATTCAGTCAGGTAGAAACCTTCTCTGTAGAGACTGCTACACTAGACTCTATTCAGTCAGATAGAAACCTTCTCTGTAGAGACTGCTACACTAGACTCTTTTCAGTCAGGTATAAACCTTCTCTGTAGAGACTGCTACACGAGACTCTATTCAGTCAGGTAGAAACCTTCTCTGTTGAGACTGCTACACTAGACTCTATTCAGTCAGGCAGAAAGAAACCTTCTCTGTAGAGACTGCTACACTAGACTCTATTCAGTCAGGTAGAAACCTTCTCTGTAGAGACGGCTACACTAGACTATATTCAGTCAGGTAGAAACCTTCTCTGTAGAGACTGCTACACTAGACTCTATTCAGTGAGGTAGAAACCTTCTCTGTAGAGACTGCTACACTAGACTGTATTCAGTCAGGTAGAAACCTTCTCTGTAGAGACTGCTACATTAGCCTCTATTCAGTCAGGTAGAAACCTTCTCTGTAGAGACTGCTACACTAGACTCTATTCAGTCAGATATAAACCTTCTCTGTAGAGACTGCTACACTAGACTCTATTCAGTCAGGTAGAATCCTTCTCTGTAGAGACTGCTTCACTAGACTCTATTCAGTCAGGTAGAAACCTTCTCTGTGGATACTGCTACACTAGACTCTATTCAGTCAGGCAGAAAGAAACCTTTTCTGTAGAGACTGCTACACTAGACTCTATTCAGTCAGCCAGAAACCTTCTCTGTAGAGACTGCTACACTAGTCTCTATTCAGTCAGGTAGAAAGAAACCTTCTCTGTAGAGACTGCTACACTAGACTCTATTCAGTCAGGCAGAAAGAAACCTTCTCTGTAGAGACTGCTACACTACACTCTATTCAGCCAGGTAGAAACCTTCTCTGTAGAGACTGCTACTCTAGACTCTATTCAGTGAGGTAGAAACCTTCTCTGTATAGACTGCTACATTAGCCTCTGCTCAGTCAGGTAGAAACCTTCTCTGTAGAGACTGCTACACTAGACTCTATTCAGTCAGGTAGAAACCTTCTCTGTAGAGACTGCTACACTAGACTCTATTCAGTCAGATAGAAACCTTCTCTGTAGAGACTGCTACACTAGACTCTTTTCAGTCAGGTATAAACCTTCTCTGTAGAGACTGCTACACGAGACTCTATTCAGTCAGGTAGAAACCTTCTCTGTAGAGACTGCTACACTAGACTCTATTCAGTCAGGCAGAAAGAAACCTTCTCTGTAGAGACTGCTACACTAGACTCTATTCAGTCAGGTAGAAACCTTCTCTGTAGAGACTGCTACACTAGACTCTATTCAGTCAGGTAGAAACCTTCTCTGTAGAGACTGCTACACTAGACTCTATTCAGTCAGATAGAAACCTTCTCTGTAGAGATTGCTTCACTAGACTCTATTCAGTCAGGTAGAAACCTTCTCTGTAGATACTGCTACACTAGACTCTATTCAGTCAGGCAGAAAGAAACCTTCTCTGTAGAGCCTGCTACAATAGTATCTATTCAGTCAGGTAGAAAGAAACCTTCTCTGTAGAGACTGCTACACTAGACTCTATTCAGTCAGATAGAAACCTTCTCTGTAGAGACAGCTTCACTAGACTCTATTCAGTCAGGTAGAAACCTTCTCTGTAGAGACTGCTACACTAGACTCTATTCAGCCAGGTAGAAACCTTCTCTGTAGAGACTGCTACTCTAGACTCTATTCAGTGAGGTAGAAACCTTCTCTGTATAGACTGCTACATTAGCCTCTGCTCAGTCAGGTAGAAACCTTCTCTGTAGAGACTGCTACACTAGACTCTATTCAGTCAGGTAGAAACCTTCTCTGTAGAGACTGCTACACTAGACTCTATTCAGTCAGATAGAAACCTTCTCTGTAGAGACTGCTACACTAGACTCTTTTCAGTCAGGTATAAACCTTCTCTGTAGAGACTGCTACACGAGACTCTATTCAGTCAGGTAGAAACCTTCTCTGTTGAGACTGCTACACTAGACTCTATTCAGTCAGGCAGAAAGAAACCTTCTCTGTAGAGACTGCTACACTAGACTCTATTCAGTCAGGTAGAAACCTTCTCTGTAGAGACTGCTACACTAGACTATATTCAGTCAGGTAGAAACCTTCTCTGTAGAGACTGCTACACTAGACTCTATTCAGTGAGGTAGAAACCTTCTCTGTAGAGACTGCTACACTAGACTGTATTCAGTCAGGTAGAAACCTTCTCTGTAGAGACTGCTACGTTAGCCTCTATTCAGTCAGGTAGAAACCTTCTCTGTAGAGACTGCTACACTAGACTCTATTCAGTCAGATATAAACCTTCTCTGTAGAGACTGCTACACTAGACTCTATTCACTCAGGTAGAATCCTTCTCTGTAGAGACTGCTTCACTAGACTCTATTCAGTCAGGTAGAAACCTTCTCTGTGGATACTGCTACACTAGACTCTATTCAGTCAGGCAGAAAGAAACCTTTTCTGTAGAGACTGCTACACTAGACTCTATTCAGTCAGCCAGAAACCTTCTCTGTAGAGACTGCTACACTAGTCTCTATTCAGTCAGGTAGAAAGAAACCTTCTCTGTAGAGACTGCTACACTAGACTCTATTCAGTCAGATAGAAACCTTCTCTGTAGAGACTGCTACACTAGACTCTATTCAGTCAGGTAGAAACCTTCTCTGTAGAGACTGCTACACTAGACTCTATTCAGTCAGGTAGAAACCTTCTCTGTTGAGACTGCTACACTAGACTATATTCAGTCAGATATAAACCTTCTCTGTAGAGACTGCTACACTAGACTCTATTCAGTCAGGCAGAAAGACACCTTCTCTGTAGAGACTGCTACACTAGACTCTATTCAGTCAGGTAGAAACCTTCTCTGTAGAGACTGCTACACTAGACTCTATTCAGTCAGGTAGAAACCTTCTCTGTAGAGACTGCTACACTAGACTCTATTCAGTCAGGTAGAAACCTTCTCTGTAGAGACTGCTACACTAGACTCTATTCAGTCAGATAGAAACCTTCTCTGTAGAGACTGCTACACTAGACTCTTTTCAGTCAGGTATAAACCTTCTCTGTAGAGACTGCTACACGAGACTCTATTCAGTCAGGTAGAAACCTTCTCTGTAGAGACTGCTACACTAGACTCTATTCAGTCAGGCAGAAAGAAACCTTCTCTGTAGAGACTGCTACACTAGACTCTATTCAGTCAGGTAGAAACCTTCTCTGTAGAGACTGCTACACTAGACTATATTCAGTCAGGTAGAAACCTTCTCTGTAGAGACTGCTACACTAGACTCTATTCAGTCAGATAGAAACCTTCTCTGTAGAGATTGCTTCACTAGACTCTATTCAGTCAGGTAGAAACCTTCTCTGTAGATACTGCTACACTAGACTCTATTCAGTCAGGCAGAAAGAAACCTTCTCTGTAGAGCCTGCTACAATAGTATCTATTCAGTCAGGTAGAAAGAAACCTTCTCTGTAGAGACTGCTACACTAGACTCTATTCAGTCAGATAGAGACTGCTACACTAGACTCTATTCAGCCAGGTAGAAACCTTCTCTGTAGAGACTGCTACTCTAGACTCTATTCAGTGAGGTAGAAACCTTCTCTGTATAGACTGCTACATTAGCCTCTGCTCAGTCAGGTAGAAACCTTCTCTGTAGAGACTGCTACACTAGACTCTATTCAGTCAGTGTAGAGACTGCTACACTAGACTCTATTCAGTGAGGTAGAAACCTTCTCTGTAGAGACTGCTACACTAGACTCTATTCAGTCAGGTAGAAACCTTCTCTGTAGAGACTGCTACACTAGACTCTATTCAGTCAGATAGAAACCTTCTCTGTAGAGACTGCTACACTAGACTCTTTTCAGTCAGGTATAAACCTTCTCTGTAGAGACTGCTACACGAGACTCTATTCAGTCAGGTAGAAACCTTCTCTGTAGAGACTGCTACACTAGACTCTATTCAGTCAGGCAGAAAGAAACCTTCTCTGTAGAGACTGCTACACTAGACTCTATTCAGTCAGGTAGAAACCTTCTCTGTAGAGACTGCTACACTAGACTATATTCAGTCAGGTAGAAACCTTCTCTGTAGAGACTGCTACACTAGACTCTATTCAGTCAGATAGAAACCTTCTCTGTAGAGATTGCTTCACTAGACTCTATTCAGTCAGGTAGAAACCTTCTCTGTAGATACTGCTACACTAGACTCTATTCAGTCAGGCAGAAAGAAACCTTCTCTGTAGAGCCTGCTACAATAGTATCTATTCAGTCAGGTAGAAAGAAACCTTCTCTGTAGAGACTGCTACACTAGACTCTATTCAGTCAGATAGAAACCTTCTCTGTAGAGACGGCTTCACTAGACTCTATTCAGTCAGGTAGAAACCTTCTCTGTAGAGACTGCTACACTAGACTGTATTCAGTCAGGTAGAAACCTTCTCTGTAGATACTGCTACACTAGACTCTATTCAGTCAGGCAGAAAGATAGAAACCTTCTCTGTAGAGACTGCTACACTACACTCTATTCAGCCAGGTAGAAACCTTCTCTGTAGAGACTGCTACTCTAGACTCTATTCAGTGAGGTAGAAACCTTCTCTGTATAGACTGCTACATTAGCCTCTGCTCAGTCAGGTAGAAACCTTCTCTGTAGAGACTGCTACACTAGACTCTATCAGTCAGTAGAAACCTTCTCTGTAGAGACTGCTACACTAGACTCTATTCAGTCAGGTAGAAACCTTCTCTGTAGAGACTGCTACACTAGACTCTATTCAGTCAGGTAGAAACCTTCTCTGTTGAGACTGCTACACTAGACTCTATTCAGTCAGGTAGAAACCTTCTCTGTAGAGACTGCTACACTAGACTCTATTCAGTCAGGCAGAAAGAAACCTTCTCTGTAGAGACTGCTACACTAGACTCTATTCAGTCAGGTAGAAACCTTCTCTGTAGAGACTGCTACACTAGACTATATTCAGTCAGGTAGAAACCTTCTCTGTAGAGACTGCTACACTAGACTCTATTCAGTCAGATAGAAACCTTCTCTGTAGAGACTGCTTCACTAGACTCTATTCAGTCAGGTAGAAACCTTCTCTGTAGAGACTGCTACACTAGACTCTATTCAGCCAGGTAGAAACCTTCTCTGTAGAGACTGCTACTCTAGACTCTATTCAGTGAGGTAGAAACCTTCTCTGTATAGACTGCTACATTAGCCTCTGCTCAGTCAGGTAGAAACCTTCTCTGTAGAGACTGCTACACTAGACTCTATTCAGTCAGGTAGAAACCTTCTCTGTAGAGACTGCTACACTAGACTCTATTCAGTCAGATAGAAACCTTCTCTGTAGAGACTGCTACACTAGACTCTTTTCAGTCAGGTATAAACCTTCTCTGTAGAGACTGCTACACGAGACTCTATTCAGTCAGGTAGAAACCTTCTCTGTTGAGACTGCTACACTAGACTCTATTCAGTCAGGCAGAAAGAAACCTTCTCTGTAGAGACTGCTACACTAGACTCTATTCAGTCAGGTAGAAACCTTCTCTGTAGAGACTGCTACACTAGACTATATTCAGTCAGGTAGAAACCTTCTCTGTAGAGACTGCTACACTAGACTCTATTCAGTGAGGTAGAAACCTTCTCTGTAGAGACTGCTACACTAGACTGTATTCAGTCAGGTAGAAACCTTCTCTGTAGAGACTGCTACGTTAGCCTCTATTCAGTCAGGTAGAAACCTTCTCTGTAGAGACTGCTACACTAGACTCTATTCAGTCAGGTAGAATCCTTCTCTGTAGAGACTGCTTCACTAGACTCTATTCAGTCAGGTAGAAACCTTCTCTGTGGATACTGCTACACTAGACTCTATTCAGTCAGGCAGAAAGAAACCTTTTCTGTAGAGACTGCTACACTAGACTCTATTCAGTCAGGTAGAAACCTTCTCTGTAGAGACTGCTACACTAGACTCTATTCAGTCAGGTAGAAACCTTCTCTGTAGAGACTGCTACACTAGACTCTATTCAGTCAGGTAGAAACCTTCTCTGTTGAGACTGCTACACTAGACTATATTCAGTCAGATATAAACCTTCTCTGTAGAGACTGCTACACTAGACTCTATTCAGTCAGGCAGAAAGACACCTTCTCTGTAGAGACTGCTACACTAGACTCTATTCAGTCAGGTAGAAACCTTCTCTGTAGAGACTGCTACACTAGACTCTATTCAGTCAGGTAGAAACCTTCTCTGTTGAGACTGCTTCACTAGACTCTATTCAGTGAGGTAGAAACCTTCTCTGTAGATACTGCTACACTAGACTCTATTCAGTCAGGTAGAAACCTTCTCTGTTGAGACTGCTACACTAGACTCTATTCAGTCAGGTAGAAACCTTCTCTGTAGAGACTGCTACACTAGACTATATTCAGTCAGGTAGAAACCTTCTCTGTAGAGACTGCTACACTAGACTCTATTCAGTGAGGTAGAAACCTTCTCTGTAGAGACTGCTACACTAGACTGTATTCAGTCAGGTAGAAACCTTCTCTGTAGTGACTGCTACATTAGCCTCTATTCAGTCAGGTAGAAACCTTCTCTGTAGAGACAGCTACACTAGACTCTATTCAGTCAGATAGAAACCTTCTCTGTAGAGACTGCTTCACTAGACTCTATTCAGTCAGGTCGAAACCTTCTCTGTAGAGACTGCTACACTAGACTCTATTCAGCCAGGTAGAAACCTTCTCTGTAGAGACTGCTACTCTAGACTCTATTCAGTGAGGTAGAAACCTTCTCTGTATAGACTGCTACATTAGCCTCTGCTCAGTCAGGTAGAAACCTTCTCTGTAGAGACTGCTACACTAGACTCTATTCAGTCAGGTAGAAACCTTCTCTGTAGAGACTGCTACACTAGACTCTATTCAGTCAGATAGAAACCTTCTCTGTAGAGACTGCTACACTAGACTCTTTTCAGTCAGGTATAAACCTTCTCTGTAGAGACTGCTACACGAGACTCTATTCAGTCAGGTAGAAACCTTCTCTGTTGAGACTGCTACACTAGACTCTATTCAGTCAGGCAGAAAGAAACCTTCTCTGTAGAGACTGCTACACTAGACTCTATTCAGTCAGGTAGAAACCTTCTCTGTAGAGACGGCTACACTAGACTATATTCAGTCAGGTAGAAACCTTCTCTGTAGAGACTGCTACACTAGACTCTATTCAGTGAGGTAGAAACCTTCTCTGTAGAGACTGCTACACTAGTCTCTATTCAGTCAGGTAGAAAGAAACCTTCTCTGTAGAGACTGCTACACTAGACTCTATTCAGTCAGATAGAAACCTTCTCTGTAGAGACTGCTACACTAGACTGTATTCAGTCAGGTAGAAACCTTCTCTGTAGTGACTGCTACATTAGCCTCTATTCAGTCAGGTAGAAACCTTCTCTGTAGAGACAGCTACACTAGACTCTATTCAGTCAGATAGAAACCTTCTCTGTAGAGACTGCTTCACTAGACTCTATTCAGTCAGGTAGAAACCTTCTCTGTAGAGACTGCTACACTAGACTCTATTCAGCCAGGTAGAAACCTTCTCTGTAGAGACTGCTACTCTAGACTCTATTCAGTGAGGTAGAAACCTTCTCTGTATAGACTGCTACATTAGCCTCTGCTCAGTCAGGTAGAAACCTTCTCTGTAGAGACTGCTACACTAGACTCTATTCAGTCAGGTAGAAACCTTCTCTGTAGAGACTGCTACACTAGACTCTATTCAGTCAGATAGAAACCTTCTCTGTAGAGACTGCTACACTAGACTCTTTTCAGTCAGGTATAAACCTTCTCTGTAGAGACTGCTACACGAGACTCTATTCAGTCAGGTAGAAACCTTCTCTGTTGAGACTGCTACACTAGACTCTATTCAGTCAGGCAGAAAGAAACCTTCTCTGTAGAGACTGCTACACTAGACTCTATTCAGTCAGGTAGAAACCTTCTCTGTAGAGACGGCTACACTAGACTATATTCAGTCAGGTAGAAACCTTCTCTGTAGAGACTGCTACACTAGACTCTATTCAGTGAGGTAGAAACCTTCTCTGTAGAGACTGCTACACTAGACTGTATTCAGTCAGGTAGAAACCTTCTCTGTAGAGACTGCTACATTAGCCTCTATTCAGTCAGGTAGAAACCTTCTCTGTAGAGACTGCTACACTAGACTCTATTCAGTCAGATATAAACCTTCTCTGTAGAGACTGCTACACTAGACTCTATTCAGTCAGGTAGAATCCTTCTCTGTAGAGACTGCTTCACTAGACTCTATTCAGTCAGGTAGAAACCTTCTCTGTGGATACTGCTACACTAGACTCTATTCAGTCAGGCAGAAAGAAACCTTTTCTGTAGAGACTGCTACACTAGACTCTATTCAGTCAGCCAGAAACCTTCTCTGTAGAGACTGCTACACTAGTCTCTATTCAGTCAGGTAGAAAGAAACCTTCTCTGTAGAGACTGCTACACTAGACCCTATTCAGTCAGATAGAAACCTTCTCTGTAGAGACTGCTACACTAGACTCTATTCAGTCAGGTAGAAACCTTCTCTGTAGAGACTGCTACACTAGACTCTATTCAGTCAGGTAGAAACCTTCTCTGTTGAGACTGCTACACTAGACTATATTCAGTCAGATATAAACCTTCTCTGTAGAGACTGCTACACTAGACTCTATTCAGTCAGGCAGAAAGACACCTTCTCTGTAGAGACTGCTACACTAGACTCTATTCAGTCAGGTAGAAACCTTCTCTGTAGAGACTGCTACACTAGACTCTATTCAGTCAGGTAGAAACCTTCTCTGTTGAGACTGCTTCACTAGACTCTATTCAGTGAGGTAGAAACCTTCTCTGTAGATACTGCTACACTAGACTCTATTCAGTCAGGTAGAAACCTTCTCTGTTGAGACTGCTACACTAGACTCTATTCAGTCAGGTAGAAACCTTCTCTGTAGAGACTGCTACACTAGACTATATTCAGTCAGGTAGAAACCTTCTCTGTAGAGACTGCTACACTAGACTCTATTCAGTGAGGTAGAAACCTTCTCTGTAGAGACTGCTACACTAGACTGTATTCAGTCAGGTAGAAACCTTCTCTGTAGTGACTGCTACATTAGCCTCTATTCAGTCAGGTAGAAACCTTCTCTGTAGAGACAGCTACACTAGACTCTATTCAGTCAGATATAAACCTTCTCTGTAGAGACTGCTACACTAGACTCTATTCAGTCAGGTAGAATCCTTCTCTGTAGAGACTGCTTTACTAGACTCTATTCAGTCAGGTAGAAACCTTCTCTGTGGATACTGCTACACTAGACTCTATTCAGTCAGGCAGAAAGAAACCTTTTCTGTAGAGACTGCTACACTAGACTCTATTCAGTCAGCCAGAAACCTTCTCTGTAGAGACTGCTACACTAGTCTCTATTCAGTCAGGTAGAAAGAAACCTTCTCTGTAGAGACTGCTACACTAGACTCTATTCAGTCAGGTAGAAACCTTATCTGCAGAGACTGCTACACTAGACTCTATTCAGTGAGGTAGAAACCTTCTCTGTAGTGACTGCTACATTAGCCTCTATTCAGTCAGGTAGAAACCTTCTCTGTAGAGACTGCTACACTAGTCTCTATTCAGTCAGGTAGAAACCTTCTCTGTAGAGACTGCTACACTAGTCTCTATTCAGTCAGATAGAAACCTTCTCTGTAGAGACTACTACACTAGACTCTATTCAGTCAGGTAGAAACCTTCTCTGTAGAGACTGCTACACTAGACTCTATTCAGTCAGGTAGAAACCTTCTCTGTTGAGACTGCTACACTAGTATCTATTCAGTCAGATATAAACCTTCTCTGTAGAGACTGCTACACTAGACTCTATTCAGTCAGATAGAAACCTTCTCTGTTGAGACTGCTACACTAGACTCTATTCAGTCAGGTAGAAACCTTCTCTGTAGAGACTGCTACACTAGTCTCTATTCAGTCAGGTAGAAACCTTCTCTGTAGAGACTGCTACACTAGACTCTATTCAGTCAGGTAGAAACCTTCTCTGTAGACACTGCTACACTAGACTCTATTCAGTCAGGTAGAAACCTTCTCTGTAGACACTGCTACACTAGTCTCTATTCAGTCAGGTAGAAAGAAACCTTCTCTGTAGAGACTGCTACACTATACTCTATTCAGTCAGGTAGAAACCTTATCTGCAGAGACTGCTACACTAGACTCTATTCAGTGAGGTAGAAACCTTATCTGCAGAGACTGCTACACTAGACTCTATTCAGTCAGGTAGAAACCTTCTCTGTTGAGACTGCTACACTAGTCTCTATTCAGTCAGGTAGAAACCTTCTCTGTAGAGACTGCTACCCTAGACTCTATTCAGTCAGGTTGAAATATTAAGCATTTTGTGATACCTGACAGTTTTCCATAACTAAAACTGAACATCAATCGCCCAAAGAGCTCCAGAACGACAGTTTTATGTGACTAAAACGGAACATCAATCACTCAAAAAGCTCTATAACGATATTTTCCCGTAACTAAAACAGAATATGAATCACCCAAAGAGCTCTAAAACGATGTGAGTATTTGACAACACATGGAGAGATGCAGAGCAGTGGAAATATTATGTTTTACATATCAGTGATTCTTCTGTAGCTGTTTTGGAACCACTTCTAATTTCAAACAGAAACAATTGAAATTAAAACACTATCTTAACGGGTTATATTTTTAAAGGCCATTCGACATGCTATTTGAAGCAAATGGGAAGCATCATGAACAAAACACCCATCTTTTACGTCATTACATCATCTTTACATCTTTACATCATCATTACATCATTACATCATCTTTACATCATCATTACATCATTACATCATCTTTATATCATTACATCATTACATCATCATTACATCATCTTTACATCTTTACATCATCATTACATCATTACATTATCTTTACATCATCATTACATCTTTGCATCATCATTACATCATCATTACATCATCTTTACATCATCATTACATCATTACATCATCTTAACATCTTTACATCATCTTTGCATCATTACATCACCTTTATATGATTACATCATTACATCATCTTTACATCTTTACATCATCTTTACATCATTACATCATCTTTACATCATCTTTACATCATTACATCATCTTTACATCATTACATTATCATTACATCATTACATCATCTTTACATCATCTTTAAATCATTACATCATCTTTACATCATTACATCATCTTTCAATCATATTTACATCTTTACATCATCTTTACATCATTACATCATCTTTATATCATCTTTACATCATCTTTATATCATTAAATCATCTTTACATCTTTACATTATCATTACATCATTACATCATCTTTACATCATTACATCACCTTTACATCATATTTACATCTTTACATCATCTTTACATCATTACATCATCTTTACATCATTACATCATCTTTACATCATTACATTATCACATCATCATTACATCATCTTTACATCATTAAATCATCTTTACATCTTTACATTATCATTACATCATTACATCATCTTTACATCATTATATCACCTTTACATCATCTTTACATCATTACATCATTACGTCTTTACATAATTTTCACATAATATTTTCATGAAATGCTATGTGGTCCAAACAGGAAGCACACATTTTTGACCTGGGTTTGCAAGCAAGGTCCATACGGGGCTGAAGCTGTTCTGAGAATAATGACAGGCGTCAGTAGAATGCTTCTCTAATGTACTTTGACAATCACGGTTTGTCTGCCAGGCAGATATATGTAATGTTAATAGGCTGCTGTCATTTGGTGTGGAAACAGAAGCCATGATGAGCAGAGCCAGTCAATTACAAAGCTACTTTTCCATGTGAGCGAGCAACAGAATTGGAAATACAACAGCCTCAAGAAACACTCCCACCACTACACCGTTATTGAAATTACACAGCAAATATTGAACAGACATATATAGGATTCAAACTCTAAACACATGAATTCATTTTTTATACACTTTAAGCTTATGGGATTTACTTAGTCAGTTATTACTCAGCCAAGTGCAAAATAAAATGATAGGCTTGAAACTAAATGTTATTCTGGTTTTAATATAAATCAGTCATTTAATTCAATTGAATTAAGTCATGACCACGATGTGTATTGCTATGGCTGGAGTCGACATAATGTAGTGTAGTGTTGTGATGGCTGTGAAGTCCTGCATCTATAATGTAGTGTTGTGATGGCTGTGAAGTCCTGCATCTATAATGTGGTGTTGTGATGGCTGTGAAGTCCTGCATCTATAATGTAGTATTGTGATGGCTGTGAAGTCCTGCATCTATAATGTCGTGTTGTGATGGCTGTGAAGTCCTGCATCTATAATGTGGTGTTGTGATGGCTGTGAAGTCCTGCATCTATAATGTAGTGTTGTGATGGCTGTGAAGTCCTGCATCTATAATGTAGTGTTGTGATGGCTGTGAAGTCCTGCATCTATAATGTAGTGTTGTGATGGCTGTGAAGTCCTGCATCTATAATGTAGTGTTGTGATGGCTGTGAAGTCCTGCATCTATCATGTAGTATTGTGATGGCTGTGAAGTCCTGCATCTATCATGTAGTATTGTGATGGATGTGAAGTCCTGCATCTATAATGTAGAGTTGTGATGGCTGTGAAGTCCTGCATCTATAATGTAGTGTTGTGATGGCTGTGAAGTCCTGCATCTAGAATGTGGTGTTTCAATCTCTTTTTCCATTTTAAATTAAATATTCCTTCCGGTAACCCGCCTCACCCAATGTGTTACGGATCTGCTATTTTAGACCTTATAGATCGAACCTCCATCAGAAGCTAACCATCAGATGCTAACCAGCTAATTAACTACTAGCTATTTAGTCATTGTTAGCCACTGCTAGAGGCCTTTACCTTGAGCTCAGACACCAGCCGTTTTTAGCCTGGATCATACCTGCCAGTCTGCACAGCGCGTTATCAACCTTGAGCATATCGGACTGCTTTTATCCACTACATCTCCGGATTCCTGCCGTAAGCTCTGGACCGTTACTCCAGATCATCACAGCTAGCTAGCTGCTACCAAGTGGCCCAGCCCCAAAGCTAGCCTTGAGCCAGGCCCATCTCCCGGCCTGCTCAGTGGACCCTATTATCACTCGGCTACATAGCTGATGCCTCCCGGACTCTTCACTAACACGACTAGAATCCACTACATCACCGGATTCCTGCCGTAATCTCTGGACCTTTGCATAGGATCATCGCAGCTAGCTAGCTGCTACCGAGTGGCTATAGTGGCTAAAGCCCTTGTCCCGAAGCTAGCACCAGTTAGCCTCGAGCCAGGCGCTTCTCCCGGCTGGCAAACGAAATGACTCTAGCTACAATACCTCTTTTGCCAATTGGCCTGGACCCTTTGTCGACACGGAGCCCCACCGATCCATCACGACTGGTCTGCCGACGTAATTCCGTCCGATGTGCAATCAACCGACCTTTGCCGGACATCTGTGAAGACGCTTCTGCTAGCCCCGGCCTGCTAACTTTATGAACGCCGTGTATCCCGCTTACTAGCGTAATAACGACTACCTAACGGCTTCCCTGTTTCATCTATTGCTGTTCACTGGACCCTATGAACACTTGGCTACATAGCTGATGCCTGCTGGACTGTTCATTAATCACGGTACTTCGTTTTGTTTATTTATTGTTTATCTGTCGGCCCCAGCCTCGAACTCAGGCCCTGTGTGTAGTTATCCGACCCTCTCTGCCCATTCATCGCCATTTTACCTGTTGTTGTTGTCTTAGCTGATTAGCTGTTGTTGTCTTACCCGTTGTTGTCTTAGCTAGCTCTCCCAATCAACACCTGTGATTGCTTTATGCCTCGCTTTATGTCTCTCTCTAATGTCAATATGCCTTGTATACTGTTGTTCAGGATAATTATCATTGTTTTATTTTACTGAGGAGCCCCTAGTCCCATTCAACATGCCTCAGATACCTCTTTTGTCCCACCTCCCACACATGCGGAGACCTCACCCAGCATAACTAGTACGTCCGGAGATGCAACCTCTCTTATCATCACTCGGTGCCTAGGTTTACCTCCACTGTACCCGCACCCCACCATACCCCTGTCTGTACATTATGCCCTGAATCTATTCTACCACACACAGAAATCTGCTCCTTTTATTCTCTGCCCCCAACACACTAGACGACCAGTTTTGATAGCCTTTAGCCGTACCCTCATCCTACTCCTCCTCCGTTCCTCGGGTGATGTAGAGGTTATCCCAGGCCATGTGTGTCCCCAGGCGCTCTCATTTGTTGACTTCTGTAACTGTAAAAGCCTTGGTTACATGCATGTTAACATCAGAAGCCTTCTCCCTAAGTTTGTTTTACTCACTGCTTTAGCACACTCCGCCAACCCTGATGTCCTTGTCGTGTCTGAATACTGGATTAGGAAGGCCAACAAAAAATCTGAGATTTCCATCCCCAACTACCACATTTTCCGTCGGGATAGAACTGCCAAAGGGGGAGGAGTTGCAATCTACTGCAGTGATAGCCTGCAAAGTTCTGTCATACTTTCCAGGTCTATGCCCAAACAGTTCAAGCTTCTAATTAAAAAAATGAATCTCTCCAGAAATAAGTCTCTCACTGTTGCCGCCTGTTATAGACCCCACACGGCTCCCAGCTGTGCCCTGGACACCATATGTGAATTGATTGCCCCCCATCTATCTTCAGTGATATGCTTAACACCCGGCCGTCCTACAATCTAAGCTAGATGCCCTCATTCTCACAGAAATTATCAAGGAACCCACCACGTACAACCCTAAATCCGTAAACATGGGCACCCTCATAGATATTATCCTGACCAACTTGCCTTCCAAATACACCTCTGCTGTTTTCAATCAGGATCTCAGCGATCACTACCTCATTGAGTGCATCCGTTATGGGTCCGCGGTCAAAAGCTCCCTAAAACACTTCTGCGAGCAGGCCTTTCTAATCAACCTGAACCGGATATCATGGAACGATATTGACCTAATCTCGTCAGTAGAGGATGCCTGGTTGTTCTTTAAAATAAGCATTTTCCTTTTAAAAAAAAAATTTGAACTAAGAACAGATATAGCCCTTGGTTCACTCCAGATCTGACTGCCCTCGACCAGCACAAAAACATCCTGTGGAGAACTGCACTTGCATCGAATAGTCCCCGCGATATGTAACTTTTCAGGAAAGTCAGGAACCAATACACACAGTCAGTCAGGAAAGCAAAGGCTAGCTTTTTCAAACATAAATTTGCATCCTCTAGCACTAATTCCAAAATGTTCTGGGACACTGTAAAGTCCATGGAGAAAAAGAGCACCTCCTCCCAGCTGCCCACAGCTGCCCACAGCACTGAGGCTAGGAAACACTGTCACCACCAATAAATCCACGACAAGAATGTCAATAAGCATTTCTCTACGGCTGGCTACGCTTTCCTCCTGGCTACCCCAACCCCGGCCAACAGCTCCCCCCCCCTGCAGCTACTTGCCCGAGCCTCCCCAGCTTCTCTTCACCAAAATCCAGATAGCAGATGTTCTGAAGAGCTGCAAAACCTGGACCCGTACAAATCAGCTGGGCTAGACAATATGGACCCTCTCTTTCTAAAATTATCCGCCGCCATTGTTGCAACCCCTATTACTAGCCTGTTCAACCTCTAATACTAATCTATTCAACCTCTCTTTCGTATCGTCCAAGATTCCTAAAGATTGGAAAGCTGCCGCGGTCATCCCCCTCTTCAAAGGAGGTGACACTCTAGACCCAAACTGTTACAGACCTATATCCATCCTGCCCTGCCTTTGTAAAGTCTTCAAAAGCCAAGTTAACAAACAGATCACTTACCATTTCGAATCCCGCTGTGCAATCCGCTTTCCGAGCTGGTCACAGGTGCACCTCAGCCATGCTCAAGGTACTAAATGATATCATAAACGCCATCGATAAAAGACATTTCTGTGCAGCCGTCTTCATCGACCTGGCCGAGGCTTTCGACTTTGTCAATCACCTTATTCTTATCGGCAGACTCAACAGCCTTGGTTTCTCAAATGACTGCCTCGCCTGGTTCACCAACAACTTCTCAGACAGAGTTCAGTGTGTCAAATCGGAGGGCCTGTTGTCCAGACCTCTGGCAGTCCCTATGGGGGTGCCACAGGGTTCAATTCTCGGGCCGACTCTTTTCTCTGTATATATCAATGATGTCGCTCTTGCCGCGGGTGATTCCTTGATCCATCTCTGCGCAGACGACACCATTCTGTAGACTTCTGGCCCTTCTTTGGACACTGTGTTAACAAACCTCCAAACGAGCTTCAATGCCAAACAACTCTCCTTCTGTGGCCTCCAACTGCTCTTAAACACTAGTAAAACTAAATGCATGCTCTTCAACCGATCGCTGCCCGCACCCGCTCGACTAGAATCACCACCCTGGACGGTTCTGATCTAGAATATGTGGACAACTACAAATACCTAGGTGTCTGGTTAGACTGTCAACTTCCAGACTCATATTAAGCATCTCCAATCCAAAATTAAACCTAGAATCGGTTTCCTATTTCGCAGCAAAGCCTTCTTCACTCACGCTGCCAAACATACCCTCGTAAAACTGACTATCCTACCAATCCTCGACTTTGGCGATGTAATTTTCAAAATAGCCTCCAACACTCTACTCAACAAATTGGATGCAGTCTATCACAGTGCCATCCGTTTTTAAACCAAAGCCCCATATACTACCGACCACTGCGACCTGTATGCTCTCGTTGGCTGGCCCTCGCTACATATTCAACGCCAAACCCACTGGCTACAGGTCATGTACAAGTCTTTGCTAGGTAAAGCCCCGCCTTATCTCAGCTCACTGGTCACCATAGCAACACCCACCCGTAGCATGAGCTCCAGCAGGTGTATTTCACTGGTCATCCCCAAAGCCAACACCTCCTTTGGCCGCCTTTCCTTCCAGTTCTCTGCTGCCAATGACTGGAACGAATTGCAAAATGGCTGAAGTTGGAGATTTATATCTTCTTCACCAACTTTAATAAACATCAGCTAACTGAGCAGCTAACCGATCGCTGCAGCTGTACATAGCCCATCTGTAAATAGCCCACCCAATCTACCTACCTCATCCCCATATTGTTTTTATTTACTTTCTTTTGCTCTTTTGCACCCCAGTATCACTACTTACATATCATCATCTGCACATGTATCTCTCCAGTATTAATTTGCTAAATTGTATATAATTCGCTACCATGGCCTATTTACTGCCTTACCTCCTTTCTCCATTTGCACACATTGTACATAGATTTTTCTATTGTGTTAT
The DNA here is from genome assembly GCF_965601325.2 of Salmo salar. Taxonomy (NCBI): domain Eukaryota; kingdom Metazoa; phylum Chordata; class Actinopteri; order Salmoniformes; family Salmonidae; genus Salmo; species Salmo salar. Next base: position 113,872,751 of record NC_138303.1, on the reverse strand, counting down.
TGACTGTACGTTTGTTTATCCCATGTGGAACTCTGTGTTGTTGTTTTTGTCGCACTGCTTTGCTTTATCTTGGCCAGGTCTCAGTTGTAAATGACTGGCCCACCTGGTTAAATATATTAATGATGTAGCGTTGTGATGCATCTATTATAATGCATCTACCTGACCCTGCCCGGCCTCTGTCTTCTCTGTCTGCTCTGTCTGTGTCTCTGTCTGCTCTGTCTGTGTCTATGTTCTGTCTGCTCTGTCTGCTCTGTCTGCTCTGTCTGTTCTCTGTCTGCTCTGTCTGCTCTGTCTGCTCTGTCTCTCCCCTGTCTGTGTCTCTGTCTGCTCTGTCTGCTCTGTCTGCTCTGTCTGTGTCTCTGTCTGCTCTGTCTGTGTCTCTGTCTGCCCTGTCTGTGTCTCTGTCTGCTCTGTGCCTCTGTCTGCTCTGTCTGTGTCTCTGTCTCCCCTGTCTGTGTCTCTGTCTGCTCTGTGTCTCTGTCTCCCCTGTCTGTGTCTCTGTCTGCTCTGTGTCTCTGTCTGCTCTGTCTGCTCTGTGTCTCTGTCTGCTCTGTGTCTCTGTCTGCTCTTTCTGCTCTGTCTGCTCTGTCTGTGTCTCTGTCTGCTCTGTCTGTTCTGTGTCTCTGTCTGCTCTGTGTGTCTGTCTGCTCTGTCTGTGTCTCTGTCTGCTCTGTGTCTCTGTCTCCCCTGTCTGTGTCTCTGTCTGTAGATTAATTTGGGAAATGAAAACCAGGTGTATATGGAAACAAGACAAAACAAATGGATATATGAAAAATGGAGCGGCGATGGCTAGAAAGCCGGTGACGTCGATCGCCGAACGCCGCCCCGAACAAGGAGAGGAGGAGACATCGGCGGAAGTCGTGACAACAGGACATTAGTTTACCGCATCTGGCTTCCATTTTTGGTGGAGCAGAGGGATATATAATAGTTTTATGAGGAGGATATGACACGTGGTGGGATTATGAGGAGGATATGACACGTGATGGGATTATGAGGAGGATATGACACGTGATGGGATTATGAGGAGGATATGACACGTGATGGGATTATGAGGAGGATATGACACGTGATGGGATTATGAGGAGGATATGACACGTGATGGAATTATGAGGAGGATATGACACGTGATGGGATTATAAGGAGGATATAACACGTGATGGGATTATGAGGAGGATATGACACGTGATGGGATTATGAGGAGGATATGACACGTGATGGGATTATGAGGAGGATATGACACGTGATGGGATTATGAGGAGGATATGACACGTGATGGGATTATGAGGAGGATATGACACGTGATGGGATTATAAGGAGGATATAACACGTGATGGGATTATGAGGAGGATATGACACGTGATGGAATTATGAGGAGGATATGACACGTGATGGGATTATAAGGAGGATATAACACGTGATGGGATTATGAGGAGGATATGACACGTGATGGGATTATGAGGAGGATATGACACGTGATGGGATTTTAAGGAGGATATAACACGTGATGGGATTATGAGGAGGATATGACACGTGATGGAATTATGAGGAGGATATGACACGTGATGGGATTATAAGGAGGATATAACACGTGATGGGATTATGAGGAGGATATGACACGTGATGGGATTATGAGGAGGATATAACACGTGATGGGATTATGAGGAGGATATGACACGTGATGGGATTATGAGTAGGATTTGACACGTGATGGGATTATGACGAGGATATGACACGTGATGGGATTATGAGGAGGATATGACACGTGATGGGATTATGACGAGGATATGACACGTGATGGGATTATGACGAGGATGTGATACTGATACGCTGAGGCCTTATCTTTTAATACAGAATTAATATGTGGGACCAAGAGTGGTGAAGCAGGGAGGGCTGGGACAGAGATGGCTATGTGTTCCTCTGACAGAGGTACAGGTACAGTTGTAGGGTAGAATCCACTTTCCATTACTTTAACATTTCATCTGAACTTCAGCTGTTTGTATTTGTTTATTTGGATTCTCATTAGCTTTTGCAGATGCAGCAGCTATTCTTCCTGGGGTCCAAACAGAACATAAAACATGACAAGAAACAAGAGACTGATTTTATTTGAATTGTATTTATTTAACTAGACAAGTCAGTTAAAGTTTATTTGTGTCTGTGGTGATCCAGGTTCAGCTGTGTCTCTGGCCGTGTCTAGATTTTAGTATCTTCCCTTGACTAGACTTTAGTATCTTCCCTTGTCTAGACTTTAGTCTATGGCCTTGACTAGACTTTAGTCTCTTGCCATATCTAGAATTAATTCTCAGGCCGTGTCTAGAATTTATTCTCTGGTAGAAAGATAGTAGGTGGAGAGTAGGAGGAGGAGGAGAGTAGGAGGAGAGTAGGAGGAGGTGGAGGAGAGTAGGAGGAGAGTAGGAGGAGAGTAGGAGGAGGAGAGTAGGAGGAGAGTAGGAGGAGGTGGAGAGTAGGAGGAGAGTAGGAGGAGGTGGAGAGTAGGAGGAGAGTAGGAGGAGGTGGAGAGTAGGAGGAGGTGGAGAGTAGGAGGAGGTGGAGGACAGTAGGAGGAGAGTAGGAGGAGAGTAGGAGGAGGAGAGTAGAGGGGGAGAGTAGGAGTAGAGTAGGAGGAGGTGGAGGACAGTAGGAGGAGAGTAGGAGTAGAGTAGGAGGAGAGTAGGAGGAGAGTAGGAGGAGAGTAGGAGGAGAGTAGGAGGAGAGTAGGAGGAGGTGGAGAGTAGGAGGAGAGTAGGAGGAGAGTAGAAGGAGAGTAGGTGGAGGTGGAGAGTAGGAGGAGAGTAGGAGGAGAGTAGGAGGAGAGTAGGAGGAGGTGGAGAGTAGGAGCAGAGTAGGAGGAGAGTATGGGGAGATGGAGAGTAGGAGGAGAGTAGTAGGAGAGTAGTAGGAGAGTAGTAGGAGAGTAGTAGGAGAGTAGGAGGAGAGTATGAGGAGAGTAGGAGGAGGTGTAGAGTAGGAGGAGGTGGAGAGTAGGACGAGAGTAGGAGAAGAGTAGGAGGAGTTGGAGAGTAGGAGGAGAGTAGGAGGAAAGTAGGAAGAGAGTAGGTGGAGAGTAGGAGGAGAGTAGGAGGAGGTGGAGAGTAGGAGGAGAGTATGGGGAGATGGAGAGTAGGAGGAGAGTAGGAGGAGGTGGAGAGTAGGACAAGAGTAGGAGGAAAGTAGGAGGAGAGTAGGAGGAGTTGGAGAGTAGGAGGAGGTGGAGAGTAGGTGGAGAGTAGAAGGAGGTGGAGAGTAGGTGGAGAGTAGAAGGAGGTGGAGAGTAGGAGGAGGTGGAGAGTAGGTGGAGAGTAGGAGGAGGTGGAGAGTAGGAGGAGGTGGAGAGTAGGAGGAGAGCATGGAGAGATGGAGAGTAGGAGGAGAGTAGGAGGAGAGTAGGAGGGGAGGAGGTGGAAGTGCCCTTCATAAATCTAAAATAACAAACATTGAATAAGTTGTAGAATTTGTTGTAGAAAGTACATCTACCTCTACACTGTCTAATTCCTCTCTGTGTACCCTGTAGTTCCACCCACGTGAGTCTGCTCAGTGAACAGAATACATACAAGGTCCACATGGGTCACTGCGCACACGTCCCAAATCGCACCATATTCCCTGGACCCATAATGTATTGGTCAAACATAGTGCCCTTTGAAAAGATTAGGGTACTGTGTGTTTTCTTGCTCTTGGTGAATTAGTGTTTGCAGTGTCACCTCAGTGATGTCTACCGGATGATTTACACACGACTGAGTACAAGTCTGTGATTATTGTAACACAGTTATTTCCACAACCATCTCAACATGACTGAAATCCCATCACAGTGATTTCTCTTTCAGGTACAGCTGTCACGGGTTAGGAAAAAAAAAAACCCGCTGTAATGCTCATCATACTGTCAGCAGTGGTTATGACAAGCAATGCTAAAATAAATAGTTCCTGTTTGAAAAAACGTATTACATTTTCATCAATTCCCTTCAGCTTAAGACACATTTAACACAGTTGTGCTGAGAAGAGGAAGAGACAGTATCAACATACAATCAAATCACGTTTTATTTGTCACATGCGCCAAATACAACAGGTGTAGACCTTACAGAGAAATGGTTACTTATACAAGCCCTTAACCAACAATGCAGTTTTTTAATAATGTATTTAATAAAATAAACTGAAGTAAAAAAAAAAATATATATATATATATATATAACAATAAGAAAAACAGAAATATAACAAACAATTAAGGAGCGACAATAAAATAACAATAGCGAGGCTACATACAGGGGGGTCCGGTACAGAGTCAATGTGGAGGCTACATACAGGGGGTACCGGTACAGAGTCAATGTGGAGGCTATATACAGGGTATTACGGTACAGAGTCAATGTGGAGGCTATATACAGGGGGTACCGGTACAGAGTCAATGTGGAGGCTATATACAGGGTATTACGGTACAGAGTCAATGTGGAGGCTATATACAGGGGGTACCGGTACAGAGTCAATGTGGAGGCTACATACAGGGGGTACCGGTACAGAGTCAATGTGGAGGCTATATACAGGGTATTACGGTACAGAGTCAATGTGGAGGCTATATACAGGGGGTACCGGTACAGAGTCAATGTGGAGGCTATATACAGGGGATACCAGTACAGAGTCAATGTGGAGGCTACATACAGGGGGGTCCGGTACAGAGTCAATGTGGAGGCTATATACAGGGGGTACCGGTACAGAGTCAATGTGGAGGCTATATACAGGGGGTACCGGTACAGAGTCAATGTGCGGGGTCATTGGTTAGTTGAGATAATTGAGGTAATATGTACATGTAGGTAAAGGTAAATTGACTATGCATGGATAATAAACAGAGAGTAGCAGCAGAGTGAAAATGGCTGTGGGGGGGAGGGGGGGCAATGCAAATAGTCCAGGTAGCCATTTGATTAGCTGTTCAGGAGTTTTGTGGCTTGGGGGTAGAAGCTGTTAATTAAGATGTCATTTGGACCTAGACTTGGCGCTCCGGTATCACTTGCCGTGCAGGTAGCAGGGAGAACAGTCTTTGACTAGGGTATCTGTAATCTTTGGCAATTTATTGGGCCTTCCTCTGACACCGCCTGGAATAGAGGTCCTGGATGGCAAGAATCTTGGCTCCTGAGTTAGTGCCTTGTCAGAGGCCGAGCAGTTGTTATACCAGGCGGTGATGCAAGCCATCAGGATTTGTTTATCATTTTTTTATTTCACCTTTATTCAACCAGGTAGGCCAATTGAGAACAAGTTCTCATTTACAACTGCGACCTGGCTAAGATGAAGCAAAACAGTGTGACACAAACAGCAACACAGAGTTACACATTGAATAAACAAACATACAGTCAATAATAGAATAGAAAAAATACAGTGTGTGCAAATGAGGTAAGATTATAAATAGGCTGTAGTGGCGAAGTAATTACATTTTAGCAATTAAACACTGGAGTGATAGATGTGCATAAGATGAATGTGCAAGTAGATATACTGGGGTGCAAAGGAGAAGAGCAGAAAAGTAAATAAAAACAATAAGGGGATGAGGAAGGAAGTTGGGTGGGCTGTTTACAGATGAGCTGTGTACAGCTGCAGCGATCGGTAAGCTGCTCAGATAGCTGATGCTTAAAGTTAGTGAGGGAGATATAAGTCTCCAACTTCAGAGATTTTTGCAATTCGTTCCAGTCATTGGCAGCAGAGAACTGGAAGGAAAGGCAGCCAAAGGAGGTGTTGGCTTTGGGGGTGACCAATGAAATACACCTGCTGGAGCGCGTGCTACGGGTGGGTGCTGCTATGGTGACCAGTGAGCTGTGATAAGGTGGAGCTTTACCTAGAAAATACTTATAGATGACCTGGAACCAGTGGGTTTGGTGATGAATATGAAGCGAGGCCAGCCGACGAGAGCATACAGGTCGCAGTGGTGGGTAGTATATGGGGCTTTGGTGACAAAACGGATGGCACTGTGATAAACTGCATCTAATTTGCTGAGTAAAGCGTTAGAAGCTATTTTGTAAATGACATCGCCGAAGTCAAGAATCGGTAGGATAGTCAGCTTTACGAGGGTATGTTTGGGAGCATGAGTGAAGGAAGCTTTGTTGCAAAATAGGAAACCGATTCTAGATTTAATTTTGGATTGGAGATTCTTAATGTGAGTCTGGAAGGAGAGTTTACAGTCTAACCAGACACCTAGGTATTTGTAGTTGTCCACATATTCTAAGTAAGTTCCGTCCAGAGTAGTGATGCTGGACGGGTGGGCAGGTGCAGGCAGCGAACGGTTGAAAAGCATGCATTTAGTTTTACTAGCGTTTAAGAGCAGTCGGAGTCCACGGAAGGAGTGTTGTATGGCATTGAAGCTAGTTTGGAGGTTTGTTAACACAGTGTCCAAAGAAGGGCTAGAAGTATACAGAATGGTGGATCAGAGAATCACCAGTAGCAAAAGCGACATCATTGATATATACAGAGAAAAGAGTTGGCCCAACAATTGAACCCTGTGGCAACCCCATAGAGACTGCCAGAGGCCCGGACAACAGGCCCTCCGATTTGACACACTGAACTCTGTTTGAGAAGTAGTTGGTGAACCAGGCGAGGCAATCATTTGAGAAACCAAGGCTATTGAGTCTGCCGATGAGGATCTGTTGATTGACAGAGTCGAAAGCCTTGGCCAGGTCAATGAATACGGCAGCACAGTATTGTTTCTTATCGATAGCGGTTACGATATCGTTTAGGACCTTGAGCGTGGCTGAGGTGCACCCATGACCAGCTCTGAAACCAGATTGCATTGCGGAGAAGGTGTGGTGGGATTCGAAATGGTCGGTAATCTGTTTGTTGACTTGGCTTTCGAAGACCTTAGAAAGGCAGGGTAGGATAGATATAGGTCTGTGGCAGTTTGGGTCAAGAGTGTTCCCCCCTTTGAAGAGGGGGATGACCGCAGCTGCTTTCCAATCTTTGGGAATCTCAGACGACACGAAAGAAAGGTTGAACATACTAGTAATAGGGGTTGCAACAATTTCGTCAGATAATTTTAGAAAGAAAGGGTCCAGATTGTCTAGCCCGGCTGATTTGTAGGGGTTCAGATTTTGTAGCTCTTTCAGAACATCAGCTGACTGGTTTTGGGAGAAGGAGAAATGGGGAAGGCTTGGGCGAGTAGCTGTGGGGGGTGCAGTGCTGTTGGCCGCGGTAGGGGTAGCCAGGTGGAAAGCATGGTCAGCCGTAGAAAAATGCTTATTGAAATTCTCAATTATAGTGGATTTATCGGTGGTGACAGAGCTTCCTAGCCTCAGTGCAGTGGGCAGCTGGGAGGAGGTGTTCTTCTTCTCCATGGACTTTACAGTGTCCTAGAACTTTTTTGATTTTGTGTTGCAGGAAGCAAATTTCTGCTTGAAAAAGCTAGTCTTGGCTTTTCTAACTGCCTGTGTATATTTGTTTCTAACTTCCCTGAAAAGTTGCATATCACGGGGGCTGTTGGATGCTAACGCAGAACGCCACAGGATGTTTTTGTGCTGGTTAAGGGCAGTCAGGTCTGGAGAGAACCAGGTGCTATATCTGTTCCTGGTTCTACATTTCTTGAATGGGGCATGCTTATTTAAGATGGTGAGGAAGGCATTGAAAAAGAATAACCAGGCATCTTCTACTGACGGGATGAGGTCAATGTCCTTCCAGGATACCAGGGCCAGGTCCATTAGAAAGGCCTGCTCGCTGAAGTGTTTCAGGGAGCTTTTGACATTGAAGAGTGGAGGTCGTTTGACCGCTGACCCATTACGGATGCAGGCAATGAGGCAGTGATCGCTGAGATCTTGGTTGAAAACAGCAGAGGTGTATTTAGAGGGCAAGTTGGTTAGGATGATATCTATGATATCTCATCACGTTGAGGGAGAGGTTGTTGTCCTGGCACCACACTGCCAGGTCTCTGACCTCCTCCCTATTGGCTGTCTCGTCGTTGTCGGTGATCAGGCCTACCACTGTTGTGTAGTCTGCAAACTTAATGATGGTGTTGGAGTCGTGCTTGGCCATGCAGTCATGGATGAACAGGGAGTACAGAAGGGGACTGAGCACGCACGCCTGAGGGGCCCTTGTGTTTGAGGGTCAGCATGGCGGATGTGTTGTTACCTACCCTTACACCTGGGGGCGGCCTGTCAGGAAGTCCAGGATCCAGTTGCAGAGGGAGGTGTTTAGTCCCAGGGTCCTTAGCTTAGTGATGAGCTTTGAGGGTACTATGGTGTTGAACACTGAGCTGTAGTCAATGAACGGCATTCTCACATAGGTGTTCCTTTTGTACAGTTGGGAAAGGGCAGTGGGGAGTGCATTAGAGATTGCATCATCTGTGGATCTGTTGCAGCGGTATGCAAATTGGAGTGGGTCTAGGGTTTCTGGGATAATGGTGTTGATGTGAGCCATGACCAGCCTTTCAAAGCACTTCATGGCTAAAGATGTGAATGCTACGGGTCGGTAGTCATTTAGGCAGTTTACCTTGTTGTTCTTGGGCACAGGGACTATGGTGGTCTGGTTGAAACATGTTGGTTTACGGAAACGGTAAGGCACTAGTTGAAAATGTCAGTGTAGAAACTTGTCAGTTGGTCAGCGCATGCTCGCGGTACACGTCCTGGTAATCCGTCTGGCCCTTCGGCCTTGTGAATGTTGACCTGTTTAAAGGTCTTACTCACATCAGCTACGGAGAATGTGATCACACAGTCGTCCGTAACGGCTGGTGCTCTCACGCATGCTTCAGTGTTGCTTACCTCGAAGCGAGCGTAGAAGTTATTAATCTCCTCTGGTCATGTCACTGGGCAGCTCGCGGCTGTCTTCCCTTTGTCGTCCGTAATAGTTTGCAAGGCCTGCCACATCCGACGAGCTTCAGAGCTTTGCCTGTTTGATGGTTCGTCAGAGTGCATAGTGGGATTTCTTATAAGCTTCCCAGTTAGAGCTCAGTGCGGATGTTGCCTGTAATCCATGGCTTCTGGTTGGTGTATGTCCATGCGGTCACTGTGGGGACGACGTCATCGATGCACTTATTGATGTAGTCAGTGCCTGATGTGGTGTACTTCTCAATGCCATCGGAAGAATCCCGGAACATAGTTCCAGTCTATAAAAGTCCTCTAGCTTAGCATCTGAATGCTTCCATATTGAGCAAGTCACTGGTACTTCCCATAATGGGAAGCAAAGACAGGGTTGTGCTACGAAGAGGAAGAGACAGTATAAACTAATGTGGAGAGAAAAAGAGAGTATAACCTACTGTGAAGAGGAAGAGACAGTATCCCCTACTGTGAAGAGGAAGAGACTTTATAATCCCCTGCTGTGAAGAGGAAGAGACCTTATAATCCCCTACTGTGAAGGGGAAGAGACAGTATCCCCTACTGTGAAGGGGAAGAGACAGTATCCCCTACTGTGAAGGGGAAGAGACAGTATCCCCTACTGTGAAGATGAAGAGACAGTATCCCCTACTGTGAAGATGAAGAGACAGTATCCCCTACTGTGAAGAGGAAGAGACAGTATCCCCTACTGTGAAGGGGAAGAGACAGTATCCCCTACTGTGAAGAGGAAGAGACAGTATCCCCTACTGTGAAGAGGAAGAGACAGTATCCCCTACTGTGAAGAGGAAGAGACTTTAGTAATCCCCTGCTGTGAAGAGGAAGAGACAGTATCCCCTACTGTGAAGATGAAGAGACAGTATCCCCTACTGTGAAGATGAAGAGACAGTATCCCCTACTGTGAAGATGAAGAGACAGTATCCCCTACTGTGAAGAGGAAGAGACAGTATCCCCTACTGTGAAGAGGAAGAGACAGTATCCCCTACTGTGAAGAGGAAGAGACAGTATCCCCTACTGTGAAGAGGAAGAGACAGTATCCCCTACTGTGAAGGGGAAGGGACAGTATCCCCTACTGTGAAGAGGAAGAGACAGTATCCCCTACTGTGAAGAGGAAGAGACAGTATCCCCTACTGTGAAGGGGAAGAGACAGTATAATCCCCTGCTGTGAAGGGGAAGAGACAGTATCCCCTACTGTGAAGAGGAAGAGACCTTATAATCCCCTGCTGTGAAGCGGAAGAGACCTTATAATCCCCTGCTGTGAAGAGGAAGAGACCTTATAATCCCCTGCTGTGAAGCGGAAGAGACCTTATAATCCCCTGCTGTGAAGAGGAAGAGACCTTATAATCCCCTGCTGTGAACAGGAAGAGACCTTATAATCCCCTGCTGTGAAGCGGAAGAGACCTTATAATCCCCTGCTGTGAAGAGGAAGAGACCTTATAATCCCCTGCTGTGAACAGGAAGAGACCTTATAATCCCCTGCTGTGAAGAGGAAGAGACCTTATAATCCCCTGCTGTGAAGAGGAAGAGACAGTATAATCCCCTGCTGTGAAGAGGAAGAGACTTTATAATCCCCTGCTGTGAAGAGGAAGAGACCTTATAATCCCCTGCTGTGAAGAGGAAGAGACTTTATAATCCCCTGCTGTGAAGAGGAAGAGACTTTATAATCCCCTGCTGTGAACAGGAAGAGACTTTATAATCCCCTGCTGTGAAGAGGAAGAGACCTTATAATCCCCTGCTGTGAAGAGGAAGAGACCTTATAATCCCCTGCTGTGAAGAGGAAGAGACCTTATAATCCCCTGCTGTGAAGAGGAAGAGACCTTATAATCCCCTGCTGTGAAGAGGAAGAGACCTTATAATCCCCTGCTGTGAAGAGGAAGAGACTTTATAATCCCCTGCTGTGAAGACGAAGAGACCTTATAATCCCCTGCTGTGAAGACGAAGAGACCTTATAATCCCCTGCTGTGAAGGGGAAGAGACCTTATAATCCCCTGCTGTGAAGCGGAAGAGACCTTATAATCCCCTGCTGTGAAGCGGAAGAGACCTTATAATCCCCTGCTGTGAAGAGGAAGAGACTTTATAATCCCCTGCTGTGAAGAGGAAGAGACCTTATAATCCCCTGCTGTGAAGAGGAAGAGACCTTATAATCCCCTGCTGTGAACAGGAAGAGACAGTATAACCTGCTGTGATGGTCTTGAGGCAAGTCAAGGAGAGGAGAATGTAGAAGGATGTGATTAAGTATTGTTGCTGCAGAGAGCAGCAGAGCAGGACTCTAATGACAAGACAGTTGAACATAGCTGCTGTGTAAAGAGATGTTAGTAGATGATTAAGCATCGCTGCAGAATAGCAGGGGGCCGTGTTCCAAATAGCACCATGTTCCGGTTATAGTGCACATCTTTTCACCAGAGGCTTTGCCATTTGGGATACTCCCCAGGTCCGTAATGACAAGTCTGTGCCGGGGTCACGGAGCCTTGTTTACCCACAATCATGTTAGTCATCACACTTTCAGCACCAAGCAATCAGCCAATCAAGAGGCTGTTATGACCCCAGAAACACACACACACACGCACACACGCACACACACACACACACACACACACACACACACACACACACACACACACACACACACACACACACACACACACACACACACCAACATGCACACGCACACATACACACACACCCCGTGAAGATCTGGCCTGAGTCCCAGCCTCCCATCCCCAACCACAGTCTCTCATCCCCAGTCTTCCCACCCAGCCTCCCAGCCCCAGCCTCCCATCCCCAGCCTCCCATCCACAGTCTCTCATCCCCAGCCTTCCCACCCAGCCCCACATACCCTGGCCCAGACTCCCAACTCCATCCCCATCCCCATCCCCAGCCTCCCATCCCCAGCCTCCCATCCCCCAGTCCCATCCCCATCCCCAGCCTCCCATCCCCCAGCCCCATCCCCATCCCCAGCCTCCCATCCCCCAGCCCCATCCCCATCCCCAGCCTCCCATCCCCCAGTCCCATCCCCATCCCCAGCCTCCCATCCCCCAGTCCCATCCCCATCCCCAGCCTCCCATCCCCCAGCCCCATCCCCATCCCCCAGCCTCCCATCCCCATCCCCAGCCTCCCATCCCCCAGCCTCCCATCCCCATCCCCAGCCTCCCATCCCCAGCCTCCCATCCCCCAGTCCCATCCCCATCCCCAGCCTCCCATCCCCCAGCCCCATCCCCATCCCCCAGCCTCCCATCCCCAGCCTCCCATCCCCAGCCTCCCATCCCCCAGCCTCCCATCCCCAAGCTCCCATCCCCCAGCCTCCCATCCCCATCCCCATAACGGTCCAGCACTGAGGGAACACATTTATCTGTTCTAATTGTCCTAAGTGATGAAGGAGACGTAGACAAAATGATGCAGAGATGAATACTGGTAACTACGTAGCTGGACAGACTCCATATATCTCTGTTAGAGTCCCCGCGGAGCCACCAGCACATCCATTTGCTAATAGTTTTACCACCTTAATGGCACAAACACATCCACGGACGCACGCACTCACACACACAGACACACCACACAGACACACCACACAGACACACACATACCACACTCACACACACACACACACACACACACACACACACACACACACACACACACACACACACACACACACACACACACACACACACACACACACACAGACACACATACCACACACACACACACACACACACACACACACACACACACACACACACACACACACACACACACACACACACACACACACACACACACACAGACACACGAAGAGATGTAGCAGTGTGTTCACGTACTAAAGAGATCTGGTACGATCGTCCTGCTCATCACCTTCCCAGTGTTGAGGTATCTGGAGAACAGAACAGGCCAATGATTGATCTCTGATAGCATTGTGTTGCTTTTATAATATAATTATATTCCCATTACTCAACACCCAGCAATGCCATTCTAATATCATTATGTACCCATTCTTCAACACACAAAAATGCCATTTGGCAGGCAACACTGAACCATGCATGAGACCACCAGCTGTCCGGACGAATGTGTGATCTCGCTCTTCTTAGCCGATGAGGGTAAGAATACCAGGACGCATACCCAGAGCATGCACTGACCAGCTGGCAAGTATTTTCAACCTATCCCTGACCCGGTCTTTTAACACCAACTTCTTTCAAGTAGACCCACATAGTCCCATTGGCATGGGACCTCAGATCCTCAAAAAGTTCAGCAGCTGCACTGTTTTGAGCATCTTGACTGGATGCTTCACCACACGGCAACAGCAAGTCACCCAACCATAACCATAAACTGACTGTTCTGTCTGCTACCGCACAGCAAGCGGTACCGATGCACCAAGTCTGGACCCAACAGGATCCCAACAAGCTTCTACCCCCAATTCATAGACTGTTCTGTCTGCTACCGCACGGCAAGCGGTACCGATGCACCAAGTCTGGACCCAACAGGACACTAAACAGTTTCTACCCCCAAGCCATAAGACTACTAAACAAGACTGCAAATAGTTATTCTAATGGCTACCTGGACTACCTGCACTGGCCCTTTTAGCACTAACTCTCTTGAACTGACTCTACCCAACACACTGGACTCTACCCCCCACACACTGGACTCTACCCAACACACTGTACTCTACCCAACACACTGGACTCTACCCCCACACACTGGACTCTACCCAACACACTGTACTCTACCCAACACACTGGACTCTACCCCCACACACTGGACTCTACCCAACACACTGTACTCTACCCAACACACTGGACTCTACCCAACACACTGGACTCTACCCAACACACTGGACTCTACCCAACACACTGGACTCTACCCAACACACTGTACTCTACCCAACACACTGGACTCTACCCAACACACTGGACTCTACCCCCCACACACTGGACTCTACCCAACACACTGTACTCTACCCAACACACTGGACTCTACCCCCACACACTGCACTCTACCCAACACACTGGACTCTACCCCCCCACACACTGGACTCTACCCAACACACTGGACTCTACCCCCCCCCCCCCCACACACTGGACTCTACCCAACACACTGGACTCTACCCAACACACTGGACTCTACCCCCACACACTGGACTCTACCCCCACACACTGGACTCTACCCCCACACACTGGACTCTACCCAACACACTGGACTCTACCCCCCCCCACACACACTGGACTCTACCCAACACACGTAGCACTACCCACACACTGGACTCTATCAAACACACTGAACTCTACCCAACACAGCACACACACACACACACACACACACACACACCACATACACTGCTGCTACTTTGAATGATCTATCCTGTTGGCTAGTCACTTAATTCCTAGCTGTATGTACATATCTACCTGTGTGTGTGTAGAGTTCAGTGTGTGTGTGTGTGTGTGTGTGTGTGTGTGTGTGTGTGTGTGTGTGTGTGTGTGGTGTGTGTGTGTGTGTGTGTGTGTGTGTGTGTGTGTGTGTGTGTGTGTGTGTGTGTGTTTGCTTTCAGAAAGTATTCAGATCGCTTCTGTTGTTGTCTGATTTATTCCAAAATGGATTAAAGAAAAACATTTCCTCATCAATCTACACACAATACCCCATAATGACATCACAATACCCCATAATGACATCACAATACCCCATAATGACATCACAATACCCCATAATGAAAAAGTGAAAACAGGTTATAATTATTTGCACATTTATGGAGAAAAAACCCCAGAAATACCGTAGTCATATAAGTATTCAGACCCTTTGCTATGAGACTTGAAATTGAGCTCAGGTGCATCCTGTTTCCATTGATCATCCTTGAGATGTTTCTACAACTTGATTGGAATCCACCTGTGGTAAATTCAATTGATTGGACGTGATTTGGAAAGACACACACCTGTCTATATAAATCTTCTTAAAGCTAGGCGTCCCGGACAACTTCCTGTGAAACTGGAGGGCGCGCAAATCAAATAACTAATCATTAAAATTATGGATATTATACTTTTAGGAACATACATTTGTCTTATATCGGTTTAAAGCTTAAATTCTTGTTAATCAAACTGCACTGTCTGATTTACAACAGACTTCACTGCGAAAGTATGCCATTGTTTGAGGACGGCGCCCCACATCAAAATATTTTTCCACCTGCAAAGGTTTCATAAATTCACAAATAGCGATTAAATATTCACTTACTTTTTGAAAATCTTCCTCTGATTTGTCATCCAAAGGGTCCCAGCTATAACATGTAGTGTTGTTTTGTTAGATAAAATCCTTCTTTATATCCCAAAAAGTCTGTTTAGTTGGCACCATCGATTTGAGTAATCCACTCGTTCAACATGCAGAGATAGGATTCCGAACATCTCCCCCTAAACTTTGTTTCAACAAATCAGAATACGTTTCTATTAAATCCTCAGATACCCTAAAATGTAATCAAACTCTAATATTTCATACGGAAAGAAGTATGTTCAATAGGAAACCAATATTAGCTCAGTTGGTAGAGCATGGTGTTTGCAACACCAGGGTTGTGGGTTCGATTCCCACGGGGGGCCAGCACAGAAAAAAAATGTATGAAATTGTATGAAATGTATGCATTCACTACTGTAAGTCGCTCTGGATAAGAGCGTCTGCTAAATGACTAAAATGTAAATTAACAGGTGTGCGTTGTCTTCATGGTATGCGAACACACTAATTTCCAAGCAAATGTCCTTGTACTTAAACTCCTTTTTGCTTACTCGTTTTGGAAGAAACTAGCCTGAAACCTTGAACAAAGACTACTATAGGAATTGCATACTGGGAGCTAGATTGAATTATTTCCCTTTTCTTTCCATTAGAAGAGCATGGGCTCACAAAATAAAATAATCTGGTTGGTTTTTCTTTGGATTTTCTCCTACCATATCTATTGTGTTATTTTTCTCCTACATTATTTTAACATTTCTACAAGCTTCAGAGTGTTTTCCTTCCAATGGTACCAATTATATGCATATCCTGGCTTCAGGGCCTGAGCAACAGGCAGTTTACTTTGGGCACGTCAGTCAGGCAGATATTGAGAAAAAAGGACCCTAGCCTATATAAGGTCCCACAGTTGACTGTGCCCGTCAGAGAAAAAACCAAGCCACGAGGTCAAAGGAATTGTCCGTAGAGCTGAGACAGGATTTTATCGAGACACAGATCTGGGGAAGCAAAACATTTCTGGAGTATTGAAGGTCCCAAGAACACAGTGGCCTCCATCATTCTTAAATGGAAGAAGTTTGGAACCACCAAGACTCTTCCTAGAGCTGGCCTCCAGGCCAAAATGAGCAGTCGGGGAGGAACTTAATGGTCACTCTGAAAGAGCTCCAGAATTCCTCTGTGGAAATAGGAGAACCTTCCAGGAGGACAACCATCTCTGCAGCACACCACCAATCAGGCCTTTATGGTAGATTGGCCAGACAGAAGCCACTCCTCATTAAAAGGCACATGAAAGTCTGCTTGGAGTTTGCCAAAACGCACCTAGGGACTCTCAGATTCTCTGGTCTGATGGAACTGAAATTGAACTTTTTGGCCTGAATGCCAAGCGTCAAGACTGGAGGAAATCTGGTGCACCATCCCTACGGTTAAGTATGGTGGTGGCAGCATCATGCAGTGGGGATGTTTTTCAGCGGCAGGGACTGGGAGACTAGTCAGGATCGAGGGAAAGATGAACAGAGCAAAGTACAGCGAGATCCTTGATGAAAACCTGCTTCAGAGCGCTCAGGACTTCAGACTGGGGTGAAGGTTCACCTTCCAACAGGACAACGCAGTAGAGTGGCTGTGTGGTCCCAAGTCTACGATTAAGGGTGTCATTTCCTAGTTTAAAAATATAAACATTCAAAATTGGCCATGCTGTAAATGAAGCATGATTTGTGCCACGCTCAAAAAAAAACAGTTAACCTCTATGGGATTGCTGTCCCAATAATGGGATGGTTGAGCTAACGTGCGCTAATGTGATTAGCATGACGTTGTAAGTAACAGCAAACTTTCCAGGACATAGACATACCTTATATTGGCAGAAATCTTACATTCTTGTTAATTTAACTGCATTGTCCAATTTACAGTAGCTATTACAGTGAAAAAATACCATGCTATTGTTTGAGGAGAGTGCACAACATCAAAAACGTTTATCACGGCAACTGGTTTGATACATTCACCTCTGAAGTCAAATAATATACTTACATTCAGTAATCTTGCTCTGATTTGTCATCCTGAGGGTCCCAGAGATAAAATGTAGCATAGTTTTGTTTGATAAAATCAATTTTAATATTCAAAAGTAGGAACTGGGTTCTACAGTTTGAAACCCTGCTGTCTCTGGCTCCACACCCACCCCGCCCAGCCATCTAGATGTGTGAAAGTTAGTCTATAAGCTAATGAGCCATCATGTATGACGTTCCTGGGATCATGTAAACTTAAATGTTCTATTACCATATCATTTTTCTATGCTCTCTATAGTTATGCACTTCAAAATGTATCAATTGACCAATTCGGGACATTTGGGCAGACTTGATACAAAATATTGTCCGGTATTCACTTCGCTAGATCAATCTGCACACACACTGCTGCCACATAATGGATAAAATCTAAATTGCGCCTAAACTGCAATATTATATTATGGCCTTTCTCTTGCATTTCAAACATGATTGAACAAAAAAAAATGTTAAACAAAATGCATGTTTTTTTGTTTGTATTATCTTTTACCAGATCTAATGTGTAGTCTCCTACATTCATTTCACATTTCCATAAACCTCAAAGTGTTTCCTTTCAAATGGTATCAATAATATCTATATCCTTGCTTCAGGTCCTAAACTACAGGCAGGTAGATTTGGGTATGTCATTTTAGGAGAAAATGTTTTAAAAAATGGGTCCGATTCTTAAGAGGTTTTTAACTCAGAATTGCAAAATCAGATTTTAGTGATTTCATCCAACTGGCCTCTTTTTAGAGCTACGACCTGAAGATTACTGACATCATCATGATTCAACCATTTGTTTCTTCAGATTCCCAGTTGTCTTGAAAGCACCATAAATCCAGAGAATGACAGACTTAGATGACTGACAGAATTTGCCCACGAACGACCGCCGCACCACCTTCCTGTTCAAGTGAGCACAGGACAACAAGGTGAGTCGAAAAAAATGTGTTGTATGCTGCTGCATAAATTATGTAATATATAAGGAGATATGTATTCATACTTGCCTACAGTTCTGACTTGGACATGTACAGTTGAAGTCGGAAGTTTACATACACCTCAGCCACATACATTTAAACTCAGTTTGTCACAATTCCTGACATTTAATCTTAGTAAAGATTCCCTGTTTTAGGTCAGGAAGCATCACCACTTTATTTTAAGAATGTGAAATGTCAGAATAATTGTAGAGAGAATGATTTATTTGAGCTTTTATTTCTTTCATCACATTCCCACTGGGACAGAAGTTCACATACACTCAATTAGTATTTGGTAGCATTGCCTTTAAATTATTTAACTTGGGTCAAACGTTTCGGGTAGCCTTCCACAAGCTTCCCACAACAAGTTGGGTGACTTTTAGCCCATTACTCCTGACAGAGCTGATGTAATTGAGTCAGGTTTGGAGGCCTCCACGCTCGCACACACCTTTTCAGTTCTGCCCACACATTTTTATGGGATTGAGTTCATGGCTTTGTGATGGCCACTCCAATACCTTGGCATTGTTGTCCTTAAGCCATTGTGACATAATTTTGGAAGTATGCTTGGGGTCATTGTCCATTTGGAAGACCCATTTGCGACCAAGCTTTAACTTCCTGACTGATGTCTTGAGATGTTGCTTCAATATAACCACACAATTTTCCCTCCACATGATGCCATCTATTTCGTGAAGTGCACCAGCCCCTCCTGCAGCAAAGCACCCTCACAACATGATGCTGCCACCCCCATGCTTCACGGTTGGGATGGTGTTCTTCGGCTTGTAAGCCTCCCCCTTTTTCCTCCAAACATAACGGTTGTCATTTTGGCCAAACAGTTCTATTTTTGTTTCATCAGACCAGAGGACATGTCTACAAAAAGTATGATCTTTGTCCCCATTTTATGGCGGTTTTGGAGCAGTGGCTTCTTCCTTGCTGAGCGGCCTTTCAGGTTATGTCGATATAGTACTCGTTTTACTGTGGATATAGAAACTTTTGTACCTGTTTCCTCCAGCATCTTCACAAGGTCCTTTGCTGTTGTTCTGGGATTGATTTGCACTTTTCGCACCAAAGTATGTTCATCTATTGGAGACAGAACGTGTCTCCTTCCTGAGCGGTATGACAGCTGCATGGTCCCATGGTATTTACACTTGCATACTATTGTTTGTACAGATGAACGTGGTACCTTCAGGCATTTGGAAATTTCTCCCAAGGATGAACCAGACTTGTGGAGGTCTACAATTTTCTTTCTGAGGTCTTGGATGATTTCTTTTGATTTTCCCATGATGTCAAGCAAAGAGGCACTGAGTTTGAAGGTAGGCCTTGAAATACATCCACAGGTACACCTCCAATTGACGTCAATTAGCCTATCAGTATCTTCTAAAGCCATGACATCATTTTCTGGAATTTTCCAAGCTGCTTAAAGGCACAGTCAACTTAGTGTATGTAAACTTCTGACCTACTGGAATTGTGATACAGTGAATTTTAAGTGAAATATTCTGTCTGTAAACAATTGTTGGAAAAATTACTTGTGTCATGCACAAAGTAGACGTCCAAACCGTCTTGCCAAAACTATAGTTTTTTAACAAGAAATTTGTGGAGCGGTTGAAAAACAGGTTTTAATGACTCCAACCTAAATGTATGTAAACTTTCCGACTTCAACTGTAGCCTATAACCTATTTTTGCGAAATGCAATCATCGAATATTGTAGGAGCTTTCATTGTCTGCTTATATGCCCCCTGTTTTTAATCTACGGTTCTGACTTGGTGTACAAGGAGAACACTGTAAGAATGGCCCATGTTCTGAATTCTGTCGCAGCACTTTTCAAAAGTGCTGAACAAATAGTTATAATGAGAATGTCTGTCCTAGCTCGCTCATTAATGTCTTAATTGAAATTACAGATTGCCTCTTATCCGCTCGTCGTCCCCTTATGCCATAGTTTGTACATCTCAATTGTCATTAGAAACCTAATTTGTTTAAGCAAGTCAGCCATATATTTTTTAAAGGCCGTAAATGAGGCTGAATGAACGGTTTCGCTGCCAGACAAGGCTCCACCTGTTGGGACAGTTTTATGTAGGCCCTAACAGTTTGTGGGCAACATTTGTCTCCGTTATAGCGCAATTAATATATTGTTTAGTGTTGTGTTGTGTAATGGCTTTGCTGGCATGCATCCCACATGTTTTATTTACCATACCAAGATTTTCATGCTAAATCGCCACTGTATGTATGTATGCAATACACCATAATGACAAAGTGAAACATGCTGTCTGTATTTCATTTTCAATAAATGTACTAAAACGTCTAAGAACATGTTTTCACTTTGTCATTATGTGGTATTGTGAGTAGACAGATTAGGAAAAAAATCTATTTATTCAATGTTGAAATCAGGCTGTTACAAAATAAAATATGGAATAAGTCACAGGGTATGAATACTTATGAAGGCTGTGACAGAGAGGGAGGCTTTCAGAGGGAGATGGCTGTATGTATGTATGTATCCTAACCCTCTTGGCTGTATGCTCTCTCTCTCTCTCGCTCCCTGTTCTCTCTATTCTCTCTCACTCCCTGTTCTCTCTGTTCTCTTCCTTATTCACAACCCAGACAGAGGAACATTTCATTGTGACCTAGTTTCACTTTCAAGGAAACGACTCCATCAAAAAAGACATTGGCACATGAGAGAGTTGCGTAGAACGGAATTAAAACAGTGAATTAGCCACCACAGAAAACGCTTTTCAAATATAAAAAATGTAAACTTCAGCAAAAAAGTATGTAAATAGTGGCTCATATTTCAGTTGTTTCCAGCTCAGCCAATCAGAGAACACTGCAGCGTTGTTTATATACTAACATCCTAATTGACCAAGGCCACTCTAATTGATTAAAGAAACACGAGGGGCGGACTGCGATGCTGTTGTGTGTCAGAACCATTGTTCCTTCTCTATTCCTCATCGGATCCCACAGTGTGTTTTCTATGCACTGCAAAACATCTTGCTGTCAGCAATCATAAGACCGCCATCAAGCAAGGGAAGAGAGTGGTTGCCAGAGGCATGGACACTGTGGAGAGATGCTGGTGTTGTACCCTTTATATGGTAAGGGTCAATGCATAGACCTTAAATTGTTATATTGTACAGTAGCTGGATAGATGCTTTATATATATTAATATATATATATATTTTTTTTTCTGTAGTGAATTAAATGCCACATCCTCATTTTTCCCTCATGTTTTCAGAAACCAATCAGAAACCATGACATTCCTGAAGGTGGCGCCGTACTGTATGGATGACGTCTTCACAGCTCTGACCCAACTTTACTATTTTGTGAATGTCTTGCCGTCTTAAATTTTTTTGGGCACAAAAATAAATCCGCTATCATTTCTTATGACCAACAATAACTTTTGAAGATGAGATAGGCATTTACTAACCTGTAACTTCTGAAGATCAGATCGGGCATTTACTAACCTGTAACGCTGTGCGCTGAGAGTCAGGAAGCTAGTTCAGAGTGTTTTAATAAATAAACATAAATAAACATAACATAATACAAAACAAGAAAACACGAGCAACGCACATACATGACAAACAAACAGAAACAATAACACCTGGGGAAGGAACCAAAGGGAGAGACATATACAGGGGAAGGTAATCAGGGAGGTGATGGAGTCCAGGAGAGTCTGATGAAACGCAGGTGCGAGTAACGATGGTAACAGGTGTGTGACATAACGAGCAGCCTGGTGACCTAGAGGCCGGAGAGGGAGCACATGTGACAGCACCACCTCCGCGAAGAGCGGCTCCAGCCGCACGCTCAGATTCGCACCCCAACAGGACTGACCACCTGCTCTGATTCTAACAGGACTGACCACCTGCTCTGATTCTAACAGGACTGACCACCTGCTCTGATTCTAACAGGACTGACCACCTGCTCTGATTCTAACAGGACTGACCACCTGCTCTGATTCTAACAGGACTGACCACCTGCTCTGATCCTAACAGGACTGACCACCTGCTCTGATCCTAACAGGACTGACCACCTGCTCTGATTCTAACAGGACTGACCACCTGCTCTGATTCTAACAGGACTGACCACCTGCTCTGATTCTAACAGGACTGACCACCTGCTCTGATTCTAACAGGACTGACCACCTGCTCTGATTCTAACAGGACTGACCACCTGCTCTGATCCTAACAGGACTGACCACCTGCTCTGATTCTAACAGGACTGACCACCTGCTCTGATTCTAACAGGACTGACCACCTGCTCTGATTCTAACAGGACTGACCACCTGCTCTGATTCTAACAGGACTGACCACCTGCTCTGATTCTAACCCTAACAGGACTGACCACCTGCTCTGATTCTAACCCTAACAGGACTGACCACCTGCTCTGATTCTAACAGGACTGACCACCTGCTCTGATTCTAACAGGACTGACCACCTGCTCTGATTCTAACAGGACTGACCACCTGCTCTGATTCTAACCCTAACAGGACTGACCACCTGCACTGATTCTAACAGGACTGACCACCTGCTCTGATTCTAACAGGACTGACCACCTGCTCTGATTCTAACCCTAACAGGACTGACCACCTGCTCTGATTCTAACAGGACTGACCACCTGCTCTGATTCTAACAGGACTGACCACCTGCTCTGATTCTAACAGGACTGACCACCTGCTCTGATTCTAACAGGACTGACCACCTGCTCTGATTCTAACAGGACTGACCACCTGCTCTGATTCTAACAGGACTGACCACCTGCTCTGATTCTAACAGGACTAACCACCTGCTCTGATTCTAACCCCAACAGGACTGACCACCTGCTCTGATTCTAACAGGACTGACCACCTGCTCTGATTCTAACAGGACTGACCTCCTGCTCTGATTCTAACCCCAACAGGACTGACCACCTGCTCTGATTCTAACAGGACTGACCACCTGCTCTGATTCTAACAGGACTGACCACCTGCTCTGATTCTAACAGGACTGACCACCTGCTCTGATTCTAACAGGACTGACTACCTGCTCTGATTATAACAGGACTGACCACCTACTCTGATTCTAACAGGACTGACCACCTGCTCTGATTCTAACAGGACTGACCACCTGCTCTGATTCTAACAGGACTGACCACCTGCTCTGATCCTAACAGGACTGACCACCTACTCTGATTCTAACAGGACTGACCACCTGCTCTGATTCTAACAGGACTGACCACCTGCTCTGATTCTAACAGGACTGACCACCTGCTCTGATTCTAACAGGACTGACCACCTGCTCTGATCCTAACAGGACTGACCACCTGCTCTGATTCTAACAGGACTGACCACCTGCTCTGATTCTAACAGGACTGACCACCTGCTCTGATTCTAACAGGACTGACCACCTACTCTGATTCTAACAGGACTGACCACCTGCTCTGATTCTAACAGGACTGACCACCTGCTCTGATTCTAACAGGACTGACCACCTGCTCTGATTCTAACAGGACTGACCACCTGCTCTGATCCTAACAGGACTGACCACCTGCTCTGATTCTAACAGGACTGACCACCTGCTCTGATTCTAACAGGACTGACCACCTGCTCTGATTCTAACAGGACTGACCACCTGCTCTGATTCTAACAGGACTGACCACCTGCTCTGATTCTAACAGGACTGACCACCTGCTCTGATTCTAACCCTAACAGGACTGACCACCTGCTCTGATTCTAACCCTAACAGGACTGACCACCTGCTCTGATTCTAACAGGACTGACCACCTGCTCTGATTCTAACAGGACTGACCACCTGCTCTGATTCTAACAGGACTGACCACCTGCTCTGATTCTAACCCTAACAGGACTGACCACCTGCACTGATTCTAACAGGACTGACCACCTGCTCTGATTCTAACAGGACTGACCACCTGCTCTGATTCTAACAGGACTGACCACCTGCTCTGATTCTAACAGGACTGACCACCTGCTCTGATCCTAACAGGACTGACCACCTGCTCTGATTCTAACAGGACTGACCACCTGCTCTGATTCTAACAGGACTGACCACCTGCTCTGATTCTAACAGGACTGACCACCTACTCTGATTCTAACAGGACTGACCACCTGCTCTGATTCTAACAGGACTGACCACCTGCTCTGATTCTAACAGGACTGACCACCTGCTCTGATTCTAACAGGACTGACCACCTGCTCTGATTCTAACAGGACTGACCACCTGCTCTGATTCTAACAGGACTGACCACCTGCTCTGATCCTAACAGGACTGACCACCTGCTCTGATTCTAACAGGACTGACCACCTGCTCTGATTCTAACAGGACTGACCACCTGCTCTGATTCTAACAGGACTGACCACCTGCTCTGATTCTAACCCTAACAGGACTGACCACCTGCTCTGATTCTAACCCTAACAGGACTGACCACCTGCTCTGATTCTAACAGGACTGACCACCTGCTCTGATTCTAACAGGACTGACCACCTGCTCTGATTCTAACAGGACTGACCACCTGCTCTGATTCTAACCCTAACAGGACTGACCACCTGCACTGATTCTAACAGGACTGACCACCTGCTCTGATTCTAACAGGACTGACCACCTGCTCTGATTCTAACAGGACTGACCACCTGCTCTGATTCTAACAGGACTGACCACCTGCTCTGATTCTAACAGGACTGACCACCTGCTCTGATTCTAACAGGACTGACCACCTGCTCTGATCCTAACAGGACTGACCACCTGCTCTGATTCTAACAGGACTGACCACCTGCTCCGATTCTAACAGGACTGACCACCTGCTCTGATTCTAACAGGACTGACCACCTGCTCTGATTCTAACAGGACTGACCACCTGCTCTGATTCTAACCCTAACAGGACTGACCACCTGCTCTGATTCTAACAGGACTGACCACCTGCTCTGATTCTAACAGGACTGACCACCTGCTCTGATTCTAACAGGACTGACCACCTGCTCTGATTCTAACAGGACTGACTACCTGCTCTGATTCTAACAGGACTGACCACCTGATCTGATTCTAACAGGACTGACCACCTGCTCTGATTCTAACAGGACTGACCACCTGCTCTGATTCTAACAGGACTGACCACCTGCTCTGATTCTAACAGGACTGACCACCTGCTCTGATTCTAACAGGACTGACCACCTGCTCTGATTCTAACCCCAACAGGACTGACCACCTGCTCTGATTCTAACAGGACTGACCACCTGCTCTGATTCTAACAGGACTGACCTCCTGCTCTGATTCTAACCCCAACAGGACTGACCACCTGCTCTGATTCTAACAGGACTGACCACCTGCTCTGATTCTAACAGGACTGACCACCTGCTCTGATTCTAACAGGACTGACCACCTGCTCTGATTCTAACAGGACTGACTACCTGCTCTGATTATAACAGGACTGACCACCTACTCTGATTCTAACAGGACTGACCACCTGCTCTGATTCTAACAGGACTGACCACCTGCTCTGATTCTAACAGGACTGACCACCTGCTCTGATCCTAACAGGACTGACCACCTACTCTGATTCTAACAGGACTGACCACCTGCTCTGATTCTAACAGGACTGACCACCTGCTCTGATTCTAACAGGACTGACCACCTGCTCTGATTCTAACAGGACTGACCACCTGCTCTGATTCTAACAGGACTGACCACCTGCTCTGATCCTAACAGGACTGACCACCTGCTCTGATTCTAACAGGACTGACCACCTGCTCTGATTCTAACAGGACTGACCACCTGCTCTGATTCTAACAGGACTGACCACCTGCTCTGATTCTAACAGGACTGACCACCTGCTCTGATTCTAACCCTAACAGGACTGACCACCTGCTCTGATTCTAACCCTAACAGGACTGACCAGCTGCTCTGATTCTAACAGGACTGACCACCTGCTCTGATTCTAACAGGACTGACCACCTGCTCTGATTCTAACAGGACTGACCACCTGCTCTGATTCTAACCCTAACAGGACTGACCACCTGCACTGATTCTAACAGGACTGACCACCTGCTCTGATTCTAACAGGACTGACCACCTGCTCTGATTCTAACCCTAACAGGACTGACCACCTGCTCTGATTCTAACAGGACTGACCACCTGCTCTGATTCTAACAGGACTGACCACCTGCTCTGATTCTAACAGGACTGACCACCTGCTCTGATTCTAACAGGACTGACCACCTGCTCTGATTCTAACAGGACTGACCACCTGCTCTGATTCTAACAGGACTGACCACCTGCTCTGATTCTAACAGGACTGACCACCTGCTCTGATTCTAACAGGACTAACCACCTGCTCTGATTCTAACCCCAACAGGACTGACCACCTGCTCTGATTCTAACAGGACTGACCACCTGCTCTGATTCTAACAGGACTGACCTCCTGCTCTGATTCTAACCCCAACAGGACTGACCACCTGCTCTGATTCTAACAGGACTGACCACCTGCTCTGATTCTAACAGGACTGACCACCTGCTCTGATTCTAACAGGACTGACCACCTGCTCTGATTCTAACAGGACTGACCACCTGCTCTGATTCTAACAGGACTGACTACCTGCTCTGATTATAACAGGACTGACCACCTACTTTGATTCTAACAGGACTGACCACCTGCTCTGATTCTAACAGGACTGACCACCTGCTCTGATTCTAACAGGACTGACCACCTGCTCTGATCCTAACAGGACTGACCACCTACTCTGATTCTAACAGGACTGACCACCTGCTCTGATTCTAACAGGACTGACCACCTGCTCTGATTCTAACAGGACTGACCACCTACTCTGATTCTAACAGGACTGACCACCTGCTCTGATTCTAACAGGACTGACCACCTGCTCTGATTCTAACAGGACTGACCACCTGCTCTGATTCTAACAGGACTGACCACCTGCTCTGATCCTAACAGGACTGACCACCTGCTCTGATTCTAACAGGACTGACCACCTGCTCTGATTCTAACAGGACTGACCACCTGCTCTGATTCTAACAGGACTGACCACCTGCTCTGATTCTAACAGGACTGACCACCTGCTCTGATTCTAACAGGACTGACCACCTGCTCTGATTCTAACCCTAACAGGACTGACCACCTGCTCTGATTCTAACCCTAACAGGACTGACCACCTGCTC
This sequence comes from Salmo salar, assembly GCF_965601325.2. Taxonomy (NCBI): domain Eukaryota; kingdom Metazoa; phylum Chordata; class Actinopteri; order Salmoniformes; family Salmonidae; genus Salmo; species Salmo salar. The sequence goes on along the minus strand of NC_138303.1, from coordinate 113,845,644 downwards.
TGATTCTAACAGGACTGACCACCTGCTCTGATTCTAACAGGACTGACCACCTGCTCTGATTCTAACAGGACTGACCACCTGCTCTGATTCTAACCCTAACAGGACTGACCACCTGCACTGATTCTAACAGGACTGACCACCTGCTCTGATTCTAACAGGACTGACCACCTGCTCTGATTCTAACAGGACTGACCACCTGCTCTGATTCTAACAGGACTGACCACCTGCTCTGATCCTAACAGGACTGACCACCTGCTCTGATTCTAACAGGACTGACCACCTGCTCTGATTCTAACAGGACTGACCACCTGCTCTGATTCTAACAGGACTGACCACCTGCTCTGATTCTAACAGGACTGACCACCTGCTCTGATTCTAACAGGACTGACCACCTGCTCTGATTCTAACAGGACTGACCACCTGCTCTGATTCTAACAGGACTGACCACCTGCTCTGATTCTAACAGGACTGACCACCTGCTCTGATTCTAACAGGACTGACCACCTGCTCTGATCCTAACAGGACTGACCACCTGCTCTGATTCTAACAGGACTGACCACCTGCTCTGATTCTAACAGGACTGACCACCTGCTCTGATTCTAACAGGACTGACCACCTGCTCTGATTCTAACAGGACTGACCACCTGCTCTGATTCTAACCCTAACAGGACTGACCACCTGCTCTGATTCTAACCCTAACAGGACTGACCACCTGCTCTGATTCTAACAGGACTGACCACCTGCTCTGATTCTAACAGGACTGACCACCTGCTCTGATTCTAACAGGACTGACCACCTGCTCTGATTCTAACCCTAACAGGACTGACCACCTGCACTGATTCTAACAGGACTGACCACCTGCTCTGATTCTAACAGGACTGACCACCTGCTCTGATTCTAACAGGACTGACCACCTGCTCTGATTCTAACAGGACTGACCACCTGCTCTGATTCTAACAGGACTGACCACCTGCTCTGATTCTAACAGGACTGACCACCTGCTCTGATCCTAACAGGACTGACCACCTGCTCTGATTCTAACAGGACTGACCACCTGCTCCGATTCTAACAGGACTGACCACCTGCTCTGATTCTAACAGGACTGACCACCTGCTCTGATTCTAACAGGACTGACCACCTGCTCTGATTCTAACCCTAACAGGACTGACCACCTGCTCTGATTCTAACAGGACTGACCACCTGCTCTGATTCTAACAGGACTGACCACCTGCTCTGATTCTAACAGGACTGACCACCTGCTCTGATTCTAACAGGACTGACCACCTGCTCTGATTCTAACAGGACTGACTACCTGCTCTGATTCTAACAGGACTGACCACCTGATCTGATTCTAACAGGACTGACCACCTGCTCTGATTCTAACAGGACTGACCACCTGCTCTGATTCTAACAGGACTGACCACCTGCTCTGATTCTAACAGGACTGACCACCTGCTCTGATTCTAACAGGACTGACCACCTGCTCTGATTCTAACCCCAACAGGACTGACCACCTGCTCTGATTCTAACAGGACTGACCACCTGCTCTGATTCTAACAGGACTGACCTCCTGCTCTGATTCTAACCCCAACAGGACTGACCACCTGCTCTGATTCTAACAGGACTGACCACCTGCTCTGATTCTAACAGGACTGACCACCTGCTCTGATTCTAACAGGACTGACCACCTGCTCTGATTCTAACAGGACTGACTACCTGCTCTGATTATAACAGGACTGACCACCTACTCTGATTCTAACAGGACTGACCACCTGCTCTGATTCTAACAGGACTGACCACCTGCTCTGATTCTAACAGGACTGACCACCTGCTCTGATCCTAACAGGACTGACCACCTACTCTGATTCTAACAGGACTGACCACCTGCTCTGATTCTAACAGGACTGACCACCTGCTCTGATTCTAACAGGACTGACCACCTGCTCTGATTCTAACAGGACTTACCACCTGCTCTGATCCTAACAGGACTGACCACCTGCTCTGATTCTAACAGGACTGACCACCTGATCTGATTCTAACAGGACTGACCACCTGCTCTGATTCTAACAGGACTGACCACCTACTCTGATTCTAACAGGACTGACCACCTGCTCTGATTCTAACAGGACTGACCACCTGCTCTGATTCTAACAGGACTGACCACCTGCTCTGATTCTAACAGGACTGACCACCTGCTCTGATCCTAACAGGACTGACCACCTGCTCTGATTCTAACAGGACTGACCACCTGCTCTGATTCTAACAGGACTGACCACCTGCTCTGATTCTAACAGGACTGACCACCTGCTCTGATTCTAACAGGACTGACCACCTGCTCTGATTCTAACAGGACTGACCACCTGCTCTGATTCTAACAGGACTGACCACCTGCTCTGATTCTAACCCTAACAGGACTGACCACCTGCTCTGATTCTAACAGGACTGACCACCTGCTCTGATTCTAACCCTAACAGGACTGACCACCTGCACTGATTCTAACAGGACTGACCACCTGCTCTGATTCTAACAGGACTGACCACCTGCTCTGATTCTAACAGGACTGACCACCTGCTCTGATTCTAACAGGACTGACCACCTGCTCTGATTCTAACAGGACTGACCACCTGCTCTGATTCTAACAGGACTGACCACCTGCTCTGATCCTAACAGGACTGACCACCTGCTCTGATTCTAACAGGACTGACCACCTGCTCCGATTCTAACAGGACTGACCACCTGCTCTGATTCTAACAGGACTGACCACCTGCTCTGATTCTAACAGGACTGACCACCTGCTCTGATTCTAACAGGACTGACCACCTGCTCTGATTCTAACCCTAACAGGACTGACCACCTGCTCTGATTCTAACAGGACTGACCACCTGCTCTGATTCTAACCCTAACAGGACTGACCACCTGCTCTGATTCTAACAGGACTGACCACCTGCTCTGATTCTAACAGGACTGACCACCTGCTCTGATTCTAACAGGACTGACCACCTGCTCTGATTCTAACCCTAACAGGACTGACCACCTGCACTGATTCTAACAGGACTGACCACCTGCTCTGATTCTAACAGGACTGACCACCTGCTCTGATTCTAACAGGACTGACCACCTGCTCTGATTCTAACAGGACTGACCACCTGCTCTGATCCTAACAGGACTGACCACCTGCTCTGATTCTAACAGGACTGACCACCTGCTCTGATTCTAACAGGACTGACCACCTGCTCTGATTCTAACAGGACTGACCACCTACTCTGATTCTAACAGGACTGACCACCTGCTCTGATTCTAACAGGACTGACCACCTGCTCTGATTCTAACAGGACTGACCACCTGCTCTGATTCTAACAGGACTGACCACCTGCTCTGATTCTAACAGGACTGACCACCTGCTCTGATCCTAACAGGACTGACCACCTGCTCTGATTCTAACAGGACTGACCACCTGCTCTGATTCTAACAGGACTGACCACCTGCTCTGATTCTAACAGGACTGACCACCTGCTCTGATTCTAACAGGACTGACCACCTGCTCTGATTCTAACCCTAACAGGACTGACCACCTGCTCTGATTCTAACCCTAACAGGACTGACCACCTGCTCTGATTCTAACAGGACTGACCACCTGCTCTGATTCTAACAGGACTGACCACCTGCTCTGATTCTAACAGGACTGACCACCTGCTCTGATTCTAACCCTAACAGGACTGACCACCTGCACTGATTCTAACAGGACTGACCACCTGCTCTGATTCTAACAGGACTGACCACCTGCTCTGATTCTAACAGGACTGACCACCTGCTCTGATTCTAACAGGACTGACCACCTGCTCTGATTCTAACAGGACTGACCACCTGCTCTGATCCTAACAGGACTGACCACCTGCTCTGATTCTAACAGGACTGACCACCTGCTCCGATTCTAACAGGACTGACCACCTGCTCTGATTCTAACAGGACTGACCACCTGCTCTGATTCTAACAGGACTGACCACCTGCTCTGATTCTAACCCTAACAGGACTGACCACCTGCTCTGATTCTAACAGGACTGACCACCTGCTCTGATTCTAACAGGACTGACCACCTGCTCTGATTCTAACAGGACTGACCACCTGCTCTGATTCTAACAGGACTGACCACCTGCTCTGATTCTAACAGGACTGACTACCTGCTCTGATTCTAACAGGACTGACCACCTGATCTGATTCTAACAGGACTGACCACCTGCTCTGATTCTAACAGGACTGACCACCTGCTCTGATTCTAACAGGACTGACCACCTGCTCTGATTCTAACAGGACTGACCACCTGCTCTGATTCTAACAGGACTGACCACCTGCTCTGATTCTAACCCCAACAGGACTGACCACCTGCTCTGATTCTAACAGGACTGACCACCTGCTCTGATTCTAACAGGACTGACCTCCTGCTCTGATTCTAACCCCAACAGGACTGACCACCTGCTCTGATTCTAACAGGACTGACCACCTGCTCTGATTCTAACAGGACTGACCACCTGCTCTGATTCTAACAGGACTGACCACCTGCTCTGATTCTAACAGGACTGACTACCTGCTCTGATTATAACAGGACTGACCACCTACTCTGATTCTAACAGGACTGACCACCTGCTCTGATTCTAACAGGACTGACCACCTGCTCTGATTCTAACAGGACTGACCACCTGCTCTGATCCTAACAGGACTGACCACCTACTCTGATTCTAACAGGACTGACCACCTGCTCTGATTCTAACAGGACTGACCACCTGCTCTGATTCTAACAGGACTGACCACCTGCTCTGATTCTAACAGGACTGACCACCTGCTCTGATCCTAACAGGACTGACCACCTGCTCTGATTCTAACAGGACTGACCACCTGATCTGATTCTAACAGGACTGACCACCTGCTCTGATTCTAACAGGACTGACCACCTACTCTGATTCTAACAGGACTGACCACCTGCTCTGATTCTAACAGGACTGACCACCTGCTCTGATTCTAACAGGACTGACCACCTGCTCTGATTCTAACAGGACTGACCACCTGCTCTGATCCTAACAGGACTGACCACCTGCTCTGATTCTAACAGGACTGACCACCTGCTCTGATTCTAACAGGACTGACCACCTGCTCTGATTCTAACAGGACTGACCACCTGCTCTGATTCTAACAGGACTGACCACCTGCTCTGATTCTAACAGGACTGACCACCTGCTCTGATTCTAACCCTAACAGGACTGACCACCTGCTCTGATTCTAACCCTAACAGGACTGACCACCTGCTCTGATTCTAACAGGACTGACCACCTGCTCTGATTCTAACAGGACTGACCACCTGCTCTGATTCTAACCCTAACAGGACTGACCACCTGCACTGATTCTAACAGGACTGACCACCTGCTCTGATTCTAACAGGACTGACCACCTGCTCTGATTCTAACAGGACTGACCACCTGCTCTGATTCTAACAGGACTGACCACCTGCTCTGATTCTAACAGGACTGACCACCTGCTCTGATTCTAACAGGACTGACCACCTGCTCTGATCCTAACAGGACTGACCACCTGCTCTGATTCTAACAGGACTGACCACCTGCTCCGATTCTAACAGGACTGACCACCTGCTCTGATTCTAACAGGACTGACCACCTGCTCTGATTCTAACAGGACTGACCACCTGCTCTGATTCTAACAGGACTGACCACCTGCTCTGATTCTAACCCTAACAGGACTGACCACCTGCTCTGATTCTAACCCACGGACTGACCACCTGCTCTGATTCTAACAGGACTGACCACCTGCTCTGATTCTAACAGGACTGACCACCTGCTCTGATTCTAACAGGGCTGACCACCTGCTCTGATTCTAACAGGACTGACCACCTGCTCTGATTCTAACAGGACTGACCACCTGCTCTGATTCTAACAGGACTGACCACCTGCTCTTATTCTAACAGGACTGACCACCTGCTCTGATTCTAACAGGACTGACCACCTGCTCTGATTCTAACAGGACTGACCACCTGCTCTGATTCTAACAGGACTGACCACCTGCTCTGATTCTAACAGGACTGACCACCTGCTCTGATTCTAACCCCAACAGGACTGACCACCTGCTCTGATTCTAACAGGACTGACCACCTGCTCTGATTCTAACAGGACTGACCTCCTGCTCTGATTCTAACCCCAACAGGACTGACCACCTGCTCTGATTCTAACAGGACTGACCACCTGCTCTGATTCTAACAGGACTGACCACCTGCTCTGATTCTAACAGGACTGACCACCTGCTCTGATTCTAACAGGACTGACTACCTGCTCTGATTATAACAGGACTGACCACCTACTCTGATTCTAACAGGACTGACCACCTGCTCTGATTCTAACAGGACTGACCACCTGCTCTGATTCTAACAGGACTGACCACCTGCTCTGATTCTAACAGGACTGACCACCTGCTCTGATCCTAACAGGACTGACCACCTACTCTGATTCTAACAGGACTGACCACCTGCTCTGATTCTAACAGGACTGACCACCTGCTCTGATTCTAACAGGACTGACCACCTGCTCTGATTCTAACAGGACTGACCACCTGCTCTGATTCTAACAGGACTGACCACCTGCTCTGATTCTAACAGGACTGACCACCTGCTCTGATTCTAACAGGACTGACCACCTGCTCTGATTCTAACAGGACTGACCACCTGCTCTGATTCTACATTTTACCTTCCTGTATTATACTTATCCAAAAATATGTATACCGTGCGTATCCCGTACATACGACTAATAAAACTTTCAACTTCCTATGTGGCAGACACAACATTGATCTTCCCAACAAAGCATCTCTACTCTCTCTCTACCAGAGGAATTCATTGCATTTTATACACGCTTTTGACAAAAACAACACTTAGCCATGCACAAGGGTCCCCGCTGACCCAGAGGACTGGGTTATCTTGCTCTCCGAGGTCGACGTGAGTAAAAAATGTTTAATCAGGTCAGCACTCGCAAGGCCGCGGGGTCCAGAAGGTATTCCAGGGGGTGTTATCATAGCATGCGCAGAACAGCTGACAGTCATTTTAACGGCAATTTTCAACCTTTCCTGGTTCCAGTCTGTAATCCCCATGATGACCCCATCATTTCTGTCCTCGAGAACTCTAAGGCTTCATGTCACAGTGACTACCAACCTGTAGCACTCACATCTGTTACCATGAAGTGCTTTGAATGGCTGGTTATGGCACACATCGACTCCACCATCCTAGAAAACCCTGGACCCACTCCAATTTGCATACCGCCCCAACAGATCCATAGATGACACAATCTCACTTGCACTCCACACTGCACTTACCCACCTAGATAGGAGGAATACCTATGTGAGAATGCTCTCTCATTGACTACAGCTCAGCGTTCAACACCATAGTGCCCTCCAAGCTCATCACTAAGGTAAGGACCCTGGGACTGAACACCTCCCTCTGCAACTGGATCCTTGAATTCCTGACGCGCCGAACAGTCGCGAAGAAGGTGTGACAGTGCCTCTTCCCTCTCAGGAGACTGAAAAGATTTGACATGTACCCTCAAATCTTCAAAGAGTTCTACAGCTGCACCGTTGAGAGCATCTTGGCTCACTGCATCACTGCTTGGTATGGCAACAGCTCTGCATGGCGCTACAGAGGGTGGTGTGGACAGCCCAGTACATCACTGGGGCCGAGCTCCTTGCTTTCCAGGACCTTTATATCAGTTGGTGTGAAAGGAAGGCCCGGAACATTTTTAAAGACACCAGTCACCCAAACCCTGGACTGTTCTCTCTGCTTCCACATGGCAAGCGCAACCAGTGCATAAAGTCTGACAGCAACAGGCTCTTGAGCAGCTTCCCCAAGCCATAAAACTGCTAACTAGCTAACAAAATAACTACATGGACTATCTGACTTGACCCTGACTACACAATCACGGACACTGACAGTCCAACACACACACACACACACACACACACACACACACACACACACACACACACACACACACACACACACACACACACACACACTACCAATACCACTCCACCACACACACACATTACAGGCAAACACCTTTTTACTGACTCTACACACTCATCATATACTCTGCTGTACCGATCTAACACTACCACATTGTATATATTGTGTTTGAACTGACCATGTATATATAGCTCCAAAAGTATTGAGCCAGTATTAGTATTAGATCGGCCAGTAACCACGTTTCCATCCAACCATTTCATGCGGATTAACGACCTAACGTTAAAAAAAGTCACATGAAATGTCGGAACAATTGTATAAATGCTGACAGACAATTTTTGTCGTTGTACATGGTGTAGAACATCATTATCCGAGTTGATTAAACTTCAATAAATGATGAATGAACTTCACAGGGTGATGAGCTTGATGAGTTCCTTTCCAATAAATATTCAGGGTCTTATTCTGGTGACATGATGATTGATACTTGGCTGCCGTTTGACAAATACAAATAATATCGCTCTTATCCATAATATTCTCATAATGTAGACCAGCCTACCCTCACTGAATGTGTGAGCTGTTTGACCAGTGTTCACTATTTAACGCGACAGATTTTGGTGACAAAACCATCAGTGGAGTTGAAAATATGATGGAAACCCCAGTTTAACTTGTGTTTTTTCTTTTTTCGATATATGGGAATTTATCCGCGAACGTTATTTTTTATCTGCTCTACGTCGTTACGCACTGACTTTTATCTACAATATGTCAGTTTGATGGAAAGACATCTCTGGAGGGAAAATGTGCATACTGTTTTATGCTGATTATTTTAAATTCTCACATGGAAATCTGTCGCAAATTGTTTGGAAACCAGTGACATTGTTATTTGTTTTGGCTCTGTACTCTAGCACTTTTGATTTAAATGATACAAATGGCTATGAGGTTAAAGTGTTGGTTTAATTCGATTTTCATCCATATCAGGTGAACCGTTGAGAATTTAAAGCACTTTCTGTACATAGTCCCCCCATTTTAGGGTACCAAAAGTACTGGGACAAATGTACTTATTGGTGTTTTAAATACAAAGTGTAGTATTTGGTCCCATATTCACATCACTCAATGACTACATCAAGCTTGTGACTCTACAAACTTGTTATTAACATTTTATTTCAGAATAGAAATGTATGGTAAGTAATATAGATTATTTTGTGCCCAATAGAAATTAATGGTAAATAATGTATTGTGTCATTTTGGAGTCACTTTTATTGTAAATAAGAATAGAATATGTTTCTAAACACTTCTAAATTAATGTGGATGCTACCATGATTGCAGATAGTACTGAATGAATCGGGAATAATGATGAGTGAAAAGGTTACAGACGCACAAATATCATACTCCGAAAATGCTAACCTCCCCTGTTATTTTAATGGTGAGAGGTTAGCATGTCTTGGAGGTATGCTATCATTTCAAATCCAAAGTGCTGGAGTGTCACTGTCCCTTTGGAGCTTACTGTATATACACGGTCAATTCCAGGGTCAGTTCCAGGGTCAGTTCACAAGGTGTCACTGTCCTTTTGGAGCTCACTGTATATACAGGGTCAATTCCAGGGTCAGTTCCAGGGTCAGTTCACAAGGTGTCACTGTCCTTTTGGAGCTCACTGTATATACAGGGTCAATTCCAGGGTCAGTTCCAGGGTCAGTTCACAAGGTGTCACTGTCCTTTTGGAGCTCACTGTATATACAGGGTCAATTCCAGGGTCAGTTCCAGGGTCAGTTCACAAGGTGTCACTGTCCTTTTGGAGCTCACTGTATATACAGGGTCAATTCCAGGGTCAGTTCCAGGGTCAGTTCACAAGGTGTCACTGTCCTTTTGGAGCTCACTGTATATACAGGGACATTTCTAATACCATATTAACAATGTGCAGGGATACTGGAGTGATGGAGGTAGATATGTATAGGGTTAAACCTACTATATACAGATGAAGTCAGAAGTTTACATGCACCTTAGCCAAATACATTTAAACTCAGTTTTTCACAATTCCTGACATTTAATCCTAGTAAAAATACCCTTTCTTAGGTCAGTTAGGGTCACCACTTTATTTGAAGAATGTGAAATGTCAGAATAATAGTATAGATAATTATTTATTTCAGCTTTTATTTCTTTCATCACATTCCCAGTGGGTCAGAAGTTTACATACACTCAATTTGTATTTGGTAGCAATGCCTTTAAATTATTTAACTTGGGTCAAACGTTTCGGGTAGCCTTCCACAAGCTTCCCACAATAAGTTGGGTGATTTATGATCATTCCTCCTGACAGAGCTGGTGTAACTGAGTCAGGTTTGGAGGCCTCCTTGCTCGCACATGCTTTTTCAGTTCTGCCCACAAATTGTCTACAGGACTGAGGTCAGGGCTTTGTGATGGCCACTCCAATAACTTGACTTTGTTGTCCTTAAGCCATTTTGCCACAACTTTGGAAGTATGTTTGGGGTCATTGTCCATTTGGAAGACCCATTTGCGACCAAGCTTCAACTTCCTGACTGATGTCTTGAGATGTTGCTTCAATACATCTACCAACGTTTCCGTCCTCATGATGCCATCTATTTTGTGAAGTGCACAAGTCCCTCCTGCAGCAAAGCACCCCCACAACATGATGCTGCCACCCCCGTGCTTCACGGTTGTGATGGTGTTCTTCGGCTTGTAAGCATCCCCCTTCTTGAGGGAAACCTGTTTCAGTCTTCCAGAGATTTAAGACTGGGACGGAGTTCACCTTCCAGCAGGACAATGACCCTAAGCATACTGCTAAAGCGACACTCAAGGGGTTTAAGGGGAAACACTTTAATGTCTTGGAATCCAATTGAGAATCTGTGGTATAACTTAAAGATTGCTGTACACATGTGGAAACCATCCAACTCAAAGGAGCTGGAGTAGTTTTGCCTTGAAGAATGGGCAAAACCCCCAGTGGCTAGATGTGCCAAGCTTATAGTGACATACCCCAAGAGACGTGCAGCTGTAATTGCTGCAAAAGGTGGCTCTACAAAGTATTGACTTTGGGGGGATGAATAGTTATGCACGCTCAAGTTTTTGTTTTTGTCTTATTTCTTGTTTGTTTCACAATTAAAAACATTTTGCATCTTCAAAGTGTTGTGTTGTGTAGATCAAATGATACAAACCCCCATTTTAATTCCAGGTTGTAAGGCAACAAAATAGGAAAAATGCAAAGGAGGTGAATGCTTTCACAAGCTGGGGATGATTAGGTGGCATGAGGGCCAGATTGGGAATTTATCCAAGACACCTGGGTTTACACCCCTATTCTTACAATAAGTGCCAAGTGATCTTTAGTGACCACAGAGAGTCAGGACACCTGTTTAACATCCCATTCGAAAAATACAGTACCCTACACAGGGCAATATCCCCATTCACTGCCCTGGGGAATTGGGATGTTTCTTTTTTCAGACCAGAGGAAAGGGTGCCTCCTACTGGACCACAGACATCACCTCCAGCATCATCTGGTCTCCCATCCAGGGATCAACCCTGCTTAGCTTCAGAAGCAAGGTGGTACGCTGCTGGTGGAAAACATCAAAGTGTTGCTTACTGAACCTCCCAAAGTCATCCAATAGGATTTGAAGCAATAGCCAATCGCCTGCCCGCATATGGTCAACTATTTCAGCACCGTTTAAGACGGGCGTAGGGACTCGTCTTGTTAAATCAAATCAGATGTTATTAGTCACATGCGCCGAATACATCAGGTGTAGACCTTCCAGTGAAATGTTTACTTATGAGCCCCTAACCAACAATGCAGTTTAAAAAAAATATGAATAAGAATAAGAAATAAAAGTAACAAGTAGTTAAAGAGCAGCAGTAAAATAACAATAGTGAGACGATATACAGGGTGTACCGGTACAGAGTCAATGTGGAGGCTATATACAGGGGGGTAACTGGTACAGAGTCAATGTGGAGGCTATATACAGGGGGTACCGGTACAGAGTCAATGTGGAGGCTATATACAGGGGGTACCGGTACAGAGTCAATGTGGAGGCTATATACAGGGGGTACCGGTACAGAGTCAATGTGGAGGCTATATACAGGGGGTACCGGTACAGAGTCAATGTGGAGGCTGTATACAGGGTGTTACGGTACAGAGTCAATGTGGAGGCTATATACAGGGTGTACCAGTACAGAGTCAATGTGGAGGCTATATACAGGGTGTACCAGTACAGAGTCAATGTGGAGGCTATATACAGGTGGGTACCGGTACAGAGTCAATGTGGAGGCTATATACAGGGGGTACCGGTACAGAGTCAATGTGGAGGCTATATACAGGGGGTACCGGTACAGAGTCAATGTGGAGGCTATATACAGGGGGTACCGGTACAGAGTCAATGTGGAGGCTATATACAGGGGGTACCAGTACAGAGTCAATGTGGAGGCTATATACAGGGGGTACCGGTACAGAGTCAATGTGGAGGCTATATACAGGGGGTACCGGTACAGAGTCAATGTGGAGGCTGTATACAGGGTGTTACGGTACAGAGTCAATGTGGAGGCTATATACAGGGTGTACCAGTACAGAGTCAATGTGGAGGCTATATACAGGGTGTACCAGTACAGAGTCAATGTGGAGGCTATATACAGGGGGTACCGGTACAGAGTCAATGTGGAGACTATATACAGGGGGTACCGGTACAGAGTCAATGTGGAGGCTATATACAGGGGGTACCGGTACAGAGTCAATGTGGAGGCTATATACAGGGGGTACCGGTACAGAGTCAATGTGGAGGCTATATACAGGGGTACCAGTACAGAGTCAATGTGGAGGCTATATACAGGGGGTACCAGTACAGAGTCAATGTGGAGGCTATATACAGGGGGGTACCAGTACAGAGTCAATGTGGAGGCTATATACAGGGGGTACCAGTACAGAGTCAATGTGGAGGCTATATACAGGGGGTACCAGTACAGAGTCAATGTGGAGGCTATATACAGGGGGGTACCGGTACAGAGTCAATGTGGAGGCTATATACAGGTGGGTACCGGTACAGAGTCAATGTGGAGGCTATATACAGGGGGTACCAGTACAGAGTCAATGTGGAGGCTATATACAGGGGGTACTGGTACAGAGTCAATGTGGAGGCTATATACAGGGGGTACCGGTACAGAGTCAATGTGGAGGCTATATACAGGGGGTACCAGTACAGAGTCAATGTGGAGGCTATATACAGGGGGTACCAGTACAGAGTCAATGTGGAGGCTATATACAGGGGGTACCAGTACAGAGTCAATGTGGAGGCTATATACAGGGTGTACCAGTACAGAGTCAATGTGGAGGCTATATACAGGGGGTACCGGTACAGAGTCAATGTGGAGGCTATATACAGGGGGTACCAGTACAGAGTCAATGTGGAGGCTATATACAGGGGGAACCGGTACAGAGTCAATGTGGAGGCTATATACAGGGGGGTAACGGTACAGAGTCAATGTGGAGGCTATATACAGGGGGACCCGGTACAGAGTCAATGTGGAGGCTATATACAGGGGGTACCGGTACAGAGTCAATGTGGAGGCTATATACAGGGGGTACCGGTACAGAGTCAATGTGGAGGCTATATACAGGGGGTACCGGTACAGAGTCAATGTGGAGGCTATATACAGGGGGTACCGGTACAGAGTCAATGTGGAGGCTATATACAGGGTGTTAAGGTACAGAGTCAATGTGGAGGCTATATACAGGGTGTTACGGTACAGAGTCAATGTGGAGGCTATATAGAGGGGGTACCAGTACAGAGTCAATGTGGAGGCTATATACAGGGTGTTACGGTACAGAGTCAATGTGGAGGCTATATACAGGGGGGTACCGATACAGAGTCAATGTGGAGGCTATATACAGGGGGGTACCAGTACAGAGTCAATGTGGAGGCTATATACAGGGGGTACCAGTACAGAGTCAATGTGGAGGCTATATACAGGTGGGTACCGGTACAGAGTCAATGTGGAGGCTATATACAGGGGGTACCAGTACAGAGTCAATGTGGAGGCTATATACAGGGGGTACCAGTACAGAGTCAATGTGGAGGCTATATACAGGTGGGTACCGGTACAGAGTTAATGTGCGGGGGCACCGGATAGTCAAGGTAATTGAGGTAATATGTGCATGTAGGTAGAGTTATTAAAGTAACTATGCATTGAAAGTAACAGAAAGCAGCAGTGGCGAGAAAGAAGGGGGGGGGGTGCTAATAGTCTGGGTAGCAATTTGATTAGATGTTCAGGAGTCTTATGGCTTGGGGGGTAGAAGCTGTTTAGAAGCCTCTTGGACCTAGACTTGGCGCTCCGGTACCACTTGCCGTGCGTTAGCAGAGAGAACAGTCTATGACTGGGGTGACTGAAGTCTTTGACAATTTTTTATCAATCAATCATTGTCAGATTTTTTGTTTTAACAGAATCTCCTTTTTATATATCAGTTAGGCTACAATTAGGCAGTGGACATGTTAGCTAAGTCTTGTCTAGTTGGGTCATTGGTGCTGATCAGAACGTTTTGCCAGCATGTTATTTAGCTTAACAAGTGAATTATTTAGCTCTTCAGTCGCTTACTAGTTTAGGCCTACTCATGACCAAAAGCCTGTCACTTGTCTGATAATCAATCAATGTGATTTTGCTTAAATGAGTCTCCGTCTGTAGGCTAAATGTGGTTAATTGTCTGCCTGGGCAAAATAAGTGGAGGAGGTATAGATCAGGTGTGTTCTGTAATGATGTTGTATTGATCAGATGTGTTCTGTAATGATGTTGTATTGATCAGATGTGTTCTGTAATGATGTTGTATTGATCAGGTGTGTTCTGTAATGATGTTGTATTGATCAGATGTGTTCTGTAATGATGTTGTATTGATCAGGTGTGTTCTGATGTTGTATTGATCAGGTGTGTTCTGATGTTGTATTGATCAGGTGTGTTCTGATGTTGTATTGATCAGGTGTGTTCTGTAATGATGTTGTATTGATCAGATGTGTTCTGTAATGATGTTGTATTGATCAGATGTGTTCTGTAATGATGGTGTGTATTGATCAGATGTGTTCTGATGTTGTATTGATCAGATGTGTTCTGTAATGATGTTGTATTGATCAGGTGTGTTCTGTAATGATGTTGTATTGATCAGATGTGTTCTGTAATGATGTTGTATTGATCAGATGTGTTCTGTAATGATGTTGTATTGATCAGATGTGTTCTGTAATGATGGTGCTGTGATGTGATTGCAGATGTGTTCTGGATGTTGTATTGATCAGATGTGTTCTGTAATGATGTTGTATTGATCAGGTGTGTTCTGTAATGATGTTGTATTGATCAGATGTGTTCTGTAATGATGTTGTATTGATCAGATGTGTTCTGTAATGATGTTGTATTGATCAGGTGTGTTCGGATGTTTGTATTGATCAGATGTGTTCTGTAATGATGGTGTGTATTGATCAGATGTGTTCTGATGTTGTATTGATCAGATGTGTTCTGTAACGATGTTGTATTGATCAGGTGTGTTCTGTAATGATGTTGTATTGATCAGGTGTGTTCTGTAATGATGTTGTATTGATCAGATGTGTTCTGATGTTGTATTGATCAGATGTGTTCTGTAATGATGTTGTATTGATCAGATGTGTTCTGATGTTGTATTGATCAGATGTGTTCTGATGTTGTATTGATCAGGTGTGTTCTGTAATGATGTTGTATTGATCAGGTGTGTTCTGTAATGATGTTATATTGATCAGATGTGTTCTGATGTTGTATTGATCAGATGTGTTCTGTAATGATGTTGTATTGATCAGATGTGTTCTGATGTTGTATTGATCAGATGTGTTCTGATGTTGTATTGATCAGATGTGTTCTGAGTGTTGTATTGATCAGATGTGTTCTGTAATGTTGTTGTATTGATCAGATGTGTTCTGTAATGATGTTGTATTGATCAGATGTGTTCTGGTGTTATATTGATCAGATGTGTTCTGATGTTGTATTGATCAGATGTGTTCTGATGTTGTATTGATCAGATGTGTTCTGTAATGATGTTGTATTGATCAGATGTGTTCTGATGTTGTATTGATCAGATGTGTTCTGTAATGATGTTGTATTGATCAGGTGTGTTCTGTAATGATGTTATATTGATCAGATGTGTTCTGATGTTGTATTGATCAGATGTGTTCTGTAATGATGTTGTATTGATCAGATGTGTTCTGTAATGATGTTGTATTGATCAGATGTGTTCTGTAATGATGGTGTGTATTGATCAGATGTGTTCTGATGTTGTATTGATCAGGTGTGTTCTGTAATGATGTTGTATTGATCAGATGTGTTCTGTAATGATGGTGTGTATTGATCAGATGTGTTCTGATGTTGTATTGATCAGATGTGTTCTGTAATGATGTTGTATTGATCAGATGTGTTCTGGTGTTGTATTGATCAGATGTGTTCTGTAATGATGTTGTATTGATCAGATGTGTTCTGATGTTGTATTGATCAGATGTGTTCTGTAATGATGTTGTATTGATCAGATGTGTTCTGTAATGATGGTGTGTATTGATTAGATGTGTTCTGATGTTGTATTGATCAGATGTGTTCTGTAATGATGTTGTATTGATCAGGTGTGTTCTGTAATGATGTTGTATTGATCAGATGTGTTCTGTAATGATGTTGTATTGATCAGATGTGTTCTGTAATGATGTTGTATTGATCAGGTGTGTTCGGATGTTTTATTGATCAGATGTGTTCTGTAATGATGGTGTGTATTGATCAGATGTGTTCTGATGTTGTATTGATCAGATGTGTTCTGTAACGATGTTGTATTGATCAGGTGTGTTCTGTAATGATGTTGTATTGATCAGATGTGTTCTGTAATGATGTTGTATTGATCAGATGTGTTCTGATGTTGTATTGATCAGATGTGTTCTGTAATGATTTTGTATTGATCAGATGTGTTCTGGTGTTATATTGATCAGATGTGTTCTGATGTTGTATTGATCAGATGTGTTCTGATGTTGTATTGATCAGATGTGTTCTGGTGTTGTATTGATCAGGTGTGTTCTGTAATGATGTTATATTGATCAGATGTGTTCTGGTGTTGTATTGATCAGATGTGTTCTGTAACGATGTTGCTTTTCCTTTTGGTTCTCCGTAAATCAGAGCAAACATCCTTCAGCTGTAATGTATCCTTTTCATGAACTCCATGGTGAAGCAGGTTGATCTATTATGGGATGGCTGTGTGTGTGATAGCCTTAATGGTTTATTAAAGAGCTGTCCGTATACACTACTCACGCCGGACAGCGCTCAGGAAGCATGAACAAACTTTACAACTAGTGATATCACCGTGGAGCAGAAATACTAAAGGTAGGACAGTAGTATGTCTTGTCCAAGCCACATCGGCCCATAGTGCAGGAGTCCATCTCCTGTTTCTGAAGCGTGAGGCAGGGTGATGTACAAGTACACCCCCTGGACATGAAGATTCAACACAGGAAACGAACTGCCCATAGAGAGAGCACATCCTGGCATGTTGTGTCGTCGTCGTTTTTTTGTATCAATCACATTATTTGTAACCTAATCTGTTTGCTGTTACTGTAAGTAAACATGTCTGGGAGGACTCCACAGTGAGGCTTACTGAGATCTGACTCTGTTCTCAGTTACATAGTAACCGAATGACCCATCCCATCCTGTGTCAGAGACATGAGTTGACCTCCATTACTGCTCTGTCCTACTGAGAGGGGAAAAGTTTGATTGCTTTACTCTGTAATAACCAGTTGTCACATTGACAGAAAGACATTTTACACAGCTCGCAAACCACTTCTACCATCACTTGACAGGCTGTTAACAAGGCAGTATTAATACCCAACCAGGACAAACAGCAGGGAGTCTCCTCATCACCATGACTATGCCACCTCCATTTGTTATCGTCCGTGAAAAGTTAGTTATAATATCAGTCTTCCTTCAGTTACATGGAACTGGACAGACGCAATCATTCTTTCAGCAAATCTTGTATCTTGCCCATTAGTAACGCTGTGACACATGACGTCAACACCATTACTGCTACGACCTGCAGAGAGGTGAAGACATTAATCTCCTCGCTCTATTGGTTCAGCTGTAGACCTGAGCTTCTGATCTTCTCTCTCTCTCTCTCTCTGACAGTTCTGCAGTGAGCTGTGGGTGCCTGAGAGATATACAGGGTATTTAACAAAGCTCCACTACCCGCCAAGTCCACACAGTCGGCTGTCTCGCTCACAACCACTAACATGTTCATTATTTTCCACCAGGATACACTGCAGGAAGTGTCATCATCACCATGACTACGCCACCTCCACTTTCCTCTTATTGTCTGTAAACAGGAAGTTATCGTATTGGTCCTTTTTCAATACATGGAATTGGATAGATACAGACAACCATTTTTGATCGAATCATTCTTGATCAAATAGTCAGAAACATATCTCCTGTCTAAGGCAGATTTTATGTGCAATTACACCCCCTGGACAGGAGCTAGAAGTATAGTAATTAGCATATAGGCTAATTGGGGCATCCTACCACCTGTTACTGAGGCGAGAGAAGCCCTGTAGAACTGTCTGTACTGATAAGAGCCCTGCTCTGGAGAACAGACTGTCAGATTGACAACAAAGATCTTAGGGGGGACTAGCATGGAGCTGAACTTAGCGCTAATGAGGAACTAGCACAATAACAAACACCTTAGGGGGGACTAGCATGGAGCTGAACTTAGCGCTAATGAAGAACTAGCACAATAACAAACACCTTAGGGGGAACTAGCATGGAGCTGAACTTAGAGCTAATGAGGAACTAGCACAATAACAAACACCTTAGGGGGAACTAGCATGGAGCTGAACTTAGATTTAATGAGGAACTAGCACAATAACAAACACCTTAGGGGGAACTAGCATGGAGCTGAACTTAGAGCTAATGAGGAACTAGCACAATAACAAACACCTTAGGGGGAACTAGCATGGAGCTGAACTTAGAGCTAATGAGGAACTAGCACAATAACAAACACCTTAGGGGGAACTAGCATGGAGCTGAACTTAGAGCTAATGAGGAACTAGCACAATAACAAACACCTTAGGGGGAACTAGCATGGAGCTGAACTTAGCGCTAATGAGGAACTAGCACAATAACAAACACCTTAGGGGGAACTAGCATGGAGCTGAACTTAGAGCTAATGAGGAACTAGCACAATAACAAACACCTTAGGGGGAACTAGCATGGAGCTGAACTTAGCGCTAATGAAGAACTAGAGGGCCTAAACAACATAGAATCGTTTTTGGGGAGATAGCATATGCATAAAAACAAATCTCTCCCCTTATCATCTATCCAAGATGACATTTTTACAATAGGTGGGTCTAATTAATTAATATGAGGTGAGGCATTATTTCTGAGAGAAAATAAATAATGACTTAGCTTTGTGTTTGGTCATTAGATGCGAGGGTTATGACTGAGAGGTAATGTTGTGTTTGGTCATTAGATGCGAGGGTTATGACTGAGAGGTAATGTGTTTGGTCTGTAGAAGCTAGGGTTATGACTGGGAGGTAATGCTGTGTTTGGTCATTAGATGCGAGGGTTATGACTGAGAGGTAATGTTGTGTTTGGTAAGTAGATGCTAGGGTTATGACTGAGAGGTAATGTTGTGTTTGGTAAGTAGATGCTAGGGTTATGACTGAGAGGTAATGTGTTTGGTCTGTAGAAGCTAGGGTTATGACTGGGAGGTAATGCTGTGTTTGGTCATTAGAAGCTAGGGTTATGACTGGGATGTAATGCTGTGTTTGGTCATTAGATGCTAGGGTTATGACTGAGAGGTAATGTTGTGTTTGGTCAGTAGAAGCTAGGGTTATGACTGGGAGGTCATGTTGTGTTTGGTCAGTAGGTGCTAGAGTTATGACTGAGAGGTAATGTTGTGTTTGGTCATTAGATGCTAGGGTTATGACTGAGAGGTAATGTTGTGTTTGGTCAGTAGGTGCTAGAGTTATGACTGGGAGGTAATGCTGTGTTTGGTCAGTAGATGCTAGGGTTATGACTGGGAGGTAATGTTGTGTTTGGTCATTAGATGCTAGGGTTATGACTGAGAGGTAATGCTGTGTTTGGTCAGTAGGTGCTAGAGTTATGACTGGGAGGTAATGCTGTGTTTGGGCATTAGAAGCTAGGGTTATGACTGGGAGGTAATGCTATGCTAGAGTTATGACTGAGAGGTAATGCTGTGTTTGGTCAGTAGGTGCTAGAGTTATGACTGGGAGGTAATGCTGTGTTTGGTCATTAGATGCTAGGGTTATGACTGAGAGGTAATGTTGTGTTTGGTCAGTAGAAGCTAGGGTTATGACTGAGAGGTCATGTTGTGTTTGGTCAGTAGGTGCTAGGGTTATGACTGGGAGGTCATGTTGTGTTTGGTCAGTAGGTGCTAGAGTTATGACTGGGAGGTAATGCTGTGTTTGGTCAGTAGATGCTAGGGTTATGACTGGGAGGTAATGCTGTGTTTGGGCATTAGAAGCTAGGGTTATGACTGGGAGGTAATGCTATGCTAGAGTTATGACTGAGAGGTAATGCTGTGTTTGGTCAGTAGGTGCTAGAGTTATGACTGGGAGGTAATGCTGTGTTTGGTCATTAGATGCTAGGGTTATGACTGGGAGGTAATGCTGTGTTTGGTCAGTAGATGCTAGGGTTATGACTGGGAGGTAATGTTGTGTTTGGTCAGTAGGTGCTAGAGTTATGACTGGGAGGTAATGCTGTGTTTGGTCAGTAGATGCTAGGGTTATGACTGGGAGGTAATGTTGTGTTTGGTCATTAGATGCTAGGGTTATGACTGAGAGGTAATGCTGTGTTTGGTCAGTAGGTGCTAGAGTTATGACTGGGAGGTAATGCTGTGTTTGGTCATTAGATGCTAGGGTTATGACTGAGAGGTAATGTTGTGTTTGGTCAGTAGAAGCTAGGGTTATGACTGAGAGGTCATGTTGTGTTTGGTCAGTAGGTGCTAGGGTTATGACTGGGAGGTCATGTTGTGTTTGGTCAGTAGGTGCTAGAGGTATGACTGGGAGGTAATGCTGTGTTTGGTCAGTAGATGCTAGGGTTATGACTGGGAGGTAATGTTGTGTTTGGTCAGTA
This sequence comes from Salmo salar, assembly GCF_965601325.2. Lineage (NCBI taxonomy): Eukaryota > Metazoa > Chordata > Actinopteri > Salmoniformes > Salmonidae > Salmo > Salmo salar. Next base: position 113,824,538 of record NC_138303.1, on the reverse strand, counting down.
GGTGCTAGAGTTATGACTGGGAGGTAATGCTGTGTTTGGTCAGTAGATGCTAGGGTTATGACTGGGAGGTAATGTTGTGTTTGGTCATTAGATGCTAGGGTTATGACTGAGAGGTAATGCTGTGTTTGGTCAGTAGATGCTAGGGTTATGACTGGGAGGTAATGTTGTGTTTTGTCATTAGATGCTAGGGTTATGACTGAGAGGTAATGTTGTGTTTGGTCAGTAGAAGCTAGGGTTATGACTGAGAGGTAATGTTGTGTTTGGTCAGTAGATGCTAGGGTTATGACTGTGAGGTAATGTGTTTGGTCAGTAGAAGCTAGGGTTATGACTGAGAGGTAATGTTGTGTTTGGTCATTAGATGCTAGAGTTATGACTGGGAGGTAATGACATTAAAAACCTTCGCATGCCTGCAAAATATATTAACTGAGATGCATCCTAAGACTGTCCATGTGACGTGGGTTTGTTAACAGATGTGTGTCAGAGGTAGCTGAGGGGACACAGGGTGTGTGTGTGTCTTTGTGTCTCTCTGTGTGTGTGTGTGTGTGTGTGTGTGTGTGTGTGTGTGTGTGTGTGTGTGTGTGTGTGTGTGTGTGTGTGTGTGTGTGTGTGTGTGTGTGTGTGTGTGTGTGTGTGTGTGTGTGTGTGTGTGTGTGTAGCTGAGGGGACAGGGAGCAAAGGACATGAGACTAGGAAAGCAAGGTCAGAGAAGCTTATCCTCAGTCTGTCTACTCCTCCACATTAACTACAGAACAACACTGTCTCCACATTAAAACCTCTACAGGATCGGTGGCTCCCCTGCGAGACGGTTGAGTTAACGTAGCCTAATGCGATTAGCATGAGGTCGTAAGTATCAAGAACATTTCCCAGGACATAGACATATCTGATGTTGGCAGAAAGCTTCAATTCTTGTTAATCTAACTGCACCGCCCAATTTACAGTAGCTATTACAGTGAAGGAATAACATGCTGTTGTTTGAGGAGAGTGCACAGTTATGAAGTTGGGCAGTCTTGATACAACATTTTGAACAGAAATGCAATGGTCCATTGGATCAGTCTAACACGTTGCACATACACTTCTGCCATCTAGTGGCCAAAATCTAAATTGTGCCTGGGCTGGAATAATTCATTATGGCCTTTCTCTTTCATTTCAAAGATGGTACAAAAAAAAAACATGTTTTTATCTTTGTATTATTTTTTACCAGATCTATTGTGTTATATTCTCCAACATTATTTGAACATTTCCACAAACTTCAAAGTGTTTCCTTTCAAATGAATTCAATAATATACATACCCTTGCTTCAGGTCCTGAGCTACAGGCAGTTAGATTTGGGTATATCATTGTAGGAGAAAATGGAAAAAAAGGGGCAGATCCTTAAGAGGTGTTTAACTACAGAACATCACAGAATCCACTGTTCTCTGATAGTTGGGCAGGTTTTGGAAACATCCCCACAATCTGTTATACATTGACAATCTGCACATGTGGGGTTTGAACCTGTAAAGCGTTTGGTTCCCGAGCCAGGACAAACCCCACATATGGAGACTGTCAACATACAGCGTGTAAAAAAAATATGGTTTTTAGTATGATTAAAAGATGTTAGAATGTCCTATAAATGTAAATTACATTTGCCTCATTTTCACCTATAATACAGTCCTGAAATGCAAATTGCCATTAGATCTGGAGAGAAATATAATGAGCATCTATTCCAATCTGCTTTGAGGAGCTACAGATGTGCATGGTCATGCAGGAAAACTGATATGTCTTACCTGAGGTAGAGTATCTCATGATAAGCTGTAGACCACACTACTTACCAAGACAGTTTTCATCTATATTTTTCGTAGCTGTCTATTTACCACCACAAACTGATGCTGGCACTAAGACCACACTCAATCAGCTGTCTAAGGCCATAAGCAAACAGGAAGACGCTCATCCAGAGGCGACGCTCCTAGTGGCCGGGGACTTTGATGCAGGGAAACTTAAATCGATTTTTACCTAATTTCTACCAGCATGTCACCTGTGCAACTAGAGGTGAAAAAACTCTTGATTACCTTTACTCCACACACAGAGACGCATACAAACTCTCCCTGACCCTCCATTTGGCCAATCTGACCTTAACTCTATCCTCCTGATTCCTGCTTACAAGCAAAAACTAAAACAGGAAGTACCAGTGACGAGCTCAATACGGCAGTGGTCCGATGAAGCGGGTGCTAAACTACAGGACTGTTTTGTTAGCACAGATTGGAATATGTTTTGGGTTTCATCCGATGGCATTGAGGAGTTTACCACATCAGTAACTGGGTTCCCCTCTCTCCACTGGGATTCTCTGCCTCTACCCCTATTACAGGGGTTGAGTCACTGACGTGGTCTTCCTGTGTGGGTTGGCGCCCCCCCTTGGGTTGTGCCGTGGCGGAGATCTTTGTGGGCTATACTCGGCCTTGTCTTAGGACGGTAAGTTGGTGGTTGGAGACATCCCTCCAGTGGTGTGGGGGCTGTGCTTTGGCAAAGTGGGTGGGGTTATATCCTACCTGTTTGGCCCTGTCCGGGGGTTTCATCGGATGGGGCCACAGTTTCTCCTGACCCCTCCTGTCTCAGCCTCCAGTATTTATGCTGCAGTAGTTTATGTGTCGGGGGGCTAGTGTCAGTCTGTCACATCTGGAGTATTTCTCTTGTCTTTTCCGGTGTCCTGTGTGAATTTAAATATGCTCTCGCTAATTCTCTCTTTCTCTCTTTCTTTCTTTCGGAGGACCTGAGCCCTAGGACCGTGCCTCAGGACTACCTGGCTTGATGACTCCTTGCTGTCCCCAGTCCACCTGGCCGTGCTGCTGCTCCAGTTCCAACTGTTCTGCCTGCGGCTATGGAACCCTGACCTGTTCACTGGACGTGCTACCTGTCCCAGACCTGTTGTCCCAGACCTGCTGGAACCCTGACCTGTTCACCGGACGTGCTACCTGTCCCAGACCTGCTGTTTTCAACTCTCTAGAGACAGCAGGAACGGTAGAGATATTCTCAAAGATCGGCTATGAAAAAGCCAACTGACACTTACTCTTGTGTTACTGACTTGTTGCACCCTCGACAACTACTATGATTATTATTATTTGACCATGCTGGTCATTTATGAACATTTGAACATCTTGGCCATGTGCTGTTATAATCTCCACCCGGCACAGCCAGAAGAGGACTGGCCACCCCTCATAGCCTGGTTCCTCTCTAGGTTTCTTCCTAGGTTTTGGCCTTTCTAGTGAGTTTTTCCTAGCCACCGTGCTTCTACACCTGCATTGCTTGCTGTTTGGGGTTTGAGACTGGGTTTCTGTACAGCACTTTGAGATATCAGCTGATGTACGAAGGGCTATATAAATACATTTGATTTGATTAATAAGCGCATTGACGACTTCGACTCTGATGCTCGTCAGATGTGGCAGATGTGGCAGGCCTTGCAAACTATCATGGATTACAAAGAGAAACTCAGCCGTGACCTACCCAGTGAATCTAGTCTACCAGACGTTCTAAATGACTTCTTTGCTCTCTTCGACGCAAGCAACACTGAACCATGCATGAGAGCACCAGCTGTTCCAGACGACTGTGTAATCATGCTCTCCTTAGCCAATGTGAGTAATACCTTTAACCCAGTCAATATATTGCTATAGACAGCCCATATAACAGCAGGTTTAACCCAGTCAATATATTGCTATGGACAGCCCACATAACAGCAGGTATTGTTTAACCCAGTCAATATATTGCTATGGACAGCCCGTATAACAGCATACACAGCGGCCATATCCGAATACCCGTAGTGGCGTAATAAAAAGTGAGAAATTGCTGCACACTATTGAGGAAGAGAATCATCTTTCGAGAAACAAGTGATTGACAACAGCTGATAATCAGCTGACAGGATGTGCTGTACCTAAATGAGATTACACATTGTCAGCGGGAGAAGCATAGCATGCTGATATTTGTTTCTTACTTACATTACTTGTAACTGAACAGTAAGTTCTATATAGTTTGTAGTACGATTAGTGCACAGTATTCAGATTAATACAGACTTCTATGATCTTTTATTTTTGTTTTATTTATTTTTTTCACCTTTATTTAACCAGGTATGCCAGTTGAGAACAAGTTCTCATTTACAACTGCGACCTGGCCAAGATAAAGCAAAGCAGTGTGACACAGACAACAACACAGAGTTACACATGGAATAAACAATAAACAAGCCAATAACACAATAAACAAGCCAATGACACAGTAGAAAAAAAAGAAAGTCTATATACAGTGCAAAAGGCATGAGGAGGTAAGGCAGTAAATAGGCCATAGTAGCGAAGAATTGCAATTCAGCAGATTAACACTGGAATGATAAATGAGCAGATGATGATGTGCAAGTAGAGATACTGGTGTGCAAAAGAGCAGAAAAGTAAATAAAAACAATATAGGGATGAGGTAGGTAGATTGGGTGGGCTATTTACAGATGGACTATGTACAGCTGCAGCAATCGGTTAGCAGCCCAGATAGCTGATGTTTAAGGTTGGTGAAGAAGATATAAATCTCCAACTTCAGCCATTTTGCAATTCGTTCCAGTCACTGGCAGCAGAGAACTGGAAGGAAAGGCGGCCAAAGGAGGTGTTGGCTTTGGGGATGACCAGTGAGATATACCTGCTGGAGCGCGTGCTACGGGTGGGTGCTGTTATCGTGACCTCAACTGAGATAAGGCGGAGCTTTACCTAGCATAGACTTATAGATGACCTGGAGCCAGTGGGTCTGGCGACGAATATGTAGTGAGGGCCAGCCGACTATAGCATACAGGTCGCGGTGGTGGGTGGTATAAGGTCATTTGGTAACAAAACGGATGGTACTGTGATAGACTGCATCCAGTTTGCTGAGTGGAGTATTGGAAGCTATTTTGTAGATGAAATCGCCAAAGTCGAGGATCGGTAGAATAGTCAGTTTTACGAGGGTATGTTTGGCGGCGTGAGTGAAGGAGGCTTTGTTGCGAAATAGATTTGATTTTGGATTGGAGATGTTTAATATGAGTCTGGAAGGAGAGTTTACAGTCTAGCCAGACATCTAGGTATTTATAGTGGTCCACATATTCTAGGTCGGAACCATCCAGGGTGGTGATGCTAGTCGGGTGCAGGCAGTGAACAGTTGAAAAGCATGCATTTTGTTTTACTAGAGTTTAAGAACAGTTGGAGGCCACGGAAGGAGTGCTGTATGGCATTGAAGCTCGTTTGGAGGTTTGTTAACACAGTGTCCAAGGAAGGGCCAGATGTATACAGAATGGTGTCGTCTGCGTAGAGGTTATACAATACAACTCAATCTCAGTGATGATAATAAGTAGTTGGAGAGATTGAGAATTCACCTCCTCTCTCTCTCTCTCTCTCTCTCTCTCTCTCTCTCTCTCTCTCTCTCTCTCTCTCTCTCTCTCTCTCGACAAGTGGTTGTACTCGCAGATACAGCGACCGGCTCATCTGGGGTGAACACTGTTCTGTAGCAGGTGTTTTAGTTTTAATGCACCGTATTGCTGGAACAACATTCAAAATACATTTAATCTTGATGTTCTGGTGTCGTTCGGGCATTTTAAAGTATTGATACGGAACTAATTTGTGGAAGAAAGTACCTGGTTTTCTGGGTGATTTATGATATTTTACTCGTGCTTTCTATGACTGTGTGTTTGTATTTTAACGTGTGTATATATATACAGTACACGTTAAAAAAGGAAAAGCAGCCAACAAGTGCTCAGCATATGTGAGAACTCCTTCAAGACTGTTGGAAAAGCATTCCAGGTGAAGCTGGTTGAGAGAATGCCAAGAGTGTGCAAACCTGTCATCAAGGCAAAGGGTGTATTACTGCTGCGTATAATGTGTCTATTTATATAGTGTCATATAGGGCTCATTTGTTAAAATGAAGGGTTAAATAAAAAATAATTGTTAAAGGTGGTGCACTATAAATGGAATTTGGTGCTGTTTGGGATTTACCAGCACTGTGACACAGCAGTAAAACATTGAGAGTAAAACAGCTACAAACCAATACTCATTGATGAGATATATTTATTTATTTATAGAGGAAGATATAAATGTGCTTGTATTTGTATTTCGTGTTTATGTTCGTGATTATTGTTACACACAAGCCGTTTTTCAGATAAATGCGGAAAACGCTGAGCCCTCAGGTATCAACCAGTGAAACAGATTACACTCCACCATCTGCAGCGTTTCTGATTGCCAGCTAGCTAACTCAGCTAATATAACAACTCAGATGCAGTTCAATAGGTTTAGGTTCATTTGAAGATCTGAGATTGTCTATGCAAAAAACATAAAGTAGCAAGTAAAACTATAAAATCAGTCTAAATGTATGGACTAAATATATGGGCAATGCATCTTAATTTATATAGTAATTTATATAGTCCATCATCAATATGTCATACGTAATCATCAATAAGACATTGATAGTATTAATAACCACCACTCACTAGCCTGAGACTAAAACTCGAATGACTTGGCTCACATCTGCCTTACTGACATGGAGGACGATATGAAATAGCAAAATTCAAATACAAAAAAATACACAGCAACATTCAAAAGTTTGGGGGTCACTTAGAAATGTCCTTGTTTTTGAAAGAAAAGCAAAACATTTTGTCCATTAAAATAACAACAAATTGATCAGAAATACAGTGATATGTTCTTCATTTTGGAATTTTTTATGAGGACTGAGGATGTCCTAATCTGGATTCTGTATCATAAATCTATCTGTAAATCGCAACTCACAGATATGTGAGGCCTCTCTCAATCAATGCAACTCACAGATACACTACCGTTCAAAAGTTTGGAGTCACTCAGAAATGTCCTTGTTTTTGAAAGAAAAGCAAATTTTTTGTCCATTAAAATAACATCAAATTGATCAGAAATACAGTGTAGACATTGTTAATGTTGTAAATGACTATTGTAGCTGGAAACGGCTGATTGTTTAATGGAATATCTACATAGGCGCTCAGAGGCCCATTATCAGCAACCATCACTCCTGTGTTCCAATGGCACGTTGTGTTAGCTAATCCAAGTTTAGCATTTTAAAAGGCTAATTCATCATTAGAAAACCCTTTTGCAATTATGTTAGCACAGCTGAAAACTGTTGTTCTGATTAAAGAAGCAATAAAACTGGCCTTCTTTAGACTAGTTGAGTATCTGGAGCATCAGCATTTGTGGGTTCAATTACAGGCTCAAAATGGTCAGAAACAAAGTACTTTCTTCTGGAACTCGTCAGTCTATTCTTGTTCTGAGAAATGAAGGCTATTCCATGTGAGAAATTGCCAAGAAACTGAAGATCTCATACAACGCTGTGTACTACTCCCTTCACAGAACGGAGCAAACTGGCTCTAACCAGAATAGAAAGAGGAGTGGGAGGCCCCGGTGCACAACTGAGCAAGAGGACAAGTACATTAGAGTGTCTAGTTTGAGAAACAGACGCCTCACAAGTCCTCAACTGGCAGCTTCATTAAATAGTACCCGCAAAACACCAGTCTCAACGTCAACAGTGAAGATGCGACTCCGGGATGCCGGCCTTCTAGGCAGAGTTGCAAAGAAAAAGCCATATCTCAGACTGACCAATAAAAATAAAAAATGAAGATTGGCAAAAGAACACAGACACTGGACAGAGGAACTCTGCCCAGAAGGCCAGCATCCCGGAGTCGCCTCTTCACTGTTGACGTTGAGACTGGACAGAGGAACTCTGCCTAGAAGTCCAGCATCCCGGAGTCGCCTCTTCACTGTTGACGTTGAGACTGGACAGAGGAACTCTGCCTAGAAGGCCAGCATCCCGGAGTCGCCTCTTCACTGTTGACGCTGAGACTGGACAGAGGAACTCTGCCTAGAAGGCCAGCATCCCAGAGTCGCCTCTTCACTGTTGACGTTGAGACTGGACAGAGGAACTCTGCCTAGAAGGCCAGCATCCCAGAGTCGCCTCTTCACTGTTGACGTTGAGACTGGACAGAGGAACTCTGCCTAGAAGGCCGGCATCCCAGAGTCGCCTCTTCAAATAGGCTCTTTTTGTTTTGTCTGTCATTCCAAATAAAGTTGAATATTTTTTGCTCATATAATTTAAAAAACAAATCGCTAGGTGTAGCCAAAACCATAAGCAAATACAATGTTTATACTGGGAAATGATTAAAGAGTTACATAAGATATTAACACACAGCACAGTACGAATCTGAGATATCAATACGCAGCACAGTACGAATCTGAGATATCAATACGCAGCACAGTACGAATCTGAGATATCAATACGCAAAGTATTTTAATCTGTTTGAGGTAGTATAGTGACTGGGGATGGAGAGGCTTATCGCAATTTATATTTTCCCTCACACAAGGTTATCCACCTTGTTAGCGTATTAACTTAAACATTAGTGAATTCTTATTGCTTATGCTTATTGTTATTTATTCAGTCCCTCTGAGCATGAAGGGGCATAAGCTTATTTTCCAGATGCCTGGAGGGGGGTGTGTGTTTTGTTATGTGTGGTGTCATCAGACGTGTGTGTGTGGGGAATATGCTTCTCATCTGATGTGCTTCAATGAGTGTGTGTCTGTCTGCCAGTCATATCTACCAAACCTTCTCTCTTTAGACACGGTGTTACACACACACACACACACACACACACACACACACACACACACACACACACACAGACACACACACACACACACACACACACACACACACACACACACACACACACACACACACACACACACACACACACACACACACACACACTGATCTAACCTTGAGTTAAGAGTTCTTTCTGTTCACAATGAGTGCATCGTGTTATTCCCCCTGTCTCCTGTTCTCATGGTTACTATGGTAATACCGCAAGACACCTGTCTCCTGTTCTCATGGTTACTATGGTAATACCGCAAGACACCTGTCTCCTGTTCTCCTGGTTACTATGGTAATACCCCAAGACACCTGTCTCCTGTTCTCATGGTTACTATGGTAATACCTCAAGACACCTGTCTCCTGTTCTCCTGGTTACTATGGTAATACCTTAAAACACCTGTCTCCTGTTCTCCTGGTTACTATGGTAATACCTCAAGACACCTGTCTCCTGTTCTCATGGTTACTATGGTAATACCTCAAGACACCTGTCTCCAGGTTTCAAGACTGGTCATTCAACTGAGACTGCTCTTCTCTGTGTCACGGAGGCTCTCCGCACAGCGAAAGCTAACTCTCTCTCCTCTGCTCTCATCCTTCTAGACCTATCTGCTGCCTTTGATACTGTGAACCATCAGATCCTCCTCTCCACCCTCTCCGAGCTGGGCATCTCCGGCACGGCTCACTCTTGGATTGCATCCTACCTGACAGGTCGCTCCTACCAGGTAGCGTGGCGAGAATCCGTCTCCGCACCACGTGCTCTCACCACTGGTGTCCCCCAGGGCTCAGTTCTAGGCCCTCTCCTATTCTCACTATACACCAAGTCACTTGGCTCTGTCATATCCTCACATGGTCTCTCCTATCATTTCTACGCAGACGACACACAATTAATCTTCTCCTTTCCCCCTTCTGATAACCAGGTGGCGAATCGCATCTCTGCATGTCTGGAAGACATATCAGTGTGGATGACGGATCATCACCTCAAGCTGAACCTCGGCAAGACGGAGCTGCTCTTCCTCCTGGGGAAGGACTGCCCGTTCCATGATCTCGCCATCACGGTTGACAACTCCATTGTGTCCTCCTCCCAGAGTGCTAAGAACCTTGGCGTGACCCTGGACAACACCCTGTCGTTCTCCGCTAACATCAAGGCGGTGACCCGTTCATGTAGGTTCATGCTCTACAACATTCGCAGAGTACGACCCTGCCTCACACAGGAAGCGGCGCAGGTCCTAATCCAGGCTCTTGTCATCTCCAGTCTGGATTACTGCAACTCGCTGTTGGCGGGGCTCCCTGCCTGTGCCATCAAACCCCTACAACTCATCCAGAACGCCGCAGCCCGTCTGGTGTTCAACCTTCCTGGTTACTATGGTAATACCTCAAGACACAGTGAAAAGCACCATAATACACAAAGTATCCGTTATTCCTGCTCCTTAATTCAATCAATCTGGAGAGCATTTCTCTTTCTACAACATCCATCTTAGGTTTAGGTAGCCCTAACCCTAACCCCTAACCCTAACCCTAACCCCTAACCCTAACCCTAACCCCTAACCCTAACCCTAACCCCTAACCCCTAACCCTAACCCTAACACTAACCCATAACCCTAACACTAACCCCTAACCCTAACCCTAAACCCTAACCCTAGCCCTAACCCCTAGCCCTAACCCCTAACCCTAACCCTAACCCTAATTCAATCAATCTGGAGAGCATTTCTCTTTCTACAACATCCATCTTAGGTTTAGGTAGCCCTAGCCCTAACCCCTAACCCTAACCCTAAACCCTAACCCTAACCCTTAACCCTAACCCTAACACTAACCCCTAACCCTAACTCTAACCCTTACCCTAACCCTAACTCTAACCCTAGCCCTAACCCTTAACCCCTAACCCTAAACCCTAACCCTAGCCCTAACCCTTAACCCTAACCCTAAACCCTAGCCCTAACCCCTAACCCCTAACCCTTAACCCTTAACACTAACCCTAACCCTAACCCTTAACCCTAACCCTAAACCCTAACCCTAACACTAACCCCTAACCCTAACTCTAACCCTTACCCTAACCCTAACCCTTAACCCTAACTCTAACCCTTAAGCCTAACCCTAAACCTAAACCCTAACCCTAACACTAACCCCTAACCCTAACTCTAACCCTAACCCTAACCCTAACCCTTAACCCTTAACCCTAACCCTAACCCTAACTCTAACCCTAGCCCTAACCCCTAACCCTAACCCTACCCTAACCCTAACTCTAACTCTAACCCTAGCCCTAACCCTTAACCCCTAACCCTAAACCCTAACCCTAGCCCTAACCCTTAACCCCTAACCCTAAACCCTAACCCTAGCCCTAACCCCTAACCCCTAACCCTAAACCCTAACCCTAACCCCTAACCCCTAACCCTTAACCCTTAACACTAACCCTAACCCTTAACCCTAACCCTAAACCCTAACCCTAACACTAACCCCTAACCCTAACTCTAACCCTTACCCTAACCCTAACCCTTAACCCTAACTCTAACCCTTAACCCTAACCCTAAACCTAAACCCTAACCCTAACACTAACCCCTAACCCTAACCCTAACCCTTACCCTTACCCTTACCCCTTAACCCTTAATCCTTAACCCTAACCCTAACTCTAACCCTAACCCCTAACCCTAACCCTAGCCCTAACCCTAGACCCCTAACCCCTAACCCTAACCCTAACCCCTAACCCTAGCCCTAACCCTAACCCCTAGCCCCTAACCCTAGCCCTAACCCCTAACCCCTAAACCCTAGCCCTAGCCCTAACCCTAACCCTTACCTTAACCCTTAACCCTTAATCCTTAACCCTAACCCTTACTCTAACCCTAGCCCTAGCCCTAACCCCTAACCCCTAACCCTAGCCCTAACCCCTAACGTAAGTTGTTGAGTGGAGGAATGGATGTCAACATGGTTATTGAACTGTTGTACTGTAGTTTGGATGGGGAGGGGTCCAGAGTTTGCAGCTCTTTCAGAACATCAGCTGTCCGTATTTGGGTGAAGGAGAAGCTAGGGGGTTTGGGCAAGTTGCGGTGGGGGGTGCAGAGTTGTTGGCTGGGGCAGGGGTAGCCAGGTGGATAGGGTAGGATTGGACAGACAGGACAGAATAGGACAGGATATTTCAGGACAGGATAGGACAGAATAGGCCGGGATATTACAGGACAGGATAGGACAGAATAGGGTAGGATAGGATAGGATAGGACATGACAGGATGAGATTTGACAGGATATGACAGGGAAGTGAGTGGGGACATTGCCCTGTGTAGGGTGCCGTCTTTCGGATGGGACGTTAAACGTGTGGCTCATGGCACTTATCGTAGGAGTAGAGGTGTAAACCCCGGTGTCCTGGCTAAATTACCAATCTGGCACTTATCATGTCCACCTAATCATACCCTGTAATAGGAGGACAGGATAGGACAGGACAGGAGGACAGGATAGTAGGACAGGATATGGTAGTATAGGATAGGAGGACAGAACAGGATAGGATAGGAGGACAGGATATGATAGTATAGGATATGAGGACAGAACAGGATAGGAGGACAGGATATGATAGTATAGGATATGAGGACAGAACAGGATATGATAGGAGGATAGGATAAGATAGTATAGGATATGAGGACAGAACAGGATAGGATAGGAGGACAGAACAGGATAGGATACGAGGACTGAACAGGATATGATAGGAGGACAGGGTAGCCAGGAGGATAGCGTAGAATCAGACAGACAGGACAGAATAGGACAGGATAGGAGACATGACAGGATGTGATTTGACAGGATATGACAGGGAAGTGAGTGGGGACATTGCCCTGTGTAGGGTGCCGTCTTTCGGATGGGAACGTTAAACGTGTGGCTCATGGCACTTATCGTAGGAGTAGAGGTGTAAACCCCGGTGTCCTGGCTAAATTACCAATCTGGCACCTATCATGTCCACCTAATCATACCCTGTAATAGGACAGAACAGGATAGGATAGGAGCACAGGATATAATAGTATAGGATATGAGGACAGAACAGGATAGGATAGGAGGACAGGATATGATAGTATAGGATATGAGGACAGAACAGGATAGAATAGGAGGACAGGATAAGATAGTATAGGATATGAGGACAGAACAGGATAGGATAGGAGGACAGAACAGGATAGGATACGAGGACTGAACAGGATATGATAGGAGGACAGGACAGAATGGGAGGGAGGACAGGATAGGAAAGCAGGACAAAACAGGATAGGATATGAGGACAGGACAGGATAGGATAGGATAGGATAGGATCTGATAGGACAGGACAGGACAGGATAGGACAGGACAGGACAGGACAGGATAGGACAGGACAGGACAGGATAGGATAGGATCTGATAGGACAGGATATGATAGGACAGGACAGGGTAGCCAGGAGGATAGCGTAGAATCAGACAGACAGGACAGAATAGGACAGGATAGGAGACATGACAGGATGTGATTTGACAGGATATGACAGGGAAGTGAGTGGGGACATTGCCCTGTGTAGGGTGCCGTCTTTCGGATGGGACGTTAAACGTGTGGCTCATGGCACTTATCGTAGGAGTAGAGGTGTAAACCCCGGTGTCCTGGCTAAATTACCAATCTGGCACCTATCATGTCCACCTAATCATACCCTGTAATAGGACAGAACAGGATAGGATAGGAGCACAGGATATAATAGTATAGGATATGAGGACAGAACAGGATAGGATAGGAGGACAGGATATGATAGTATAGGATATGAGGACAGAACAGGATAGAATAGGAGGACAGGATAAGATAGTATAGGATATGAGGAGAGAACAGGATAGGATAGGAGGACAGAACAGGATAGGATACGAGGACTGAACAGGATATGATAGGAGGACAGGACAGAATGGGAAGGAGGACAGGATAGGAAAGCAGGACAAAACAGGATAGGATATGAGGACAGGACAGGATAGGATAGGAAGATGGGATTGGATAGGAGGACAAAACAGGATAGGAGGACAGAATAGGAGGATAGGATAGGACAGGACAGGGCAGGATAGGACAGGATAGGACAGGATAGGATAGGACAGAACAGGACAGGACAGGATAGGATAGGATAGGATAGAACAGGATAGGATAGGATAGGATAGGACAGAACAGGATAGGATAGGACAGGATAGGATAGATAGGATAGGATAGGATAGGATAGGATAGGACAGAACAGGATAGGATAGATAGGATAGGATAGGATAGGATAGGATGGATAGGACAGAACAGGACAGAACAGGGTAGCATAGGATAGGATAGATAGGACAGAACAGGGTAGGATAGGATAGGATAGGATAGGATAGGATAGGATAGGATAGGATAGGACAGAACAGGATAGGATAGGATAGGATAGGATAGGACAGAACAGGATAGGATAGGATAGGATAGGATAGGATAGGAAAGAACAGGATAGGATAGGATAGGACAGAACAGGATAGGATAGGATAGGGTAGGATAGGACAGGATAGGACAGGACAGGACAGGACAGGATAGGATAGGATCGGATAGGACAGGACAGGATAGGACAGGATAGGATAGGATCTGATAGGACAGGATAGGATAGGACAGGACAGGATAGGATAGGATAGGATCTGATAGGACAGGATAGGATAGGATAGGATAGGACAGGATAGGATAGGATCTGATAGGACAGGACAGGATAGGACAGGACAGGATAGGACAGGATAGGACAGGATAGGATAGGACAGGACAGGAAGAAAGAACAGGATAGAATAGGAGGACAGGATAGGATAGGATAGGATAGGACAGGACAGGATAGGATAGGATAGGATAGGATAGGATAGGACAGAACAGGATAGGATAGGATAGGATAGGATAGGATAGGACAGAACAGGATAGGATAGGATAGGGTAGGATAGGACAGGATAGGATAGGACAAGACAGGAAAGGACAGGACAGGACAGGACAGGATAGGATAGGATAGGATCTGATAGGACAGGATAGGATAGGACAGGACAGGATAGGACAGGACAGGATAGGATAGGATAGGATCTGATAGGATAGGATAGGACAGGATAGGATAGGATCTGATAGGACAGGACAGGACAGGATAGGACAGGACAGGATAGGATAGGATAGGACAGGACAGGATAGGACAGGACAGGATAGGATAGGATAGGACAGGACAGGATAGGATAGGAAGAAAGAACAGGATAGAATAGGAGGACAGGATAGGATAGGATAGGACAGGACAGGACAGGATAGGATAGGATAGGACAGGATAGGACAGGACAGGAAAGGACAGGACAGGACAGGATAGGATAGGACAGGATAGGATAGGACAGGACAGGATAGTATAGGATAGGATCTGATAGGACAGGATAGGATAGGATAGGACAGGATAGGATAGGATAGGATCTGATAGGACAGGACAGGACAGGATAGGACAGGATAGGATAGGACAGGACAGGATAGGATAGGACAGGATAGGACAGGACAGGACAGGACAGTATAGGATAGGATAGGATCTGATAGGACAGGACAGGACAGGACCGGATAGGACAGGACAGGATAGGATAGGACAGGACAGGATAGGACAGGATAGGACAGGACAGGATAGGATAGGACAGGACAGGAAGAAAGAACAGGATAGAATAGGAGGACAGGACAGGACAGGACAGGACAGGACAGGATAGGATAGGATAGGACAGGATAGGATAGGATAGGATAGGATAGGATAGTATGGATAGGACAGAACAGGACAGGATAGGATAGGATAGGATAGGATAGGATAGGACAGAACAGGATAGGATAGGATAGGATAGGACAGAACAGGGTAGGATAGGATAGGACAGAACAGGATAGGATAGGATAGGGTAGGATAAGACAGGATCGGATAGGACAGGACAGGATATGACAGGACAGGATAGGATAGGATCTGATAGGACAGGATAGGATAGGACAGGACAGGATAGGATAGGATAGGATAGGATCTGATAGGACAGGATAGGATAGGATAGGACAGGATAGGATAGGATCTGATAGGACAGGACAGGACAGGACAGGATAGGACAGGACAGGATAGGACAGGATAGGACAGGACAGGATAGGACAGGAAGAAAGAACAGGATAGAATAGGAGGACAGGATAGGATAGGATAGGACAGGACAGGACAGGATAGGATAGGATAGGACAGGACAGGATAGGACGGGACAGGATAGGATAGGACAGGATAGGATAGATAGGATAGGATAGGATAGGACAGAACAGGACAGGATAGGATAGGATAGGATAGGATAGGACAGAACAGGATAGGATAGGATAGGATAGGACAGAACAGGATAGGATAGGATAGGGTAGGATAGGACAGGATAGGATAGGACAGGAAAGGACAGGACAGGACAGGATAGGATAGGATCTGATAGGACAGGATAGGATAGGACAGGACAGGATAGGACAGGATAGGATAGGATAGGATAGGATAGGATCTGATAGGACAGGATAGGATAGAATAGGACAGGATAGGATAGGATAGGATCTGATAGGACAGGACAGGACAGGATAGGACAGGACAGGATAGGATAGGATAGGACAGGACAGGATAGGACAGGACAGGATAGGATAGGATAGGACAGGACAGGATAGGATAGGAAGAAAGAACAGGATAGGATAGGACAGGACAGGACAGGACAGGACAGGATAGGAAGAAAGAACAGCATAGAATAGGAGGACAGGATAGGATAGGATAGGACAGGACAGGATAGAATAGGATAGGACAGGATAGGACAGGATAGGACAGGATAGGATAGGATAGGACAGGACAGAATAGGATAGGATAGGATAGGATAGGATAGGACAGAACAGGATAGGATAGGAGGACAGGACAGGACAGGACAGGATAGGATAGGAAGAAAGAACAGGATAGAATAGGAGGACAGGACAGGACAGGACAGGATAGGAAGAAAGAACAGGATAGAATAGGAGGACAGGACAGGACAGGACAGGACAGGATAGGAAGAAAGAACAGGATAGAATAGGAGGACAGGACAGGATAAGACAGGATCTTACTGAATGCACATCACAGTTCTTATCCTCTCCATGAATAGAACCTTCGCTGCCATGGCAGCATGGAGGCCACGTCACTTGACAGGACAGTTTAACTATAGCAAAGGGGAACGGGACTGGATAAGAACAGATAGAACAGGGTATGACAGGACTGGACAGAAAAGGGCAGTATATAACAGGACAGGATAGGATAGGGCAGGATAGGACAGAAAGAATGGATAGGACAGGGAGGGATAGGACAGGAAGGGTTAAGAGGACAGGACAGGATACGAGGAAAGGACAGCAAAGGACAGGAGGCAGGACAGGGCAAGATATGATAGGACAGGAGAGGAGAGTGAAGCTGTAGAAGAGGATATGACAGGACAGGACAGGACAGTGAAGCTGTAGAAGAGGATAGGACAGGAAAGGGCAGTAGAGCTGTAGAAGAGGATAGGACAGGACAGGGCAGTAGAGCTGTAGAAGAGGATAGGACAGGACAGGATAGGACAGGAAAGGGCAGTAGAGCTGTAGAAGAGGATAGGACAGGACAGGACAGTGAAGCTGTAGAAGAGGATATGACAGGACAGGACAGGACAGTGAAGCTGTAGAAGAGGATAGGACAGGACAGGGCAGTAGAGCTGTAGAAGAGGACAGGACAGGGCAGGATAGGACAGGGCAGAACAGTGAAGTTGTAGAAGAGGATAGGACAGGACAGGGCAGTAGAGCTGTAGAAGAGGACATGACAGGGCAGGACAGGACAGGACAGGACAGGGCAGTAGAGCTATGAAAAGTGGGTGATAGCGGGAAATAACATGTAAGTGGAGCTTAGAGGGCAGATATAAGACAAGACAAAGGACCCAGTAGAGGTGAATGGGACAGGACAGATCTGTGGAGTTGAGAAAGCCTTGACTAGGAAAATTAAAAGATGGGAGCTCAAGGAAAATGGGCGATCTCACCTTGACAAGACAAAGACTCTAGAATCAGAACACCCCTCTGTAAACATGTCAGCAGAGAGCCAGCCCCAATTGAATTGACAGACTCAGACAGGGAGGTGCCACTGGAGATCAGGTGGCTGGTCAGGTGGTACACTAAGGTCATTATTACCACGGTCCGCTGAGAGTGTCACACTGTTCTGTGTGTCAGTATTGATTCTGTCCCTCTCTTTGTCCCAACCTGGGCTCCAACCAGAGCCTGTTTTTACACGTCTCCAACTGCCTCCCCACGAAGCATCGTTTAACTATCGCCACGCGGGATTTGCAGAGCAAGAAAAACAAACTACTTCAAGATCTCTGAATGAGTGACATCACCGATTGAAACGCTACAAGCGCGCACCGCTAACTTGCCAGTCATTTCACACTAGTTACACTCACCTAAATCCCTTTCACATCCTTCTCTGCAGCAACCGGGCGATCCAGGTCAACAGCATCAACGTAACAGTACTGCTTTCGTCCCTTTCCTCGACCCCAACCTGGGCTTGAACCAGGGACCTTCTGCACACATCAACAAGTCACCCTCGAAGCATCGTTAACTATTGCTCCACAAAAGCCAAGGGCCTTGCAGAGCAAGGGAAACAACTACTTCAAGGGCTCAGAGCGAGTGATTGAAAAGCTAGTAGCACCATCTCCATGGCACCCTCCTTCTTGATCATTACATGTTGTTCAAGGTCCTGCAGGACATCACCGCTTCAGCTTCCTGTAAAAAAAAAACGAATAACACAAAAATACTGTTGGGACCAGATTTTACGAGATGCCCTTCTTTTTATCAGAATGCAGTGAATATTCTCTCTCTCTCTCTCTCTCTCTCTCTCTCTCTCTCTCTCACAAACACAATCTCACACAGACACAATCAAGCAACGTAAAACTCCTTCTCTTGTCAATGGGTTCTGAAAATAGGTATTCAACACAAACCGCATACCATTAGTTGCTCAGTAACACTGAACAAAAATTCCTCACTGAACTCACATGACCCTGACATAGAATAAAATCCTATGTTTTCATTGGATTGAATTTGTGCACGTGAAGAAGTGAAATCTCTGCATTCTCACACATCCAATTCACCCATCCAAGTATCCTATAATACTAAAAGGTGTACAATGCATGGGTAGCATAACAAGACTGTTGTCACGTTCGTCGTAAACAGTGGACCAAAACTCAGCGGGAATGTGTACACTCATCTTCCTTTATTTTGAAGAAAACCGTGAACACAAAACAACGACAAAGAAAACAGTCCCGTCAGGTACAATGACTACACAGAGAAACAACTACCCACAAATCCCATGGACAAAACACCCCTATTAAATAGGACCTTCAATTAGAGGCAACGAGAAACAGCTGCCTCCAATTGAAGGTCAAACCAATAAACTAAGCATAGAAATAGACTCACTAGACACAGACATAGAAATAGACTAACATAGAACATTGCCCAACAAACCCCGAAACACACTAATCAAACACCCCCTGCCACGCCCTGACCAAACTATAATAACAAACAACCCTTTTTACTGGTCAGGACGTGACACCTGTGGCTTAAATTGCAGCACCACATTTTCTAAATAGAAAACAGTGAATTGTTCCTGAAGTAGGAGATCCAGCAAATACTTAAATATTGTCAAGCAAGGCTCATAAGAGGTTTGTGATAGTAAAGACATAACATTTGGTGTTGTATTTTTTGGGCTGTTGAGAGATGCTTCAACCACAGCAGGCCATCTGTCTTTCATGTCTTCAACACTGCAACACTGGCTGATGACTTCCTGTCTTTGGTGTGCAAATGTTTTTGGTCAACATTCTAGCAGTCTTAGACGGTAGCTAGTCCAATTAAGCACAGCCATTCGTTAGTCAAAAACTACTTTGAAAGATGCAGTGTGAGAAGTTTGGCTACTGGTTCAGAAAGGGGAACGCACTAGCCAAATGCTCGCATCCGCTACAAGACCATGGTGCTTGCCTACGGAGCCGTGAGGGGAACGGCACCTCCGTACCTTCAGGCTCTGATCAGTCCCTACACCCAAACGAGGGCACTGCGCTCATCCACCTCTGGCCTGCTGGCCCCCCTACCTCTGAGGAAGCACAGTTCCCGCTCAGCCCAGTCAAAACTGTTCGCTGCTCTGGCACCCCTATGGTGGAACAAGCTCCCTCACGACGCCAGGACAGCGGAGTCAATCACCACCTTCCGGAGACACCTGAAACCCCGCCTCTTTAAGGAATACCTGGGATAGGACAAAGTAATCCTTCTAACCCCCCCCCCCCCCCATAAGATTTAGATGTACTATTGTAAAGTGGTTGTTCCACTGGATATCATAAGGTGAATGCACCTATTTGTAAGTCGCTCTGGATAAGAGCGTCTGCTAAATGACGTAAATGTAAATGTAAATGTGGTACCTGAAAATTGCGTACTACATCATACCTACATCATACCTGCGCAGCACGTCTTTTCTATCTCTCTATCTGTTGGTTCTCACCCGGAGCCATTGCCTTGCAAACTGAGCGGTGCCCCACCTTATTGAAAAGTACTTGGGCAAATGCCAACTCGACACGCTTCTGCCGGAGGCTCTGGTCATGCTGAGCAGTGCATTACTCTAGTTAGTCTGGCTCACATAACAGGAAATCAGTGTCCAAAAATGGCTGACCACAAATGTATATGGATTCAACTAAAGATTGTAGCTAATTGAGATAAGACAGTAATTATGCATGTATTGAATGCTTATTGACAAATTCCAACCAAAGTGAGAGGTTTAAAAAAGATTTAGTCGCCAACATTGCGGTCGGCATCTTTAACATTAAGATTAATGACGACTGATGTTGCTGACAGATTAGACATTATATATTTCTAAATCCATTTCGTAATCATGATCCTACGGTTAGATGGTATACAGTGCCAGTCAAAAGTTTGGACACGCCTACTCATTCAAGGGCTTTTCTTTATTTTTTACTATTTTCTACATTGTAGAATAATAGTGAAGACATCAAAACTATGAAATAACACATATGGACTCATGTAGTAACCAAAAAAAATGTGTTACTTATTATATTTATACTTGAGATTTTTCAAAGTAGCCATCCTTTGCCTTGACAGCTTTGCACACTCTTGGCATTCTCCCAACCAGCTTCATGAGATAGTCACCTGGAATGCATTTCAATTAACAGGTGTCCCTTGTTAAAAGTTAATTTGTGGGATTTCTTTCCTTCTTAATGCGTTTCAGAAAATCAGTTGTGTTGTGAAAAGGTAGGGGTGGTATACAGATCATAGCCCTATTTGACACAACGTCACAAAGTGGTAAACCACGCAAGCTCACAGAATGGGGGTGCCGAGCGCATAGAGTGGCAAAATCGTTTGTTCTCAGTTGTAACACTCACTACCGAGTTCCAAACTGCCTCTGGAAGCAATGTCAGCATAAGATCTGACATTGCTTCCAGGGGAGCTTCATGAAATGGGTTTCCATGGCCGAGCAGCCGCACACAAGCCTAAGATCACCATGCGCAATGCAAAGTATCGACTGGATTTGTCTAAAACTCACGGCCATTGGACTCTGGAGTTTTGGAAACGTGTTCTCTAGAGTGATGAATCACGCTTCACCATCTGGCAGTCCGATGGACGAATCTGGGTTTGGCGGACGCCAGGTGAATGCTAACTGCCCAATGCATAGTGCCAACTGTAAAGTTTGGTGGAGGAGGAATAATGGTCTGGGGCTGTTTTTCATGGTTCGGGCCCCTTAGTTCCAGTGAAGGGAAATCTTAACGCTACAGCATATAACGACATTCTAGACGATTCTGTTCTTCCAACTTTGTGGTAAACGTTTGGGAAAGGCCTTTCCCTGTTTCAGCATGACAATGCCCCAGTGCACAAAGCGAGGTCCATACAGAAATGGTTTATCGTGATCGGTGTCGAAGAACTTGACTGGCCTGCACAAAGCCCTGACCTCAACCACCTCGAACACCTTTGGGATGACTTGGAACGCCGACTGAGAGCCAGGCCTAAACGCCCATCATCAGGGCCCGACCTCAATAATGCTCTCGAGGCTGAATGGAACCACGTTCCCGCAGCGATGTTCCAACATCTAGTGGAAATCCTTCCCAGAAGAGTGGAGGCTGTTATAGCAGCAATGTTCCAACATCTAGTGGAAATCCTTCCCAGAAGAGTGGAGGCTGTTATAGCAGCGATGTTCCAACATCTAGTGGAAAGCCTTCCCAGAAGAGTGGAGGCTGTTATAGCAGCAATGTTCCAACATCTAGTGGAAAGCCTTCCTAGAAGAGTGGAGGCTGTTATAGCAGCAATGTTCCAACATCTAGTGGAAAGCCTTCCCAGAAGAATGGAGGCTGTTATAGCAGCAATGTTCCAACATCTAGTGGAAATCCTTCCCAGAAGAGTGGAGGCTGTTATAGCAGCGATGTTCCAACATCTAGTGGAAAGCCTTCCCAGAAGAGAGGAGGCTGTTATAGCAGCAATGTTCCAACATCAAGTGGAAAGCCTTCCCAGAAGAGTGGAGGCTGTTATAGCAGCGATGTTCCAACATCTAGTGGAAAGCCTTCCCAGAAGAGTGGAGGCTGTTATAGCAGCAAAGGGGGGACCAACTCCATATTAATGCCCATGATTTTGGAATGAGATGTTGGGACGAGCAGGTATGGTCATGTAGTTTATCTATCATATTAGGTTGCTATGAGATAAGCTGGCTAAGCTATCTGCAGTGTCAATCATGTAGCTAGATCAATCAGTCAGCCCAGCGCAGAATCCATTGCTCTCTGTTTGTGTGTGTGTGTGTGTGTATGTGTGTGTGTGTGTGTGTGTGTGTGTGTGTGTGTGTGTGTGTGTGTGTGTGTGTGTGTGTGTGTGTGTGTGTGTGTGTGTGTGTGTGTGTTGGCCTATTAGCACATCTGTTAAATAGTGAAACATCTTTTTGTGTAATTTCCACCTCATTTTGAACACTTTTAAAACAGGGAAGACAAACGGATTTACTACGGATACAACTTCCTCTGCTCGTCGAGCGT
Source organism: Salmo salar (assembly GCF_965601325.2). Taxonomy (NCBI): domain Eukaryota; kingdom Metazoa; phylum Chordata; class Actinopteri; order Salmoniformes; family Salmonidae; genus Salmo; species Salmo salar. Next base: position 113,801,908 of record NC_138303.1, on the reverse strand, counting down.
TATCAGAGGTCATATAAGCTCCACTAGATATCCCAGCATTGGCATGTTTCTGTCAGACGATACATCTTGACAAAAATACACCATGGACCTTGTACTCTAAAACTGCCAAGAAAAACCCACCCATAACTGATCCAAACGGTTACCTAATCAGGCAGGCTAGACGCAGTTATTTCACAATGAATATGTATTCAAAACACCAGGCGCTTTCGAGCAGTTATTTAAATTACATTATTCACCGCAGTTTAAAGTCTAGACGTTTGTACTCACTTGAAAACAATAACATTGTTCATTACATTGTGTTGTTGTGCCATAGGGAGGAGACATTTCTTATCCCTAAAAAACTGAAACAATAAGGGAGCTTTTGGAGCCGCAGTCCTGTGGAGGGAGAGCACCCAGAGCAGCCTGGGAGGGAGAGCACTCAGAGCAGCCTGTGGAGGGAGAGCACTCAGAGCAGCCTGTGGAGGGAGAGCACTCAGAGCAGCCTGTGGAGGGAGAGTGCTCAGAGCAGCCTGTGGAGGGAGAGAACTCAGAGCAGCCTAGAAGAGAGAGCACTCAGAGCAGCATGGGAGGGAGAGCACTCAGAGCACTCAGAGCAGCCTGGGAGGGAGAGCACTCAGAGCAGCCTGGGAGGGAGAGTACTCAGAGCAGCCTGGGAGAGAGAGCACTCAGAGCACTCAGAGCAGCCTGGGAGAGAGAGCACTCAGAGCACTCAGAGCAGCATGGGAGGGAGAGCACTCAGAGCAGCCTGGGAGGGAGAGCACTCAGAGCAGCCTGTGGAGGGAGAGCACTCAGAGCAGCCTGGGGGGGAGAGCACTCAGAGCAGCCTGGGAGGGAGACCACTCAGAGCAGCCTGGGAGAGAGAGCACTCAGAGCACTCAGAGCAGCCTGGGAGGGGGAGCACTCAGAGCAGCCTGGGAGGGAGAGCCCTCAGAGCAGCCTGGGAGAGAGAGCCCTCAGAGCAGCCTGGGAGGGGGAGCACTCAGAGCAGCCTGGGAGGGAGAGCCCTCAGAGCAGCCTGGGAGAGAGAGCCCTCAGAGCAGCCTGGGAGGGGGAGCACTCAGAGCAGCCTGGGAGGGAGAGCCCTCAGAGCAGCCTGGGAGAGAGAGCCCTCAGAGCAGCCTGGGAGGGAGAGCACTCAGAGCAGCCTGGGAGGGAGAGCCCTCAGAGCAGCCTGGGAGGGGGAGCACTCAGAGCAGCCTGGGAGGGAGAGCACTCAGAGCAGCCTGGGAGGGAGAGCACTCAGAGCAGCCTAGGAGGGTACACGCAGGCTACCTATGATTTAGTTATCTGATAACTTTTCTTTATTTAGCTGTGTAAAGTGACTGGATATATTCACTGCAGTATGAAGCCTAACATTGAGCTAATGAATTATGGGTTAATATGCGTACACTTCTAACTCAGACTATAGGCTTAATCTCAATCCTGTATTTCTTCATCGTTCTGTTGCGAAATTACTCACTGGGCTCTCCTGCTGCCACGGCTCAGTCTTGTGGATTCCCTCGGAAAAGCTTGTTGGACATTTATTTAGACTTATTTTCTTTAACCTACTAATAGCCTTTTGGATGAGAGGTGCACACTTGGTCTTGCGTGCTGAATGTAAAATAGGCTGCAGCATTAATAACGAACAGGGAGTCGGAAGGTAGAAGGCCAAATGTTCATTAAGTATGCCTATCTGAATACTGAAAGGCTACATCCTGAGTGGCCTGTTAATGCACCTTTCTGGACCTTCTAAACTGTGGAGAATAGACCCAAATTGATCCAAAATGGTTGCATAATCAAGCATAGGCTGTAGGCAGTAATTTCGGCATGGAAACAAAACACACTGTTCTAAAAAAAAAATAATAAAACTAAATCCTACTTGAGAAGTCTACTTAAAATCTAAGTATATTTTTTTTAAGTCACTCCGAAGAAAGAATAATCAACTCACTTAGAAAGGTAGCATCCTATAAAGGTGGCATCCTATAAAGGTAGCATCCTATAAAGGTGGCATCCTATAAAGGTAGCATCCTATAAAGGTGGCATCCTATAAAGGTGGCATCCTATAAAGGTGGCATCCTATAAAGGTGGCATCCTATAAAGGTGCCACGTTGAAAGTCACTGAGCTCTGCAGGCCATTCTACTGCCAATGTTTGTCTATGGAGATTGCATGGCGGTGTACTCGATTTTATTCACCTGTCAGCAACGGGTGTGGCTGAAATTGTAAAATCCAATCATTTGAAGGTGTGTCCATATGCTTTTGCATACATAGTGTAGCAAATTGGCTATTGCCAAACAGAATTTGTTTAATCTGTTCACTCTTCATTAACAAGGTGGCTAGTTAATTTAGCCCACATGCAGAGATCATATTGAGAGCTAAAAACAGGAGATTAAACATTCTGTCAGATTCTGGGATAGTCAAAGCAAAGTAGCTAGCTGCACTCGCCCTCAAAACACAATTTCAACAGCTGAATTATGTCAGAGAAATACTGATCTTAGTCCAGAAATGTATAATATTACAAAGGCAGAAGGTAAATAAAGTGTAAGTTCCCTCTGATTCTGGGTTTGACGGTCAACTTTGAGACCCTAAGGACTTAATAGTTTTTATGTCAAGCTATTTTGAATATATTTCATTGATCAAGAGGTTGAAGAAACATTCTTACAGATGTAAAGATGGGTATATTATACCCTGATGAAGACATCTTGGCTGAACTCCTAGTGTGGCTGAGCTCTGAGAGTGGCTGAGCTCCTAGAGTGGCTGAGCTCCGAGAATGGCTGAGCTCCGAGAGTAGCTGAGCTCCTAGAGTGGCTGAGCTCCGAGAATGGCTGAGCTCCGAGAGTAGCTGAGCTCATAGAGTGGATGAGCTCATAGAGTGGATGAGTTCCCAGAGTGTGGCTGAGCTCCCAGAGTGTGACTGAGCTCCCAGAGTGTGGCTGAGCTCCCAGAGTGTGGCTGAGCTCGTAGAGTAGCTGAGCTCCTACTGTGTGGCTGAGCACATAGAGTGTGGCTGAGCTCCAAGAGTGTGGCTGAGCTCCTAGAGTGTGGCTGAGCTCCTAGAGTGTGGCTCAGCTCCTAGAGTGGGGCTGAGCTCCTAGTGTATGAATTAACTTCTAGAGTGTGGCTGAGCTCCTATAGTGGGGCTGAGCTCCTAGAGTGGGGCTGAGCTCCTAGTGTGTGGCTGAGCTCCTAGTGTATGACTTAACTTCTAGAGTGGGGCTGAGCTCCTAGAGTGTGGCTGAGCTCCTAGAGTGGGGCTGAGCTCCTAAAGTGTGGCTGAGCTCGCAAAGTGGGGCTGAGCTCCCAGAGTGGGGCTGTGCTCCTAGAGTGGGGCTGAGCTCCTAGAGTGGGGCTGTGCTCCTAGAGTGGGGCTGTGCTCCTAGAGTGTGGCTGAGCTCCTAGCGTGTGGCTGAGCTCCTAGCGTGTGACTGAGCTCCTAGCGTGTGGCTGAGCTCCTAGTGTGTGGCTGAGCTCCTAGCGTGTGGCTGAGCTCCTAGCGTGTGACTGAGCTCCTATCCTAGCGTGGGGCTGAGCTCCTAGCGTGGGGCTGAGCTCCTAGTGTGTGGCTGAGCTCCTAGCGTGTGGCTAAGCTCCTAGCGTGTGGCTGAGCTCCTAGTGTGTGGCTGAGCTCCTAGCGTGTGGCTGAGCTCCTAGCGTGTGGCTGAGCTCCTATCCTAGCATGTGGCTTAGCTCCTAGTGTGTGGCTGAGCTCATAGCGTGTGGCTGAGCTCCTATCCTAGCGTGTGGCTGAGCTCCTATCCTAGCGTGGGGCTGAGCTCCTAGCGTGGGGCTGAGCTCCTAGTGTGGGGCTGAGCTCCTAGTGTGGGGCTGAGCTCCTAGTGTGGGGCTGAGCTCCTAGAGTGTGGCTGAGCTCCTAGCGTGTGGCTGAGCTCCTAGCGTGTGACTGAGCTCCTAGCGTGTGGCTGAGCTCCTAGTGTGTGGCTGAGCTCCTAGCGTGTGGCTGAGCTCCTAGCGTGTGGCTGAGCTCCTATCCTAGCGTGGGGCTGAGCTCCTAGTGTGTGGCTGAGCTCCTAGTGTGTGGCTGAGCTCCTAGCGTGTGGCTAAGCTCCTAGCGTGTGGCTGAGCTCCTAGTGTGTGGCTGAGCTCCTAGCGTGTGGCTGAGCTCCTAGCGTGTGGCTGAGCTCCTATCCTAGCGTGTGGCTGAGCTCCTAGTGTGTGGCTGAGCTCCTAGCGTGTGGCTGAGCTCCTAACCTAGCGTGTGGCTGAGCTCCTATCCTAGCGTGGGGCTGAGCTCCTAGTGTGTGGCTGAGCTCCTAACCTAGCGTGGGGCTGAGCTCCTAGTGTGTGGCTGAGCTCCTATCCTAGCGTGTGGCTGAGCTCCTAGCGTGTGGCTGAGCTCCTATCCTAGCGGGTGGCTGAGCTCCTATCCTAGCGTGTGGCTGAGCTCCTAGTGTGTGGCTGAGCTCCCAGCGTGTGGCTGAGCTCCTATCCTAGCGTGTGGCTGAGCTCCTATCCTAGCGTGGGGCTGAGCTCCTAGCGTGTGGCTCTCCTGTTCTAACAATCTTATTGCACACAGAGTCAACTTATTATGTGACTTGTTGAACATGTTTTTACTCCTGGACTCATTTAGGATTATGTAGTAGTGTGTAGGCCAGTGACAAAACAATCTGAGTTTAATCCATTTTAAATTCAGGCTGTAACAACAAAAAGTCAAGGGGTGTGAATACTTTCTGAACGCAGTGCATTGCACTTTTTTGTATCAGAGCCCTATGGACCCTGGTCAAAAGTAGTGTACAACATACAGAATAGGGTGTATTTGGGACGGAGGGAATTGATATTAGACAACACTACAGCAGGCTGAGATTGGTTTATTCGGATCCTCATTAGCTTTTGCAGAGGCAGCAGCTAGTCTTCATGGGCTCCAACAGGGGGCCAGCTTGGGTCCACCTCTTAGCGACAGGGCGTCTGTGTGTGTGTGTGTGTGTGTGTGTGTGTGTGTGTGTGTGTGGTGTGTGTGTGTGTGTGTGTGTGTGTGTGTGTGTGTGTGTGTGTGTGTGTGTGTGCGTGCGTGCGTGCGTGCGTGCGTGCGTGTGTGTGTATGTGTGTGTGTGTGTGTGTGTGTGTGTGTGTGTGCGTGTGACAGGATGGAAACAAATAATTTTTTTGTGAAGTCCCTTTCCTCTTAAGGATTTGTTTTGAAGTGAAATAACAGACAATAGAGGGGGGCGGGGTCAATACCTGACTAAAACCTTATGACTGACCAATCAGCATTGAATGACAAATGTTATCCCTCCCTGAATCAGTTACAAAGGGACAATGATGAAAACCCCAAAATTGCACACACACACACAAGCAGGTATGCACAAACACACACACAAACACACACATGCACACACACACAAACACACACACAAACACACACACACATACACACACTCCCAACAATGTTTCCCTTCATAGACCACAGATTGGAGGATTAGAAATGTGGTGTTTTTATTTGAGGAAACGTTCTCATAAATGTCTCTGACGTACACCATTTGTTTGACTTTAGAACTCTTAATTTATCCCAAATATCCTAAATTCACTTGGCCATGGAGTGTTTGGTTTGTATGCAGAGAGATAGTGTTTTTGTATGGGGTTGGCTCATATAAACGGAGGAAAGCAAAGTAGCTGCCCTCCGACAGAGAGATCTGAGTCTTCCACTCCAATGGCACCCTTTTCCCAATGTACAGTAGTGCACAGACCCCATAGCCTTATAGAGACTAGCTCTGGTCCAAGGTGTTAGTGAGTTAGTGGTTATAGAGAGACTAGCTCTGGTCCAAGGTGTGGTTATAGAAAGACTAGCTCTGGTCCAAGGTGTGGTTACAGAGAGACTAGCTCTGGTCCAAGGTGTGGTTATAGAGTGACTAGCTCTGGTCCAAGGTGTGGTTATAGAAAGACTAGCTCTGGTCCAAGGTGTGGTTATAGAGAGACTAGCTCTGGTCCAAGGTGTGGTTATAGAGAGACTAGCTCTGGTCCAAGGTGTGGTTATAGAGAGACTAGCTCTGGTCCAAGGTGTGGTTATAGAGAGACTAGCTCTGGTCCAAGGTGTGGTTATAGAGTGACTAGCTCTGGTCCTAAACAACCTGGACCAAAAGTTAATATGGACGTGTCCTACATTTTAAAAAGTTTGATGCTTAACTACAACAAATTAAATCAAATTTTGTCACTTGTATCGAATACAAGAAGTGTAGACTTTACCTTGAAACGCTTACTTGCGAGCCTTTTCCCAAACAACACAGGTGTGGTGAGGAAAGCACAGTATCTGTGTAATATGATTGGTCTGACTCCACTTTAACACAGCTCTTCATTGTCATTTGACTGTCTGTAGTCCATTCTGTGTTTTATTAATGCTGTAATGCATTATTAAACTAAATACAGTATGTACCCTGAGGACTGAGCGCTCCTAATACATACTCAGTTATCCTTATAGATACTAAGTGATCTTTCGTACTGCATAAGGTTATATTAAACTCAATAATGTATATTGAGAAGAGAGTGTTCCTAATACTAAGATAACTTGGGCTGGCGTTCAATCTGATGGTCTTGTCGACAATGTGGCTTTTAAAGGCAACGTGCCTGCAATCAGGAAGACCATACTCACGTTAATTGCTTCATATGTCAAAAAAATGACTTTAAAAATGGGGTATTGTCAGTTGGACGCTAAGTTATTTGAAGAGATTGTTTCATTGGCTTTAAAAGGATGTGTAGTCTAATGTGTTGAAATAAAGTGCATTCGGAAAGTTTTCAGACCCCCCCTTTGACTTTCTCCACATTTTGTTACGTGCACTGTTACGGCTGTCGTTGAGAGGGGACCAAAGCGCAGCGTGGTAAGTGTTCATTATGGTTTATTAAACAATTAAAAAACTAGAACAAAGAAACAAATCCAAAAGACAAACAGTTCCATCAGGTAACGAATTACAAAACAGAAAATAACTACCCACAAAACACAGGTGGGGAAAAGGCTGCCTAAATATGGTTCCCAATCAGAGACAACGATAGACAGCTGCCTCTGATTGGAAACCATACCTGGCCCAAAACATAGAAATATAAATACCTAGAATGCCCACCTCATATCACACCCTGACCTAACCAAACAGAGAAAAACGGCTCTATCTGGTCAGGGCGTGACAGTTACAGCATTATTCTAAAATTCATTAAATAAAAACAATTCCTCAGCAATCTACACACAATACCCCACGATGACAAAGCGAAAACAGGTTTTTAGAATGTTTGCAAATGTATTAAAAATTTGAAACATAAATAAATGATTTACATAAGCATTCAGACCCTTTTGCTTTGAGACAAAAAATTGAGCTCAGGTGCATCCTGTTTCCATTGATCAACCTTGATATGTTTCTACAACTTGATTGGTAAATTCAATTGAGAAAAATGGGAGAAAGTCCCCAAATACAGGTGCGCCAAGCTTGCAGTGTCATACCCAAGAAGACTCAAGACTGTAATCGCTGCCAAAGGTGCTTCAACAAAGTACTGAGTAAAGGGTCTGAATAATTATGTAAATGTGATATATCCATTTTTTATTTGTAGAAAATTAGCAAACATTTCTAAAAACCTGTTTTTGCTTCGTCATTATGGGGTATTGTGTGTAGATTGATGAGGGGGGAAAAATCTATACATTTTAGAATAAGGCTGTGGAAAAAGTGAAGGGGTCTGAATTCCGAAGGCACTGTAAAGTGGGCAACAATATGCATTAAACATACGCCTTTTAGCCAAAGAGAGTACAGTACAGGGATTACATATGTTTTTCGCATTTTGCAGCCCCTGCTATGAGCAGGTACATCTCTAACTATTCTGACTGTTTCATTGGTCCAGATCTATTCTGACTGTTCCATTGGTCCAGTCTCAGATCTATTCTGACTGTGCCATTGGTCCAGTCTCAGATCTATTCTGACTGTGCCATTGGTCCAGTCTCAGATCTATTCTGACTGTTCCATTGGTCCAGTCTCAGATCTATTCTGACTGTTCCATTGGTCCAGTCTCAGATCTATTCTGACTGTGCCATTGGTCCAGTCTCAGATCTATTCTGACTGTTCCATTGGTCCAGTCTCAGATCTATTGTGACTGTTTCATTGGTCCAGTCTCAGATCTATTGTGACTGTTTCATTGGTCCAGTCTCAGATCTATTCTGACTGTTCCATTGGTCCAATCTCAGATCTATTCTGACTGTTCCATTGGTCCAGTCTCAGATCTATTCTGACCGTTCCATTGGTCCAGTCTCAGATCTACTCTGACTGTTCCATTGGTCCAATCTCAGATCTGGTTGTGTTCTTGCCAACTCCATTCCTGTCAAAGAGTTTATATGATAGCATGGCACTATATAGGGAATAGGATGGCATTTGGGATGCAGATCGAGACCACAACCTAGAAGGATTAAAGTTCAATTGAGAGGCAGAAAGTTTCCTGCAGAATCGTACTACGGAGAGGCAGACAGTTTCCTGGATCATACTACGGAGAGGCAGACAGTTTCCTGGATCATACTACGGAGAGGCAGACAGTTTCTCGGGGAATCGTACTACGGAGAGGCAGACAGTTTCCTGGGGAATCGTACTACGGAGAGGCAGACAGTTTCCCGGGGAATCGTACTACGGAGAGGCAGACAGTTTCCTGGATCATACTACGGAGAGGCAGACAGTTTCCCGGGGAATCGTACTATGGAGAGGCAGACAGTTTCCCGGGGAATCGTACTATGGAGAGGCAGACAGTTTCCCGGGGAATCGTACTATGGAGAGGCAGACAGTTTCCTGGGGAATCGTACTACGGAGAGGCAGACAGTTTCCTGGGGAATCGTACTACGGAGAGGCAGACAGTTTCCTGGGGAATCGTACTACGGAGAGGCAGACAGTTTCCCGGGGAATCGTACTACGGAGAGGCAGACAGTTTCCTGGGGAATCGTACTACGGAGAGGCAGACAGTTTCCCGGGGAATCGTACTACGGAGAGGCAGACAGTTTCCTGGGGAATCGTACTACGGAGAGGCAGACAGTTTCCTGGGTAATTGTACTACAGAGAGGCAGACAGTTTCCTGGATTGTACTACGGAGAGGCAGACAGTTTCCCGGGTAATCATACTACGGAGAGGCAGACAGTTTCCCGGGGAATCGTACTACGGAGAGGCAGACAGTTTCCTGGGGAATCGTACTACGGAGAGGCAGACAGTTTCCCGGGGAATCGTACTACGGAGAGGCAGACAGTTTCCCGGGGAATCGTACTACGGAGAGGCAGACAGTTTCCCAGATCGTATCTATGAAAGGAAGATAAAAGGGGTCAACAAAAAAATACTTTAGATAAATGTCATGTTAGTTCGCCTCACTCCCAAAGGGATACCAGACCAGTCAGTCTTCCCTATTCAGACTAGGAAAGGTATAAAGAAAATGTATCTGTCCATTTTCAGTTGTGGTATTTATTGACAGAAAGGCTTTTCTACTTCTCTTATCATACTGTATGTGATTGGGTTTTAAAGGCTTCTCATGTGACATTAGTTTCTGTGGATCCAGAACAGTCACGAAAGTCAACTTGAAAGAACTGGGTTTGAAGAGAAGGACAGGACAGTGTAATCTGACACTGTACATTCAGTCTTGCACAGGGGAAATAGCATTTCCTGGGTGTTTAGAATGATTCAGAATAGTCATGAAAGTCAAAGGAAAGGACTGTAGTATTTTACGTTGTATAAATACTACTTAAAAAAAAAAAATGCTTTATTTTCCCCAAAAAATATGAATTACTGTATATGTAATGGGAAGCTGTCCTTGTTATCCGTCTCACATTCACTCAGTCTTCCAGAGCAATTATTTTTGACCATATATGATGAAGCCACCACGAACTAACATTAAAACGCTATAGTGCCTTTTAAATGAAAACATCACATGTGTATCCACATGTGAAACATGAATCACTGTTCCAGGGTTATTCAAACCAGGCTGATTCTGCTGTCCTGACTAATCCTTATGGAAACTGTCATTCTAAACAATGGTTGGCCTTGAAAAGGACCTGGTAAGAAATGTTATATGATACATAACAGATCTGGGACCTGGTAAATATTGTTATATGATACATAATAACAGATCTGGGACCTGGTTAGTAATGTTATATGATACATAATAACAGATCTGGGACCTGGTAAATATTGTTATATGATACATAATAACATATCTGGGACCTGGTAAGAAATGTTATATGATACATAATAACAGATCTGGGACCTGGTAAGAAATGTTATATGATACATAATAACATATCTGGGACCTGGTTAGTAATGTTATATGATACATAATAACAGATCTGGGACCAGCCAATATGTATTTGACCTGAAGTCTCCCTCAGAATAACAACACAGTACTGATGTACAGCCTGTTTGTCACGCTCGTCGTACTGATGGGACCAAGGCGCAGCGGGAATGTGTTATGCTCATTTTCTTTATTTACGAAGAAAACCAAAACAAACACTTAATCAAAAACAACGACGAAAAAACAGTCCTGTGAGGCACACAGCAACACACGGAACAACTACCCACAAAAACCCATGGAAAAACACCCCTACTAAATAGGACCTTCAATTAGAGGCAACGAGGAACAGTTGCCTCCAATTGAAGGTCAACCTAATAAACTAAACATAGAAATAGAAAAACTAGAATGAACATAGAATTATACTAACACAGAACATTAACCCAAAAAACCCAAAACACATAAAACAAATACCCTCTGCCACGTCCTGACCAAACTACAATAACAAATTACCTCTTTACTGGTCAGGACGTGACACTGTTATAGCCATGTAGAGACAGTACCAGCATGAGCCTGACAATGTGTCTTAAATGGCACCCTATTCCTTTTATAGTGCACTACTTTTGACCAGGGCTCTTCAACAGTAGTGCACCATAAAGGGAATAGGGTGCCATTTGAGAAGCAGACAGTGGTGAGGCTAATCTGGGAATGGAAACAGTGTTGTTGACAGTAGCTAAAGTACATTAGCTACAACATAAATATTACAACGTAGATTTACAACATAAATATTACAACATAGATATTACAACATAGATATTACAACATAGATTTTACAACATAGATATTACAACATAGATTTACAACAAAAATATTACAACATAAATTTTACAACATAGCTATTACAACATAGATTTACAACAAAAATATTACAACATAGATATTACAACATAGATATTACAACACACGTCCTAAGACTCTGTAACATTGCTTCTTGTTGCGCAGAGGACAGAACATTAAGCCAGCATCCCAAATGGCCCATAAGGTTTTGGTCAAATGTAGTGAACTATACAGTGAACTATACAGTGAATAAAGTACCATTGGAGACAAATCCTAACCCTGTGAAGGAGTCCTTGTAGTCATAATCCCCTCAAAAGAAGTCCACAGGGATATTGGGTGTATAGACATCAGACTTAAACACTCACTGTAAGGGACCGATTCTAGTGGACACGTCTGAAACACTCTTGTCACCTAACACCAACAACTTAACCAGCTATTACTGTCATTTTCAACAACTAGGTTATAAAACAATCCATTTCATCTCTTCCCATTATTTATCCTCTCTCTCTCTGTCTCTCTCTGTCTCTCTCTGTCTCTCTCTCTCTCTCTCTCTCTCTCTCTCTCTCTCTCTGTCTCTCTCTGTCTCTCTCTGTCTCTCTCTCTCTCTCTCTCTCTCTCTCTCTCTCTCTCTCTCTCTCTCTCTCTCTCTCTCCCCCCCTCTCATATGTTAACATTGCCATGGCAAGTGAAGTAGATAATAAACAAAAGTGAAATTAACAATACAAATCAAGAGTAAACATTACTCACAGAAGTTCCAAAAGAATAAAGACATTTAAAACGTCATATTAAGGCTATGTACAGTATTATAATATAAGTATTATTGTAATATATTATTATATTATGTCTATATACGATGTTGTAACGATGTGTAAATAGTTAAAGTACAAAATGGAAAATAAATAAGCATAAATATGGGTTGTATTTACAATGGTGTTTGTTCTTCACTGGTTGCCCTTTTCTAGTGGCAAAAGGTCACAAATCTTACTGCTGTGTTTGCACACTGTGGTATTTCACCCAGTAGATATGGGGGTTTATCAAAATTGGGTTTGTTTTCGAATTCTTTGTGTATCTGTGTAATCTGAGGGAAATATGTGTCTCTAATATGGTTATACATTTGGCAGGAGGTTAAGAAGTGCAGCTCAGTTTCCACCTCATTTTGTGGGCAATGTGCACATAGCATGTCTTCTCTTGAGAGCCAGGTCTGCCTACGGCGGCCTTTCTCAATAGCAAGGCTATGCTAACTGAGTCTGTACATAGTCAAAGCTTTTCTTAAGTTTGGGTCAGTCACAGTGGTCAGGTATTCTGCCACTGTGTACTCTCTGTTTAGGGCCAAATAGCATTCTAGTTTGCTCTGTTTTTTGGTAAATTCTTTCCCATGTGCCAAGTAATTATCTTTTTGTTTTCTCATGATTTGGTTGGGTCTAATTGTGTTGCTGTCCTGGGGCTCTGTGTGGTCTGTTTGTGTTTGTGAACAGAGCCCCAGGACCAGTTTGCTTAGGGGACTCTTCTCCAGGTTAATCTCTCTGTAGTTGATGGATATGTTATGGAAGGTTTGGGAATCATTTCCTTTTAGGTGGTTGTAGAATTTAACAGCTAATTTCTGGATATTGATAATTAGCAGGTATTGGCCTAATTTTGCTCTGCATGCATTATTTGGTGTTTTACGTTGAACACGGAAGATATTTTGGCAGAATTCTGCATGCAGAGTCTCAATTTGGTATTTGTCCCATTTTGTGAATTCTTGGTTGGTGAGCGGACCCCAGACCTCACAACCATAGAGGCCAATGTGTTCTATAACTGATTTAAGTCTGTTTGTCTCTCAGCTAATTCACAGCTTTGTGGAAGTCACCTGTGGCGCTGATGTTTAGGTCGAGGCAACTGGACCTTTTTTTGGAACACAATTATTATTGTCTTACTGAGATTTACTGTCAGGGCCCAGGTCTGACAGAATCTGTGCAGAATATCTAGGTGCTGCTGTAGGCCCTCCTTGGTTGATGACAGATCTAGGTGCTGCTGTAGGCCCTCCTTGGTTGGGGACAGATCTAGGTGCTGCTGTAGGCCCTCCTTGGTTGGGGACAGATCTAGGTGCTGCTGTAGGACCTCCTTGGTTAGGGACAGATCTAGGTGCTGCTGTAGGACCTCCTTGGTTGGGGACAGATCTAGGTGCTGCTGTAGGACCTCCTTGGTTGGGGACAGAAGCACCAGATCATCAGCTATTGGGGTCTAATTGGTCTCCACATTTGTGGATTGGGGTGATCAGTCCTTTGTTCCAAGACGCCAGAGCTGAGGATGATGTTAAAGAGTTTAAGTATAGCCAATTGGAATTTGTGGTCTGTATATTTGATCATTTCATTTCATTGAGGATACCATCAACACCACAGGCCTTTTTGGGTTGGAAGGTTTGTATTTTGTCCTGTAGTTCATTCAATGTAGTTGGAGAATCCAGTGGGTTCTGGTAGTCTTTAATAGTTGATTCTGAGAGTTGTATTTGATCATGTATATGTTTTTGCTGTTTGTTCTATGTTGTAGAGCCAAAAATATTGGAGAAGTGGTTTATCCATACATCTCTGTTTTGGATAGATAACTCTCCATGTTGTTGTTTGTTTAGTGTTTTCCAATTTTCCCAGAAGTGGTTAGAGTCTATGGATTCTTCAATTACATTGAGCTGATTTCTGATGTGCTGTTCCTTCTTTTTCCGTAGGGTATTTCTGTATTGTTTTAGTGATTCACCATAGTGAAGGCGTAGACTCAGGTTTTCTGGGTCTCTATGTTTTTGGTTGGACAGGTTTCTCAATTTCTTTCTTAGGATTTAATTCTTCATCAAACCATTTGTCGTTGTTGTTCATTTTCTTTGGTTTTCTGTTTGAAGTTTATAGATTTAATAGGGAAGCTGAGAGGTTAAACATACTGTATAGGTTTTCTACTGCCAAGTTTACACCATCACTATTACAGTGGAAACATTTTGTCCAGGAAGCTGTCTAAAAGGGATTGAATTTGTTGTTGCCTAAATATTTTTTGGTAGGTTTCCACACTACATTCCTTCCATCTATAGCATTTCTTAATATTATTATGTTCCTTTGGCTTTGATGCCTCATGATTGAGTATTGCTCTGTTCAAGTAGACTGTGATTTTCCTGTGGTCTGATAGGGGTGTCAGTGGACTGACTGAACGCTCTGAGAGACTCTGGGTTGAGCTCGGTGATAAAGTAGTCTACAGTACTACTGCCAAGACATGAGCTATAGGTGTACCTACCGTAGGAGTCCCCTCGAAGCCTACCATTGACTATGTCCATACCCAGAATGTGACAGAGCTGCAGGAGTTGTGACCCGTTTTTGTTGGTTATGTTGTCGTAGTTGTGCCTGGGGGGGCATATGGGGGAGGGAATGCTGTCACCTCCAGGTAGGTGTTTGTCTGCCTGTGTGCTGAGGGTGTCAGGTTCTTGTCCAGTTCTGGCATTTAGGTCGCCACAGACTAGTACATGTCCCTGGGCCTGGAAATGATTGATTTCCCCCTCCAGGATGGAGAAGCTGTCTTCATTAAATTATGGGGATTCTAGTGGGGGGATATAGGTAGTACACAGGAGGACATTTTTCTCTGTTCAGATCATTTCCTTTTGAATTTCTAGCCAAATGTAAACTATTCCTGTTTTGATTAATTTAATGGAGTGAGTTAGGTCTGATCTATACCAAATTAGCATACCCCCCGAGTCTCTTCCCTGTTTCACACCTGGTAGTTTGGTGGATGGGACTACCAGCTCCCTGTAACCTAGAGGACAACCAGTGGGTCTGTCTCCTCTATACCACCCACCTGGTAGTTTGGTGGATGGGACTACCAGCTCTCTGTAACCTAGAGGACAACCAGTGGGTCCGTCTCCTCTATACCACCCACCTGGTAGTTTGGTGGATGGGACTACCAGCTCTCTGTAACCTAGAGGACAACCAGTGGGTCCGTCTCCTCTATACCACCCACCTGGTAGTTTGGTGGATGGGACTACCAGCTCTCTGTAACCTAGAGGACAACCAGTGGGTCCGTCTCCTCTATACCACCCACCTGGTAGTAGTTTGGTGGATGGGACTACCAGCTCTCTGTAACCTAGAGGGCAACCAGTGTTTCCATCTCCTCTATGCCATGTTTCTTGTAGGATGACAATGTCTGTATTTCCAATTTCTTTGGTGAAGTCCAGGTTCCTGCTCTTTAGTCCAAAGGCAGATGACCTCAGGCCTTGGATATTCCAGGATGAGATAGTGAAGGCTTTGTGTTCCATAAAGTGTCCAATGTTGTTAGTCGTGTGGTTTGGCCTCAGGCCAGTAAGTGTGAACAGAGCCTGCTTAGCATCTGGTACATCATGTTCACGGCCTGGGCGTATGTGTGACTTCTATCTATCTCTCTCTCTCTATATATCTCTCTCTCTATATATATATATATATATATATATATATATATATATATATATATATATATATATCTCTCTTTATATATATATATATATATATCTCATGAGCATAGTGTTTATACCATACTGTTACCCATAACCCATCATCTGTCCTCGCATCTGTCCTCGCATCTGTCCCATCAGCTGCAGCCTGAATGCCTACTAGCCCTCTCTCAACATATGGGTCAGCATCAATATGGAAGCCCTCCCTCAACATATGGGTCAGCATCACTATAGATTAACATTAGCATTTCAGGCTATGATTTGCTGTGTCATCTGCATCTGAGGAAAGACTGACATAAATCTATTGAAGTTCTGCGCAAGCAATTAAACTTTTTTTTTTAAGTGCCGATCCTTAAGAGGTTTTAATACCAAATATAGAGATCAATGCAGAATCAGTTAAATGGTGTAAAAAAGCCTTGTAGCCTTGTAGGCTGTCTGTACTCTATAAGACACTGACAGCTAATCTGCCTGCAAGGAGCCATGCTTATGAAACACAATGCAACCCAGCATCCTGATCTATCAGCCTTCTATTGAATCTGATCAGCTCACCAGACCGAAAGGAACAACGCAGTTAACTTTCTGAGCTGTGGTCTTGAGGCAGCACTCGGACTGGGACACAGAGTTGTGTGAAATGTTTTGGTTGTAGCCTTCCTTTTTGAATTGTGTCACTGCAAAACATATTTTCAGATACTTACTTTAAAAGAGATGTTTGAATAACTTTTTAGCCAGTAGTTCTGAAAGTAGTGCTCACGAGGCAAAAAGTGGTCCCTGAAAATTGCATACTAACGTCACATCTATGTGCATCACCTCATTGTTCTCTCTCTCTCTCTCTCTCTCTCTCTCTCTCTCCTCTGTCCACTGAGCCATTGGGTCCACCATGCAACGTCTGGATAATGCTGAGCAGGCCTGGGCCAGCCTTCGTCTTTCACTGTGCAACTCGTCAATGTGCATCTTGTTAAATCAAATCACATTTTATTGGTCACATATACATATTGAGCAGATGCTATTGCGGGTGTAGCGAAATACTTGTGTCCCCAGCTCTAACAGTAGAGTAGTATCTAACTATTCACAACAATACAAACAAATCTAAAAGTGAAATATATAAATATTAAGATGAACAAGGTATAGGAAAAGCTGGAGAAGCAACCAACAAGTGCTCAGCATATATGGGAACTCCTTCAAGAATGTTGGAAAAGCATTCCAGATGAAGCTGGTTGAGAGAATTCCAAGAGTGTGCAAAGTCATCAAGGCAAAGGGTGGCTACTTTTAAGAATCTCAAATATTTTAATAAATGTGCAGAAATATCTATAAACCTGTTTTTGCTTTGTTATTATGGGGTATTGTGTGTAGATTAATGAGGGAAAAAAAGATTTTAATCCATTTTAGAATAAGGCTGTAACATAACAAAAAGTGGAGAAGGTCAAGAGGTACTTTCTGAAAGCACTATAGCTTCTCACTTTCTCATGTTCTTCTTATTTCTTGTGTGTTGTTGTTCTACCTTGTTATTTTTTAGTAATACATTGTTATTGATTAGTGCATTGTTGGGTTTAGAATTTGCAAGAAAGGCATTTCACTGTATTTGTTGATGTGACATTAAAACTTACCTCCAAGCGTTGATCCAAGTTTGATGTATAATCTTTAGATGCTGGCAGCAGTCGTACCATTGGAAGACATAGCTTGGACTGTAGCCTACAAAAGCCTATTCCCGCTGTTTTCCCACGATCCATCAAAAACATTTGGTGTGTCATCATAGTGGTCTCTGACTTGTCATCGGACTCGCTCGGGCAGAACTAACTTAAACTTAAACTTGTGCCTATTTTCAATGCTGATTTGAATGACATTGTAAAAAAACATTTTTTTTGCCGCGAACATAATTTCTACATTTAAAAGTAGTCGAAGAAATCATATAATTTTACATTTACATTTTACATTTGAGTCATTTAGCAGACGCTCATATACCAGAGTGACTTACAGTAGTGAATGCATACATTTCATACATTTTTTTTTTTCTCCGATACTTTCAAAAGTATCTGTAATCTGATTACAATGTTGTACTTCCAACAGGACAACGACCCTAAACCCACAGCCAAGACAACTCAGGAGTGGCTTTTGGACAAGTCTCTGAATGTCCTTGAGAGGCCCAGCCAGAGTCCGGACTTGAACCCGATCTAACATCTCTGGAGAGACAAAATGTGGAAAAAGTCAAGGGGTCTGAATTCTTTCCGAATGTGTGTGTGTGTGTGTATTTGTGTGTATTTGTGTGATGGGATGTACTGTATAGACATCAAAACAAGTATGTGGATTGAATATTTAGTTTATCTATTAAATACGTAGGATAGAATAGTAAATATACAGCAATAGTTGAACAGGATGGACATGACTAGAATACTGTATATACATATGAAATGAGTAAAACATTATGTAAACGTTATTAAAGTGACCAGTGATTCCATGTCTATGTACATAGGACAGCAGTCTATAAGGTGCAGTGTTGAGTACCAGGTGGTAGCTGGCTAGTAACAGTAACTAAGGTTCAGGGCAGGGTACTGGGTGGAGGCTAGTAACAGTAACTAAGGTTCAGGGCAGGGTACTGGGTGGAGGCTAGTAACAGTAACTAAGGTTCAGGGCAGGGTACTGGGTGGAGGCTAGTAACAGTAACTAAGGTTCAGGGCAGGGTACTGGGTGGAGGCAGGCTAGTAACAGTAACTAAGGTTCAGGGCAGGGTACTGGGTGGAGGCTAGTAACAGTAACTAAGGTTCAGGGCAGGGTATTGGGTGGAGGCTGGCT
Source organism: Salmo salar (assembly GCF_965601325.2). Lineage (NCBI taxonomy): Eukaryota > Metazoa > Chordata > Actinopteri > Salmoniformes > Salmonidae > Salmo > Salmo salar. The sequence continues at coordinate 113,783,636 of NC_138303.1, read as the reverse complement.
AGTAACAGTAACTAAGGTTCAGGGCAGGGTACTGGGTGGAGGCTGGCTAGTAACAGTAACTAAGGTTCAGGGCAGGGTACTGGGTGGAGGCAGGCTAGTAACAGTAACTAAGGTTCAGGGCAGGGTACTGGGTGGAGGCTGGCTAGTAACAGTAACTAAGGTTCAGGGCAGGGTACTGGGTGGAGGCTGGCTAGTAACAGTAACTAAGGTTCAGGGCAGGGTACTGGGTGGAGGCTAGTAACAGTAACTAAGGTTCAGGGCAGGGTACTGGGTGGAGGCTGGCTAGTAACAGTAACTAAGGTTCAGGGCAGGGTACTGGGTGGAGGCAGGCAGGCTAGTAACAGTAACTAAGGTTCAGGGCAGGGTACTGGGTGGAGGCTGGCTAGTAACAGTAACTAAGGTTCAGGGCAGGGTACTGGGTGGAGGCTAGTAACAGTAACTAAGGTTCAGGGCAGGGTACTGGGTGGAGGCTAGTAACAGTAACTAAGGTTCAGGGCAGGGTACTGGGTGGAGGCAGGCTAGTAACAGTAACTAAGGTTCAGGGCAGGGTATTGGGTGGAGGCTAGTAACAGTAACTAAGGTTCAGGGCAGGGTACTGGGTGGAGGCCGGCTAGTGGTGACTATTTAACAGTCTGATGGCCTGGAGATAGAAGCTGTTTTTCAGTCTCTCGGTCCCTGCTTTGATGCACCTGTACTGACCTCGCTTTCTGGATGGTAGCGGGGTGAACAGGCAGTGGCTCAGGTGGTTGATGTCCTTGATGATCTTTTTGGCCTTCCTGTGACATCGAGTGCTGTAAATGGCAGGCAGTGTGCCCCCGGTGACTCGCTGGGCAGACTACACCACCCTCTGGAGATCCCTGTGGCTGTGATACAGCCCGACTGGATGCTCTCAATGGTGCACCTGTAAAAGTTTGTGAGGGTGTTAAGGGCCAAGACACATTTCTTGAAGAGGCGCTGTTGCACTTTCTTCTCCACGCTGTCTGTGTGGGTGGACCATTTCAGATCGGCAGTGATGTGTACGCCGAGGAACTTGAAGCTGTCACTCAAATGGGCGAGGGTTTGAAGCTAATTGGCTGGAACTCTAATTGCTAGGGGGCTGGCACACGTGGTCCAAGCATCCGGTACTCAAAAAGGTGCTGCATATGTTCCAGAAAACAAGTTCTTTCAAACTAGGGATTTAGTGGCTTAACGGAGGTAAGACAATAATTCTGTTCATAGGTGATGTGCATATGAACTGAATGAACATAGACATGTCTTTATGTTTATTTGGTCAATTGATGGGACATTGCAACTCAATAGATGCTAGTAGTCAGCCTGAAGTAAACACTTCTAAAGTAAGATAAATATAGGGCCCTGTAAAATCTACGGTGCAGTAAAGCAGTGGATTTCTAAAGGTCTTTCCCAAAACACTTACCAACTGAATGTTGACTGGAAAGTAGGCCTACCTGGAAGAATGATATCATCAAGATTCTCTTGCTTGTAGGGGTTATTTGTTATTGTAGTTTGGTCAGGACGTGGCAGGGGTGTGTTTGTTTAGAGTGTTTCGGAGTTTGTTGGGCTATGTTCTGTTTAAGAGGGGTGTTTGTTTAGAGTGTTTCGGGGTTTGTTGGGTTGTACCTGGAAGAATGATATAATCAAGATTCTCTTGCTTGTATTAAAGGGGAACTACATCCACAGTTTTCACAGTTTTTCTTTAACGATTTCTGATGTGGTTGAAAGCCATTGATGGAAAAAAGTACTCAATTGTCATACTTGAATAAAAGTTAAGGTACCTTTATAGAAAATTACTCAAGGAAAAGTGAACGTCACCCAGTTAGTAAAAGTCTAGAAGTATCTGGTTTTAAATGAACTTAACCCTTGTGTTACGTTAAGGGTAAAATAAATCACCCGCCACTATATATATTAACAGCAGAGAAAACCCCCTACATTTTTATTTTTTCAACTTCAAATTTGATGACTTTTCCTAGAGCGACCCAAACATTAGAAAAAGTGAAACATCGCCTTTGCTCATATTTTCATGAAAGCTTGGCAGCAGAGAACTGGAAGGAAAGGCGACCGAAAGAGCAATTGGCTCTGGGGGTGACCAGTGAGATATACCTGCTGGAGCGCGTGCTACGAGTGGGTGCTGCTATGGTGACCAGTGAGCTGAGATAAGGCGGGGCTTTACCTAGCAGAGACTTGTAGATAACCTGTAGCCAGTGGATTTGGCGACAAGTATGAAGCGAGGGCCAACCAACGAGAGCATACAGGTCGCAATGGTGGGTAGTGTATGGGCTTTGGTGACAAAACGGATGGCACTGTGATAGACTGCATCCAATTTGTTGAGTAGAGTGTTGGAGGCTATTTTATAGATGACATCACCGAAGTCGAGGATCGGTAGGATGGTCAGTTTTATGAGGGTATGTTTGGCAGCATGAGTGAAGGATGCTTTGTTGCGATATAGGAAGCCAATTCTAGATTTAATTTTGGTTTGGAGATGTTTAATGTGACTCTGGAAGGAGAGTTTACAGTCTAACCAGACACCCAGGTATTTGTAGTTGTCCACGTATTCTAAGTCAGAGCCGTCCAGAGTAGTGATGCAGGACGGGCGAGCAGGTGCGGGCAGTGATCAGTTGAATAGCATGCATTTAGTTTTACTTGCATTTAAGAGCAGTTGGAGGCCATGGAAGGAGAGTTGTATGGTATTGAAGCTCGTCTGGAGGTTAGTTAACCTCTTGGGGCTAGGTGGGACGCTAGCGTGCCACCCGTGGTGCACTCCATCAACAGCAGGTGCATTTCAAGAGCGGCAAATTTGAATCCAAATAAATGTCAAAATTCAAATTTTTCAAAAATACAACTATGTTACACCATTTGAAAGATAAACATCTCCTTAATCTAACCACGTTTTACGATTTCAAAAAGGTTTTACGGCGAAAGCATAAATTTAGAGTATGTTAGGACAGTACATTTACAAGAGTTGTGTGTAATGTTTTGTCAAGTCAAAGACAGGGTCACCAAAACCATAAAACCAGCTAAAATGATACACTAACCTTTTACAATCTCCATCAGATGACACTCCTAGGACATTATGTTAGACAATGCATGCATTTTTAGTTCTATCAAGTTCATATTTATATACAAAAACAGCGTTTTACTATGGCATTGATGTTGAGGAAATCGTTTCCCTCCAATAACCGGCAGTCAAGTCAGCGTCACAAATTAAATAATTAAAATTAGAAAACATTGGTAAAATATTATATTGTCATTTAAAGAATTATAGATTTACATCTTTTGAACGCAATCAACTTGCCAGATTTAAAAATAACCTTACTGGGAAATCACACTTTGCAATAATCTGAGCACTGTGCCCAGAAAAATACGCGTTGCGATACAGACTAGACGTCATGTTGGGGAGATCTAAAATCGAAAATACTATGTAAATAATCCATTACCTTTGATTCTCTTCATCAGATGTCACTTCCAGGTATCACAGGTCCATAACGAATGTAGTTTTGTTCAAAAAAGCTCATCATTTATGTCCAAAAATCTCCGTCTCGTTAGCACATGATGTAAGCCAGCCGGACTTCTCGTCATGAACGAGGGGAAAAAATATATTTCCGTTCGTTCAAACATGTCAAACGTTGTATAGCATAAATCATTAGGGCCTTTTTTAACCAGAACATGAATAATATTCAAGGTGGACGAATGCATAGCCTTTTATAACGTATTGGAACGAGGGTACCCAACATGAAGTAGCGCGCCAGGTGTCTAATGGGACATCACCGTTCCATGGCTCTTGTTCGGTCAGATCTCCCTCCAGAAGACTCAAAACACTTTGTAAAGGCTGGTGACATCTAGTGGAAGCAATAGGAAGTGCCAAAATATTCCTAAACCCCTGTGTTTTTCAATGGGATAGGTTTAAACTCAATACAACACATCAGGTATCCACTTCCTGTCAGAAAATGTCTCAGGGTTTTGCCTGCCAAATGAGTTCTGTTATACTCACAGACACCATTCAAACAGTTTTGGAAACTTTAGAGTGTTTTCTATCCATATATAATAAGTATATGCATATTCTAGTTACTGGGTAGGATTAGTAACCAGATTAAATCGGGTACATTTTTTTTATCCAGACGTGCAAATGCTGCCCCCTAGACCCAACAGGTTAACACAGTGTCCAATGAGGGGTCAGAAGTATGCAGAATGGTGTCGTCTGCGTAGAGGTGGATCAGAGAATCACCAGCAGCAAGCGCAACATCATTGATGTATACAGAGAAGAGAGTCGACCCGAGAATTGAACCCTGTGGCACCCCCATAGAGACTGCCAGAGGTCCGGACAACAGGCCCTCTGATTTGACACACTGAACTCTATCAGAGAAGTAGTTGGTGAACCAGGCGAGGCAGTCATTTGAGAAACCAAGGCTGTTGAGTCTGCCGATAAGAATACGGTTATTGACAGAGTCGAATGCCTTGGCCAGGTCGATGAAGACGGCTGCACAGTATTGTCTCTTGTCGATGGAGATTATGATATCGTTTAGGACCTTGAGCGTGGCTTAGGTGTACCGATGACCAGCTCTGAAACCAGATTGCATAGCGGAGAAGGTAAGGTGGGATTCGAAATGGTCGGTAATCTGTTTGTTAGCTTGGCTTTCGAAGACCTTAGAAAGACAGGGTAGGATAGATATAGGTCTGTAGCAATTTGGTTCTAGAGTGTCACCCGCTTTGAAGAGGGGGATGACCGCGGCAGCTTTCCAATCTTTGGGAATCTCAGACGATACGAAAGAGACATTGAACAGGCTAGTAATAGGGGTTGCAACAATTTCGGCAGATAATTTTAGAAAGAGAGGATCCAGATTGTCTAGCCCGGCTGATTTGTATCGGTCCAGATTTTGCAGCTTTTTCAGAACATCAGCTACCTGGATTTGGGTGAAGGAGAGATGCTGGGGGCTTTGGCGCGTTGCTGTGGAGGGTGCCGGGCAGTTGACCGGCTGGCCATACTTTCCAGGTGGAAAGTATGGCCACCCGTAGAGAAATGCTTATTGAAATTCTCAATTATAGTGGATTTATCGGTGGTAACAGTGTTTCCTAGCCTCAGAGCAGTGGAAGCTGGGAGGAGGTGCTCTTATTCTCCATGGACTTTACAGTGTCCCAGAACTTTTTTGAGTTAGTACTACAGGATGCAAATTTCTGTTTGAAAAAGGTAGCCTTAGCTTTTCTAACTGCCTGTGTATATTGGTTCCTAACTTCCCTGAAAAGTTGCATATCACGGGGGCTATTCGATGCTAATGCAAAACGCCACAGGATGGTTTTGTGCTGATCAAGGGCAGACAGTTGTGGAGTGAACCAAGGACTATATCTATTCCTAGTTCTACATTTTTTGAATGGGGCATGCTTATTTAAGATGGTGAGGAAGGCATTTTTAAAGAATAACCAGGCATCATCTACTGACGGGATGAAGTCAATGTCATTCCAGGATACCCCGGCCAGGTCGATTAGAAAGGCTTGCTCGCAGAAGTGTTTTAGGGAGTGTTTGACAGTGATGAGGGGTGGTCGTTTGGACGCGGACCCATTACGGATGCAGGCAATGAGGCAGTGATTGCTGAGATCTTGATTGAAAACAGCAGAGGTGTATTTGGAGGGCGAGTTAGTTAGGATGACATCTATGAGGGTGCCCGTGTTGACGGATTGAGGTTGTACCTGGTAGGTTCATTGATAAATTGTGTGAGATTGAGGGCATCAAGGTTAGATTGTTGGATGGTCGGGGTGTTAAGCATGTCCCAGTTTTGGTCACCTAGTAGCACGATCTCTGAAGATAGATGGGGAGTAATCAATTCACATATGGTATCGAGGGCACAGCTGGGGGCAGTGGGAGGTCTATAGCAAGCGGCAACAGTGAGAGACTTGTTTCTGGAAAAGTGCATTTTTAGAAGTAGAAGCTCGAATTGTTTGGGTACAGACTTAGATAGTAATACAGAACTCTGCAGGCTATCTTTGCAGTAGATTGCAACACCGCCCCCTTTGGCAGTTCTATCTTGCCGGAAAATTCAATAGTTGGAGATTTTGTTTTTTTTGATGTTATAGTTAGGGATGGAAATTTCAGGGTTTTTGGTGGACTTCCTAAGCCAGGATTCAGACACGGCTAAGACATCCTGGCTGGCAGAGTGTGCTAAAGCAGTGAGTAAAACAAACTTAGGGAGTAGGCTTCTAATGTTAACATGCATGAAACCAAAGTTTTTACGGTTACAGAAGTCAACCAATGAGAGCACCTGGGGAGTGGGAGTGGAGCTAGGCACTGCAGGTCCTGGATTAACCTCCACATCACCAGAGTTACAGAGGAGAAGTAGGATAAGGGTACGGCTAAAGGCTATAAGAACTGGCCGTCCAGCACGTTCGGAACAGAGAGTAAAAGGAGCAGGTTTCTGGGCACGATAGCATAGATTCAAGGCATAGTGTACAGACAAAGGTATGGTAGGATGTGAGTACATTGGAGGTAAACCTAGGCATTGAGTAATGATGAGAGAGATATAGTCTCTAGAGATGTTTAAACCAGGTGATGTCATCACATATGTAGGAGGTGGAACAACATGGTTGGTTAAGGCATATTGAGCAGTGCTAGAGGCTCTACAGTGAAATAAGACAGTAATCACTAACCAGGACAGTAATGGATGAGGCATATTGATATTAGAGAGAGGCATGCGTAACCAAGTGAACATATGGGTCCAGTGAGTGGTTGGGCTGACTGGGGACACGGCGATTCAGACAGTTAGCAGGCCGATGCTAACAAGCTAACAGTTAGTAGGCCGGGGCTAAACAAGCTAGCAGTTAGCAGACCGGGTTAGCAAGCAAGCAGTTGGCAGACTGGGGCTAGCAGTTAGCAGACCGGGGCAGGCAAGCTAGCAGTTAGCAGACCGGGGCTAGCAAGTTAGCCTTTGGGGGACGTCGCGATGGGGGTAAGTCTGTTTTTGCCTCTTCGTGCGGTGACTTTGATAGACCAGTTGTGGAATTAGTAGGGTTCCAAGTAGCTCTAGATAGCTAGCGGGCCGGTTAGCAGAATGGGCCTTCAGCGGACGTCGCGCCTGAGGGGCCTGTTGGAATCCTCGGGCAGATTTTGTCGATATTCCAGTCGTAGAGGATCGGCGGGGTTCCGTGCTCCGTACCGGCAGTAGAAGGGGTCCGGATATTGTAGCCCAGGAGTGGGCTTCGGGGGTAGCACAGGAGCCCTGGACGGGCAAGCTTCAGTCTAATTGGTGCTTGCTCCGGGATGGAAACGCTACCCAGGGGTAGTCACCCGGGATTGCAGTTAGCTAGTTGCGAATATCCAGATGAAAATATTCAGTTTGCGGTAGGAATCTGGGGATATGGGGAATTTAAAAAAAAATAATAATAGGTCCGTTATGCTCTGGTTTGAGTCACGTTGCTCGAACTGGCGAGAGCTTTCCGAGCTAAAGGTTAGCTGATGACCGCTAGCAATGGTTTGCTGACTGATAGCTGGTAGGTAGTTAGCTGGCTAGCTTCAGTTGAGGGATTCCAGATCCGAAGTAAATAGAAATACTTTAGAAAAAAAACAACAGATCCACGCCACATTGGGTGAGGCGGGTTGCAGGAGAGTGTTTTGAAGTTGAGTTTTAGAAGAAATATAAAAAAGATTTGCGAAGAAAAATATATTTAGACGTTGAGGTTTAGGAAAATATTTTTTAAAGATGTAAAAAGATATATACAAGAGACAAGACAAAGACGTCTGACTGCTACGCCATCTTGGATTATATTCTGATTTATGTTCTTCACGTTTTTGTTTTGTATCTTATCTAATTTTATTATTATTTATTGTTGTTGTGGGTGGGGGCAATGGTTAAAAAAATGGGAGAAGACTAATATTTTGTAGTTGAATTCCTCATTGTACAGTATATAAGAATATATAAGTAAAATGTATTCAAAACTAATTTCTGCACATTTCTGCTACTTTCTTAGGCAAGTGTTATCTCTTGATAAACAATTCATGTTTAAACCTATGCAATACCTTTAGCAATAATAATACAAATAATAAACCTCTACTTTAGTAAAGAAAACAATTATGACAGGTGTGTTGTAATAAAAAAGAGTGGTGTCCAATGATTAAATGCAGTCTTTCTGCATTGTGAAGAGCGAAAACCTAGATATTCACAAAGTTTGTGATGAATGACAGGTTGTTTCTTCATGCAAAATAGATTTGGGGTTAAAAATTCAATAAAGATAATTTATTTTATGGGTTTAGTGAAGGCGGGTCATTTTTTACCCTTAGGACAAGGGAAGTATACAGGATGTTAAGACTACACAAGGGTTAAGTGCAGTGGGGGAAAAAGTAGTCAATGTTGAGTAATAGTAAAAGTCAATTCCTTATTAAGCAAACCAGACGGCATGATTATTATTTTTCTTTTTCGAACAGACACTCCAACACTCCAACATAATTAAAAAACACAATATTTGGGTACAGTGAATCCTCCAGATCAGAGGCAGTAGGGACGACCAGGGATGTTCTCTGTTTAGTGAGTCCTCCAGATCAGAGACAGTAGGGATGACCAGGGATGTTCTCTGTTTAGTGAGTCCTCCAGATCAGAGGCAGTAGGGATGACCAGGGATGTTCTCTGTTTAGTGAGTCCTCCAGATCAGAGGCAGTAGGGATGACCAGGGATGTTCTCTGTTTAGTGAGTCCTCCAGATCAGAGGCAGTAGGGATGACCAGGAATGTTCTCTGTTTAGTGAGTCCTCCAGATCAGAGGCAGAAGGGATGACAACGGATTCTATTGATAGGTGCTTAAATTGGTCCATATTTCTTTCCTGCCAGGGCATTCTAAATGTAACTGGTACTTTTGGGTGTCAGGGTAAATTCATGGGAGTAAAAAGTGAATATTTTCTTTAGGAATGTAGTGGACTAGTTGTCAAAAATATAAGTAGTAAAGTAAAGTACAGATACTCCAAAAAAACTACTTAAGTAGTACTTTAAAGTATTTTATTAATAATGTGGACTTCGAACATAAAAAAGTGGAAATTTGAGAGTGATAACCAGCTAAATTATACTGAGAAAAGGGAATTTGGGAGATAACAAAACAGAACTTGGGGAAAAAAATATATTACATTTTATAAGGCCCTATAAATATGACTAATATAGAATAGATACATTTCCTGAAGAAAATGTGTGTGTTTGCATCAGCTGTCTAAAAATATTGACATTTTAGTAATTTAGCAGACTCTTATCCAGAGCTACTTACAGTTAGTGCATTCATAGCTAGGTGGGACAACTACATATTACAGGCATAGAAAGTACATTTTTCCTCAATAACATAGCTATCAGTAGAGTCAGAGCTGGGGGGGGGGGGGGAGTTGAGGTAAGGAGGAGTATATTTTTAAGATGCTCTTTGAAGAGGTAGGGTCGGGTTTCAGATGTTTTTGGGAAGATAGGCAGGGACTCTGCTGTCCTAGCTTCAGGGGGAAGATGGACAGGGTCTCTGCTGTCCTAGCTTCAGGGGGAAGATGGACAGGGTCTCTGCTGTCCTAGCTTCAGGGGGAAGATGGACAGGGACTCTGCTGTCCTAGCTTCAGGGGGAAGATGGACAGGGTCTCTGCTGTCCTAGCTTCAGGGGGAAGATGGACAGGGACTCTGCTGTCCTAGCTTCAGGGGGAAGATGGACAGGGACTCTGCTGTCCTAGCTTCAGGGGGAAGATGGACAGGGTCTCTGCTGTCCTAGCTTCAGGGGGAAGATGGACAGGGTCTCTGCTGTCCTAGCTTCAGGGGGAAGATGGACAGGGTCTCTGCTGTCCTAGCTTCAGGGGGGAGATGGACAGGGTCTCTGCTGTCCTAGCTTCAGGGGGGAAGATGGACAGGGACTCTGCTGTCCTAGCTTCAGGGGGGAAGGTGGACAGGGACTCTGCTGTCCTAGCTTCAGGGGGGAAGATGGACAGGGACTCTGCTGTCCTAGCTTCAGGGGGGAAGATGGACAGGGACTCTGCTGTCCTAGCTTCAAGGGGGAAGATGGACAGGGTCTCTGCTGTCCTAGCTTCAGGGGGAAGATGGACAGGGTCTCTGCTGTCCTAGCTTCAGGGGTAAGATGGACAGGGTCTCTGCTGTCCTAGCTTCAGGGGGAAGATGGACAGGGTCTCTGCTGTCCTAGCTTCAGGGGGAAGATGGACAGGGTCTCTGCTGTCCTAGCTTCAGGGGGGAGATGGACAGGGTCTCTGCTGTCCTAGCTTCAGGGGGAAGATGGACAGGGACTCTGCTGTCCTAGCTTCAGGGGGAGATGGACAGGGAGTCTGCTGTCCTAGCTTCAGGGGTGGGGAGATGGACAGGGTCTCTGCTGTCCTAGCTTCAGGGGGGAGATGGACAGGGACTCTGCTGTCCTAGCTTCAGGGGTGGGGAGATGGACAGGGTCTCTGCTGTCCTAGCTTCAGGGGGGAGATGGACAGGGACTCTGCTGTCCTAGCTTCAGGGGGGAGATGGACAGGGACTCTGCTGTCCTAGCTTCAGGGGTGGGGAGATGGACAGGGACTCTGCTGTCCTAGCTTCAGGGGGAAGCTATTTCCTACAATGAAGAGCTTGGACTGGGCTGAGCAGGATCTGCCTTCCTGTAGGGGTAGGAGGGCCAAGAGCCCAGAGGTGGCAGAAAGGAGTGCTCGGGTTGGGCTGTAAGGTTTGATCGTAGCCTAAAAGTAGGGAAGAGCAGTTCCTCTTGCTGTTCCGTAGGTAAACACCATGGTGTTGTCATGGCAGTAATGTCTATACATACCATCATATAGATATGTTGATTCTGGACTCTGACATTGATCCGACTGATATTTGTATATTCCAGCCTTTCTTTATAATTTCAGGGTATCATTTTGTATTGTCAGTTACAGTAATGACCCATAATGTACTGTATTACTGCACTGCTGGAGCTACGAACACAAGCATTTCACTACACCATGATAACATATGCTAAATATGTGTACCCGGCCAATAATATATGATTTGTTTTTGGTAGTGGGAGATGTGTTAAAATACAATTCAAGCTGAATAGAAGCCTTACGCTTCAGTAAGAATTGGTCTGGTTTACTTTGGTATACTGCTACTGTGGGGGGAAAAAGTATTTGATCCCCCTGCTGATTTTGTATGTTTTCCCACTGATAAAGAAATTATCAGTCTATAATTGTAATGGTAGGTTGATATGAACAGTGAGAGACAGAATAACAAAATAATCTAAAAAACGCATGTCAAAAATTTTATAAAATGATTTGCATTTCAATGAGGGAAATAAGTATTTGACCCCTCTGCAAAACATGACTTAGTACTTGGTGGCAAAACCCTTGTTGGCAATCACAGAGGTCAGACGTTTCTTGTAGTTGGCCACCAGGTTTGCACACATCTCAGGAGGGATTTTGGCCCACTCCTCTTTGCAGATCTTCTCCAAGTCATTAAGGTTTCGAGGCTGACGTTTGGCAACTCGAACCTTCAGCTCCCTCCACAGATTTTCTATGGGATTAAGGTCTGGAGACTGGCTAGGCCACTCCAGGACCTTAATGTGCTTCTTCTTGAGCCACTCCTTTGTTGCCTTGGCCATGTGTTTTGGGTCATTGTCATGCTGGAATACCCATCCACAACCCATTTTCAATGCCCTGGCTGAGGGAAGGAGGTTCTCACCCATGATTTGACGGTACATGGCCCAGTCCATCGTCCCTTTGATGCGGTGAAGTTGTCCTGTCCCCTTAGCAGAAAAACACCCCCAAAGCATAATGTTTCCACCTCCATGTTTGACGGTGGGGATTGTTTTCTTGGGGTCATAGGCAGCATTCCTCCTCCTCCAAACACGGCGAGTTGAGTTGATGCCAAAGAGCTCCATTTTGGTCTAATCTGACCACAACACTTTCACCAGTTGTCCTCTGAGTCATTCAGATGTTCATTGGTAAACTTCAGACGGGCATGTATATGTATTCTTGAGCAGGGCGCTGCAGGATTTCAGTCCTTCACGGCGTAGTGTGTTACCAATTGTTTTCTTGGTGACTATGGTCCCAGCTGCCTTGAGATCATTGACAAGATCCTCCTGTGTAGTTCTGGGCTGATTCCTCACCGTTCTCATGATCATTGCAACCCCACGAGTTGAGATCTTGCATGGAGCCCCAGGCCGAGGGACATTGACAGTTCTTTTGTGTTTCTTCCATTTGCGAATAATCGCACCAAATGTTGTCACCTTCTCACCAAGCTGCTTGGCGATGGTCTTGCAGCCCATTCCAGCCTTGTGTAGGTCTACAATCTTGTCCCTGACATCCTTGGAGAGCTCTTTGGTCTTGGCCATGGTGGAGAGTTTGGAATCTGGTTGATTGATTGCTTCTGTGGACAGGTGTCTTTTTTACATGTAACAAGCTGTGGTTAGGAGCACTCCCTTTAAGAGTGTGCTCCTAATCTCAGCTCGTTACCTGTATAAAAGACACCTGGGAGCCAGAAATCTTTCTGATTGAGAGGGGGTCAAATACTTATTTCCCTCATTAAAATACAAATCAATTTATAACATTTTTGACATGTGTTTTTCTGGATTTTTTTGTTGTTATTCTGTCTCTCACTGTTCAAATAAACCTACCATTAAAATTATAGAATGATAATTTCTTTATCAGTGGGCAAATGTACAAAATCAGCAGGGGATCAAATACTTTTTCCCCCCACTGTATATACACATCATGACCAAGTGGGTTAACCCTATTGGCACGGTGATTAGGGTGTTTTCCTTTCACGCCAGCGAGCTGGGTTCTATTCTCTCCCCAACGTTCACTTCAATACCAATGTCTAAAATATCTTGCTGAGGTTACTAGGTGGTGGACTAAGGGTTTAGTACACTAGGTGGTGGACTAAGGGTTTAGTACACTAGGTGGTGAACTAAGGGTTTAGTACACTAGGTGGTGGACTAAGGGTTTAGTACACTAGGTTGTGGACTAAGGGATTAGTACACTAGGTGGTGGACTAAGGGATTAGTACACTAGGTGGTGGATTAAGGGTTTAGTACACTAGGTTGTGGACTAAGCGATTAGTACACTAGGTGGTGAACTAAGGGTTTAGTACACTAAATAGGGGATATGGTGCCATCTTTCTGAATATCTAAAAAGAGACCTGGCCTGATCTTAGATAAACATATTCTGTATTTCCCAGAACCTGCGATTTAACGTTCTGTTGAATATTTCAGCTGGTGTCTGTTCTGGTTTAGACAGAAGGGCCAGGTTGTCTGTCTAAAGTCCTTCCTTTAACCTTGTCTGTCCAGGGAGGGAGTCCTGCCTGGATTTCTACAGCTACTAGTCTGCTCTGTTCTGTTCTGCTCTGCTCTGTTCTGCTCTGCTCTGTTCTGTTCTGCTCTGTTCTGCTCTGTTCTGCTCTGTTCTGTTCTGCTCTGTTCTGTTCTGCTCTGTTCTGCTCTGTTCTGTTCTGCTCTGTTCTGTTCTGCTCTGTTCTGTTCTGCTCTGTTCTGTTCTGCTCTGTTCTGTTCTGCTCTGTTCTGTTCTGCTCTGTTCTGTTTTGCTCTGTTCTGTTCTGTTCTGCTCTGTTCTGGTCTGCTCTGTTCTGTTTTGCTCTGTTCTGTTCTGCTCTGTTCTGTTCTGCTCTGTTCTGTTCTGCTCTGTTCTGTTCTGCTCTGTTCTGCTCTGTTCTGCTCTGTTCTGTTCTGTTCTGTTCTGTTCTGTTCTGCTCTGTTCTGTTCTGCTCTGTTCTGTTCTGCTCTGTTCTGTTCTGCTCTGTTCTGTTCTGCTCTGTTCTGCTCTGTTCTGTTCTGCTCTGTTCTGTTCTGCTCTGTTCTGTTCTGCTCTGTTCTGTTCTGCTCTGTTCTGTTCTGCTCTGCTCTGTTCTGTTCTGCTCTGTTCTGCTCTGTTCTGTTCTGCTCTGTTCTGTTCTGTTCTGCTCTGTTCTGTTCTGTTCTGCTCTGTTCTGTTCTGCTCTGTTCTGTTCTGCTCTGTTCTGTTCTGTTCTGCTCTGTTCTGTTCTGTTCTGCTCTGTTCTGTTCTGCTCTGTTCTGTTCTGTTCTGTTCTGCTCTGCTCTGTTTTGCTCTGCTCTGTTCTGCTCTGTTCTGTTCTGCTCTGTTTTGCTCTGCTCTGTTTTGCTCTGCTCTGTTTTGCTCTGCTCTGTTTTGTTCTGCTCTGTTTTGCTCTGCTCTGTTCTGTTCTGTTCTGCTCTGTTCTGTTCTGTTCTGCTCTGTTCTGTTCTGCTCTGTTCTGTTCTGTTCTGTTCTGCTCTGCTCTGTTTTGCTCTGCTCTGTTCTGCTCTGTTCTGTTCTGCTCTGTTTTGCTCTGCTCTGTTTTGCTCTGCTCTGTTTTGCTCTGCTCTGTTTTGTTCTGCTCTGTTTTGCTCTGCTCTGTTCTGCTCTGTTCTGTTTTGCTCTGCTCTGTTTTGCTCTGCTCTGTTTTGCTCTGTTTTGCTCTGTTCTGCTCTGTTTTGCTCTGCTCTGTTTTGCTCTGTTTTGCTCTGCTCTGTTCTGCTCTGCTCTGTTTTGCTCTGCTCTGTTCTGCTCTGCTCTGTTTTGCTCTGCTCTGTTCTGCTCTGCTCTGTTTTGCTCTGCTCGGTTTTGCTCTGCCCTGTTTTGCTTTGCTCTGTTCTGTTCTGTCCTGTTCTGTTCTGTACAAGCAGAAATGGGCAGAAGATATATAGTTGTGATGTGCCATATGATATACAGAGATCATAACTGATGAGATATTCTCATCAAGGAGATTTGAAATGAATTTCATTTTTCATTTCTATTCTGTATAACGTAATATAATCTCTATTATTCACAATATGTCAATGCTTGAGAATATTATGATATTAATATGATTAGATACTGGCTAAAATTCTCCTCTCTATACCTTTGTATTGTAGTGCAGATTGATGGTTCTATGCTGTTGTATTGTAGTACAGATTGATGGTTCTATACTGTTGTATTGTAGTACAGATGGATGGTTCTATGCTGTTGTATTGTAGTACAGATTGATGGTTCTATACTGTTGTATTGTAATACAGATTGATGGTTCTATACTGTTGTATTGTAGTACAGATTGATGGTTATATGCTGTTGTATTGAAGTGCAGATTGATGGTTCTATGCTGTTGTATTGTAGTACAGATTGATGGTTCTATGCTGTTGTATTGTAGTACAGATTGATGGTTCTATGCTGTTGTATTGTAGTACAGATGGATGGTTCTATGCTGTTGTATTGTAGTACAGATTGATGGTTCTATGCTGTTGTATTGTAGTACAGATTGATGGTTCTATGCTGTTGTATTGTAGTGCAGATTGATGGTTCTATGCTGTTGTATTGTAGTACAGATTGATGGTTCTATGCTGTTGTATTGTAGTACAGATGGATGGTTCTATGCTGTTGTATTGTAGTACAGGTTGATACTTGGGTAAGTTACTTTCTAAACGTAATACATTACAGTAACTTGTTACATGTCCAGAATAGTAATCAGTAATGTAATCTGATTACATTCAGTTACTTTTAGGTTACTTTCCCTTTAAGAGGCATTAGAAGAAGACAAACATCTATCAAATCAAATCAAATCAAAATGTATTGGTCACATGGTTAGCAGATGTTATTGGTCACATACACATGGTTAGCAGATGTTATTGGTCACATACACATGGTTAGCAGATGTTATTGGTCACATACACATGGTTAGCAGATGTTATTGGTCACATACACATGGTTAGCAGATGTTATTGGTCACATACACATGGTTAGCAGATGTTATTGCGGGTGTATTGAAATGCTTGTGTTTCTATGTCCGACAGTGCAGTAATATCTAACAAGTAATATCTAACAATTCCACAACAATACACACAATACACACAAATCTAAAGTAAAGGAATGGAATAAGAATATATAAATATATGGATGAGCAATGACAGAGCGGTATAGGCTGAGATACAATAGATAGTACAGAATACAGTATTTACATATGAGATGAGTAATGCAAGACATGTAAACATTATTAAAGTGGCATTATTAAAGTGACTAGTGTTCCATTTATTAAAGTCGGCAATGATTTCAAGTCTGTATGTAGGCAGCAGCCTCTCTGAGTTAGTGATGGCTGATTAACAGTCTGATGGCATTGAGATAGAAGCTGTTTTTCAGTCTCTCGGTCCCAGCTTTGATGCACCTGTACTGATCTCGCCTTCTGGCGAGGTTACCAATTGAACGACATCTATTGCAGGATAAATCAATGTTAAAGTTTACATATTTGGCCATACATGGATGTTAAATTTTACTTTATGGGTTGGTTATGTAGGCTTCTTCTAACCCATCACTTTCTACTACATATAATAATACGATTAAATTATATCTTTACATTAAAAACCAAAGTGATCAGAATTCCAGTCATTGTAATACCTCTTGATCTTCAGGAATAGGACTTGGAAATATGGAAGTATAGATTAGCCAAATTGTTTTACCTGAGCATGACCCCAAAACTAAGGACTTATTAGCCTACTCTGTTGTTTATGATTGTGTTGTCATGGACGACTGATTGGGCTCATTGATTCCAGTTGTAAAATAAATGCTGCGCTCAT
The DNA here is from genome assembly GCF_965601325.2 of Salmo salar. Lineage (NCBI taxonomy): Eukaryota > Metazoa > Chordata > Actinopteri > Salmoniformes > Salmonidae > Salmo > Salmo salar. The sequence goes on along the minus strand of NC_138303.1, from coordinate 113,767,135 downwards.
GGAACAGCTTTGATCACTACTGAAAAGGTCTATTTACATGGGAAACACCAATGCCATATGCTGCATTTGCTACAGGAATATATTGTTTACCTTTTAGTTGGTGACACTTTGATATCTTGATAATATGCAGCTGTTTAAAGGGCAAATCCACAGATGAAACAATAACAAAATGGCTGCCCCGCCTCTGTTTTGGTAAAAAGCTGAAGGATGGGCCAGGAGAAATGTAACCACTCTCAGATTAATAGACAGAGCTATGGATGCAAGGACTGACCATCCATGATATCAAAAGTATTGTTTTAATGTTATGAGGCTATACAGTGTTTGTTTACATTTACAATGTTTAAATCATTGGAGAAAAACAAGCTTATATGTTGGGTTGTCATGGAGTGTGACAGTTGAACTAAACTCATGAGGCATTTAGAAATTATATTCTTCAGGAATTAATGGTATACAGTACCAGTCAAAAGTTTGGACACGCCTACTCATTCAAGGATTTTTCTTTATTTTTACTATTTTCTACATTGTAGAATAATAGTGAAGACATCAAAACTATGATATGACACATATGGAATCATGTAGTAACCAAAAAAGTGTTCAACAAATCAAACTATATTTTATATTTGAGATTCTTCAAAGTAGTCACCCTTTGCCTTGATGACAGTTTTGCACACTCTTGGCATTCTCTCAACCAGTCACCTGGAATGCATTTCAATTAACAGGTGTGGAATTTATTTCATTCTTAATGTGTTTGGCCAATCAGTTGTGTTGTGTCAAGGTAGGGGTGGTAAACAGAAGATAACCCCATTTGGTAAAAGACCAAGTCCATATTATGGCAAGAACAGATCAAATAATCAAAGAGAAATGACAGTCCATCATTACTTTAAGACATGAAGGTCAGTCAATCCGGGTAATTTCAAAATCTTTGAAAGTTTCTTCAAGTGCAGTTGCAAAAAACATCACGCTCTATGATGAAACTGGCTCTCATGAGGACCACCACAGGAAAGGAAGACACAGATTTACCTCTGCTGCAGAGGATAAGTTCATTAGAGTTAACTGCACCTCAGGTTGCAGCCCAAATAAATGCTTCACAGAGTTCAAATAACAAACACATCAACTGTTCAGAGGAGACTGAGTGAATCAGGGCTTCATGGTTGAATTGCTGCAAAGAAACCACTATTAAAGGACACCAATAAGAAGAGACTTGCTTGGGTGAAGAAACACGAGCAATGGACATTAGACCGGTGGAAATCTGTCCGTTGGTCTGATGATTCCAAAAATGAGATTTTTTGTTCCAACCGCTGTGTCTTTGTGAGACGGAGAGTAGGTGAACGGGATAATCTCTGCATGTGTGGTTCCCATTGTGAAGCATGGAGGAGGAGTTGTGATGGTGTGGGGGTGCTTTTCTGGTGACAATAATTGATTTAGAATTCAAGGCATATGTCACGTCCTGACCATAGAAAGCTGTTATTTTCTATGGTAGAGTAGGTCAGGGCATGCCAGTTTTTTTTTTCTAGTTTAGTTTTTCTATGTTGTCATGTTCTAGTTTTGTATTTCTATGTTGGTTTTGTTTGAGATGATCTCCAATTAGAGGCAGCTGGTCCTCGTTGTCTCTAATTGGAGATCATACTTAAGTAGGGTTTTTTTTCTACCTGGGTTGTGGGAGATTGTTCTTGAGTTAGTATATGTTTCAACTCTGCGTCACAGTTTGTTGTTTTTGTTCGTTCAGTTTATTGTATTGCATAGTTTCACAATTCAATAGAAATGTGGAACAATACACACGCTGCACTTTGGTCCACTTCATCCTACGACAACCGTGACAGAATCTCCCACCACCAAAGGACCAAGCAGCGTGGAATGGACCAGTGGACTATTGAGGAGATAAGGAGGAGTATATCCAGGGCTTTGGAGGATTTAGGGGCAGGAAAAAAGCGCCTCCCATGGGAACAGGTGGAGGCAGCGAGAGCGCGGCAACAAGAGAAGCACGAGAGGCAGCCCCCCCAAAAAAAAATTGGGGGGGGGGAGCACACGGGGAGATTGGCAGAGTCAGGTTGGAGACCTGAGCCAACTCCTCGTGCTTACCATGAGGTGTGTGTCACCAGTCTGGCGCCACCTGTGCCAGCCCCACGCATCAGGTCTCTAGTGCGCCTGCCCAGTCTGGTGCGTCCTGTTCCTGCTCCTCGCACTCGCCCTGAGGTGCGTGTTACCAGTCTGGCACCACCTGTGCCAGCTCCACGCATCAGGCCTCCAGTGTGTCTTCCCAGTCCAGAGCTTCCGGTGACATCCCCCAGTCCAGAGCCTCCTGTGACGTTCCCCAGTCCGGTGAGACCTGTTCCGGCTCCACGTAAGAAACCTCCAGTGATGATCCATGGCCCGAAGCCTCCAGTGATAATCCATGGCACGAAGCCTGTAGGGATGATCCATGGCCCGGAGCCTGTAGGGATAATCCATGGCAAGAAGCCTGTAGGGATGATCCATGGCCCGGAGCCTGTAGGAATGATCCATGGCACAAAGCCTCCAGTGGTGATCCATGGCACGGAGCCTGCAGTGATGATCCATGGTGCGGAGCCTGCAGCGACAGTCCCCAGTCTGGAACCTCCTGAGAGGGCCCGCAGTCTGGAACCTCCTGGGACGGCCCGCAGTCCAGAGTCTTCAGCGACGGCCCGCAGCCCAGAACCTCCAGCGGCGGCCCGCAGTCCAGAACCTCCAGCGGCGATCTACGGTCCGATTCCTCCGACGACGATCCACGGTCCGGTGGCACAAAAGCCGAGAGATCAGCGGGCAGAGCGGGGGTTACGCCCCGAACCGGAGCCGCCTCCTCTGCTGGAGGATCCGCGGGATAAGAAGATTCTGCATACTGCACCAGAGCCGCCATAGACATTTGTCACCCTCCCTAACCCTCCCTTTGTTTTTTTTGTGTTGGTCCACTTCATCCTACGACAACCGTGACAGCACACTTAACCAGCATGGCTACCACAACATTCTGCTGCGATACGCCATCCCTGGTTTGGGCGTAAGGGATATTTGACCAAGAGGGGTGATGGAGTGCTGCATCAGATGGCCTGGCCTCCACAATCACCTGACCTCAAACCAATTGAGATGGTTTGGGATGAGTTGGACATCAGAGTGGAGTAAAAGCAGTCAACAAGTGCTCAGCATATGTGGGGACTCCTTCAAGACTGTTGGAAAAGCATTCCTCATGCAGCTGATTGAGAGAATGCCAAGAGTGTGCAAAACTGTCATCGAGGTAAAGGGTGGCTACTTTGAAGAATCTCAAATATAAAATATAGTTTCATTTGATTAACACTTTTTTTAGTTACTACATGATTCCATATGTGTTATTTCATAGTTTTGATGTCTTCACTATTATTCTACAACGTAGAAAATAGTAAACATAAAGAAAGACCCTTGAATATGTAGGTGTGTTCAAACTGTTGACTGGTACTGTATATATACAGTATATATGTATAACTTATAAGTCCAAAAATGGATGTAGCAAATACAGATTGCCACTTTAAATCTATCAAAAGTGTGCAAGTTTGAGCATGTGTCCATTAGGCCAATGTTTTTTGTTGTCATCAGCATGAATTAGATTGAGCAATAAAAGCCCCACTTTAATTCCATCGGCTGGGATCCGCACCGTGCAGCTGTTGCAAGAGCAAATTTTTTCACTGGCTGTCCTCTGGTTGCAAAATCAATGATTGATATGCAGCTTAAACTTCTTGAATTCAACCAATATTGGGTTCAAATACACATTTAGATATGTGAACAGCCGTATCTACAACAACTACAATCCGTAAGGCGCAAATAGCTAAATGAGAGAGCAGCAGTGTGATTCACATCAACGCGCTATGTAGATATCAGTAATAAGTGATATCCATATCGCCCGTAGACTACACCACTGCTGTCATCCTTACCTCCATGCGTTTATTCAAGTTGGATCATCTTTGGATGCCGACAGCAGTTGCACCATTGGAAGACATAGCTTGGACTGTAGCCTACAAAAGTCTATTCCTTCTCTATTCCCACTGTTGTATTGTAGTGCAGATTGATGGTTCTATGCTGTTGTATTGTAGTGCAGATTGATGGTTCTATACTGTTGTATTGTAGTACAGATTGATGGTTCTATGCTGTTGTATTGTAGTACAGATTGATGGTTCTATGCTGTTGTATTGTAGTGCAGATTGATGGTTCTATGCTGTTGTATTGTAGTACAGATTGATGGTTCTATGCTGTTGTATTGTAGTGCAGATTGATGGTTCTATGCTGTTGTATTGTAGTGCAGATTGATGGTTCTATGCTGTTGTATTGAAGTGCAGATTGATGGTTCTATGCTGTTGTACTGTAGTGCAGATTGATGGTTCTATAATGTTGTATTGTAGTACAGATTGATGGTTCTATGCTGTTGTATTGTAGTGTAGATTGATGGTTCTATACTGTTGTATTGTAGTACAGATTGATGGTTCTATGCTGTTGTACTGTAGTACAGATTGATGGTTCTATGCTGTTGTACTGTAGTGCAGATTGATGGTTCTATGCTGTTGTATTGTAGTACAGATTGATGGTTCTATGCTGTTGTATTGTAGTGCAGATTGATGGTTCTATGCTGTTGTATTGTAGTGCAGATTGATGGTTCTATGCTGTTGTATTGTAGTGCAGATTGATGGTTCTATGCTGTTGTATTGAAGTGCAGATTGATGGTTCTATGCTGTTGTACTGTAGTGCAGATTGATGGTTCTATGCTGTTGTATTGTAGTACAGATTGATGGTTCTATGCTGTTGTATTGTAGTGCAGATTGATGGTTCTATGCTGTTGTATTGTAGTGCAGATTGATGGTTCTATGCTGTTGTATTGTAGTACAGATGGATGGTTCTATACTGTTGTATTGTAGTACAGATTGATGGTTCTATGCTGTTGTACTGTAGTGCAGATTGATGGTTCTATGCTGTTGTATTGTAGTACAGATTGATGGTTCTATGCTGTTGTATTGTAGTACAGATGGATGGTTCTATACTGTTGTATTGTAGTACAGATTGATGGTTTTATGCTGTTGTATTGTAGTACAGATTGATGGTTCTATGCTGTTGTATTGTAGTACAGATGGATGGTTCTATACTGTTGTATTGTAGTACAGATTGATGGTTCTATGCTGTTGTATTGTAGTACAGATGGATGGTTCTATGCTGTTGTATTGTAGTACAGATTGATGGTTCTATGCTGTTGTATTGTAGTACAGATGGATGGTTCTATACTGTTGTATTGTAGTACAGATGGATGGTTCTATACTGTTGTATTGTAGTACAGATTGATGGTTCTATGCTGTTGTATTGTAGTACAGATGGATGGTTCTATACTGTTGTATTGTAGTACAGATTGATGGTTCTATGCTGTTGTATTGTAGTACAGATGGATGGTTCTATGCTGTTGTATTGTAGTACAGATGGATGGTTCTATACTGTTGTATTGCAGTACAGATTGTAGTGGACAGTTGTTGTGCTCTCCCCTTTTGTTGATCTGGCGAGCCATTCAGCAACTGCATGTTAGGATACACTGCAACCCCAAAAGAAGACACAGTTTAGGCATAACTATTTTCCCCCAAGAGGATATCCTCAAATCAGGCAAAGTAATGCTCTCCCTTAGCCGCTACAGTGTCCGAGTTAGCTCACTGAAACACATGGTTCATAAATTTGATTGTTTAGTGACTGTGCTGTGATGCGATGTAAAATGATACAGCAGACCTCTCTGGGTTCAGATCAAACTCACTTACATAGCACACTGCTATTGACCAGAGCCCTATGAAATAGGGTGCCCTTTTAGAGTCAGACAAAGTGTATTCTGAAATTGAAGCTGCGAAGGTGCATGCATTTTAAATGTAATTCAACTCAGCACCTGTTCTATCTCACATCAGGGATTTCTGGGGGAAGAGTTGAAATTGTATAGTGGAAAATCCAATACCAAAATTGCATACTGAAACAGCCGAGTGAGTGAGTGGACAGGCAGGCAGACTATTGAACAAGAAGATAAATGTCTCCAAGAAGTCAATATGACATGTTGTGAATGTTGTTGTGATGGAAAGAAAATAAACAAATAATGTAGAGAGAGAGAGAGAGAGAGAGAGACAACAGGAGATGGATGGAACAGATAAAAAAAATGACTATCGTCCTGTAGCACACATCTATAGCCATGAAATTCTTTGAAAAGCTGGTCATGGCTCACATGAACACCATCATCCCAGACACCCTGCATCCACTCCAATTTCCATACCGCCTGTACAGATCCACAGATGACATGATCTCTATTGCACTCCACACTGCCCTCACACACACGGACAAAATGAATACCTACATACGTAAGAATACTGTTCATTGATTACAGCTCAGCGTTCAACACCATAGTCTCCTCCAAGCTCATTGCTAAGCTAAGGAGCTTGGGACTAAACACCTCCACCTGCAACTGAATCCTGGACTACCTAACGGGCCACAGCTGGTAAGTGTAGGTAACAACACATCTGCCACGTTGATCCTCAACACTGGGGCCCCACAGGTGTGTGCTTAGTCCACTCCTGTACTCCCTGTTCACCCACGACTGCGCACGACTCCAACACCATCATCAAGTTTACTGACGGTGGTAGGACTGATCATCGATGACGACCATGCAGTTTATAGGTCAGAAACCTGGCAGTGTGGTGCCAGGACAACAACCTCTCCCTCAAATTCAGCAAGACAAAGGAGCTGATGGACAACAGCAAACAGAAGTGTGAGCACGCCCGCCCCCATCCACATCGACATCGCTGTACTGGAGCGGGTTGAGAGTTTCAATTTCCTTGATGGTCCACACACCCACACAGTTCTGATGAGGGCAAGGCAGATGAGGGCGCCTCAGGAGGTTGAAAAAATTTGGCATGGGTCAGAAAGTCTACAGCAGCACCATTGAGAGCAATCTACTGCAGAGTTGTATTCACTGCTTTAGCACACTCTGCCAACGCGCATGTCCTAGCCGTGTCTGAATCCTGGCTTAGGAAGTCAACCAAAAACTCTGTAATCTTTATCCCTAACTACAACATTTTCAGACAAGATAGAATGGCCAAAGGGGGCGGTATTGCAATCTACTGCAGAGATAGCCTGCAGAGTTCTGTCCTACTATCCAGGTCTTTACGCAAACAATTTGAACTTCTACTTTTAAAAATCCACCTCTCTAAAAACAAGTCTCTCACCGTTGCCGCTTGCTATAGACCACCCTCTGCCCCTAGCTGTGCTCTGGACACCATATGTGAACTGATTGACCCCATCTATCTTCAGAGCTCATGCTGCTAGGTGACATAAACTGGGACATGCTTAACACCCCGGCCATCCTACAATCTAGGCTTGATGCCCTCAATCTCACACAAATTATCAATGAACCTACCAGGTACCACTCCAAAGCCGTAAACATGGGCACCTTCATAGATATCATCCTAACCAACTTGCCCTCTAAGTACACCTCTGCTGTTTTCAACCAAGATCTCAGCGATCACTGCCTCATTGCCTGCATCCGTAATGGGTCTGTGGTCAAACGACCACCTCTCATCACTGTCAAACGCTCCCTGACACACTTCAGCGAGCAGGCCTTTCTAATCGATCTGGCCCGTGTATCCTGGAAGGACATTGACCTCATCCCGTCAGTAGAGGATGCCTGGTTATTCTTTAAAAATGACTTCCTCACCATCTTAAATAAGCATGCCCCATTCAAGAAATTTAGAATCAGGAACAGATATAGCCCTTGGTTCTCTCCAGACCTGACTGCCCTTAACCAGCACAAAAACATCCTGTGGCGTTCAGCATTAGCATCGAACAGCCCCCGTGATATGCAACTTTTCAGGGAAGTTAGTAACCAATATACACAGGCAGTTAGAAAAGCCAAGGCTAGCTTTTTCAAGCAGAAATTTGCTTCCTGCAAGACAAACTCAAAAAAGTTCTGGGACATTGTAAAGTCCATGGAGAATAAGAGCACCTCCTCCCAGCTGCCCACTGCACTGAGGATAGCAAACTCTGTCACCACCGATAAATCCACTATAATTGAGAACTTCATTAAGAAGCTGTCTACGGCTGGCCATGCTTTACACCTGGCTACCCCAGTCAACAGCACTGCACCCCCCACAGCAACTCGCCCAAGGTTTCCCCATTTCTCCTTCTCCCAAATCCAGTCAGCTGATGTTCTGAAAGAGCTGCAAAATCTGGACCCCTACAAATCAGCCGGGCTAGACAATCTGGACCCTCTCTTTCTAAAATGATCTGCCGAAATTATTGCAACCCCTATTACTAGCCTTTTCAACCTCTCTTTAGTGTCGTCTGAGATTGCCAAAGATTGGAAAGCAGCCGCGGTCATCCCCCTCTTCAAAGGGGGGACACTCTTGACCCAAACTGCTACAGACCTATATCTATCCTACCCTGCCTTTCTAAGGTCTTCGAAAGCCAAGTCAACAAACAGATTACCGACCATTTCGAATCCCACCGTTCCTTCTCCGCTATGCAATCTGGTTTCAGAGCTGGTCATGGGTGCATCTCAGCCACGCTCAAGGTCCTAAACGATGTCTTAACCGCCATCGATAAGAAGATCAGTACTGTGCAGCCGTCTTCATCTACCTGGCCTTTCGACTCTGTAAGGCTTTCGACTTTGTCAATTTTGCTTCTGTCAATCACCGCATCCTTATCGGCAGACTCAACAGCCTTGGTTTCTCAAATGATTGCCTCGCCTGGTTCACTAACTACTTCTCCGTTAGAGTTCAGTGTGTCAAATCGGAGGGCCTGTTGTCCGGGCCTCTGGCAGTCTCTATGGGGGTGCCACAGGGTTCAATTCTTGGGCCGACTCTCTTCTCTGTATACATCAATGATGTTGCTCTTGCTGCTGGTGAGTCTCTGATCCACCTCTACACAGACGACACCATTCTGTATACTTCTATCCATCTTTGGACACTGTGTTAACTAACCTCCAGACGAGCTTCAATGCCATACAACTCTCCTTCCGTGGCCTCCAACTGCTCTTAAATACAAGTAAAACTAAATGCATGCTCTTCAACCGATCGCTGCCCGCACCCGCCCGCCCGCCCGACTAGCATCACTACTCTGGACGGTTCTGACTTAGAATATGTGGACAACTACAAATACCTAGGTGTCTGGTTAGTCTGTAAACTCTCTTTCCAGACTCACATCAAACATCTCCAATCCAAAGTTAAATCTAGAATTGACTTCCTATTTCGCAACAAAGCATTCTTCACTCATGCTGCCAAACATATCCTCATAAAACTGGCCATCCTACCAATCCTCGACTTCGGTGATGTCATTTACAAAATAGCCTCCAACAACTTACTCAACAAATTGTATGCAGTCTATCACAGTGCCGTCCGTTTTGTCACCAAAGCCCCATATACCACCCACCACTGCGACCTGTATGCGCTCGTTGGCTGGCCCTCGCTTCACACTTGTCAACAAACCCACTGGCTCCAGATCATCTACAAGACCCTGCTAGGTAAAGTCCCGTGTTATCTCAGCTCGCTGGTCACCATAGCAGCACCCACCCGTAGCACGCGCTCCAGCAGGTATATCTTACTGGTCACCCCCAAAGCCAATTCCTCCTTTTGCCGCCTCTCCTTCCAGTTCTCTGCTGCCATGACTGAAACGAACTACAAAAATCTCTGAAACTGGAGACACTTATCTCCCTCACTAGCTTTAAGCATCAGCTGTCAGAGCAGCTCACAGATCACTGCACCTGTACATAGCCCATTTATAAATAGCCCAAACAACTACCTCATCCCTTACTGTATTTATTTTATTTATTTATGTATCTTGCTCCTTTGCTCCCCAGTATTTCTACTTTGCACATTCATCTACTGCACATTCATCTACTGCACATCAACCATTCCAGTGTTTTAATTGCTATATTGTATTTACTTCGCCACCATGGCCTATGTATTGCCCTACCTCCCTTATCTCACCTCATTTGTTCACTTTGTATATAGACTTGTTTTTCTACTGTATTATTGACTGTATGTTTGTTTACTCCATGTGTAACTCTGTGTTGTTGTATGTGTCGAACTGCTTTGCTTCATCTTGGCCAGTTCGCAGTTCTAAATGAGAACTTGTTCTCAATTTGCCTACCTGGTTAAATAAAGGTGAAATAAATAATGAATAAATAAATCTTGGCTGGCAGCATCACCACTTAGTATGGCAACTGCATGGTATCCGACTGCAAGGCGCTACAGAGGGTAGTGTTTAGTACATCAATCACTCAATCAAATGTATTTATAAAGCCCTTTTTACATCAGCCAATGTCACAAAGTGCTATACAGAAACCTGAAGAAAGAAATAGAATAGAAATAGAAAGCCTAAAACTTCAAACAGGAAAAATAGAAAAACAGAAAAAATAGGAAGAACTCCCTAGAAAGGCAGGAATGTAGGAAGAAACCTAGAGAGGAACCAGGCTATGAGGGGTGGCCAGTCCTCTTCTGGCTGTGCCGGGTGGAGATTATAACAGAACATGGCCAAGATGTTCAAACGTTCATAGATGACCAGCAGGGTCAAATAATAATAATAATCACAGTAGTTGTAGAGGGTGCAACAGGTCAGCACATCAGGAGTAAATGACAGATGGCATTTCTTAGCCGAGCATTCATAGTTAGAGACAGCAGATGCGATAGAGAGAGAGAGAGAGTCGAAAACAACAGGTCCGGGACAAGGTAGCACATCTGGTGAACAGGTCGGGGTTCCATAGCCTCGGGCAGAACAGTTGAAACTGGAGCAGCAGCACGGCCAGGTGGACTGGGGACAGCAAGGAGTCATCATAAAAAAGATAAAAAAGAGTCATCAGGTCCCAGAGCTCAAGTCTGGGGAGGGAGAGAGAATTAGAGGGAGCATACTTAAATTCACACAGGACACCGGAAAAAACAGAATAAATACTCCAGATATAACAGACTGACCCTAGGCCCCCGACACATAAACTAGTGTAGCATAAATACTGGAGGCTGAGACAGGAGGGGTTGGGAGACACTGTGGTCCCGTCCGATGATACCCCCGGACAGGGCCAACCAGGCGCGATATAACCCCACTCACTTTGCCAAAGCACAGTCCCTACACCACTAGAGGGATATCTCTAGTGGTGAGTATAGCCACGAAGATCTCCCCTACGGCACAACCCAGGGGGGGGGGGCACCAGCCTGGACAGGAAGATCACGTCAGTGACTCAACCCACTCAACAGCCGCACCCCTCCTAGGGACGGCATGGAAGTGCACCAGTAACCCAGTGACTCAGCCCCCGTAATAGGGTTAGAGGCAGAAAATCCCGGTGGAGAGATGGGAACCGGCCAGGCAGAGACAGCAAGGGCGGTTCGTCGCTCAAGTGCCTTTCCGTTCACCTTCACACCCCTGGGCCAGACTACACTCAATCATAGGACCTACTGAAGAGATGAGTCTTCAATAAAGACTTAAAGGTTGAGACCGAGTCTGTGTCTCTGACATGGATAGGCAGACCATTCCATAAAAATGGAGCTCTATAGGAGAACAAACCTCCATCTATTGTAAATCACTGGCCATGCTATCCAGGACCTCTATACCAGGCAGTGTCAGAGGAAGGCCCAAACAATTGTCAAAGACTCAATCCACCCAAGCCATAGACTGTTTTCTCTGCTAAAGCACGGCAAGTTGCACAAGTGCATGAAGTCTGGAACCAAATGACCCTGAACAGCTTCTACACCATGAGACTGCTAAACATTGCTGCTAAATAGCAAATCAAATGACAACCTTGATGATTTTATCTCTCTTGCACTGAGTCTATGCCTTGAACTCTACCCACACACTGGACTCTACCCGCACATTGGACACAACCCACACTATCAACTCTACCCGACACACTGAACTCTACCCACACTGGACTCTACCCGCACTATCAACTCTACCTGACACACTGAACTCTACCCACACTGGACTCTACCTACACTGGACTCTACCCACACTATCAACTCTACCCACACACTGGACTCTACCCAGACACTGGACTCTACCCAGACACTGGACACAACCCACACTATCAACTCTACCCACACACTGAACTCTACCCAACACACTGAACTCTACCCGCACACTGGACTCTACCCAGACACTGGACACAACCCACACTATCAACTCTACCCACACACTGAACTCTACCCAGACACTGGATACAACCCACACTATCAACTCTACCCACACACTGAACTCTACCCAACACACTGAACTCTACCCGCACACTGGACTCTACCCAACACACTGGACTCTACCCAGACACTGGACACAACCCACACTATCAACTCTACCAAGACACTGGACTCTACCCAGACACTGGACTCTACCCAGACACTGGACTCTACCCACTTACTGAACTCTACCCACACTGGACTCTACTCGCACACTGGACTCTACCCACTTACTGAACTCTACCCACACTGGACTCTACTCGCACACTGGACTCTACCCACATGCTGGACTCTATCCACACACTGGACTCTACCAAACACACTGGACTCTACCCAACACACTGAACTCTACCCACACACTGGACTCTACATCCACACTGGACTCTACCCACACGCTGAACTCTACCCAACACAGTGGACAATACCCACATTCAGGACTCGACCCACACTCAGGACTCTACCCACACACTGGGTTCTACCCAACACACTGAACTCTACCCACACACTGGACTCTACCCAACACACTGGACTCTACCCAACACACTGGACTCTACCCAACACATTGGACTCTACCCACACGCTGAACTCTACCCAAACACACTGAACTCTACCCACACACTGAACTCTACATCCACACTGGACTCTACCCACACACTGAACTCTACCCACACACTGGACTCTACCCACACACTGAACTCTACATCCACACTGGACTCTATCCAACACGCTGAACTCTACCCCACACACTGGACTCTACCCACACACTGAACTCTACATCCACACTGGACTCTACCCACACACTGGCCTCTACCCAACACACTGGCCTCTACCCAACACACTGGACTCTACCCGACACACTGGACTCTACCCAACACACTGGACTCTACCCAACACACTGGACTCTACCCAACACACTGGACTCTACCCACAAACTGGACTCTGCCCACAAACTGGACTCTACCCACACACTGGGTTCTACCCAACACACTGAACTCTACCCACACACTGGACTCTACCCAACACACTGGACTCTACCCAACACACTGGACTCTACCCAACACATTGGACTCTACCCACACGCTGAACTCTACCCAAACACACTGAACTCTACCCACACACTGAACTCTACATCCACACTGGACTCTACCCACACACTGAACTCTACCCACACACTGGACTCTACCCACACACTGAACTCTACATCCACACTGGACTCTATCCAACACGCTGAACTCTACCCCACACACTGGACTCTACCCACACACTGAACTCTACATCCACACTGGACTCTACCCACACACTGGCCTCTACCCAACACACTGGCCTCTACCCAACACACTGGACTCTACCCGACACACTGGACTCTACCCAACACACTGGACTCTACCCAACACACTGGACTCTACCCACAAACTGGACTCTGCCCACAAACTGGACTCTACCCACACACTGAACTCTACCCAACACACTGGACTCTACCCAACACACTGGACACTACCCAACACACTGGACTCAACCCACACATTGGACTCTTCCCAACACACTGGACTCTACCCAACACACTGGACTCTACCCCACACACTGGACTCTACCCAACACACTGAACTCTACCCCACACTCACACATACATTCTTAAACTATCCCCCCTAAAAACACACACACACACACTGCATACCTACCATGCACACATTTACAGTTACGTCAGACACACTCTCGCAAACACAAACACACACATTTCACACACCACATATTCTGCTGCTACTGCTCCACACATTCTGCTGCTACTGCTCCATACATTCTGCTGCTACTGCTCCACGCAATTTGATGCTACTGCTCCACTCAATCTGATTCTACTGCTCCACACAATCTGATGCTACTGCTCCACATATTCTTCTTCTACTGCTCCACAAATTTTGCTGTTACTGCTCCACACATTCTGCTGCTACTGCTCCACATATTCTGCTGCTACTGCTCCACACAATCTGCTGCTACTGCTCCACATATTCTGCTGCTACTGCTCCACACATTCTGCTGCTACTGCTCCACACATTCTGCTGCTACTGCTCCACACATTCTGCTGCTACTGCTCCCCATATTCTGCTGCTACTGCTCCACACATTCTGCTGCTACTGCTCCACACATTCTGCTTCTACTGCTCCACACAATCTGATGCTACTGCTCCACACATTCTGCTGCTACTGCTCCACATATTCTGCTGCTACTGCTCCACACATTCTGCTGCTACTGCTCCACACATTCTGCTGCTACTGCTCCCCATATTCTGCTGCTACTGCTCCACACATTCTGCTGCTACTGCTCCCCATATTCTGCTGCTACTGCTCCACACATTCTGCTGCTACTGCTCCACACATTCTGCTGCTACTGCTCCACACATTCTACTGCTACTGCTCCACAAATTCTGCTGCTACTGCTCCACACATTCTGCTGCTACTGCTCCACACATTCTGCTGCTACTGCTCCACACATTCTGCTGCTACTGCTCCACACATTCTACTGCTACTACTCCACACATTCTGCTGCTACTGCTCCACACATTCTGCTGCTACTGCTCCACATATTCTGCTGCTACTGCTCCACGTATTCTGCTGCTACTGCTCCCCATATTCTGCTGCTACTGCTCCACTTATTCTGCTGCTACTGCTCCACACATTCTGCCTCTACTGCTCCACATATTCTGCTACTACTGCTCCACATATTCTGCTGCTACTGCTCCCCATATTCTGCTGCTACTGCTCCACACATTCTGCTCCTACTGCTCCACACATTCTGCTGCTACTGCTCCACACATTCTGCTGCTACTGCTCCACATATTCTGCTGCTACTGCTCCCCATATTCTGCTGCTACTGCTCCCCATATTCTGCTGCTACTGCTCCACTTATTCTGCTGCTACTGCTCCACACATTCTGCCTCTACTGCTCCACATATTCTGCTGCTACTGCTCCCCATATTCTGCTGCTACTACTCCACACATTCTGCTGCTACTGCTCCACATATTCTGCTGCTACTGCTCCACATATTCTGCTGCTACTGCTCCACACATTCTGCTGCTACTGCTCCACATATTCTGCTGCTACTGCTCCACACATTCTGCTGCTACTGCTCCACACATTCTGCTGCTACTGCTCCACATATTCTGCTGCTACTGCTGTCTATTATCTATCATGTTGCATCATAACTTCACCCCTATATGTACATACAGTAGCTACCTCAATTACCTCCCGACACATTGACTCAGTACTGTTAATCCTCTATATAGCCATGTTATTACCTGGTACTCCCTGTATATAGCCATGCTATTATCTGTTACTCCCTGTATATAGCCATGTTATTACCTGGTACTCCCTGTATATAACCATGTTATTACCTGGTACTTCCTGTATATAGCCATGCTATTACCTGGTACTCCCTGTATATAGCCATGTTATTACCTGGTACTCCCTGTATATAGCCATGTTATTACCTGGTACTTCCTGTATATAGCCATGTTATTACCTGGTACTCCCTGTATATAGCCATGTTATTACCTGGTACTCCCTGTATATAGCCATGTTATTACCTGGTACTCCCTGTATATAGCCATGTTATTACCTGGTACTCCCTGTATAGAGCCATGTTATTACCTGGTACTCCCTGTATATAGCCATGTTATTACCTGGTACTCCCTGTATATAACCATGTTATTACCTGGTACTCCCTGTATATAGCCATGTTATTACCTGGTACTCCCTGTATATAACCATGTTATTACCTGGTACTCCCTGTATATAACCATGTTATTACCTGGTACTCCCTGTATATAGCCATGTTATTACCTGGTACTCCCTGTATATAGCCATGTTATTACCTGGTACTCCCTGTATATAGCCATGTTATTACCTGGTACTCCCTGTATATAACCATGTTATTACCTGGTAGTCCCTGTATATAGCCATGTTATTACCTGGTACTCCCTGTATATAGCCATGTTATTACCTGGTAGTCCCTGTATATAGCCATGTTATTACCTGGTAGTCCCTGTATATAGCCATGTTATTACCTGGTAGTCCCTGTATATAGCCATGTTATTACCTGGTACTCCCTGTATATAGCCATGTTATTACCTGGTACTCCCTGTATATAGCCATGTTATTACCTGGTACTTCCTGTATATAGCCATGTTATTACCTGGTACTCCCTGTATATAGCCATGTTATTACCTGGTACTTCCTGTATATAGCCATGTTATTACCTGGTACTCCCTGTATATAGCCATGTTATTACCTGGTACTCCCTGTATATAGCCATGTTATTACCTGGTACTCTCTGTATATAGCCATGTTATTACCTGGTACTCCCTGTATAGAGCCATGTTATTACCTGGTACTCCCTGTATATAGCCATGTTATTACCTGGTACTCCCTGTATATAGCCATGTTATTACCTGGTACTCCCTGTATATAACCATGTTATTACCTGGTACTCCCTGTATAGAGCCATGTTATTACCTGGTACTCCCTGTATATTGCCATGTTATTACCTGGTACTCCCTGTATATAACCATGTTATTACCTGGTACTCCCTGTATATAGCCATGTTATTACCTGGTACTCCCTGTATATAACCATGTTATTACCTGGTACTCCCTGTATATAACCATGTTATTACCTGGTACTCCCTGTATATAACCATGTTATTACCTGGTACTCCCTGTATATAGCCATGTTATTACCTGGTACTCCCTGTATATAGCCATGTTATTACCTGGTACTCCCTGTATATAGCCATGTTATTACCTGGTACTCCCTGTATATAGCCATGTTATTACCTGGTACTCCCTGTATATAGCCATGTTATTACCTGGTACTCCCTGTATATAACCATGTTATTACCTGGTACTCCCTGTATATAGCCATGTTATTACCTGGTACTCCCTGTATATAGCCATGTTATTACCTGGTACTCCCTGTATATAACCATGTTATTACCTGGTACTCCCTGTATATAACCATGTTATTACCTGGTACTCCCTGTATATAGCCATGTTATTACCTGGTACTCCCTGTATATAGCCATGTTATTACCTGGTACTCCCTGTATATAGCCATGTTATTACCTGGTACTCCCTGTATATAGCCATGTTATTACCTGGTACTCCCTGTATATAACCATGTTATTACCTGGTACTCCCTGTATATAACCATGTTATTACCTGGTACTCCCTGTATATAACCATGTTATTACCTGGTACTTCCTGTATATAGCCATGTTATTACCTGGTACTCCCTGTATATAGCCATGTTATTACCTGGTACTCCCTGTATATAGCCATGTTATTACCTGGTACTCCCTGTATATAGCCATGTTATTACCTGGTACTCCCTGTATAGAGCCATGTTATTACCTGGTACTCCCTGTATATAGCCATGTTATTACCTGGTACTCCCTGTATATAACCATGTTATTACCTGGTACTCCCTGTATATAGCCATGTTATTACCTGGTACTCCCTGTATATAGCCATGTTATTACCTGGTACTCCCTGTATATAGCCATGTTATTACCTGGTACTCCCTGTATATAACCATGTTATTACCTGGTACTCCCTGTATATAGCCATGTTATTACCTGGTACTCCCTGTATATAGCCATGTTATTACCTGGTACTCCCTGTATATAGCCATGTTATTACCTGGTACTCCCTGTATATAGCCATGTTATTACCTGGTACTCCCTGTATATAACCATGTTATTACCTGGTACTCCCTGTATATAGCCATGTTATTACCTGGTACTCCCTGTATATAGCCATGTTATTACCTGGTACTCCCTGTATATAACCATGTTATTACCTGGTACTCCCTGTATATAACCATGTTATTACCTGGTACTCCCTGTATATAGCCATGTTATTACCTGGTACTCCCTGTATATAACCATGTTATTACCTGGTACTCCCTGTATATAGCCATGTTATTACCTGGTACTCCCTGTATATAGCCATGTTATTACCTGGTACTCCCTGTATATAGCCATGTTATTACCTGGTACTCCCTGTATATAGCCATGTTATTACCTGGTAGTCCCTGTATATAGCCATGTTATTACCTGGTACTTCCTGTATATAACCATGTTATTACCTGGTACTCCCTGTATATAGCCATGTTATTACCTGGTACTCCCTGTATATAGCCATGTTATTACCTGGTACTCCCTGTATATAACCATGTTATTACCTGGTACTCCCTGTATATAGCCATGTTATTACCTGGTACTCCCTGTATATAACCATGTTATTACCTGGTACTCCCTGTATATAGCCATGTTATTACCTGGTACTCCCTGTATATAGCCATGTTATTACCTGGTACTCCCTGTATATAGCCATGTTATTACCTGGTACTCCCTGTATATAGCCATGTTATTACCTGGTAGTCCCTGTATATAGCCATGTTATTACCTGGTACTTCCTGTATATAACCATGTTATTACCTGGTACTCCCTGTATATAGCCATGTTATTACCTGGTACTCCCTGTATATAGCCATGTTATTACCTGGTACTCCCTGTATATAACCATGTTATTACCTGGTACTCCCTGTATATTGCCATGTTATTACCTGGTACTCCCTGTATATAACCATGTTATTACCTGGTACTCCCTGTATATAGCCATGTTATTACCTGGTACTCCCTGTATATAACCATGTTATTACCTGGTACTCCCTGTATATAACCATGTTATTACCTGGTACTCCCTGTATATAGCCATGTTATTACCTGGTACTCCCTGTATATAGCCATGTTATTACCTGGTACTCCCTGTATATAGCCATGTTATTACCTGGTACTCCCTGTATATAACCATGTTATTACCTGGTACTCCCTGTATATAGCCATGTTATTACCTGGTACTCCCTGTATATAACCATGTTATTACCTGGTACTCCCTGTATATAACCATGTTATTACCTGGTACTCCCTGTATATAGCCATGTTATTGTTATTTGTTATTCTCTGTGTATTAATTCCTCGTGTCACTATTTGTATTTTGATTTGATTTGATCTTTACTCTGGATTGTTAGTCTACACCTGTTGTTTACCAAGCAAGTGACAAATACATTGATTTGATTCTGTCCTCACTTCTCCTCTGCTGTCCTCTCTCTTCTAATCTCCTCTTTTCTCTTCTCTTCTCCTCTCCTCTCTTCTCCTGTCGTCTCTCTTCTCCTCTCTAATTCTGTCCTCTCTCCTCTCCTCTCTAATTCTGTCCTCTCTCCTCTCCTGTCTTCTCCTGTACTCTCTCTTCTCCTCTCTAATCCTGTCCTCTCTCCTCTCTTCTCCGGTCCTCTCTCTTCTTCTGTCTTCTACTGTCCTCTATCTTCTCCTCTCTTCTCCTGTCCTCTCTCTTCTCTTCTCCTGTCCGCACTCCTCTCTCTCCCTATCCTCTCTTCTCTCATCTCTCTCTTCTCCTCTCCTCTCTTTTCTTCTCCTGTCCTTTCTCCGCTCTCTCCCCTCTCTCTCTTCTCTCTTCTCCTCTCTTCTCCTCTCTTCTCCTGCCCTCTCTGCTCTCTCTCCCTATCCTCTCTTCTCTTCTCCTGTCCTCTCTCCTCTCTCTTCTCTCCTCTCTCTCTTCTCTCTTCTCCTCTCTTCTCCGGCCCTCTCTGCTCTCTCTCCCTATCCTCTCCTCTCTTCTCCTGTCCTCTCTCTTCTCTTCTCCTGTCCGCACTCCTTTCTCTCTCCTCTCCTCTCTCTCTTCTCTCCTCTCTCTCTTCTCTTCTCCTGTCCGCACTCCTCTCTCTCTTCCCTCCTCTCTCTCTTCTCCTGTCCACTCTCCTCTCCCTCTCCTCTCTCCTGTCTTCTCTCCTCTTACATTAAAAGTAATGATGTATCACCATCACCATCACCCCAACTCCTCGTATGCATTTTTCTGTTTGTTTAATAGTTTGCCTGGCCGCTCACTCTTTTGCGTATTTTACTCTGCATATTACTTGTCAGCTTTTCACCCCATGGTTCTAAATGTGAGATCGATTAGAGCAATCAATCATCTGATATTTCCTTCTTCGGATTGTCTATCTGTCCTTACTGAGATGAGCATTAAAAAGTAGCCTTGTCCGATCCAAAATCGGCCCATAGGGCAGGAGCTGTTTCTGCATGAGGCAGCTTGATGTAGAAGTATACCCCTGGGCAGAATGATAAGAGGACCATTAGGCATACCATGTACCTGAATAACCATTCAGACTAAGCAGGTTCTTCACTTACTCTACTAGACCTCTTGGCAGACCATCACAAATATCCTATTACCTGACCTCAGGTGGGCCTACAGATGCTGTATCATAATTTGACCCAGTTTCTCACAGCAGGAAAATAATCCTGCAACAACAGGATGTGTGAATTATTATGTGGATTATAGTCTGAATTTTAAAAGAGGACTTTAGAAGCCTTTTTAAATCTCGAATACACAACAAGTTTGCATTTCCTACTGTGCAGAAAAAAATCATGCAACAACAGGATGGTCTAATTAAGAACTGGCATCTGTAGCTATACTATCATATCCACTATAACTAGCCTTAATAATGAAATATTTCGTTTTTACCAACACCTTAAAAACTCTAGGAGAAAATAAACACACACACACCCACAGTAATGCAGAGTGTAATTTTATGTGGTTGGTTCCTTGAAACATACTCATGATGAGGGAGAGTGACTGTAGTTTTTCTTTTTTCAGCTGCAGACTACCCGGAAATTACGGGTTCCATTTTTACCGTAAAGCGCATGGTCTCAGGGTTAAGAGCGCGGATATTCGGAGAGTGACGGACGGAGTGACGGAGAAAGAGAATACCAGATTATTTTTTTTTCTTCCTCAAGATCAAATAGATGATATTGGAATACATTTTGGGAAGTATATATATTTTACTACCGGAAATTGAGACAGAACCTAACTATAGGTCATGGATATAAATAATAACATAACTACTGTATAATCATGTGCAGTAGCTTGTGTCCATCATTCCCAAATTTTTTTTTTTTAATGTTGTTTTCCATTGACCTACATTGGGATGGATATATGAAACCAAAACGGAATACTCGATATGTTTTATAATTCGATTTTTTTTATATATATATAATGAAAACCTTTGGAGATGAGAAGGTGCATTTGTAGTGAAGATTTCTGTGTCTGTGCACGAGTTGTGTCCGCACTCGCGCCTGTTGGTGAAAAAGCGCACAACTTTGCTCTGTCCGGGATATTTATTAGAAGGGAGACGGATATCTAGCTGGCGCTGCGCGGGGACATCACACGGGGCAGGGGAACGAGTGGGAACTCAGTGTTTCGGTGTGGTTGGAAGGCTCTGTCTGAGTAATGACGGCTCTCAGGATCTGGAGTGCGTTCGGTCGGTTTGCGCGGCTTCCTTTTCTCGCACCGTGCACCGTGCTGCTCTGCTTTCTGGTCCCAGAATGTCTGTCCCACCCGCAGCCCTGTCAGATTCTCAAACGGATTGGACACACGGTGCGCGTCGGGGCTCTGCACCTACAGCCAAGGCTCTTCAATCACGATCCCACCTTCAGGGGCAAGAAAGAACCCCTTGTCCCCGTGGATGAATGGGACACGGACGGAGGCTCGAGGGAGGCAGCGGAGAGACAGTTGGAAAAGATTACCAAAAGTGTTAATGACCACGGTTTACGCAGCCTAAGGACTAAAGGCACAGGGAACAATCAACAAAAGGACAGGGGGAATAAAAGTAAAAATATGTACAAACAGGTGGAAAGCGGGAGTCGTGTGTTTATGCCAAGGGACTCTATCATATTAGCCATGGAGACGTTAAACCGCATGGTCGGTTTGTTACCATATAATCTCTCACTGGAGGTGGTGATGGCCGTGGAAGCGGGGCTCGGAGAATTACCCGCTTTCTCCTTCTCATCTTCCCCTACCACTGTCTGTGAAGACCCCATGTCGTTTCTGCAGAGTGTTTGTCATACTGTTATAGTCCAAGGAGTTTCTGCTATGATGGCTTTTCCTCAGACCAGGGACGACCTGGTGAAGTTGGAATTCATCGCGTCTGCGCTTCAGATTCCGGTCATCAGTGTTGTCCAGAACGAATTCAAACGGGAGAGTAAGGTAAGGCGACTATCTCTGTACAAACACAATACACCTGTGCATAAACACGGGTGTCAATGTTGTCTTACCCATTTCTTGTGCACGAACGGTAAAGAGCGCTTGGAAACTCGATGCTAGAACAACTAAGAGTTGCTGTGTGTTCAGCATCACGGGGGACAGCGCAGCCCGCTGCTTTAGGGATTACAATACAACCTAAATATTAATATGTTTCCTTCCATGTCCCTCCTGTGTAAGGTAACGAGCTAAACTCACAATTACACTCCATGAACAACCTGTCAACGAACATAACAATATCTGCATAAACAAACAATATCTGCATAAACAAATAAGGAAATGGTCAGTCAGTCATTCAAATTAACATACATGGTTGGGCAATAATATTATTAGAAGATTAAATGATATGCTATACCCAGAATTGTAAATTCGACCTATGTAGCATGTAGCTATCTCTCAGACACACAAAAACATATCCTGTAGAACATCCGCATAGCTCCACGTTGCGGCAGCAGCACATAGCATCACATCATGACATCTGGCGGCATATTGATTAAAACACTAATGAACGTCAAACCTTCAACAGGTGCGTTTTCTCTCTCCAAAAGACAATATTCTTTATTAAACAGATGGCGTAATTTCCTGTCATGTCTCATAAGTTATAATGTTACATATGGGTGTAAATGTCAAAGGGAATCCACCAATAATATGGTAAATGATATGTAGAAACCTTCCCCTTCTCATCAGACACATGCACGAACGCACACGCACACACACACACACACACACTCACACACACACAGAGAGAGAGAGAGAGAGAGAGACTTCACCTCGCTCCCCTTGTATCTCCCTCAGCATGAAATAACTAGAGACTAGAGAACTACAAAATATGCCAATTAGGGCTTTTGAGAGGTTGACTGTTGGCATACAAAACCAATGCCAACTGAAATATACTTAGGTCTAAAACGAATTCATGCTTGACTTGTAAATGCAAGCTTTTCATTCACAATGCATTAGAGACGGACGTCGGAGCGGGAAAACACGGTGATTAAAAAAGGGAGGAATGTAGAGTGAGTAAAAGAAAGGACATTTATCCAACTGTTAAGATGAACATTAGAATAAAAAAAAAACTGCTAAATTAGCGAAATTGAGGATGAAACATCAGTGAGTGAAGATCACGTCACTGAGGAAAATATTGCCGTGGCAGAACAGGACGTTGCAGTGGTTGAGGACAAAATTGAGTGACAATCAGCAGCCTTTTGAGAAACGTAAAATGGCTGAAATTGTTGGAAACATTGGACAGTTTGACGGAAGTATTGAGCAGTGGCGCTCATACAGAACGGTCTGAATTGTGAATACATTATTTCTTTTTTAGGCTTCGTAAGCTGCTACAGTCAAGACAGGCCAGATAATAAAACGTATGGAGATATTGTTTCACTTCGTAGCCCACATACTAATCTTTCTGTAAAGGTGTAATAAAGAACAGCGTTAAACTCACAGTGCTCTGGTAGTTAATGCAGCAGCAAGCATTGTCACTGATTCTCCCTCTTCCTGATTTCTTCTCTTGAACCTAAACATTTTAGCAATGACTAGTGGTTTTGGTGAAATGTGTCCTTTCAGTGTTTCCACAGTACAGTAAAGTAGAGTACAGTAGAATAGGGCTCCAAGTGGCGCAGTGGTCTAAGGCACTGCATCTCAGTGCTAGAGGTGTCACTACAGACCCTGGTTCGATTCCAGGCTGTATCACAATGTTTTTTTTAAATGCTGAGTGCTTAATGTCCCTGCCAGCCAAGTGTATCACACTCACAAATGCTTCACAAGTTATTTGTAAGCCTTCAAATAATGTAAATAATATAGCTTAAATAATTTATTTTCATTCCTTCTTAGTCTCCCTGTCTGACTCCTGACCTATTTAGAGTGTTTATATGCTGTTTAATACGACATGTAGCCTATTTGGAAGTGATGAGCGCTTCTCTTCATGTTGTTTATTAAAACACCTTTCATTTAAATCATATGGTTTGGTTTCAATAATTCAAAACCAAGTAGTCACAAAAAATAGATGGGTGTTGGTTAAATTGAGATTTTGATGAATGGAGTTGCATTTTTTTCCCCCTGAGCGAGGAATGGTTTTTAGCGGAGCAGTTGGAAAGGATGTTGAGTGCCGGAGAGTACCCCGTAAGCGATGAGTGGGATTTCAGACCACATACTCTGATCATCACAGGGGCAGCTGTATCTTGTGTCAGACACAGTCCACAGAAAGACACTGAAACACCTTCCACTTCAACCAGCATACTAGACATCATGTTAAAGACTTCAACGTCATCCAGGATACTGGACATCATGTTCAAGACTTCCACTTCAGCCAACATACTGGACATCTGTACAGGAGGAAGTTCACCGTTACAGATCATCATCCGCTGATGAACCACATACTGGTATTCCGTCACTGCTGCCAGCAGAATGCAAAGGTGGCTTTTGTTGTTGTCAGCACACACCTACAACATCAAGTACCACAAGTCAGAAAGGCAATGCAACGCCTGTGGTCAAACCAGAGTCTTCTACTTCAGACAATTGTGGAGAAATAACAGAAACAACCCGGGGTGTGTTATCTGAAGTGATGGAGATGCTCAGAAGCTGAAACCTGGCCTTTTCAAGAAGAGAACTGAGCTGTACAGTCCAGTTGTCTTCTGTGGGGGGGGAGGAGAGTTATCATTCTGGCCTTCGCTGAGGGAATCAGTGTTGCAACTGCTGCACTCAGGTCAAAGCTTCTTCTGGTGGCCTGGATTGGATGGAAGCTGATAAAAAAAAAAAAAGTTTCCTCATGTCAGAAGGTTTGCAACGTAGCTCAACTTGCACCTCTTCATCCGTGGGATTGGCCAGAGGAGGCGTGGCAACACATTCACATCAAATTCACAGGTCCGTTTGAAGACAGAACGTTTCTCGTGGTCATGGATTCTCATAACAAGGGGCCATCATGAGGTCTACTACTGCAGTTGTCTACGTTCCTACAGGTGAATAGCGTACAACACTTCAGGTCCGCGCCGTATCATCAACGGGCCGGCCGGGGAGGTTTGTACAGACCATGAAACATGCTTTGAAAGCGTTTCAGGGTCAAGGGACACTGTACCAACGCTTGAACAACTTCCTGCTATCCAGGAACTCGCCACACACAACCACAAAATCTTTGCCTACTCATGAAAAGAAAAGCTTGTAAATGTGTTTATTTATTGGAGATCTACAAAGCTGTTTATTTATTTAATATATTTATTTTAATATTTTAATTATTTGGTATTTTATTAGGATCCCCATTAGCTGTTGCAAAGTAGCAACTACTCTTCCTGGAGTCCACACAAAACATGAAATATTACATAATACAGAACATTAATAGACGACAGCTCAAGGACAGAACTACATAAATTACATTATTATTATTATTTTTTACAAAAAACGTAGCCAACATATCAATACATACACACACACACACACACACACACACACACACACACACACACACACACACACACACACACACACACACACACACACACACACACACACACACACACACACACACACACACACACACACTATCTAGGTCAAATAGGGGAGAGGCGTTGTGCCATGAGGTAATTAATCTGTTTTTTGAAACCAGGTTTGCTGTTTACTTGAACAATATGAGAAGGAGTTCCATGCAATACTGGCTCTATATAATGCTGTACACTTTCTTTAATTTGTTCTGGATTTGGGGACTGTGAAAAGACCCCTGGTGGCTTGTCTTGTGGGGTAAGTGTGTGTGTCAGAGCTGTGTGTAAGTTGACTATGCAAACCGTTTGGGATTTTCCACACATTGTTTCTTATAAAAACAGGAAGTGATGCAGTCAGTCTCTCCTCAACTCTTAAACAAGAGAGATTGGCATGCATAGTATTTATATCAGCCCTCTGATTACAATGAAGAGCAAGACATTGTTCTGGGCCAGCTGCAGCTTAACTAGAACTTTCCTTGCAGCACTCGACCACATGGCTGAACAATAATGAAGACAAGACAAAACTAGAGTCTGCAGGACTTTTGAGTGTGGTGTCAAAACAAACAGAGCATATCTTTATTACGGACAGACCTCTCCCCTTATTTACAACCATTGAATCTATATGTTTTGACCATGACAGTTTACAATCTAAGGTAACACCAAGTAATTTAGTCTCCTCAACTTGTTTAACAGCCACACCATTCATTACCAGATTCAACTGAGTTCTAGAACATAGGGAATTATATGTACTAAATACAATGCTCTTAGTTTTAGAGATGTTAAGGACCAGTTTATTACTGGCCACTCATTCCAAAACAGACTGTAACTCTTTGTTAAGGGTTTCAGTGACATCATTAGCTGTGGCTACTGATGTGTATATTGTTGAATCATCAGCATACATAGACACACATGCTTTGTTTAATGCCAGTGGCAGGTCATTAGTAAAAATAGAAAAGAGTAGAGGGCCTAGAGAGCTGCCCTGCGGTACACCACACTGTTTGACATTAGAGAAGCTTCCATTAAAGGAAACCCTTTGAGTTCTATTAGATAGATAGCACTGAATCCACGACATGACAGAGGTTGAAAAGCCATAACACATACGTTTTTTCAACAACAGGTTATGGTCAATAATATAAAAGGCTGCGCTGAAATCTAACAGTACAGATCTCACTATCTTCTAATTATCAATTTCTTTCAACCAATCATCAGTCATTTGTGTCAGTGCAGTACATGTTGAATGCCCTTCTCTACAAGCATGCTGAAAGTCTGTTGTTAATTTGTTTACAGAGAAATAGCATTGTATTTGGTTAAACACATTTTATTCCAACAGTTTGGTAAGAGCTGGCAGACAGCTTATAGGTCTGCTGTTAGAACCAGTAAAGGCCGGTTTACCACTCTTGGGTAAAGGAATTACTTTGGCATCCCTTTTTTGTGCCCACTTTACCAATAATTGGCAAATGGTTTTTACCCATCATTTAATTTAAAGTACTCCAAAGTGTTTTGTCCATCATTCTTTATATCACTGATCTTGGCTTCATAATACAGTTTCTTTTTTCTTTTTTTGTTGAGTTCAGTCACATACTTTCTAAATATGCAGTAAGTCAGCCAGTCAGATGTGCAGCCAGACTTACGAGCCACTTCCTTTTGTCCCATCTCTTTCAACCACACCATTTTTCAATTCCTCATCAATCCATGGAGCCTTAACATTTCTTAGTCAGTTTCTTAACAGGTGCATGTTTAGACCTCTGTTTAAATCATTATCACGCATTTTACATACATTATTTAGATACTGACTGTTAGCACTTGGTGGCCTATAGCATCAACCCAAAAGAAAAGGCTTTAGATGTGCCAAGTGAACCTGCAACCACAACACTTCAATGACATTTGACATAAGATCTTCTCTCTAGCATTACAGGGATATGGCTCTGAATATATACAGAAATTCATCCCCCATCAGCGTTCCTGTCTCTTCTATAAATGTTTTATACTTGAATTGCTACTGATGTATCATCAAATGAATTATCTACGTGAGTCTCAGAAATGGTTAATATATGAATGTTAACTGATGTTAGTAAGTTATTGATTTCATGAACCTTATTTTTAAGGCTACATACAGTACAGTTGAAGTCGGAAGTTTACATACACCTTAGCCAAATACATTTAAACTCAGTTTTTCACAATTCCTGCCAATTAATCCTAGTAAAAATTCCCTGTCTTAGGTCAGTTAGGATCACCACTTTATTTTAAGAATGTGAAATGACAGAATAATAGTAGAGAGAATGATTTATTTCAGCATTTATTTCTTTCATCACATTCCCAGTGGGTCAGAAGTGGAAGTGGAATAGGCCAAAATTCACCCAACTTATTGTGGGAAGCTTGTGGAAGGCTACCCGAAACGTTTGACTCAAGTTAAACAATTTAAAGGCAGTGCTACCAAATACTAATTGAGTGTATGTAAACTTCTGACCCACTGGAATTGTGATACGGTGAATTATAAGTGATATAATCTGTCTGTAAACAATTGTTAGAAAAATGACTTGTGTCATGCATTTTTTACATTTGACATTTTAGTCATTTAGCAGACGCTCTTATCCAGAGCGACAAAGTAGATGTCTTAACCGACTTGCCAAAACTATAGTTTGTTAACAAAACATTTGTGGAGTAGTTGAAAAAACGAGTTTTAACGACTCCAACCTATGTTGGAGTCATTAAAATGCACTAAAATGCACTATGTAAAGTGGTTGTTCCACTGGATATCATAAGGTGAATGCACCAATTTGTAAGTCGCTCTGGATAAGAGCGTCTGCTAAATGACTTAAATTTAAATGTAAATGTGTATGTAAACTTCCGACTTGAACTGTACAGTATATTAAAATGGGCTATTTTCAGCCCTTTCCTGCGTAGCTTTTCAGAGATAGACATAATATTGAAAAGAGCAGACAAAGCAAAAGAAAATAAATATACATTCAGCAGTCCATTAATCATTTGCTGCGAACCCATAGGCTTGGCTCTCTCATCCCTTCCAGGCTTCTGGGAGGGAGGGTGGACAATGAGTCTGTCGTAGTGGATGTAAGCAATGTCCCCACGCGCTCTGGCAGTTTTCATGTCTGGGATCAGTTCTTTCCTCTTCTGGCCACAGCTTCAGGATAGCCTTGGTTGAGGAAGATATACGTTCCTCTCAAGTTCTTGGCTCTTTCCAGAACAGCTACCTGGTCCTTGAACCTCAGGAACTTGACCACTATTGGCCTGGACCTGTCACCTGGGCCGGTGGTGGGTTTTGCAGTGCTGAGGGCGCGCTCCACCTCAATCTTCCTGTGGTCCATCTTCAATTTCTCAGAGATCATTTCTCTCACTTTGTCCTAAACTCCGTCCAGGTCTCTTGTGAAGATTCTGCAATTCTTTCCACAACCATGTTGTTCTGCCTTGATTGTCCCTCATTGTTATCATGGATTCACACACGGAACTCTCTCAATGACTTACAGATTGTTGTCATCTTGCCGTTCTCCTGTTTCAACTCGTCGAGCTGACCCTGGGAGAACTGCAACCTGTTCTTCCGGTCCTGGACCTCTCTGGTCAGGTTGTCCATTCTTTTATTAGTATAATCCACGAGTATTTTGGACAAAAACACTTGAAGCTATTTTGTTGTTGTTGTCACAACTGATTGTAGAACTATTTTTGTTTGTTTAAAAGATCCTTTATCTGAGATAGAGAGACACCACTGTCCTCAACGGTAATCCCACCGGCTTTGGCCTTTGTCAATGGTAGCTAGCAACGTTTACAGCGTTACTCCTCGCAGTTCCAGACAAGGCATGTCACAGGGAAGATTAAAAACAACAAACAGCAGGGATCTAGACAGCAACAAACCTGGGACAATCCGCTGTCTCAGCCACAGTGGCTAACCACGTCGCGGGCTGTGTTCAAGCCCTCAAGAAACCCAGGCAGCGGGATAGGCAGATAGCTAGCAGCTAGGCTCAGACCCGGACTTGGTCGGCAGGATCACTGAACAGAGAGTAGCAGTCCTAGCAACTGATGTCAACTGCGTCGTGGGATCCAAACTACTAAGAAACTTTCCAATATACATTTAAAACAACACACTTTCCAAAACAACAAACCGAGCTCTCCCTGTTTCCGTGTTCAACAGGAAGTGACAGGGATTGGATATAAACAAGAAAGGGGAGCTGTGAAAGTGTAACAAACTGGTTCATCATAAGAGGAGATGTTATATATTAGGATTGTACCATTAGCACTTCCAGACTTACCGTAGTTGTGCCCCAGAGCATCATGAGTGTTGGATGATGTAACTTAGCACGTTCCAGAAAAAATGGATGACGATTTAAAGATAAAAAAATACGATTTACTGTCCACACCACTGGGATCAAATTATCCTGTCTCTCTGTCTCTCTGTCCCTCTCTCTCTGCCTTTCTCTGCTTTTCTCTCTCTCTGCCCTTCTCTGCTTTTCTCTCTCTCTGCCCTTCTCTTTCTCTGTCCCTCCCACTCTCCATTTCCATTTCAATTTGCTTTATTGGTATACCTTATAACGTATTGATACATATTGCCAAAGCACAATGTTACATTGGAAAATAAAGCAATTAAAAATAAAGTTCTTTCTCTCTCATACCAAACATCAGATTAGACAGTTATCATCAGATCATTGGTATCTATGCTCTACAAGCACACTTCTCTGGCCAGGCTGAGACCCGGGCTGAGACCCAGGCTGAGACCCAGGCTGAGACCCAGGCTGAGACGCAGGCTGAGACCCGTGCTGAGACCCAGGCTGAGACGCAGGCTGAGACCCGGGCTGAGACCCGGGCTGAGACACAGGCTGAGACCCAGGCTGAGACGCAGGCTGAGACCCGGGCTGAGACCCGGGCTGAGACGCAGGCTGATAGCCGGGCTGAGACCCGGGCTGAGACCCGGGCTGAGACACGGGCTGAGACCCGGGCTGAGACCCGGGCTGAGACCCGGCTGAGACCCGGGCTGAGACCCGGGCTGAGACCCGGGCTGAGACCCGGGCTGAGACCCGGGCTGAGACCCAGGCTGAGACCCAGGCTGAGACACAGGCTGAGACACAGGCTGAGACCCATGCCACATGCTACGTTATAGCAACACAGGAAAACACCTCCTGCTCATTAGCCATTAATAACTATTTACTGTGTATCAATACACATCGAATAACAATTACAACAGTGGTGTGTGGTTCTTTGGGTCCCAAATGGCACCCTATTCCCTACTTTTGAGTAGAATCCTATGGGCTGGTCCTATGGGCCCTATTCAAAAGTAGTGCACTATGTAGGGAATAGGGTTCCATAGAGTTCTGGTCTAAAGTAGTGCACTATATAGGGAATAGGGTTGCATAGGACTCTGGTCAAAAGTAGTGCACTACATAGGGAATAGGGTGCCATTTGGTACTTGGCAGTTGTGTTGGAAGGGGATGAGAGTTGTGCCCTGAGGGCAAGAAGGGAGGTATTTTTAATGTTGTTCAATAGCAGCGCATCCTCCTGTTGATTGGGCTGATAAATAAAGAGAAATCCTGTAATTAGTTAACCGGAAGGGTTCTGTAATTAGTTACCCTGAAGGGTTCTGTAATTAGTTAACCGGAATAGTTCTGTAATTAGTTAACCGGAAGGGTTCTGTAATTAGTTACCCGGAAGGGTTCTGTAATTAGTTAACTAGAAGGGTTCTGTAATTAGTTAACCGGAAGGGTTCTGTAATTAGTTACCCTGAAGGGTTCTGTAATTAGTTACCCTGAAGGGTTCTGTAATTAGTTACCCTGAAGGGTTCTGTAATTAGTTAACCGGAAGGGTTCTGTAATTAGTTAACTAGAAGGGTTCTGTAATTAGTTACCCGGAAGGGTTCTGTAATTAGTTAACCTGAAGGGTTCTGTAATTAGTTACCCTGAAGGGTTCTGTAATTAGTTAACCAGAAGGGTTCTGTAATTAGTTAACCGGAATAGTTCTGTAATTAGTTAACCGGAAGGGTTCTATAATTAGTTACCCGGAAGGGTTCTGTAATTAGTTAACTAGAAGGGTTCTGTAATTAGTTACCCGGAAGGGTTCTGTAATTAGTTAACCTGAAGGGTTCTGTAATTAGTTACCCTGAAGGGTTCTGTAATTAGTTAACCAGAAGGGTTCTGTAATTAGTTAACCGGAATAGTTCTGTAATTAGTTAACCGGAAGGGTTCTGTAATTAGTTACCCGGAAGGGTTCTGTAATTAGTTAACCTGAAGGGTTCTGTAATTAGTTAACTTACTTGATGGGTTCTGGGAGCCATGCCACACGCTGGGGCCATAGATAGCTTCTGTGTGTGTGTGTGGGGGGTCATCTAAGTCAGGTTTATCCAAGTCAGGTTGCTCAAAGTCAGGTTTATATGAGTCAGGTTCATCTGAGTCAGGTTTGATCTTAGGCTTGAAGCCCCCAGACATTTACAAGAAATCCTTGTCGGACCACATAATGATCTGCAGGGTGTGAGGATAATTCATAGCATGAGACAGCTTCATGTACAAGTAGAACCCCTGGGTAGGACAAGTCTCTGTCGCAGGGCATTACCCCTACCCCATCGGATTACTTCTAAAGTGCCAATCACAGAGACAATGTTAGAGTCTGTGGTATGACTCGGCCTGGGGTCATCCCGAAGGTTGGTCACAACAAAACTTCCAATCCCATGGAGGACACTCTAACTCCAAGAACACCGAGTTAGTCCTACTTTTATTCTGATTTACAAGACTGTATTACACACTGCAGCGTTACTATTCTGGATAAACACTGCAGTGTTACTATTCTGGTTACACACTGCAGCGTTACTATTCTGGTTACACACTGCAGCGTTACTATTCTGGTTACACACTGCAGCGTTACTATTCTGGTTACACACTGCAGCGTTACTATTCTGGTTACACACTGCAGCGTTGCTATTCTGGATAAACACTGCAGCCTTACTATTCTGGTTACACACTGCAGCGCTACTATTCTGGTTACACACTGCAGCGTTACTATTCTGGATAAACACTGCAGCGTTACTATTCTGGATAAACACTGCAGCGTTACTATTCTGGTTACACACTGCAGCATTACTATTCCGGATAAACACTGCAGCATTACTATTCCGGTTACACACTGCAGCGTTACTATTCTGGATAAACACTGCAGCGTTACTATTCTGGTTACACACTGCAGCGTTACTATTCTGGATAAACACTGCAGCGTTACTATTCTGGATAAACACTGCAGCATTACTATTCTGGTTACACACTGCAGCGTTACTATTCCGGATAAACACTGCAGCGTTACTATTCCGGTTACACACTGCAGCGTTACTATTCTGGATAAACACTGCAGCCTTACTATTCTGGTTACACACTGCAGCGTTACTATTCTGGTTACACACTGCAGCGTTACTATTCTGGATAAACACTGCAGCGTTACTATTCTGGATAAACACTGCAGCGTTACTATTCTGGTTACACACTGCAGCGTTACTATTCCGGATAAACACTGCAGCGTTACTATTCCGGTTACTGCAGCGTTACTATTCTGGTTAAACACTGCAGCGTTACTATTCTGGTTACACACTGCAGCGTTACTATTCTGGTTAAACACTGCAGCGTTACTATTCTGGTTACACACTGCAGCGTTACTATTCTGGTTACACACTGCAGCGTTACTATTCTGGTTAAACACTGCAGCGTTACTATTCTGGGCACACACTGCAGCGTTACTATTCTGGATAAACACTGCAGCGTTACTATTCTGGTTACTGCAGCATTACTATTCTGGTTACACACTGCAGCATTACTATTCTGGTTACACACTGCAGCGTTACTATTCTGGTTACACACTGCAGCGTTACTATTCTGGTTACACACTGCAGCGTTACTATTCTGGTTACTGCAGTGTTACTATTCTGGTTACTGCAGTGTTACTATTCTGGTTACACACTGCAGCGTTACTATTCTGGTTACTGCAGCCTTACTATTCTGGTTAAACACTGCAGCGTTACTATTCTGGTTACACACTGCAGCATTACTATTCTAGTTACACACTGCAGCGTTACTATTCTGGTTAAACACTGCAGTGTTACTATTCTGGTTACACACTGCAGCGTTACTATTCTGGATAAACACTGCAGTGTTACTATTCTGGTTACACACTGCAGCGTTACTATTCTGGATAAACACTGCAGTGTTACTATTCTGGATAAACACTGCAGTGTTACTATTCTGGATAAACGCTGCAGTGTTACTATTCTGGTTAAACACTGCAGCGTTACTATTCTGGTTAAACACTGCAGCGTTACTATTCTGGTTACACACTGCAGTGTTACTATTCTGGTTAAACACTGCAGCGTTATTATTCTGGTTACTGCAGCGTTACTATTCTGGATAAACACTGCAGCGTTACTATTCTGGTTACACACTGCAGCGTTACTATTCTGGTTACACACTGCAGCGTTAAAAAATTCTGGATAAACACTGCAGCGTTACTATTCTGGTTAAACACTGCAGTGTTACTATTCTGGTTAAACACTGCAGCGTTACTATTCTGGTTACTGCAGCGTTACTATTCTGGTTACACACTGCAGCGTTACTAATCTGGTTAAACACTGCAGCATTACTATTCTGGTTACTGCAGCGTTACTATTCTGGTTACACACTGCAGCGTTACTATTCTGGATAAACACTGCAGCATTACTATTCTGGATAAACACTGCAGCGTTACTATTCTGGATAAACACTGCAGCCTTACTATTCTGGATAAACACTGCAGCGTTACTATTCTGGTTACTGCAGCATTACTATTCTGGTTAAACACTGCAGCGTTACTATTCTGGTTAAACACTGCAGCGTTACTATTCTGGTTACACATAGCAGCGTTACTATTCTGGTTACTGACTGTGTCTGTCAAACTGTAATACTCACTGCAGGTCTAAGATCTGTTTGTGGTCTTACCAGCTCCATTGCTTTCAGACTTTAAAAAAAAAAAGTTTTTGTGTGTTTT
This sequence comes from Salmo salar, assembly GCF_965601325.2. NCBI lineage: Eukaryota > Metazoa > Chordata > Actinopteri > Salmoniformes > Salmonidae > Salmo > Salmo salar. The sequence goes on along the minus strand of NC_138303.1, from coordinate 113,732,311 downwards.
ATTAAGATAGAACAGTGAAGAAGAGTCAGTTAAGATGAGACAGTGAAGGAAAGACAGTAGAGAGGAGATTGGAGAGGAGACAGTGCAGAGGAGGCAGTAAAGAGGAGACAGTGAAGAGGAGAGAGTGAAGAGGAGACATTGAAGAGGAGAAAGTGAAAATTAGAAAGTGAAGAGAGGAGTGGAGAGGAGACAGTAAAACGAGGCAGTAAAGGAGAGTCAGAGACGAGTTGACAGTAAAGAGGAGGCAGTGAAGAGAAAACAGTATAGAGGAGACAGTAAAGAGGAGAGAGTTTAGACGAGACAGTGAGGAGGAGACAGTAAAGAGGAGGCAGTGAAGAGAAAACAGTATAGAGGAGACAGTAAAGAGGAGAGAGTTTAGACGAGACAGTGAGGAGGAGACAGTAAAGAGGAGACAGTGAAGGGGAGGCAGTGGAGAGGAGACAGTAAAGAGGAGACGGTATAGAGGAGACAGTAAAGAGCACAGGGAAGAGGGGACAGCAAAGAGGAGACAGTAAACAGGAATCAGTATGGAGGAGACAGTGAAGGGGAGACAGTAAAGAGGAGTGAAGGGGAGGCAGTGAAGAGGAGACAGTAAAGAGGAGACAGTAAAGAGGGGACAGTAAAGAGGAGACAGTAAAAAGGAGACAGTAAAGAGGAGACAGTAAAAAGGAGACAGTAAAGAGGGGACAGTAAAGAGGGGACAGTAAAGAGGAGACAGTAAAGAGGAGACAGTAAAAAGGAGACAGTAAAAAGGAGACAGTAAAGAGGGGACAGTAAAGAGGAGACAGTAAAGGGGAGACAGTGTAGAGTCAGTGAACAGTAGTCTAGACTGTACATGCAGACCCCAGTAGTCTAGACTGTACATGTAGACTCCAGTAGTCTAGACTTTACATGCAGACTACAGTAGTCTAGACTTTACATGCAGACTACAGTAGTCTAGACTGTACATGCAGACTCCAGTAGTCTAGACTGTTTATGCAGACTCCAGTAGTCTAGACTGTACATGCAGACCCCAGTAGTCTAGACTGTACATGCAGACTCCAGTAGTCTAGACTGTACATGCAGACTCCAGTAGTCTAGACTGTACATGCAGACTCCAGTAGTCTAGACTGTACATGCAGACTCCAGTAGTCTAGACTTTACATGTGTGGCAGGTTCCACAGCTTTAACCATTGGACCACACAGACTGCTGTCATTGTCATGCCAAACATGATAATGACCCAAACATTATTTTGCTTGATAATGAGCAATGCAGTTGTCAAGAACGGACACAGATGGAGTCCTTTTCATCAGTGCTCCCTCTAGCGAAACGTTCTGCCACGGTAAACCAAAACAAGGTTTTCTGATTGAACATTTTCATGTTACCCCTTCCCAGTTTCAGTCTGTTTTCATCTATTTAAAGACATCCTCAAGTGATTATTTTACTTTTCTTGTCAAAAACGTTATCTCAAGTATAAATATAGTAAAATACACACACTAAAGAATACGTTTTCAGCAAACTTCAAGGAGTAGGGCATTCAAGAAGTTAGTCTGATGATAATTTGTGAGTTCATCAGCCTTCCCCTTGAAGAACAACAGAGGAGCAATAGAGGAAAAAGAGGAAAGACCCAGTCTCCATTGTGTTACAGTACTTTATGACTTACTGGACCAGCTATGAGAGGAAAGGCCCAGTCTCCATTGTGTTACAGTACTTTATGACTTACTGGACCAGCTATGAGAGGAAAGGCCCAGTCTCCATTGTGTTACAGTACTTCATGACTTACTGGACCAGCTATGAGAGGAAAGACCCAGTCTCCATTGTGTTACAGTACTTTATGACTTACTGGACCAGCTATGAGAGGAAAGGCCCAGTCTCCATTGTGTTACAGTACTTTATGACTTACTGGACCAGCTATGAGAGGAAAGGCCCAGTCTCCATTGTGTTACAGTACTTTATGACTTACTGGACCAGCTATGAGAGGAAAGGCCCAGTCTCCATTGTGTTACAGTACTTTATGACTTACTGGACCAGCTATGAGAGGAAAGGCCCAGTCTCCATTGTGTTACAGTACTTTATGACTTACTGGACCAGCTATGAGAGGAAAGACCCAGTCTCCATTGTGTTACAGTACTTTATGACTTACTGGACCAGCTATGAGAGGAAAGGCCCAGTCTCCATTGTGTTACAGTACTTTATGACTTACTGGACCAGCTATGAGAGGAAAGGCCCAGTCTCCATTGTGTTACAGTACTTTATGACTTACTGGACCAGCTATGAGAGGAAAGACCCAGTCTCCATTGTGTTACAGTACTTTATGACTTACTGGACCAGCTATGAGAGGAAAGGCCCAGTCTCCATTGTGTTACAGTACTTTATGACTTACTGGACCAGCTATGAGAGGAAAGGCCCAGTCTCCATTGTGTTACAGTACTTTATGACTTACTGGACCAGCTATGAGAGGAAAGGCCCAGTCTCCATTGTGTTACATTACTTTATGACTTACTGGACCAGCTATGAGAGGAAAGGCCCAGTCTCCATTGTGTTACATTACTTTATGACTTACTGGACCAGCTATGAGAGGAAAGGCCCAGTCTCCATTGTGTTACAGTACTTTATGACTTACTGGACCAGCTATGAGAGGAAAGGCCCAGTCTCCATTGTGTTACAGTACTTTATGACTTACTGGACCAGCTATGAGAGGAAAGGCCCAGTCTCCATTGTGTTACAGTACTTTATGACTTACTGGACCAGCTATGAGAGGAAAGGCCCAGTCTCCATTGTGTTACAGTACTTTATGACTTACTGGACCAGCTATGAGAGGAAAGACCCAGTCTCCATTGTGTTACAGTACGGCATGACTTACTGGACCAGCTATGAGAGGAAAGGCCCAGTCTCCATTGTGTTACAGTACTTTATGACTTACTGGACCAGCTATGAGAGGGAAGGCCCAGTCCTCCATTGTGTTACATTACTTTATGACTTACTGGACCAGCTATGAGAGGAAAGGCCCAGTCTCCATTGTGTTACAGTACTTTATGACTTACTGGACCAGCTATGAGAGGAAAGGCCCAGTCTCCATTGTGTTACAGTACTTTATGACTTACTGGACCAGCTATGAGAGGAAAGGCCCAGTCTCCATTGTGTTACAGTACTTTATGACTTACTGGACCAGCTATGAGAGGAAAGGCCCAGTCTCCATTGTGTTACAGTACTTTATGACTTACTGGACCAGCTATGAGAGGAAAGGCCCAGTCTCCATTGTGTTACAGTACTTTATGACTTACTGGACCAGCTATGAGAGGAAAGGCCCAGTCTCCATTGTGTTACAGTACTTTATGACTTACTGGACCAGCTATGAGAGGAAAGACCCAGTCTCCATTGTGTTACAGTACGGCATGACTTACTGGACCAGCTATGAGAGGAAAGGCCCAGTCTCCATTGTGTTACAGTACTTTATGACTTACTGGACCAGCTATGAGAGGAAAGGCCCAGTCTCCATTGTGTTACAGTACTTTATGACTTACTGGACCAGCTATGAGAGGAAAGACCCAGTCTCCATTGTGTTACAGTACGGCATGACTTACTGGACCAGCTATGAGAGGAAAGGCCCAGTCTCCATTGTGTTACATTACTTTATGACTTACTGGACCAGCTATGAGAGGAAAGGCCCAGTCTCCATTGTGTTACAGTACTTTATGACTTACTGGACCAGCTATGAGAGGAAAGGCCCAGTCTCCATTGTGTTACAGTACTTTATGACTTACTGGACCAGCTATGAGAGGAAAGGCCCAGTCTCCATTGTGTTACAGTACTTTATGACTTACTGGACCAGCTATGAGAGGAAAGGCCCAGTCTCCATTGTGTTACAGTACTTTATGACTTACTGGACCAGCTATGAGAGGAAAGGCCCAGTCTCCATTGTGTTACAGTACTTTATGACTTACTGGACCAGCTATGAGAGGAAAGGCCCAGTCTCCATTGTGTTACAGTACTTTATGACTTACTGGACCAGCTATGAGAGGAAAGGCCCAGTCTCCATTGTGTTACAGTACTTTATGACTTACTGGACCAGCTATGAGAGGAAAGACCCAGTCTCCATTGTGTTACAGTACTTTATGACTTACTGGACCAGCTATGAGAGGAAAGGCCCAGTCTCCATTGTGTTACAGTACGGCATGACTTACTGGACCAGCTATGAGAGGAAAGACCCAGTCTCCATTGTGTTACAGTACTTTATGACTTACTGGACCAGCTATGAGAGGAAAGACCCAGTCTCCACTTGTGTTACAGTACGTCATGACTTACTGGACCAGCAGTTGAGATGTGCCTTTTGTTAATTAAGTAAATCAGGTGACAAATGAGCTGAAAATGAGACTATAGTAGGACTTTAACACCTAATGAATAGATCACCGTTACCATCAGGTCAATTGGGACTCATAATTTAATATGCTGCTGAAGTGGCATGACGTCCTGTCTTTGTTTCGACATCTGGAGATACATTCATGAAGGGATGAAGAGCTCTTCTTTAGTGTGTGTAGATTAGCTTGTTTTCTGTCTGTCAATTACAGGAGGTAGTCTTCAATATAGCCCCGGCCCCCTTGGGAAATGACCCAGCCTCACTAAGCACCTCATTCGGCCTCTCTGGAAAGACCCCCAGCTCATCTCCAGGCAACGGCTGTGTCCCAATTGAAACCCAATTCCGTGTATTATTTAACTAGGCAATTCAGTGTATCGTGCACTATGTTGTGTCAAGATGGCGCCGACAGACATGGCAGCTCTGCATCTAGCTCCTAAGAAACTTTGCAGTATTTTTTTATTTTGTGTGTTATTTATTGTATTAGTTGCCCAGAATGTATTTTTTTGTTGTGTTATTACCTACAGCTGAAAAGAACTTTTGGCTATCAGAGTGGCGGTAACTCACCAGCATTACGACCAGGAATACGACTTTCCCAAATTGGATCCTTTGTTCGTACCCCCCAGGGCAATTGAACTTATCCCAGAGGCTACTCCAAGACGCCGCTGGCAGAGAAGACGTATTTCAGAGTGGACTTCTAGTCTGACTCAGGAGGTGTGCACACAATCAACCACTTCCGAGTATATTACTCGCTAATGTTCAGTCTATGGACAATAAAGTAGACGAGCTCAGGGCGAGGGTCTCCTTCCAGAGAGACATCAGGGACTGTAACATACTCACGGAATCATGGCTCCGTCCGGATATATTAACGCTGTCCATATAGCCAGCTGGATATTCAGTTCATTGTGCCGACAGAAATATCTCTCCCGGAAGAAGTGTATGTTGTCTGGTGTATGTTTCATGATTAACTACTCATGGTGTGATTGTGACAATATACAGAACCTCAAGTCCTTTTGTTCACCCAACTTAGAATACCTCACAATCAAATGCCGACTGTATTACCTCCCAAGAGAATTCTCTTCGGTTATAGTCATAGCCGTGTATATTCCCCCTCAAGCCTGATACCCCGACGGCCCTCAAGGAACTACACTGGACTTTGTGCAAACTGGAAACCACATATGTTGAGGCCGCATTTATTATAGTTGGGGATTTTAACAAAGCAATTTTGAGGAAAACGCTACTGAAGTTTTCAAAAAAACACATTGACTTTAGCACTCGATCTGTAAAAACAATAGACCACTGCTACTCCCCCTTTCAAGATTCCTACAAGGCCCTCCTCCTCTTCCCTTCGGCAAATCAGATCACAACTCCATTTTGCTCCTTCCTTCCTAGAGCCAGAAACTCAAACAGGAAATACCCGTGCTAAGGTATATTCATTCAACGCTGGTCTGACCAATCGTAATCTATGCTTCCAGATTGTTTTGATCATGCCGGACATGATATGTTCCAGGGTAGCCTCTGAGAATAACATTGACGTATACATGGACATGGTGACTGAGTTCATCAGGAAGTGTTAGGGGTTAGGGGTTAGTGCTCACTTCAGCTAGGGGATGAGGGGTTAGTTATTGATGAGTGTTCTATTCTAGCCACCTTCTATTGACCAACCAGGGTTTGGGCCTTAACACTAGATCCGCCTGGCCTTTCTGCCTGTAAGTACCCGTTAGATAACGTCTGCCGATGCATATCAACCCACAAGGTGCACAAACATAAGCACCAAAGCTTTATAAATAGTGCTTGCGCTATTGCAAAGGATTAATTGCTTGAAGAAATATTAGTGGAAATACACTGCTCAATAAAATAAAGGGAACACTTAAACAACACAATGTAACTCCAAGTCAATCACACTTCTGTGAAATCAAACTGTCCACTTAGGATGCAACACTGATTGACAATACATTTCACATGCTGTTGTGCAAATGGAATAGACAACAGGTGGAAATTATAGGCAATTAGCAAGACACCCCCAATAAAGGAGTGGTTCTGCAGGTGGGGACCACAGACCACTTCTCAGTTCCTATGCTTCCTGGCTGATGTTTTGGTCACTTTTGAATGCTGGCGGTGCTTTCACTCTAGTGGTAGCATGAGACGGAGTCTACAACCCACACAAGTGGCTCAGGTAGTGCAGCTCATCCAGGACGGCACATCAATGCGAGCTGTGGCAAGAAGCTTTGCTGTGTCTGTCAGCGTAGTGTCCAGAGCATGGAGGCGCTACCAGGAGACAGGCCAGTACATCAGGAGACGTGGAGGAGGCCGTAGGAGGGCAACAACCCAGCAGCAGGACCACTACCTCTACCTTTGTGCAAGGAGGAGCAGGAGAAGCACTGCCAGAGCACTGCAAAATGACCTCCAGCAGGCCACAAATGTGCATGTGTCTGCTCAAACGGTCAGAAACAGACTCCATGAGTGTGGTATGAGGGCCCGACGTCCACAGGTGGGGGTTGTGCTTACAGCCCAACACCGTGCAGGACGTTTTGGCATTTGCCAGAGAACACCAAGATTGGCAAATTCGCCACTGGCGCCCTGTGCTCTTCACAGATGAAAGCAGGTTCCCACTGAGCACGTGACAGACGTGACAGAGTCTGGAGACACCGTGGAGAACGTTCTGCTGCCTGCAACATCCTCCAGCATGACCGGTTTGGCGGTGGGTCAGTCATGGTGTGGGGTGGCATTTCTTTGGGGGGCCGCACAGCCCTCCATGTGCTCGCCAGAGGTAGCCTGACTGCCATTAGGTACCGAGATGAGATCCTCAGACCCCTTGTGAGACCATATGCTGGTGCGGTTGGTCCTGGGTTCCTCCTAATGCAAGACAATGCTAGACCTCATGTGGCTGGAGTGTGTCAGCAGTTCCTGCAAGAGGAAGGCATTGATGCTATGGACTGGCCCGCCCGTTCCTCAGACCTGAATCCAATTGAGCACATCTGGGACATCATGCCTCGCTCCATCCACCAACGCCACGTTGCACCACAGACTGTCCAGGAGTTGGCGGATGCTTTAGTCCAGGTCTGGGAGGAGATCCCTCAGGAGACCATCCGCCACCTCATCAGGAGCATGCCCAGGCGTTGTAGGGAGGTCATACAGGCACGTGGAGGCCACACACACTACTGAGCCTCATTTTGACTTGTTTTAAGGACATTACATCAAAGTTGGATCAGCCTGTAGTGTAGTTTTCCACTTTAATTTTGAGGGTGACTCCAAATCCAGACCTCCATGGGTTGATAAATTGGATTTCCATTGATTATTTGTGTGTGATTTTGTTGTCAGCACATTCAACTATGTAAAGAAAAAAGTATTTAATAACATTATTTCTTTCATTCAGATCTAGGATGTGTTTTTTAAGTGTTCCCTTTATTTTTTTGAGCAGTATATATACACAGTATATATATATATATATATATATAGTATATATAAATTAAAAACATAACAACAATAGTCATTTGTTTAGATAGATGTGAAGGACATGTTAGGTATAATTCTACAAAGTCCTAGAAAAAAACTTTGGCCTGTTGCCTATTTTCATTTCAATAAAAGTGTTACAGTTTTGATCAAATGTATTTGTAGATTTGATTAGTTATAGTAATTCAGTTTCGGGGCTTTGTGTGAGGAAAACAGGGCTGGTGCGTTGGAGCTGAAGTTACTTTAAAATGGTGTGAGGAAAACAGGGCTGGTGCGTTGGAGCTAAAGTTACTTTAAAATGGTGTGAGGAAAACAGGGCTGGTGCGTTGGAGCTAAAGTTACTTTTAAATGGGGTTTTATTTTTATATATTTCACCATTATTTAACCAGGTTGGCTAGTTGAGAACAAGTTCTCATTTGCAACTGCGACCTGGCCAAGATAAAGCATAGCAATTCGACACATACAACAACACAGAGTTACACATGGAATAAGCAAAACATACAGTCAATAATACAGTAGGGTTAGGGTTAGGGTTAGGGTTAGTGAGTGCAAATGAGGTAAGTTAAGGCAATAAATAGGCCATGGTGGCGAAGTAATTACAATATAGCAATTAAACACTGGAATGGTAGATGTGCAGAAGATGAATGTGCAAGTAGAGATACTGGGGTGCAAAGGAGCAAGATAAATAAATAACTACAGTATGGGGATGAGGTAGGTAGATAGATGGGCTGTTTACAGATGGGCTATGTACAGGTGCAGTGATCTGTGAGCTGCTCTGACAGCTGGTGCTTAAAGCTAGTGAGGGATATATGAGTCTCCAGCTTCAGAGATTTTTGCAGTTCGTTCCAGTCATTGGCAGCAGAGAACTGGAAGGAAAGATGACCAAAGGAAGAATTGGCTTTGGGGGTGACCAATGAGATATACCTGCTGGAGCGTGTGCTATGAGTGGGTGCTGCTATGGTGACCAGTGAGCTGAGATAAGGTGGGGCTTTACCTAGCAGAGACTTGTAGATAACCTGTAGCCAGTGGGTTTGGCAACGAGTATGAAGCGAGGGCCAACCAACGAGAGCGTACAGGTCGCAATGGTGGGTAGTGTATGGGGCTTTGGTGACAAAACAGATGGCACTGTGATAGACTGCATCCAGTTTGTTGAGTAGAGTGTTGGAGGCTAATTTATAGATGACATCGCCGAAGTCGAGGATCGGTAGGATGGTCAGTTTTACGAGGGTATGTTTGGCAGCATGAGTGAAGGATGCTTTGTTGTGATATAGGAAGCCGATTCTAGATGTAATTTTGGATTGGAGATGCTTAATGTGAGTCTGGAAGGAGAGTTTACAGTCTAACCAGACACCCAGGTATTTGTAGTTGTCCACATATTCTAAGTCAGAGCCATCCAGAGTAGTGATGCTGGACGGGCAAGCTGGTAGGAGCAGTGATCGATTGAATAGCATGCATTTAGTTTTACTTGCGTTTAAGAGCAGTTGGAGGCCACGGAAGGAGAGTTGTATGGCATTGAAGCTCGTCTGGAGGTTTGTTAACACAGTGTCCAAAGAGGGGCCAGAAGTATACAGAATGGTGTCGTCTGCGTAGAGGTGGATCAGAGACTCACCAGCAGCAAGAGCGACATCATTGATGTATACAGAGAAAATAGTTGGCCCAAGAATTGAACCCTGTGGCACCCCCATAGAGACTACCAGAGGCCCGGACAACAGGCCCTCCGATTTGACACACTGAACTCTATCAGAGAAGTAGTTGGTAAACTAGGCGAGGCAATCATTTGAGAAACCAAGGCTGTCGAGTCTACCAATAAGAATGTGGTGATTGACAGAGTCGAAAGCCTTGGCCAGGTCGATGAATACAGCTGCACAGTAATGTCTCTTATCAATGGCGGTTATGATGTCGTTTAGGACCTTGAGCGTGGCTTAGGTGCACCCATGACCAGCTCTGAAACCAGATTGCATAGCGGAGAAGGTACGGTGGGATTCGAAATGGTCGGTAATCTGTTTTTTAACTTGGCTTTCGAAGACCTTAGATTCGAAGACCTTAGAAAGACAGGGTAGGATAGGTATAGGTCTGTAGCAGTTTGAGTCTAGAGTATCACCCCCTTTGAAGAGGGGGATGACCACGGCAGCTTTACAATCTTTGGGAATCTCAGACGATACAAAAGAGAGGTTGAACAGGCTAGTAATAGGGGTTGCAACAATTTCGGCAGATAATTTTAGAAAGAGAGGGTCCAGATTGTCTAGCCCGGCTGATTTGAATGGGTCCAGATTTTGCAGCTCTTTCAGAACATCAGCTATCTGGATTTGGGTGAATGAGAAATGGTGGGGGCTTTGGCGGGTTGCTGTGGAGGCTGCCGGGCAGTTGACCGGGGTAGAGGTAGCCAGGTGGAAGGCATGGCCAGCCGTAGAGAAATGCTTATTGAAATGATCGATTATAGTGGATTTATCGGTGTGTTTCCTATCCTCAGTGCAGTGGGCAGCTGGGAGGAGGTGCTTTTATTCTCCATGGACTTTACAGTGTCCCAGAACTTTTTTGAGTTAGTACTACAGGATGCAAATTTCTGTTTGAAAAAGGTAGCCTTAGCTTTTCTAACTGCCTGTGTATATTTGTTCCTAACTTCCCTGAAAAGTTGCATATCACGGGGGCTATTCGATGATAATGCAGAACGCCACAGGATGTTTTTGTGCTGGTCAAGGGCAGACAGTTCTGGAGTGAACCAAAGACTATATATATTCCTAGTTCTACATTTTTTGAGTGGGGCATGCTTATTTAAGATGGTGAGGAAGGCACTTTTAAAGAATAGCCAGGCATCATCTACTGACGGGATGAGGTCAATGTAATTCCAGGATACCCCGGACAGGTCGATTAGAAAGGCCTGCTGGCAGAAGTGTTTTAGGGAGCGTTTGACAGTGATGAGGGGTGGTCGTTTGGTCGCAGACCCATTACGGATGCAGGCAATGAGGTAGTGATCGCTGAGATCTTGATTGAAAATAGCAGAGGTGTATTTGGAGGGCGAGTTAGTTAGGATGACATCTGATAACAGGGCTGGAGCATTGGAGCTGAAGTTAGTTTTGAATGGGGTTTGATAAAAGGCCTGGAGAGTTGGAGCTGAAGTTAGTTTTGAATGGGGTTTGGTAACAATAAATAGGACCCGCATTACACCAGTCTCAGCGTCAACAGTGAAGAGGCGACTCCGGGATGCTGGCCTTCTATGCAGAGTTCCTCTGTCCAGTGTTTGTGTTCTTTTGCCCATCTTACGCTTTTCTATTTTTTGGCCAGTCTGAGATATTGCTTTTTCTTTGCAACTCTGCCTAGAAGGCCAGCATCCTGGAGTTGGTTGAGAGAGCCATGGGGGCGCATCGGCAGGTGGCTCGGTCAAAGGCCTTCGGACCGTTTCTGAGTATCTGTGACTGCTGTATTCTTACAACAGTGGTGAAAAAAGAACCCGATTGTCGGACTTGAGTAAAAGTATAGATACCTTAATAGAAAGTTGCTCAAGTAAAAGTGAAAGTCAGCCAGTAAAATACCTCTTGAGTGAAAGTCTAAAAGTATTTAGTTTTAAATATACTTAAGTATGAAAAGTAAATATAATTGCTAAAATGAACTTAAGTATCGAAAGTAAAAGTATTAAGCAAAGCAGACGGCACCATCTTATTGTTTTAAAAATGTACGGATATCCAGGGACAGACTCCAACACTCATTATTTACAGATATCCAGGGACAGACTCCAACACTCCAACACTCATTATTTACAGATAGCCAGGGACAGACTCCAACACTCCAACACTCATTATTTACAGATAGCCAGGGACAGACTCCAACACTCCAACACTCATTATTTACAGATAGCCAGGGACAGACTCCAACACTCCAACACTCATTATTTACAGATAGCCAGGGACAGACTCCACCATCCAACACTCATTATTTACAGATAGCCAGGGACAGACTCCACCATCCAACACTCATTATTTACAGATAGCCAGGGACAGACTCCAACACTCATTATTTACAGATAGCCAGGGACAGACTCCAACACTCCAACACTCATTATTTACAGATAGCCAGGGACAGACTCCAACACTCCAACACTCATTATTTACAGATAGCCAGGGACAGACTCCAACACTCATTATTTACAGATAGCCAGGGACAGACTCCAACACTCCAACACTCATTATTTACAGATAGCCAGGGGCAGACTCCAACACTCCAACACTCATTATTTACAGATAGCCAGGGACAGACTCCAACACTCATTATTTACAGATAGCCAGGGACAGACTCCAACACTCATTATTTACAGATAGCCAGGGACAGACTCCAACACTCATTATTTACAGATAGCCAGGGACAGACTCCAACACTCATTATTTACAGATAGCCAGGGACAGACTCCAACACTCATTATTTACAGATAGCCAGTGACACACTCCAACACTCATTATTTACAGATAGCCAGGGACAGACTCCAACACTCATTATTTACAGATAGCCAGGGACAGACTCCAACACTCATTATTTACAGATAGCCAGGGACAGACTCCAACACTCATTATTTACATATAGCCAGGGGAAGACTCCAACACTCATTATTTACAAAATATTAAATTGTGCTTAGTGAGTGTGCCAAGCCAGAGGCCTTAGGGATGACCACGTGCTCATTTGATTGTCTGTGAATGTGACTATTTTCCTGTCCTGCTAAGCATTCAAAATGTATCGAGTACTTTTGATTGTCAGGGAAAATGTATGGAGTAAAAACAAAATTATTTTCTTTAGGATTGTAGTGAAGTAAAAGTAAAAGTTGTCAGATACCCCTAAAGTACAGATACCCCCCAAAATGACTTATGTAGTACTTTAAAGTATTTTTACTTAAGTACTTTACACCACTGTCCTACAATGTAGAATATAGTAAAACTAGAAAAAAACTGAAATTAGTAGGTGTGTCAAACTTTTGACTGGTACTGTATATATACATCTGCATTGTATGCTGTTTGGGGTTTTAGGCTGGATATCTGTATAGCACTTTGTGACATTGGCTGATGTAAAAAAGGGCTTTATAAACTTTACATTTGATATATATATATATATATATATATAAATATATATACAGTACCAGTCAACAGTTTGGACACCCCTACTCATTCTAGAGTTTTCTATACTTTACTATTGTCTACAATTTGGATTAATAGTGAAGAAATCAAAACTATGAAATAACACATATGGAATCATGTAGTAACCAATAAAGTGTCAGAGAAATTATTAGAAAATAGTACAAATAAAAAAAAAATCCAAGAATGAGTAGGTGTGTCCAAACTTTGACTGGTTCTGTATACTGTACAGTTGAAGTTGGAAGTTTACATACACTTAGGTTGGAGTCATTAAAACTTGTTTTTCAACCACTCCACAAATGTATTGTCAACAAACTATAGGTTTGGCAAGTTGGTTAGGACTTCTACTTTGTATATTTTTGACACAAGTCATACTGCTCAGGAAGGAGACGCGTTCTGTCTACTAGAGATGAACGTACTTTGGTGTGAAAGGTGCAAATCAATCCCAGAACAACAGCAAAGGACCTTACGAAGATGCTGGAGGAAACAGGTACAAAAGTATCTATATCCACAGTAAAACGAGTCCTATATCGACATAACCTGAAAGGCCGCTCCGCAAGGAAGAAGCCACTGCTCCAAAACCACCATAAAAAAGCCAGACTACGGTTTGCAACTGTACATGGTGACAAAGATCATACTTTTTGGAGAAATGTCCTCTGGTCTGATAAAACAAAAATAGAACTGTTTGGCCATAATGACCATCGTTATGTTTGGAGAAAAAAGGGAGACGCTTGCAAGCCGAAGAACACCATCCCAACCGTGAAGCACGGGGGTGGCAGCATCATGTTGTGTGGGTGCTTTGCTGCAGGAGGGACTGGTGCACTTTACAAAATAGATGGCATCATGAGGAAGGACAATTATGTGGATATTGAAGCAACATCTCAAGAATCAGTCCGGAAGTTAAAGCTTGGTGACAACTGGGTCTTCCAAATGGACAATGACCCCAATTCAACCCAAAGGTGTTCGATGGGGTTCAGGTCAGGGCTTGTGCAGGCCAGTCAAGTTCTTCCACACTGATCTCAACAAACGTGCTTTGTGCACGGGGGCATTGTCATGTTGAAACAGGAAAGGGCCTTCCCCAAACTGTTGCCACAAAGTTGGAAGTACAGAATCATCTAGAATGTCATTGTATGCTGTAGCGTTATGATTTCCCTTCATTGGAACTAAGGGGCCTGAACCATGAAACACAGCCCCAGACCATTATTCCTCCTCCACCAAACTTTACAGTTGGCACTATGCGTTGGGGCAGGTAGCGTTCTCCTGGCATCTGCCAAACCAAGATTCATCCGTTGGACTGCCAGATGGTGAAGCGTGATTCATCATCCAAGAGAATTTGTTTCCGCTGCTCCAGAGTCCAATGGAGGTGAGCTTTACACCACTCCAGCCGATTCTTGGCATTGCGCATTGTGATCTTAGGCTTGTGTGCAGCTGCTCGGCCATGGAAACTCATTTCATGAAGCTCTTGATGTACAGTTCTTGTTCTGACGTTGCTTCCAGAGGCAGTTTGGTAGTGAGTGTTGCAACCCGAAGACAGATGATTTCTACGCACTACTGTGCACTTCAGCACTCGGGGGTCCCGTTTTGTGAGCTTGTGTGGCCTACCACTTCACAGCTGAGCCATTGTGACTATCGGGTTCTTGGTCACCTCCCTGACCAAGGCCCTTCTCCTCAATTGCTCAGTTCAGCCGGGCGGCCAGCTCTAGAAAGTGTCTTGGTGGTTCCAAACTTCTTCCATCTAAGAATGATGGAGGTCACTGTGTTCTTGGATTCGACATTTTGAACATTAGATATTAAAGACATGATAGATCAGACGCATAGTATATTAAGGAGTGAAAGAGACTGGGTCTCTGTAGAAAGACAGATAGCTGTGGAATGTGTTGGGTGGACAAGAGGAGAGCAATGTGTTGATACAGTGGAGACAGATGGACATCTGTGGATTAGATGAAGGAGGGGTTGAGGTCAGAAGGTGAGGACAGATTCTCATCTGGGAGTAATAAAGGTTTGGTATCCTGTTACCCTCTTTATTCTCTTCCTGTAAAACCATAAGATGTAACCATTGGAGAGAAGGAGGAGGGTCTTAAGTGGGATATATATATACAGTTGAAGTCGGAAGTTTACATACACTTAGGTTGGAGTCATTAAAACTTGTTTTTCAACCACTCCACAAATTTCTTGTTAACAAACTATAGTTATGCAAGTCGGTTAGGACATCTACTTTGTGCATGACAAAAGTAATTTTTTCAACAATTGTTTACAGACAGATTATTTCACTTATAATTCACTGTATCACAATTCCACTGGGTCAGAAGTTTACATACACTAAGTTGACTGTGCCTTTAAACAGCTTGGAAAATTCCAGAAAATGATGTCATGGCTTTAGAAGCTTCTGATCATTTGGGTCAATTGGAGGTATACCTGTGGATGTATTTCAAGACCTACCTTCAAACTCAGTGCCTCTTTGCTTGACATCATGGGAAAGATGTAAAGAAATCAGCCAAGACCTCAGAGAAAAAAAATTGTAGACCTCCACAAGTCTGGTTCTTCCTTGCGAGCAATTTCCAAATGCCTGAAGGTACCACGTTCATCTGTACAAACAATAGTACGCAAGTATAAACACCATGGGACCATGCAGCCGTCATACCGCTCAGGAAGGAGACACGTTCTGTCTCCTAGAGATGAACTTACTTTGGTGCAAAAAGTGCAAATCAATCCCAGAACAGCAGCAATGGACCCTGTGAAGATGCTGGAGGAAACAGGTACAAAAGTATCTATATCCACAGTAAAATGAGTCCTATATCGACATAACCTGAAAGGCCGTTCAGCAAGGAAGAAGCCACTGCTCCAAAACCACCATTAGAAAAGCCAGACTACGGATTGCAACTGCACAAGAGGACCAAGATCGTACATTTTGGTCTGATGAAACAAAAATAGAACTATTTGCTATAATGACCATCGTTATGTTCGGAGGATAAAGGGGGAGGCTTGCAAGCCGAAGAACACCATCCGAACCATGATGCACGGGGGTGGCAGCATCATGTTGTGGGGGTGCTTTGCTGAAGGAGGGACTGGTGCACTTCACAAAATAGATGGCTTTCATTAGCAAGGAAAATGATGTGGATATATTGAAGAAACATCTCAAGACCTCAGTCAGGAAGTTAAAGCTTGGTCGCAAAAGGGCCTTCCAAATGGACAATGACCCCAAGCAAACTTCCAAAGTTGTGGCAAAATAGCTTAAGGACAACAAAGTCAAGGTATTGAGGGGGCCATCACAAAGCGCTGACCTCAATCCCATAAAAAATTTGTGGGCAGGGGTATGTAAACTTCTGACTTCAACTGTATATACAGTTTGAGTCCAAGCCCTGGTGCCACAGCTTCAGTGATGAACCACTAGGCTACCTACTGCCTCTACACTCTAACCACTAGGCTACCTGCCGCCTCTACACTCTAACCACTTCAGTGATGACCTAGTCTCTTCACACTGGGCAAAAACTGGTTGAATCAACATTATTTCATCAAGAAAAATTCTATGTGATGACGTTGAATCAACGTGGAAAACTGATTGGATTTGCAAAAAGTCATCAATGTAAGGGAATTCAGTCATTTTTTTTCACCCAACTTTTAACCTAAATCCAATGGCATGGTGAAATGTTCTGTTGATTTCACATTGAATTCATGTAGGTTGACAACTCATCCAAATTGAAATCAAAACTGGATGTTGATGTGATGCCTGTATCCAGTGGGTGCTGAGATTAGCGAATACGATGACAGACACACTGGTTCTAGTCAGCCAGTTACAGTTAGTCTATAAATTAACCTGTCTGGGCGAGGTGGGACGCAACAGCCAGTGGAATCACGTGGCGCGAAATACAAATACCTCAAAAATGCTATAACTTCAATTTCCCAAACATATTACTATTTTACACCATTTTAAAAACAAGACTCTCCTTAATCTAACCACATTGTCCGATTTCAAAAAGGCTTTACAACGAAAGCAAAACATTAGATTATGTCAGGAGAGTACCCTCCCAAAAATAATCACACAGCCATTTTCAAAGCAAGCATATATGTCACAAAAACCAAAACCACAGCTAAATGCAGCACTAACCTTTGATGATCTTCATCAGATGACACTCCTAGGACATTATGTTATACAATACATGCATGTTTTGTTCAATCGAGTTCATATTTATATCAAAAACCAGCTTTTTACATTAGCATGTGATGTTCAGAACTAGCATACCCACCGCAAACTTCCGGTGAATTTACTAAATTACTCATGATAAACGTTCACAAAATACATAACAATTCTTTTAAGAATTATAGATACAGAACTCCTTTATGCAATTGCGGTGTCAGATTTTAAAATAGCTTTTCGGCGAAAGCACATTTTGCAATAATCTGAGTAGATAGCTCGCCATCACAGGCTAGCTAATTTGACACCCACCAAGTTTGGGACAACCTAAACTCAGAATTACTATTAGAAAAATTGGATTACCTTTGCTGTTTTTCGTCAGAATGCACTCCCAGGACTTCTACTTCAATAACAAATGTTGTTTTGGTTCCAAATAATCCATAGTTATATCCAAATAGCTCCCTTTTGTTCGTGCGTTCAATTGAGAATTCTCATGAACGCGCATCTCCAGTGCCACTGTCCCCAGCCTGACCACTCACAAAATCTCCTGCTGTTCTTCGCCCAGAGACAGGAGACACGTCATTCCACTTTCTGGCGCCTTCTGAGAGCCAATGGAAGCCTTAGAAAATGTCACGTTACAGCAGAGATGCTATATTTTCGATAGAGATGCAACAGAAGGACAAGAAATTGTCAGACAGGGCACTTCCTGTATGGAATCTTCTCAGGTTTTGGCCTGCCATATGAGTTCTGTTATACTCACAGACACCATTCAAACAGTTTTAGAAACTTTAGAGTGTTTTCTATCCAAATCTACTAATAATATGCATATTCTAGTTTCTGGGCAAGAGTAGTAACCAGTTTAAATCGGGTATGTTTTATATCCGGCCATGCAAATACTGCCCCCTAGCCCCAACAGGTTTAAACATGGTTATTTTGCATATCACTAACAAATCTCTCTCCCTCTCTCTCTCCCCCCCTCTCTCTCTCCCTCCCTCTCTCTCTCCTCTCCCTCTCTCTCCTCTCCCCCTCTCTCTCTTCTCCCTCTCTCTCTCTCTCTCCTCTCCTTCTCTCCCTCTCTCTCCCTCTCCCTCTCTCTCTCTCCTCTCCCTCCTCTCTCTCCCTCTCTCTCTCTCTCTCTCTCTCCTCTCCCTCTCCCCCTCTCTCTCTCATCTCCCTCTCTCTCTCCTCTCCCTCTCTCTCTCTCTCCTCTCTCTCTCTCCCCCTCTCTCTCTCTCTCTCCTCCCCCTCTCTCTCTCCTCCCCCTCTCTCTCTCTCTCCTCTCCCTCTCTCTCTCTCTCTCTCTCTCTCTCTCTCTCTCTCTCTCTCTCTCTCTCTCTCTCTCTCTCTCTCTCTCTCTCCTCTCCCCTTCTCTCTCCTCTCCCTCTCTCTATCTCCTCTCTCTCTCCTCTCTCTCTCTCTCTCTCTCACTCTCTCTCTCTCACTCTCCCTCTCTCCCTCCTTTCAGAACCCTCTCCATTTCCAGATGCCGATGCAGAACCCGGCCCTGCCCCAGGTGGAGCTGCTCTACTCCCTGCTGGTGATCAACAGCTGGTATGACGTCAGCCTCCTGCTCTGTCAGGAATGGAACATTTCCAGCTTCCTGGTTCGTCTCCGTAACAACACCAAGTTCCACCTGGGTTCTGTGGTCAACATCACCACCTCCAGCACCTCGCCCAACTCTCACCCCAACAGCTCCGTCTCCAAGGCCGACTTCCAGACCTCTCTACGGGGATACCTGGAGTCCATCAAGGAGTCCACGTCCACGGTGGTCACGTTCGGCTGCGACATCCGGGACATCAAGAGGATCTTTAATGTGGTGACCAAGCTGGGCCTGATGCTGCCAGAGTACCACTGGGTGTTGGGGGACACGCAGGACGTAGAGGAGCTGAGGACCGAGGGGCTGCCGGCGGGACTGCTGGCCCATGGCAGGATGGGGGCTCCCTCCCTGGATCATTACGTCCAGGATGGGCTGGAGCTGGTGGCCCGGGTGGTAGGGTCAGCTGCGTACCGCTCCCCTGAGCTAGCTCTCATCCCCTCCATCACCAACTGCATGGATACACAGAGCAGCCAGAGCAGAAACATGACCTCAGGGAAATATCTGTCCAGGTACAGTACTAATGCTGATTCACTACTCCTATAAGCATCATTAATGACGTTTGTGGTGATTTAGTCCTAGTGCATGATTCAGAATAGGTCTGTATGATTCAGTTAAATAGGTATGTATGATTCAGTGCAATAGGTATGTATGATTCAGTGCAATAGGTCTGTATGATTCAGTTCAATAGGTCTATATGATTCAGTGCAATAGGCCTGTATGATTCAGTTCAATAGGTCTATATGATTCAGTACAATAGGTATATATGATTCAGTACAATAGGTATATATGATTCATTTCAATAGGTATATATGATTCAGTGCAATAGGTCTGTATGATTCAGTTCAATAGGTCTATATGATTCAGTGCAATAGGTCTGCATGATTCAGCACAATATCTTTATATAATTCAATTAAATAGGTCTGCATGATTCAGTACAATAGGTCTATATGATTTAGTATGGTCTATATGATTCAGTACAATAGGTCTGTATGATTCAGTTCAATAGGTATATATGATTAATTTCAATAGGTCTATATGATTCATTTCAATAGGTCTATATGATTCAGTACAATAGGTCTGTATGATTCAGTTCAATAGGTATATATGATTAATTTCAGTAGGTATATATGATTCAGTACCTGATGATAATAATGATCATGATAATTTCAAGAACATATATCTGGCCTGGTGCAGTACCATACTGATGCTGAGTTATTACTCAGTCAAGTATGATAAATACACGGATCCTGAGTTATTACTCAGTCAAGTATGATAAATACACTGATGCTGAGTTATTACTCAGTCAAGTATGATAAATACACGGATCCTGAGTTATTACTCAGTCAAGTATGATAATGATATGGAGTATTATGATTGTATGGAGTATTATGGAGTATTATGATGGTATGGAGCATTATGATTGTATGGAGTATTATGGGAGTATTATGATTGTATGGAGTATTATGGAGTATCATGATGGTATGGAGTATTATGATGGCATGGAGTATTATGGAGTATCATAATGATATGGAGTATTATGATGGTATGGAGTATTATGGAGTATCATGATGGTATGGAGTATTATGATGGCATGGAGTATTATGGAGTATCATAATGATATGGAGTATTATGATGGTATGGAGTATTATGGAGTATTATGATGGTATGGAGCATTATGATTGTATGGAGTATTATGGAGTATTATGATTGTATGGAGTATTATGGAGTACTATGATGGTATGGAGCATTATGATTATATGGAGTATTATGGAGTATTATGATTGTATGGAGTATTATGGAGTATTATGATGGTATGGAGCATTATGATTGTATGGAGTATTATGGAGTAGTATGGTGGCATGGAGTATTATGATGGTATGGAGTATTATGATGGTATGGAGTATTATGGAGTAGTATGGTGGCATGGAGTATTATGATGGTATGGAGTATTATGGAGTATTATGATGGTATGGAGTATTACGGAGTATTATGACAGTATGGAGTATTATGATGGTATGGAGTAGTTTGAGGGTATGGAGTATTTTGATGGTATGGAGTAATTTGATGGCATGTAGTATTATGGAGTATTATGGAGTATTATGATGGTATGGAGTATTTTGGAGTATTATGATGGTAGGGAGTTTTACGATGGTATGGAATATTATGGAGTATTATGATAGTATGGAGTATTATAATGGTATGGAGTATTATGGAGTATTATGGAGTAGTATGATGGTATGGAGTATTACGATGGTATGGAATATTATGGAGTATTATGATGGTATGGAGTATTATGACAGTATGGAGTATTATGGAGTATTATGATGGTATGGAGTATTATGGAGTATTATGATAGTATAGAGTATCATGGAGTATTATGATGGTATATAGTATTATAATACTAAACCTGGTATCGATATTGAAGTTTTAACTCTGGTGTGGTGATGGTATGTAGTATTATGATGGTATAGAGTATCATGGAGTATCATGATGGCAGGGAGTATTTTGATGGTATATAGTATTATAATACTAAACCTGGTATCGATATTGAAGTTTTAACTCTGGTGTGGTGACAACACTATAAGTACTGTATCATTTCTCATGACATATGTCTCTTTTAAAATGCCACAACAACATTAACAACAACAAAAATGTCGCCAACAGACAATCTGATGTGACGGTGAATAGAGCTCAGTAGAATGTGATTCAGGGAAGGTAGGTGACTAAGATAAGCGAGCGCTGTATGACAGGTTTAGACAGTGGAAAGTGTCTTGACATTCTGCTGCCGTAGAAACACGGTTCAGTGCTTCCACTGTCTTCTCAGAGCATGTCAGTGACCTGAGGAGAGTCATGCTCTGAGGAGTAGACCCTTCTGTCTTGCTGGATCCCCACTGCGTCCCAAATGGCTCCCTATTCCCCTCATAGCGCACTACTTTTGACCAGGTCCCATAGGGTAGTGCACTGTATAAGTAGGGGACTGTAAAGAGAATAGAGAGCCATTTGGGACATATACACTCGTACGCCTGCAGACTCCTCCTCCACCTCTTCCTCCTCCTCCTCATCTTCCTCCTCATCCTCCTCCTTACCTGCCTCCTCTGTTCTGCTGTTCCTAAACATTCTGCTATCTGCCGTGTTTATAAACATTCTGCTATCTGCTGTGTTTCTAAGCATTCTGCTATCTGCTGTGTTTCTAAACATTCTGCTATCTGCAGTGTTTCTTAACATTCTGCTATCTGCCGTGTTTATAAACATTCTGCTATCTGCAGTGTTTCTTAACATTCTGCTATCTGCCGTGTTTATAAACATTCTGCTATCTGCAGTGTTTATAAACATTCTGCTATCTGCAGTGTTTCTTAACATTCTGCTATCTGCCGTGTTTATAAACATTCTGTTATCTGCAGTGTTTATAAACATTCTGCTATCTGCAGTGTTCCTAAACATTCTGCTATCTGCAGTGTTTATAAACATTCTGCTATCTGCCGTGTTTATAAACATTCTGCTATCTGCTGTGTTTCTAAACATTCTGCTATCTGCAGTGTTTCTTAACATTCTGCTATCTGCTGTGTTTCTAAACATTCTGTTATCTGCAGTGTTTCTTAACATTCTGCTATCTGCCGTGTTTATAAACATTCTGCTATCTGCAGTGTTTCTTAACATTCTGCTATCTGCCGTGTTTATAAACATTCTGCTATCTGCAGTGTTTATAAACATTCTGCTATCTGCAGTGTTTCTTAACATTCTGCTATCTGCCGTGTTTATAAACATTCTGTTATCTGCAGTGTTTATAAACATTCTGCTATCTGCAGTGTTCCTAAACATTCTGCTATCTGCAGTGTTTATAAACATTCTGCTATCTGCCGTGTTTATAAACATTCTGCTATCTGCTGTGTTTCTAAACATTCTGTTATCTGCAGTGTTTATAAACATTCTGCTATCTGCAGTGTTTATAAACATTCTGCTATCTGCTGTGTTCCTAAACATTCTGCTATCTGCCGTGTTTCTAAACATTCTGCTATCTGCAGTGTTTATAAACATTCTGCTATCTGCAGTGTTTCTTAACATTCTGCTATCTGCCGTGTTTATAAACATTCTGTTATCTGCAGTGTTTATAAACATTCTGCTATCTGCAGTGTTCCTAAACATTCTGCTATCTGCTGTGTTTCCAAACATTCTGTTATCTGCAGTGTTCCTAAATATTCTGCTATCTGCCATGTTTCTAAACATTCTGCTATCTGCCATGTTTATAAACATTCTGCTATCTGCCATGTTTATAAACATTCTGCTATCTGCCATGTTTATAAACATTCTGCTATCTGCTGTGTTTCTAAACATTCTGCTATCTGCTGTGTTTCTAAACATTCTGCTATCTGCAGTGTTCCTAAACATTCTGCTATCTGCTGTGTTTCTAAACATTCTGCTATCTGCAGTGTTTATAAACATTCTGCTATCTGCAGTGTTCCTAAACATTCTGCTATCTGCAGTGTTTCTAAACATTCTGCTATCTGCTGTGTTCCTAAACATTCTGCTATCTGCAGTGTTTATAAACATTCTGCTATCTGCAGTGTTTATAAACATTCTGCTCTCTGCTGTGTTTATAAACATTCTGCTATCTGCAGTGTTCCTAAACATTCTGCTATCTGCAGTGTTCCTAAACATTCTGCTATCTGCAGTGTTCCTAAACATTCTGCTATCTGCAGTGTTTATAAACATTCTGCTATCTGCAGTGTTCCTAAACATTCTGCTATCTGCAGTGTTCCTAAACATTCTGCTATCTGCAGTGTTCCTAAACATTCTGCTATCTGCAGTGTTTATAAACATTCTGCTATCTGCTGTGTTCCTAAACATTCTGCTATCTGCAGTGTTCCTAAACATTCTGCTATCTGCAGTGTTCCTAAACATTCTGCTATCTGCAGTGTTCCTAAACATTCTGCTATCTGCAGTGTTCCTAAACATTCTGCTATCTGCAGTGTTCCTAAACATTCTGCTATCTGCAGTGTTCCTAAACATTCTGCTATCTGCAGTGTTCCTAAACATTCTGCTATCTGCTGTGTTCCTAAACATTCTGCTATCTGCAGTGTTCCTAAACATTCTGCTATCTGCAGTGTTCCTAAACATTCTGCTATCTGCAGTGTTCCTAAACATTCTGCTATCTGCAGTGTTCCTAAACATTCTGCTATCTGCTGTGTTTCTAAACATTCTGCTATCTGCAGTGTTCCTAAATATTCTGCTATCTGCCATGTTTCTAAACATTCTGCTATCTGCCATGTTTATAAACATTCTGCTATCTGCCATGTTTATAAACATTCTGCTATCTGCTGTGTTTCTAAACATTCTGCTATCTGCTGTGTTTCTAAACATTCTGCTATCTGCAGTGTTCCTAAACATTCTGCTATCTGCTGTGTTTCTAAACATTCTGCTATCTGCAGTGTTTATAAACATTCTGCTATCTGCAGTGTTCCTAAACATTCTGCTATCTGCAGTGTTTCTAAACATTCTGCTATCTGCTGTGTTCCTAAACATTCTGCTATCTGCAGTGTTTATAAACATTCTGCTATCTGCAGTGTTTATAAACATTCTGCTCTCTGCTGTGTTTATAAACATTCTGCTCTCTGCTGTGTTCCTAAACATTCTGCTATCTGCAGTGTTCCTAAACATTCTGCTATCTGCAGTGTTCCTAAACATTCTACTATCTGCAGTGTTTATAAACATTCTGCTATCTGCAGTGTTCCTAAACATTCTGCTATCTGCAGTGTTCCTAAACATTCTGCTATCTGCAGTGTTCCTAAACATTCTGCTATCTGCAGTGTTCCTAAACATTCTGCTATCTGCAGTGTTCCTAAAAATTCTGCTATCTGCTGTGTTCCTAAACATTCTGCTATCTGCAGTGTTCCTAAACATTCTGCTATCTGCAGTGTTCCTAAACATTCTGCTATCTGCAGTGTTCCTAAACATTCTGCTATCTGCAGTGTTCCTAAACATTCTGCTATCTGCAGTGTTCCTAAACATTCTGCTATCTGCAGTGTTTATAAACATTCTGCTATCTGCTGTGTTCCTAAACATTCTGCTATCTGCTGTGTTCCTAAACATTCTGCTATCTGCAGTGTTCCTAAACATTCTGCTCTCTGCAGTGTTCCTAAACATTCTGCTCTCTGCAGTGTTCCTAAACATTCTGCTATCTGCAGTGTTCCTAAACATTCTGCTATCTGCTGTGTTTCTAAACATTCTGCTATCTGCAGTGTTTATAAACATTCTGCTATCTGCAGTGTTTATAAACATTCTGCTATCTGCAGTGTTCCTAAACATTCTGCTATCTGCAGTGTTCCTAAACATTCTGCTCTCTGCAGTGTTCCTAACATTCTGCTATCTGCAGTGTTCCTAAACATTCTGCTATCTGCGGCCCGCCGCAGTGTTTATAAACATTCTGCTATCTGCAGTGTTTATAAACATTCTGCTATCTGCCGTGTTCCTTCCTGACAGTTTTTGAACTGTGTCAGATTTCTGTCTTCCCTGTGGTCTGAGGAGATTTAAACTGTAGCAGCCAGCACAACAAACAAACACACTAACACACACACACATTACACACACACACACACACACACATTACAGACACACACACAAACAAACAAACACAGCTGTAAAGTCAGCTGTTGGTTACCCACCAACTGGTCACTCCAACAGCACAGTTTGCCATAATAAAAAAAAAAATAATAAAAAAATAAAAGCACAGCTTGCAAGAGAACAATGAAATAGGAACCGATTATCTTTTAGGAAAGGTCTTCCAGCTCACACACAGCTGGCTGTAACACCTGCTGTTCATGGTCTTTATCATCAGTGTGCGAGATCCCCTTATTATCTGTCAGATCTGGAGCAGGTCCGACCCCCTGCTGGTTCTGTTTGACCAGACAGAACCCTGTGCTTGCCTGTCCTGGCATGAGTTCAGGCCTCGTCAAACTGCCAAATGGGCACCGAAGGAACCTGTCTTGTCCCGTGTAGAGCTCATCACAGTAGCTTATCTTTACACCTGTCTTTAAACCTAACACTAACTCTAACCTAACCCTACCCTGACACTAACCCTAACCTGACCCTAACCCTAACCCTAACTCTAACCTAACCCTAACCCTAACTTGACACTAACCTGACATTAACCCTAACCTAACCCTAACCTGACATTAACACTAACCTGACATTAACCCTAACCTGACATTACCCTAACCTGACATTACCCTAACCTGACACTAACCCTAACCTGACATTAACCCTAACCTGACACTAACCCTAACCTGACATTAACCCTAACCTGACATTAACCCTAACCTGACATTAACCCTAACCTAACCCTAACCTGACATTAACCCTAACCTGACACTAACCCTAACCTGACATTAACCCTAACCTGACATTAACCCTAACCTAACCCTAACCTGACATTAACCCTAACCTGACACTAACCCTAACCTGACATTAACCCTAACCTTACACTAACCCTAACCTGACACTAACCCTAACCTGACATTAACCTGACATTAACCCTAACCTGACATTAACCTTAACCTAACCCTAACCTGACATTAACCCTAACCTGACACTAACCCTAACCTGACATTAACCCTAACCTTACACTAACCCTAACCTGACACTAACCCTAACCTGACATTAACCTGACATTAACCCTAACCTGACATTAACCCTAACCTGACCATAACATTAACCAGACATTAACCCTAACCTGACACTAACCCTAACCTGACATTAACATGACATTAACCCTAACCTGACATTAACCCTAACCTGACATTAACCCTAACCTGACATTAACCCTAACCTGACCCTAACATTAACCTGACACTAACCCTAACCTGACACTAACCTGACATTAACCCTAACCTGACACTAACCTGACACTAACCTGACATTAACCCTAACCTGACATTAACCCTAACCTAACCCTAACCTGACATTAACCCTAACCTGACACTAACCCTAACCTGACATTAACCCTAACCTTACACTAACCCTAACCTGACACTAACCCTAACCTGACATTAACCTGACATTAACCCTAACCTGACATAACCCTAACCTGACATTAACCCTAACCTGACACTAACCCTAACCTGACCCTAACCCTAACCTGACATTAACCCTAACCTGACCATAACATTAACCTGACATTAACCCTAACCTGACACTAACCCTAACCTGACATTAACATGACATTAACCCTAACCTGACATTAACCCTAACCTGACATTAACCCTAACCTGACATTAACCCTAACCTGACCCTAACATTAACCTGACACTAACCCTAACCTGACACTAACCTGACATTAACCCTAACCTGACACTAACCTGACACTAACCTGACATTAACCCTGACCTGACACTAACCCTAACCTGACATTAACCCTAACCTGACATTAACCCTAACCTGAAACTAACCCTAACCTGACATTAACCCTAACCTGACATTAACCATAACCTGACATTAACTCTAACCTGACCCTAACCCTAACCTGACATTAACCCTAACCTGACCCTAACCCTAACCTGACACTAACCCTAACCTGACATTAACCCTAACCTGACATTAACCCTAACCTGAAACTAACCCTAACCTGACATTAACCGTAACCTGACCCTAACCCTAACCTGACATTAACTCTAACCTGACCCTAACCCTAACCTGACACTAACCTGACATTAACCCTAACCTGACACTAACCCTAACCTGACATTAACCCTAACCTGATATTAACCCTAACCTGACACTAACCCTAACCTGACATTAACCCTGACCTGACATTAACCCTAACCTGACATTAACCCGAACCTGACATTAACCCTAACCTGACAATAACCCTAACCTGACATTAACTCTAACCTGACACTAACCCTAACCTGACATTAACCCTAACCTGATATTAACCCTAACCTGACACTAACCCTAACCTGACATTAACCCTAACCTGACATTAACCCTAACCTGACATTAACCCGAACCTGACACTAACCCTAACCTGACATTAACCCTGACCTGACATTAACCCTAACCTGACATTAACCCGAACCTGACATTAACCCTAACCTGACAATAACCCTAACCTGACATTAACTCTAACCTGACACTAACCCTAACCTGACATTAACCCTAACCTGACCCTAACCCTAACCTGACATTAACCCTAACCTGACCCTGACCCTAACCTGACGTTAACCTGACATTAACCCTAACCTGACATTAACCCTAACCTGACCCTAACCTGACCCTAACCCTAACCTGACATTAACCCTAACCTGACACTAACCCTAACCTGACACTAACCTGACACTAACCCTAACACTAACCTGACACTAACCCTAATCTGACATTAACCCTAACCTGACATTAACCCTAACCTGACACTAACCCTAACCTGACATTAACCTGACATTAACCCTAACCTGACATTAACCCTAACCTGACATTAACCCTAACCTGACATTAACCCTAACCTGACACTAACCCTAACCTGACATTAACTCTAACCTGACATTAACCCTAACCTGACATTAACCTGACCCTAACCCTAACCTGACATTAACCCTAACCTGACCATAACATTAACCTGACATTAACCCTAACCTGACACTAACCCTAACGTGACATTAACATGACATTAACCCTAACCTGACATTAACCCTAACCTGACATTAACCCTAACATGACATTAACCCTAACCTGACCCTAACATTAACCTGACACTAACCTGACATTAACCCTAACCTGACACTAACCTGACACTAACCTGACATTAACCCTAACCTGACACTAACCTGACACTAACCTGACATTAACCCTAACCTGACATTAAACCTGACCTGACACTAACCCTAACTTGACATTAACCCTAACCTGACATTAACCCTAACCTGACATTAACTCTAACCTGACCCTAACCCTAACCTGACACTAACCTGACATTAACCCTAACCCTAACCTGACACTAACCCTAACCTGACATTAACCATAACCTGATATTAACCCTAACCTGACACTAACCCTAACCTGACATTAACCCTAACCTGACATTAACCCTAACCTGACATTAACCCGAACCTGACACTAACCCTAACCTGACATTAACCCTAACCTGACATTAACCCTAACCTGACATTAACCCGAACCTGACATTAACCCTAACCTGACATTATCCCTAACCTGACATTAACTCTAACCTGACACTAACCCTAACCTGACATTAACCCTAACCTGACCCTAACCCTAACCTGACATTAACCCTAACATGACCCTGACCCTAACCTGACGTTAACCTGACATTAACCCTAACCTGACATTAACCCTAACCTGACCCTAACCTGACCCTAACCCTAACCTGACATTAACCCTAACCTGAAACTAACCCTAACCTGACACTAACCTGACACTAACCCTAACACTAACCTGACACTAACCCTAATCTGACATTAACCCTAACCTGATATTAAACCTAACCTGACACTAACCCTAACCTGACATTAACCTGACATTAACCCTAACCTGATTTTAACTCTAACCTGACATTTACCCTAACCTGACATTTACCCTAACCTGACATTAACCCTAACCTGACACTAACCCTAACCTGACATTAACTCTAACCTGACATTAACCCTAACCTGACATTAACCTGACACTAACCCTAACCTGACATTACCCCTAACTTGACATTAACCCTATCCTGACATTAACCTGACATTAACCCTAACCTGACATTAACCCTAACCTGACACTAACCCTAACCTGACATTACCCTAACCTGACATTAACCCTAACCTGACACTAACCCTAACCTGACATTAACCCTAACATGACACTAACCCTAACCTAACATTAACCCTAACCTGACCCTAACCTGACACTAACCCTAACCTGACACTAACCCTAACCTGACATTAACCCTAACCTGACACTAACCCTAACCTGACATTAACCCTAACCTGACACTAACCCTAACCTGACACTACCCTAACCTGACATTAACCCTAACCTGACATTAACCCTAACCTGACATTAACCCTAACCCTAACCCTAACCTGACATTAACCCTAACCCTAACCTGACATTAACCCTAACCCTAACCCTATCCTGACATTAACCTGACATTAACCCTAACCTGACATTAACCCTAACCTGACACTAACCCTAACCTGACATTACCCCTAATTTGACATTAACCCTAATCTGACATTAACCTGACACTAACCCTAACCTGACATTACCCCTAACTTGACATTAACCCTATCCTGACATTAACCTGACATTAACCCTAACCTGACATTAACCCTAACCTGACACTAACCCTAACCTGACGTTAACCCTAACCTGACATTAACCCTAACCTGACACTAACCCTAACCTGACATTAACTCTAACCTGACACTAACCCTAACCTAACATTAACCCTAACCTAACCCTAACCTGACACTAACCCTAACCTGACATTAACCCTAACCTGACATTAACCCTAACCTGACACTAACCCTAACCTAACATTAACCCTAACCTGACATTAACCCTAACCTAACATTAACCCTAACCTAACATTAACCCTAACCTAACCCTAACCTGACACTAACCCTAACCTGACATTAACCCTAACCTGACATTAACCCTAACCTGACACTAACCCTAACCTAACATTAACCCTAACCTGACATTAACCCTAACCTAACATTAACCCTAACCTAACATTAACCCTAACCTAACCCTAACCTGACACTAACCCTAACCTGACATTAACCCTAACCTGACATTAACCCTAACCTGACACTAACCCTAACCTAACACTAACCCTAACCTGACATTAACCCTAACCTGAATAATCTGAGTGGTTTTATGTGCTGGACTAACCCTAAACCCCCCCCCCCCCCCCCCTTGCAGGTTTCTGTCCAACACGTCGTTTGATGGTCTGAGCGGTTTCATCTCGTCCCAGGAGGAGACAGTGATCTCCTCAGAAAGCCATCACTTCATCTGGTCCCTGCAACACGACCCCATAGGGAACCCCATGTGGACCAGGCTGGGCCGATGGAAGCATGACAGGGTGCTCATGGACTACACTGCCTGGACCAACAAACAGGTGACCAACATGTCTATGATATCAAAACGTCGTTGTAGCCTTGGGTACCAGTGTTTGTGCTATCATTCCACTTCTTGCCACCTCTTTACTTATGCCAAACATGTTAATACTGCTGTTGCTACTACTATTATATCGTCTTCCTCCTTCCTTCCTTTTCCCTCTCTCTCTCTCTCCCTCCCTCTCTCTCTCTCTCCCTCCCTCTCTCCCTCCCTCCCTCCCTCTCTCCCTTATGGACTGTGCTGCCTGGTCTAACGATTAGACGTCCCACCAGAGAGGGGACTGGCGTCACCCGTCGAGGCTCCACCTCCGGGTGGTGACGTTAGTGGAACACCCGTTCGTCTTCACCCGGGAGGTGGATGAGGACGGTCTCTGTCCCGCTGGTCAGCTCTGCCTGAACCCCCTCACTAACAACACAGCCCTGCTCCAGTCTCTCTTCCTCCAGATGCGGGGGCCTAACGATAGCATCCCCGTGGAGTATAAGAAGTGTTGCTACGGCTACTGCATCGATCTACTGGAGAAACTAGCGGAGGACATGGGATTTGACTTCGACCTGTATATTGTAGGCGACGGCAAGTACGGTGGGTTTAAGAACGGACGTTGGACAGGGCTGGTGGGAGATCTTCTCAGCGGAGCGGCCCACCTGGCGGTCACATCCTTCAGTATAAACTCGGCCCGGAGCAGGGTTATAGACTTCACCTCCCCGTTCTTCTCCACCTCTCTGGGCATCCTCGTACGGACCCGGGACACGGCCGCGCCCATCGGGGCCTTCATGTGGCCCCTGCACTGGTCTATGTGGCTGGGTATATTCGTCTCTCTACATGTTACTGCCGTATTCCTGACCATCTACGAGTGGAACAGTCCGTTTGGGATGACGCCGCGAGGCAGGAACAGAGATAAGGTGTTCTCCTTCTCCTCGGCTCTGAACGTCTGCTATGCCATCCTGTTTGGCCGTACAGCTGCCATTAAACCTCCTAAGTGCTGGACGGGGCGGTTCCTCATGAATCTCTGGGCTATCTTCTGCCTGTTCTGTCTGTCCACCTACACAGCCAATCTGGCCGCTGTTATGGTGGGGGAGAAGACCTTCGAGCAACTCTCAGGAATACACGATCCAAAGGTAAGGACATCTCAGCTGTATTTAACACCTATCAAATACGGGATAAAAAAATGAATGGTATATTAGATGAGTACTACTTGTAATACATACATAAATAGTTCCTCATTTGTGATTGGTGACTTATTGGTGAGTATGGAAAGATGGGTTCATAAGGTGTTGTGAGGCCGAGGGTTAGGGTTAGTACAGCTAATACAGGGCTGAGGGGAGACTAGTACAGGACTGAGGGGAGACTAGTACAGGGCTGAGGGGAGACTAGTACAGGGCTGAGGGGAGACTAGTACAGGGCTGAGGGGAGACTAGTACAGGGCTGAGGGGAGACTAGTACAGGGCTGAGGGGAGACTAGTACAGGACTGAGGGGAGACTAGTACAGGACTGAGGGGAGACTAGTACAGGACTGAGGGGAGACTAGTACAGGACTGAGGGGAGACTAGTACAGCTAATACAGGACTGAGGGGAGACTAGTACAGGACTGAGGGGAGACTAGTACAGGACTGAGGGGAGACTAGTACAGGACTGAGGGGAGACTAGTACAGGACTGAGGGGAGACTAGTACAGGACTGAGGGGAGACTAGTACAGGACTGAGGGGAGACTAGTACAGGGCTGAGGGGAGACTAGTACAGGACTGAGGGGAGACTAGTACAGGACTGAGGGGAGACTAGTACAGCTAATACAGGGCTGAGGGGAGACTAGTACAGGGCTGAGGGGAGACTAGTACAGGACTGAGGGGAGACTAGTACAGGACTGAGGGGAGACTAGTACAGGACTGAGGGGAGACTAGTACAGGACTGAGGGGAGACTAGTACAGGACTGAGGGGAGACTAGTACAGGACTGAGGGGAGACTAGTACAGCTAATACAGGGCTGAGGGGAGACTAGTACAGGGCTGAGGGGAGACTAGTACAGGACTGAGGGGAGACTAGTACAGGACTGAGGGGAGACTAGTACAGGACTGAGGGGAGACTAGTACAGCTAATACAGGGCTGAGGGGAGACTAGTACAGGGCTGAGGGGAGACTAGTACAGGACTGAGGGGAGACTAGTACAGGACTGAGGGGAGACTAGTACAGGACTGAGGAGAGACTAGTACAGGACTGAGGGGAGACTAGTACAGCTAATACAGGACTGAGGGGAGACTAGTACAGGACTGAGGGGAGACTAGTACAGCTAATACAGGACTGAGGGGAGACTAGTACAGGACTGAGGGGACACTAGTACAGGACTGAGGGGAGACTAGTACAGGACTGAGGGGAGACTAGTACAGGACTGAGGGGAGACTAGTACAGGACTGAGGGGAGACTAGTACAGCTAATACAGGGCTGAGGGGAGACTAGTACAGGGCTGAGGGGAGACTAGTACAGGACTGAGGGGAGACTAGTACAGGACTGAGGGGAGACTAGTACAGCTAATACAGGACTGAGGGGAGACTAGTACAGGGCTGAGGGGAGACTAGTACAGGACTGAGGGAGACTAGTACATGACTGAGGGGAGACTAGTACAGTTAATACAGGGCTGAGGGGAGACTAGTACTAGTACAGGACTGAGGGGAGACTAGTACAGCTAATACAGGGCTGAGGGGAGACTAGTACAGGGCTGAGGGGAGACTAGTACAGGACTGAGGGGAGACTAGTACAGGACTGAGGGGAGACTAGTACAGGACTGAGGGGAGACTAGTACAGCTAATACAGGACTGAGGGGAGACTAGTACAGGACTGAGGGGAGACTAGTACAGGACTGAGGGGAGACTAGTACAGGACTGAGGGGAGACTAGTACAGGACTGAGGGGAGACTAGTACAGCTAATACAGGGCTGAAGGGAGACTAGTACAGGGCTGAGGGGAGACTAGTACAGGACTGAGGGGAGACTAGTACAGGACTGAGGGGAGACTAGTACAGGACTGAGGGGAGACTAGTACAGGACTGAGGGGAGACTAGTACAGCTAATACAGGGCTGAGGGGAGACTAGTACAGGGCTGAGGGGAGACTAGTACAGGACTGAGGGGAGACTAGTACAGGACTGAGGGGAGACTAGTACAGGACTGAGGAGAGACTAGTACAGGACTGAGGGGAGACTAGTACAGCTAATACAGGACTGAGGGGAGACTAGTACAGGACTGAGGGGAGACTAGTACAGCTAATACAGGACTGAGGGGAGACTAGTACAGGACTGAGGGGACACTAGTACAGGACTGAGGGGAGACTAGTACAGGACTGAGGGGAGACTAGTACAGGACTGAGGGGAGACTAGTACAGGACTGAGGGGAGACTAGTACAGCTAATACAGGGCTGAGGGGAGACTAGTACAGGGCTGAGGGGAGACTAGTACAGGACTGAGGGGAGACTAGTACAGGACTGAGGGGAGACTAGTACAGCTAATACAGGGCTGAGGGGAGACTAGTACAGGGCTGAGGGGAGACTAGTACAGGACTGAGGGAGACTAGTACATGACTGAGGGGAGACTAGTACAGTTAATACAGGGCTGAGGGGAGACTAGTACTAGTACAGGACTGAGGGGAGACTAGTACAGCTAATACAGGGCTGAGGGGAGACTAGTACAGGGCTGAGGGGAGACTAGTACAGGACTGAGGGGAGACTAGTACAGGACTGAGGGGAGACTAGTACAGGACTGAGGGGAGACTAGTACAGCTAATACAGGACTGAGGGGAGACTAGTACAGGACTGAGGGGAGACTAGTACAGGACTGAGGGGAGACTAGTACAGGACTGAGGGGAGACTAGTACAGGACTGAGGGGAGACTAGTACAGGACTGAGGGGAGACTAGTACAGCTAATACAGGGCTGAAGGGAGACTAGTACAGGGCTGAGGGGAGAC
Organism: Salmo salar; assembly: GCF_965601325.2. Classification (NCBI taxonomy): domain Eukaryota; kingdom Metazoa; phylum Chordata; class Actinopteri; order Salmoniformes; family Salmonidae; genus Salmo; species Salmo salar. The sequence goes on along the minus strand of NC_138303.1, from coordinate 113,697,621 downwards.
TAGTACAGGACTGAGGGGAGACTAGTACAGGACTGAGGGGAGACTAGTACAGGACTGAGGGGAGACTAGTACAGGACTGAGGGGAGACTAGTACAGCTAATACAGGACTGAGGGGAGACTAGTACAGGACTGAGGGGAGACTAGTACAGGACTGAGGGGAGACTAGTACAGGACTGAGGGGAGACTAGTACAGGACTGAGGGGAGACTAGTACAGGACTGAGGGGAGACTAGTACAGCTAATACAGGGCTGAGGGGAGACTAGTACAGGGCTGAGGGGAGACTAGTACAGGACTGAGGGGAGACTAGTAAAGCTAATACAGGACTGAGGGGAGACTAGTACAGGACTGAGGGGAGACTAGTACAGGACTGAGGGGAGACTAGTACAGGACTGAGGGGAGACTAGTACAGCTAATACAGGACTGAGGGGAGACTAGTACAGCTAAGACAGGGCTGAGGGGAGACTAGTACAGGACTGAGGGGAGACTAGTACAGGACTGAGGGGAGACTAGTACAGCTAATACAGGACTGAGGGGAGACTAGTACAGGGCTGAGGGGAGACTAGTACAGGGCTGAGGGGAGACTAGTACAGCTAATACAGGGCTGAGGGGAGACTAGTACAGGACTGAGGGGAGACTAGTACAGGACTGAGGGGAGACTAGTACAGGACTGAGGGGAGACTAGTACAGGACTGAGGGGAGACTAGTACAGGACTGAGGGGAGACTAGTACAGCTAAACAGGGCTGAGGGGAGACTAGTACAGGCTGAGGGGAGACTAGTACAGGACTGAGGGGAGACTAGTACAGGACTGAGGGGAGACTAGTACAGCTAATACAGGACTGAGGGGAGACTAGTACAGGACTGAGGGGAGACTAGTACAGGACTGAGGGGAGACTAGTACAGGACTGAGGGGAGACTAGTACAGGACTGAGGGGAGACTAGTACAGGACTGAGGGGAGACTAGTACAGCTAATACAGGGCTGAGGGGAGACTAGTACAGGGCTGAGGGGAGACTAGTACAGGACTGAGGGGAGACTAGTACAGGACTGAGGGGAGACTAATACAGCTAATACAGGGCTGAGGGGAGACTAGTACAGGGCTGAGGGGAGACTAGTACAGGACTGAGGGGAGACTAGTACAGGACTGAGGGGAGACTAGTACAGGACTGAGGGGAGACTAGTACAGGACTGAGGGGAGACTAATACAGCTAATACAGGGCTGAGGGGAGACTAGTACAGGGCTGAGGGGAGACTAGTACAGGACTGAGGGGAGACTAGTACAGCTAATACAGGACTGAGGGGAGACTAGTACAGGACTGAGGGGAGACTAGTACAGGACTGAGGGGAGACTAGTACAGGACTGAGGGGAGACTAGTACAGCTAATACAGGACTGAGGGGAGACTAGTACAGGACTGAGGGGAGACTAGTACAGGACTGAGGGGAGACTAGTACAGCTAATACAGGACTGAGGGGAGACTAGTACAGCTAATACAGGACTGAGGGGAGACTAGTACAGGACTGAGGAGAGACCAGTACAGCTAATACAGGACTGAGGGGAGACTAGTACAGCTAATACAGGACTGAGGGGAGACTAGTACAGGACTGAGGGGAGACTAGTACAGGACTGAGGGGAGACTAGTACAGCTAATACAGGACTGAGGGGAGACTAGTACAGCTAATACAGGACTGAGGGGAGACTAGTACAGGACTGAGGAGAGACTAGTACAGCTAATACAGGGCTGAGGGGAGACTAGTACAGCTAATACATTACTGAGGGGAGACTAGTACAGGACTGAGGGGAGACTAATACAGGACTGAGGGGAGACTAGTACAGGACTGAGGGGAGACTAATACAGGACTGAGGGGAGACTAGTACAGGGCTGAGGGGAGACTAGTACAGCTAATACAGGACTGAGGGGAGACTAGTACAGGGCTGAGGGGAGACTAGTACAGGGCTGAGGGGAGACTAGTACAGGACTGAGGGGAGACTAGTACAGGACTGAGGGGAGACTAGTACAGGGCTTAGGGGAGACTAGTACAGGACTGAGTGGAGACTAGTACAGCTAATACAGGGCTGAGGGGAGACTAGTACAGCTAATACAGGACTGAGGGGAGACTAGTACAGGACTGAGGGGAGACTAGTACAGCTAATACAGGACTGAGGGGAGACTAGTACAGCTAATACAGGACTGAGGGGAGACTAGTACAGGACTGAGGGGAGACTAGTACAGGACTGAGGGGAGACTAGTACAGGACTGAGGAGAGACTAGTACAGGACTGAGGGGAGACTAGTACAGCTAATACAGGACTAGTAAAGGCTCAGTGCGCTACTTTAGTGAAAAAATACATTTTTCAACAACAAAGAATAATTGTATTAATATTTTTGAGGGGTGCTGCTGCTCTCTCAGCACCCTTACTTCCCACGGCTGTGGTACCATGTAACAGTGTGAAAGTGGGTTTGAGTCCGACCTCATGCTTTTCTAGCACACCCCCTCCTCTTATATTTCCCGTCTGTCTTTCACCGTCCTTGTCTAAACAATATGAAAGCAGTGGGACAACCCAACTCCTCTAAAAAATAAAACAATTATAATCACAGTTTAGTTCAAAGTTGCTATTGTCACGTGCACTAGTACAGTGAAGCCTTTCTTGCTCTTTCCCAACAATACAGTAATCAATATCAGTAGTACTATAAAACAGAAGGTCAGATATAAAAGCACCACTAATAAGAAATTAAAAGAACACCAGACAGTAAGTTTAGATGTAGGTATGGGAAAGCTCTCTAACAGTTCCAGGAGGTGGGAAAGCTCTCTAACAGTTCCAGGAGGTGGGAAAGCTCTCTAACAGTTCCAGGAGGTGGGAAAGCTCTCTAACAGTTCCAGGAGGTGGGAAAGCTCTCTAACAGTTCCAGGAGGTGGGAAAGCTCTCTAACAGTTCCAGGAGGTGGGAAAGCTCTGTAACAGTCCCAGGAGGTGGGAAAGCTCTCTAACAGTTCCAGGAGGTGAGAGAGCTCTGTAACAGTTCCAGGAGGTCAGAGACCACAGTAACAGTTCCAGGAGGTTAGAGACCACAGTAACAGTTCCAGGAGGTTAGAGTCCACAGTAACAGTTCCAGGAGGTTAGAGACCACAGTAACAGTTCCAGGAGGTTAGAGACCACAGTAACAGTTCCAGGAGGTTAGAGACCACAGTAACAGTTCCAGGAGGTTAGAGACCACAGTAACAGTTCCAGGAGATTAGAGACCACAGTAACAGTTCCAGGAGGTTAGAGACCACAGTAACAGTTCCAGGAGGTTAGAGACCACAGTAACAGTTCCAGGAGGTTAGAGAGACCCCAGTAACAGTTCCAGGAGGTTAGAGACCACAGTAACAGTTCCAGGAGGTTAGAGACCACAGTAACAGTTCCAGGAGGTTAGAGACCACAGTAACAGTTCCAGGAGGTTAGAGACCACAGTAACAGTTCCAGGAGGTTAGAGAGACCCCAGTAACAGTTCCAGGAGGTTAGAGATCACAGTAACAGTTCCAGGAGGTTAGAGAGACCCCAGTAACAGTTCCAGGAGGTTAGAGACCACAGTAACAGTTCCAGGAGGTTAGAGGCCACAGTAACAGTTCCAGGAGGTTAGAGACCACAGTAACAGTTCCAGGAGGTTAGAGACCACAGTAACAGTTCCAGGAGGTTAGAGGCCACAGTAACAGTTCCAGGAGGTTAGAGACCACAGTAACAGTTCCAGGAGGTTAGAGACCACAGTAACAGTTCCAGGAGGTTAGAGACCACAGTAACAGTTCCATATTTTCTGTTCTTCCAGCTCCATCACCCGTCACAGGGGTTCCGCTTCGCCACGGTCCGGGAGAGCAGTGCCGAGGATTACCTGAAGAAAAGCTTTCCAGAGATGCACGACTACATGAGACGGTACAACGTTCCAGCAACCCCAGGTGGAATAGAACATCTGAAGTGAGTCATGACTATACAATACTGACTCATTACAGCTTTAACACGGGTACCAAGATTATACAATACTGACTCATCACAGCTTTAACATTAAACAATACTGACTCATCACAGCTTTAACACGGGTACCAAGATTAAACAATACTGACTCATCACAGCTTTAACACGGGTACCAAGATTAAACAATACTGACTCATCACAGCTTTAACACGGGTACCAAGATTAAACAATACTGACTCATTACAGCTTTAACACGGGTACCAAGATTATACAATACTGACTCATCACAGCTTTAACATTAAACAATACTGACTCATCACAGCTTTAACACGGGTACCAAGATTAAACAATACTGACTCATCACAGCTTTAACACGGGTACCAAGATTAAACAATACTGACTCATCACAGCTTTAACACGGGTACCAAGATTAAACAATACTGACTCATTACAGCTTTAACACGGGTACCAAGATTAAACAATACTGACTCATCACAGCTTTAACATTAAACAATACTGACTCATCACAGCTTTAACACGGGTACCAAGATTAAACAATACTGACTCATCACAGCTTTAACACGGGTACCAAGATTAAACAATACTGACTCATCACAGCTTTAACACGGGTACCAAGATTAAACAATACTGACTCATCACAGCTTTAACACAGGTACCAATATTATACAGTATTTTATTTAACTCGGAAAGTCAGTTAAGAACAAATTCTTATTTACAAGGAATAGTGGATTCACTGCCTTGTTCAGGGGCACAATGACAGATTTTTACCTTGTCAGTCCAGGGATTCGATCTAGTAACCTTTCGGTTACTGGCACAACGCTCTAACCACTAGGCTACCTGCCGCCCCAGTACAGACATAATACCGGCAATGGGAGACTTCATAACTGTTTTGAATATGTCAGAAAGTCCCACATAAAATACTCTGACAAAGAGAGACAGATTTACAAAGTCTGTGGCCAGCGCTCTAGTTAAACAACCTACACCATGTTAATGTTACCTCAGACTGCAGATCCGTAGGTAATCGCCCACAAAGCTACAACTGAGACTGCAGATCCGTAGGTAACCGCCCACAAAGCTACACCTCAGACTGCAGATCCGTAGGTAACCGCCCACAAAGCTACACCTCAGACTGCAGATCCGTAGGTAACCGCCCACAAAGCTACACCATGTTAATGTTATCTGAGATTTGCACTTGCTAGCTAATTTGTCCTATTTAGCTAGCTTGCTGTTGCTACCTAATTTGTCTTGGGATATAAACATTGAGTTGTTATTTTACCTGAAAAGCACAAGGTCCTCTACTCTGACAATTAATCCACACAAAAAACGGTCAACTGAATCGTTTCTAGTCATCTCTCCTCCTTCTAGGCTTTTTCTTCTCTTGACTTTATATTGCGATTGGCAACTTTCATAAATTAGGTGCATTACCACCACTGACCTTGTTCGTCATTCAGTCACCCACGTGGGTATAACCAATGAGGAGATTGGGTACTTGTTTCTATAAACCAATGAGGAGATGGGAGAGGCAGGACTTGCAGCGCGGTCTGCGTCAGAAATAGAACTGACTTCTATTTTAGTCCTTGGCAACGCAGACACTCATTGGCGCGTGCGAGCATTGTGGGTGCAATATTTGAATAACAGATTTCTAAATTTATTTTGCAACGCTCGCGCACACGAAGTGAGCGGTGTAGTCAGCCTGTAACACAGGCTACAACTGTATCTCACTTCTCAATGATCATGCATTTACCACAGCAGATGCTCTTGGATCTTTAGCTGTCAGGAATAAAGGTCTATGAAATAACACATATGGAATCATGTAGTAAATAAATAAGTGATAAACAAATTACAATATATTTTATATTTTATATTCTTCAAAGTAGCCACCCTTTTCCTTGATGACATATTTGCACATTCTTGGCATTCTCTCTACCTGCTTGGGCCATGAAACACGAGCAATGGACATTAGAGTGGTGGAAATCTGTCCTTGGTCTGATATGTCCAAATTTGAGATTGTTGGTTCCAACCGCCGTGTCTTTGTGAGACTCAAAGTAGGTGAACGGATGATCTTCGCATGTTTGGTTCCCACGGTGAAGCATGGAGGAGGAGGTGTGATGGTTTGGGGTTGCTTTCCTGCAAAAACATTCTGCAGCGATACCCCATCCCATCTCATTTGCGCTTAGTGGGACTGTCATTTGTTTTTCAGCAGGACAATTACACAACACACCTCCAGGCTGTGTAAGGGCTATTTGACCAAGAAGGAGAGTGATGGAGTGCTGCATCAGATGACCTGGCCTCCACAGTCACCCGCCCACCTCAACCCAATTGAGATGGTTTGGGATGAGTCGGACCGCAGAGTGAATGAAAAGCAGCCAACAACTGCTCAGCATATGTGGGAACTCCTTCAAGACTGTTTGAAAAGCATTCCAGGTGAAGCTGGTTGAGAGAATGCCAAGAGTGTGCAAAGCTGTTATCAAGACAAAGGGTAGCTACTTTGAAGAATATAAAATATATTTTGATTTGTTTAACACTTTGTTGGTTACTACATGACACCATATGTGTTATTTCTTAGTTTTGATGTCTTCACTATTATTCTACAATGTAGAAAATAGTAAACATTTAGAAAACCCTTTAATGAGTAATATTAAATATTTGGACAAGCAATGTCAGAGCGGCATATACTAAGATACAGTAGAATAGAATACAGTATATACATGTAAGATTAGTAATGTAAATACTCAAGCCAATGCTCAATGTTACTCCAGAAACATAACATTTACTCAAATACTTTGAGTGTTGGCTTGACTCTGCTGTTGAGCATTGGCTTGAGTCTGCCTTTTGTGACTTTGAGCGTTGGCTTGAGTCTGCCTGGAGTTTGCTTGAGTCTGCCTTTGAGCGTTGGCTTTGAGTACCAGGCTGGAGAGACGCACTGGAGACCGGGTGCGTGGAGGCGCACTGGAGGTCTGGAGCATAGGGCTAGCACAACCCGTCCTGGCTGGATGCTCACTTTAGCCTGGCAAGTGCGGGGTGCTGGCACAGGACACACTGGGCTGTGTAGGCGCACTGGCGACACAGTGCGTAGAGCTGGCGCAGGATATCCTGGACCGAGGAGGCGTACTGGAGCCCAGGAGCGCTGAGCCAGCACAACCCGTCCTGGCTGAATGCTCATTTTAGCCCGGCAAATGTGGGGAGCCGGCAACGAGCACACCGGGCTGTGAATGCGCACCGTACGCATCACCGCATAACACGGTGCCTGACTGGTGCCAGTTAAAACCCCCTAAGGCCGATGTCAGCACTCCCACGTAGATCAAATTAGCATAATACAAAAGTCCCCATAAAAATCTGTCAGTTTATGCTTGAGAGATATATTTTTTGCATTGGATAAGTTTCAATCCACCGCATCTGCTTATGTCATACTTCCGCATCTGCGGTGAAAGGTGACAGAGTTAGACCGGTGTTTGTCAGACCATGAGACATCCTGAAAATCGGTCTTCTCACAAAATTATCTGTAGTGTCCGAATGGTTTGGCCTACATATTACGACCCCTCCATGAAAAGATGAGACTCTCACGAACACAACAGTATTGTCACGACTGTGTGTAGGAACGGACCAAGGCGCAGCGTTCCACATCTTTATTACATTGGGAAACCTAGCCAAACAAACTATAAACAAACAACAAACCGTGACGACAGAGGTGCAACATGCACTAACTCAAAATAATCTCCCACAAACACTGGTGGGAAAAACAACTACTTAAATATGATCCCCAATTAGAGACAACGATGACCAGCTGCCTCTAATTGTGAATCATACAAAAACCCCAACATAGAAAAAAGAAACTAGAACACAACTTAGAAAAAAGAAACTAGATAAACCCCCCAGTCACGCCCTGACCTACTCAACCATAAAAAATAAGAGCACTCAATGGTCAGGATGTGACAAGTATTCTCCATTTTGCTCTATGACCCCCTCACAAGCGTCTTGGGACTCATCTGTAGTTGGTACAGCCGATCTGCCAACTTCTGTGTACAGTGTATGAACATTTTGGACTACACACTAATATGATCACTCTGTGGAAAGGTGAGAATCTCACAAGCACGTACATGTCAGTCATTTTGCTCTTCCCACAGGCCTCACAAGACTTGTCTGTAGGTATATATGGAGACTGTTTAGTGCCAAAAATAAAGGGTGCGTTTTTCATCAAATACTTGTTTAATATATATTTTTTTATACTTCAAGGGGTCTTCAAATATTGCAAAAAAGGGGCCTTCAAATTTTAAATCATATATTGCAAAAAAGGGGTCTTCAAATATTGCAAAAAAGGGGTCTTCAAATTTGAAATCATATATTGAAAAAAAACTATCTGTTATTCAATGCATTTTTCATCAAATACTTGTTTAATATATATTTTTCATACTTCAAGGGGTCTTCAAACTCTAAATCAAATAGCTAAATTATCCTTTGTATGACCTTCTTAAAACAATTCCATTTAGCTTAGTAGAACCGCCCCCCCCCCTTCCCCCCCACAATTTAGACAGAGTTAGACGCTTCTGGGTTAATCCTTTTAGAATTAGCTTTAATCTGCCTGGAGTTGGCTTGAGTCGGCATGGAGTTGGCTTGAGTCGGCATGGAGTTGTCTTGAGTCCGTCTGGAGAGCTTGAATCTGTCTAGAATGGTATTTTGCAGGTTTTTTTTTAAACTTTTCTATTGGTATATTTAGTTCAAACAGATAAAGTTGAAACCCAGGTCGACTGGGGTGGTAATCTATCCACCCCGTCCTTTTGATCCTGTCCAACCAATCTGAAACTGTCTTCAACTCTGCTACCCAATCTGAAACTGTCTCCAACTCTGCTACCCAATCTGAAACTGTCTCCAACTCTGCTACCCAATCTGAAACTGTCTCCAACTCTGCTACCCAATCTGAAACTGTCTCCAACTCTGCTACCCAATCTGAAACTGTCTCCAACTCTGCTACCCAATCTGAAACTGTCTCCAACTCTGCTACTCCAATCTGAAACTGTCTCCAACTCTGCTACCCAATCTGAAACTGTCTCCAGGCATCATCAATATCAAACTATACTTCCGGAAGTGAGTAACAGCATTAGTGGCCCTGTGCTTTGTTCACTTTTTTCTTTTTGAAATCTGAAACTGTTTCTCAAGTCATCTCACATCTTCTGTGGAGCAGAGCAGAGCCGAGGTAATGGAGCTGGGCGCTGAGATCGGGTTGACGGAATATACAATATCTTTCTCTCATTGTGCGAGAGGAGAGGACTATTCTATGGAAAGACTGGCACTTGCTTTGCAGTGTTAAGATCCATTCATTTTGATAAGGAATTGCAGACTGCGTCTGCTTGTCTGGGTTTCATTCAAAAACAGCACTAATATATTTAGTGTTAATAGCTTGTATTTGTATTTATTATGGATCCCCATTTGTTCCTGCAAAGGCAGCAGCTAGTCTTCCTGGGGTTTATTATGTATCCCCATTAGTTCCTGCCAAGGCAGCAGCAACTCTTCCTGGGGTTTATTATGGATCCCCATTAGTTCCTGCCAAGGCAGCAGCTACTCTTCCTGGTTTCCAAACACATTAAGACACTTACATCACACATAAAACAAAAGATAAAACAGTACATCATATAACATCAATAGACCACTGCACATCTATAATACAAAATGTTTTATATCACCATACAAAATTATTACAATGTACATGTGTGTATGCCTGTGTTTCTACCTGTGTGTGTCTCTTCACATCCCGACTGTTCCATAAGGTGAATTTTTATCTGTTTTTTAAATCTGATTCTACTGCTGCATCAGTTACCTGATGTGGAATAGAGTTCCATGTAGTCATGGCTCTATGTAGTACTGTGCGCCTCCCATAGTCTGTTCTGGACTTGGGGACTGTGAAGAGACTTTTGGTGGCATGTCTTGTGGGGTATGCATGGGTGTGCCAGTAGTTTAAACAGACAGCTCATGACATTCAGCTTGTCAACACTTCTTACTAAAACAAGTAGTGATGAAGTCAATCTCTCCTCCACTTTGACCCATGAGAGATTGACATGCATATTATTAATGTTAGCTCTCAGTGTACATTTAAGGGCCAGCCGTGCTGCCCTGTTCTGAGCCAATTGTAATTTTCCTAAATCCCTCTATGTGGCACCTGACCACATGACTGAACAGTAGTCCAGGTGTGACAAAACTAGGGCCTGTAGGACCAGCCTTGTTGTTAGTGTTGTTAAGAAGGCAGAGCAGTTCTTTATTATGGACAGACTTCTCCCCCATCTTAGCTACTATTGTATCAACATGTTTTGACCATGACAGTTTCTAACCTATGGTTACTCCAAACAGTTTAGTCACCTCAACTTGCTCAATTTACACATTATTCATTACAAAACTTGTTTGAGATAAAGGGATTAGTGAATGACTTGTCCCAAATACCATGCTTTTTTAGACTAATTTATTCATTTCTACCCATTATGAAGCTAATTGCAGCTCTTTGTTAAGTGTTGCAGTTATTTCAGTCACTGTAGTAGCTGATGTGAATAGTGTTGAGTCACCCGCATACATCATAGACACACTGGCTTTACTTAAAGCCAGTGGCATGTCACTAGTAAAGATTGTAAAAAGTAAGGGGCCTAGACAGCTGCCCTGGGGAATTCCTGATTCTACCTGGATTATGTTGGAGAGGCTTCCATTAAAGAACCCCCTCTGTGTTCTGTTAGACAGGTAACTCTTTATCCACATTATAGCAGGGGGTGTAAAGCCATAACACATACGTTTTTCCAGGAGCAAACTGTGATCGATAATGTCAAAAGTCACACTGAAGTCACCAAAGTCACACAAACTTTTTATAATAAATTTCTCTCAGCCAACCATCAGTCATTTGTGTAAGTGCTGTGCTTGTTGAATGTCCTTCCCTATAAGCGTGCTGAAAGACTATTGTCAATTTGTTTACTGTAAAATAGCATTGTACCTGGTCAAACACATTTTTTCCACAAAGTTTGCTAAGGGTTGGTAACAGGCTGATTGGTTATCTATTTGAGCCAGTAAAGGGGGCTTTACTATTCTTGGGTAGCGGAATGACTTTTGCTTTCCTCCGGGCCTGAGGGTACACACTTTCTAGTAGGCTTAGATTGAAGATATGGCAAAATATGAGTGGCAATATCATTCGCAATTATCCTCAGTAACTTTCTATTCAAGTTGTCAAGTTGTCAGGCTTGTTCCACCTATTCCACACTCACTTTACGGCATTCAAAATTACAATGCTTGTCTTTGGTCAGTTGTACTTGGATGTGTAGTGCTTATTGATAGCATGTCATGCCTAAGTTTGCTAATCTTGCCAAGAAAAAAATCATTAAAGCAGTTGGCAATAAAGTGGGTTTTGTGATGAATGAGCCATCTGATTCAATAAACGATGGAGCTGAGTTTGCCTTTTTTTCCCCAGAATTTCATTTAAGGTGCTCCAAAGATTTTTACTATCATTCTTTATATAATTTATCTTAGTTTTATAGTATAGTTTCTTCTTCTTTTTATTCAGTTTAGTCACATGATTCTCAATTTGCCAATCGGTTTTTCAGCCAAACTTATTTGCCATTCCTTTTGCCTCATCCCTTCAACCTTACAATTTTTCAATTCCTCATCAATCCATGGGGATTTAACATTTTTACAGTCATTTTCTTAATGGGCGCATGCTTATTGGTAACTGAAATAAGACATTTCATAAATATGTCAAGTGTAGCATCTGATTGTCCCTCATTACACACCAAAGACCAACAAATAATCTTTACATCAATATCATAGGAATCACTACAGAACTTATTGTATGACCTCTTATACACTATATTAGGCCAAACCTTTGAAAATGTGGTTTTCCTAGATATGGCTACTATATTTTGATCACTACATCCTATGGATTTGGATACTGTTTTAAAACAAATTCATGCAGCATTTGTAAAGATGTGATCAATACATGTTGATGATTTAATTCCTGTGCTGTTTGTAAATACCCTGGTAGGTTGACTGATAACCTGAACCAGGTTGCAGGCACTAGTTACAGTTTGAAGCATTTTCTTGAGTGGGTAGCTTGATGAAAGCCAGTCAATATTGTAATCACCCTGAAAATATACCTCTCTGTTGATATCACATACATTATCAAGCATTTCAAACACGTTATCCAGATACTGACTGTTAGTACTTGGTGGTCTATAGCAGCTTCCCACCAGAATGGGCTTTAGGTGAGGCAGATGAACCTGTAGCCATGTTACTTCAACAGTATTTAACATTATATCGTCTCTAAGCTTTACAGGAATGTGGTTCTGAATATAGACCGCAACACCTCCTCCGTTGGCATTTCTGTCTTTTCTGTAGATGTTATAACCATGTATTGCTACCACTGTATCATCAAAGGTATTATCTAAGTGAGTTTCAGAGATTGTCATAATATGAATATCATCTGTTACTAGCAAATTATAGATTTCATGAACTTTGTTTCTTAAGCTACATATGTTAATAAGGGCCATTTTAGCACTTTTCTGGGATGCTTGATTGTTTTCATTGCTTTACTTGGAAGCTTAGCAGAGGTAGACATGCTCAGGTTATTTTTATTAGTCCAGGGTGAGCTACACACGGTGGACTTCCTACTAGGGTATACCACCTCAGTGCTAACAGTATACATCTGGTTCATAGGCTCATGATTACTGCATACAATAGCTGTAGGATCAGCAGAGGCATTCAGGACATAAATTAGGTTACTTACATTGTGTTTTCCAACACCCCTGGTATAATGTACATTTGCTGAAGCGTTATGATTACTCAGCAACACAATGGCAGGGATTAACTGAGCTGGGCTTGGGTCATTGATTTCCAACACAATATATTACTAAGCACTTTTTACTGGGTAACCCACTTGGGCGCTAGGAACCTTTTTTCTTGAAAAATATGAACATCAGTATTCTCACACTTGAACTATCAGTCAGGACATGAAACAGCAAATTTGATGTCTTTTGAACATCTAAATTTAAAGGCTGAATTGACTTGAATTGAAAAAAAAAAGAATCATCCCTTCATTTTAGTCAATGTTAGACAGAGGTGCAATTCAGTAGTAAATCTTCTTCTGTTGTTTCAGGCATGATCCACAGCAACTTGATGCTTTCATCATGGACAAGGCCTTACTAGACTACGAGGTGTCTATAGATGCAGAATGCAAGACACTCACTGTGGGGAAACCATTTGCGATTGAAGGCAAGTATATTGACATGAAATAACGTGTTAATGTTAATATCCATACTAAAGAGGAACCAGACAGGAACACCCTGTTTCCTCTCCTTTTCACATTAGATATAGAACCACTGGTAGCAAGAATATAGTAAGACATATATAGATATAGTACCCACCAGGGTTGTGCTCAATTCAGATCTGAATGCATCAAATTCCAGTTCAATTCTTGAATTTGAATTGAATTTGAATTTAAGTTTTAAACAAAAATACAGAAATACAATTATAATTTAAATTAAAGGAAATAGAATTGAAATCACAGAAAACATCACAGATATCATTATATACATGCATCTAAAATATTGATGAAGTAATTTATTTTTAGGACAAAGTGTATGATCAAGGAAAGCAATACCTGTATGAGAAAATTCTAATTTTTATTTCATTAATTACTTACATTTTGTTCAATATGTGGAAAATACTACATTTCCCAGAATGCATTCCTACAACCCTGAAGTTGACCCTAAAACCTTAAAAAATAAGCCAAACAAATGAAATGGTTGGTAGAAATATACACTGAGTGTACAAAACATTAAGAACCTGCTTTTTCCAAGACATAGACTGGCTGACCAGGTGAATCGAGGTGAAAGCTATGATCCCTTATTGATGTCACCTGTTCATTCCACTGTAGATGAAGGGGAGGAGACAGGTTTCAGAAGGATTTTTAAGCCTTGAGAAAACTGAGACATGGATGTGTATGTGTGCCATTCAGAGGGTGAATGGGCAAGACAAAATATTTAGGTGCCTTTGAAAGGGGTATGGTAGTAGGTACCAGGCACACTGGATTGAGTCAAGAACTGCAACGCTGCTGGGTTTTTCACGCTCAACTTGACACAACGGTGGGAAGAATTGGAGTCAACATGGGCCAGCATCCCTGTCGAATGCTTTCAACACCTTTCAGTCCACGCACCAACGAATTGAGGCTGTGCTGAGGGCAAAAGGGGGTACGACTCAATAGTAGGAAGGTGTTCCTAATGTTTTGTACACTCAGTGCTTAGAATAGCCATTTACACTAAGGTTAAATGAGGTTATGAACATTGTTTCCAGAGAAAAGTGATATATTCTTTGCTATCTGGAAGTGTGACCTGTCAGATTCAATATAACTCTCATCTTCAATAACGGAGTGGAATTTCTTTGAATTGTACTGAATTAAATTATACTTGCTCTCACTCAAACCAAATTATAATTCTACATCCTGTGGGGTAGTGGCGGATTTAGGCATAGGCGCCCAGGGTGGCATCTTCCCGGGGCGCCCGCACAAAGATAATACAGTTGAAGTCGGAAGTTTACATACACCTTAGCCAAGTAGATTTAAACTCCGTTTTTCACAATTCCTGACATTTCATCCTAGTAAAAATTCCCTGTCTTTGGTCAGTTAGGATCACACCTTTATTTCAAGAATGTGAAATGTCAAAATAATAGTAGAGAGAATTATTTTTTTCAGCTTTTATTTCTTTCATCACATTCCCAGTGCGTCAGAAGTTTACATACACTCAATTAGTATTTGGTAGCATTGCCTTAAAGTGGTTTAACTTTTACGTTTTGGGTAGCCTTCCACAAGCTTCCCACAATAAGTTGGGTGAATTTTGGCCCATTCCTCCTGACAGAGCTCATGTAACCGAGTCAGGTTTGTAGGCCTCCTTGCTCGCACACACTTTTTCAGTTCTGCCTCAAATTTTCTACAGGATTGAGGTCAGGGCTTTGTGATGGCCACTCCAATACCTTGACTTTGTTGTCCTTAAGCCATTTTGCCACAACTTTGGAAGTATCCTTGGGGTCATTGTCCGTTTGGAAGACCAAAACGGACAATGACCCCAATGACCCATTTACAGCCAGCAGCATACCACCCTGAATTCGACTGTTGGCTTGCTTCTGAAGCTAAGCAGGTTTGGTCCTGGTCAGTCCCTGGATGGGAGACCAGATACTGCTGGAAGTGGTGTTGGAGGGCCAGTAGGAGGCATTCTTTCCTCTGGTCTAGAAATGTCCTGCTTCCTTTCAGATGGGATGTTAAACAGGTCTCCTGACTCTCTGAGGTCATTAAAGATCCCATGGCACTTATTGTAAGAGTAGGGGTGTTAACCCTGGTGTCCTGGCTAAATTCCCAATCTTGCCCTCAAACCATCACAGTCACCTAATAAGTTTACAATTGGCTCATTCATCCCTGTAACCGTAGGTTGTTGCTATAAATGAGAATGTGTTCTCAGTCAACTTACCTGGTAAAATAACAGATAAATAAATTTGCAACCAAGCTTTAACTTCCTCACTGATGTCTTGAGATGTTGCTTCAATATATCCACATAATTTTCCATCCTCATGATGCCATCTATTATGTGAAAGTGCACCAGTCCCTCCTGCAGGAAAGCACCCCTACAACATGATGCTGCCACCCCCGTGCTTCACGGTTGGGATGGTGTTCTTCGGCTTGCAAGCTTCCCCATTTTTCCTCCAAACACAATTATGGTCATTATGGCCAAACAGTTCAATTTATGTTTTATCAGACCAGAGGACATTTCTCCAAAAAGTACGATCTTTGTCCCCATGTGCAGTTGCAAACCGTAGTCTGTTTTTTTTTATGCCGGTTTTGGAGCAGTGGCTTCCATGCTGAGTGGCCTTTCAGGTTATGACGATATAGGACTCGTTTTACTGTAGATATAGATACTTTTGTACCTGTTTCCTCCAGCATCTTCACAAGGTCCTTTGCTGTTGTTGTCACAGTTGTTGTTGGTAGAAATGGACCAAAACGCAGCAGGTACGTGAATGCTCATCTTGATTTTTAATTATCTTCAAAAATGAACATACAAAATAACAAAACCGAAAAACGAACAACTAACAAACAGTCTGGCAAAGCAAAGCTCAACACAGAACAATCACCCACAAATCACACACACAAACACACCCTAATATATGGGACTCTCAATCAAAGGCAGATAGACAACACCTGCCTTCAACTGAGAGTCCCAACCCCAATTAACCAAACATAGAAACACACACACTAGACTATCAACCAAAAACCCGGAAATACTAAATCAAACACCCTTTACACAAACACACCACCCCGAACCACATAAAACAAATACCCTCTGCCACGTCCTGACCAAACTACAAAAACAATTAACCTTATACTGGCCAGGACGTGACAGTTGTTCCGGGATTGATTTGCACTTTTCACACCAAAGTACGTTCATCTCTAGGAGACAGAACGTTTCTCCTTCCTGAGCGGTATGACGGCTGCGGGGTCCCATGGTATTTATACTTGTGTACTATTGTTTGTAAAGATAAACGTGGTACCTTCAGGCATTTGGAAATTGCTCCCAAGGATGAATCAGACTTGTGGAGGTCCCCAAAACATTTTTTCTGAGGTCTTGGCTGATTTCTTTAGATTTTCCCATGATGTCAAGCAGAGACACTGAGTTTGAAGGTAGGCCCTGAAATACATCCACAGGTACACATCAAATTGACTCAAATAATGTTATTTGGCCTATCAGAAGCTTCTAAAGCCATCTGGAATTTTCCAAGCTGTTTAACGGCACGGTCAACTTAGTGTATGTTAACTTCTGATCAACTGGAATTGTGATACAGTGAATTATAAGTGAAATAATCTGTCTGTAAACAATTGTTGGAAAAATTACTTGTGTCATGCACAAAGTAGATGTCCTAACCGACTTGCCAAAACTATAGTTTGTTAACCTCTTGGGGCTAGGTGGGACGCTAGCGTGCCACCTGTGGTGCACTCCATCAACAGCAGGTGCATTTCAAGAGCGGCAAATTTGAATCCAAATAAATGTCAAAATTCAAATTTTTCAAAAATACAACTATGTTACACCATTTGAAAGATAAACATCTCCTTAATCTAACCACGTTTTACGATTTCAAAAAGGTTTTACGGCGAAAGCATAAATTTAGAGTATGTTAGGACAGTACATTTACAAGAGTTGTGTGTAATGTTTTGTCAAGTCAAAGACAGGGTCACCAAAACCATAAAACCAGCTAAAATGATACACTAACCTTTTACAATCTCCATCAGATGACACTCCTAGAACATTATGTTAGACAATGCATGCATTTTTAGTTCTATCAAGTTCATATTTATATACAAAAACAGCGTTTTACTATGGCATTGATGTTGAGGAAATCGTTTCCCTCCAATAACCGGCAGTCAAGTCAGCGTCACAAATTAAATAATTAAAATTAGAAAACATTGGTAAAATATTATATTGTCATTTAAAGAATTATAGATTTACATCTTTTGAACGCAATCAACTTGCCAGATTTAAAAATAACCTTACTGGGAAATCACACTTTGCAATAATCTGAGCACTGTGCCCAGAAAAATACGCGTTGCGATACAGACTAGACGTCATGTTGGGGAGATCTAAAATCGAAAATACTATGTAAATAATCCATTACCTTTGATTCTCTTCATCAGATGTCACTTCCAGGTATCACAGGTCCATAACGAATGTAGTTTTGTTCAAAAAAGCTCATCATTTATGTCCAAAAATCTCCGTCTCGTTAGCACATGATGTAAGCCAGCCGGACTTCTCGTCATGAACGAGGGGAAAAAATATATTTCCGTTCGTTCAAACATGTCAAACGTTGTATAGCATAAATCATTAGGGCCTTTTTTAACCAGAACATGAATAATATTCAAGGTGGACGAATGCATAGCCTTTTATAACGTATTGGAACGAGGGTACCCAACATGAAGTAGCGCGCCAGGTGTCTAATGGGACATCACCGTTCCATGGCTCTTGTTCGGTCAGATCTCCCTCCAGAAGACTCAAAACACTTTGTAAAGGCTGGTGACATCTAGTGGAAGCAATAGGAAGTGCCAAAATATTCCTAAACCCCTGTGTTTTTCAATGGGATAGGTTTAAAATCAATACAACACATCAGGTATCCACTTCCTGTCAGAAAATGTCTCAGGGTTTTGCCTGCCAAATGAGTTCTGTTATACTCACAGACACCATTCAAACAGTTTTGGAAACTTTAGAGTGTTTTCTATCCATATATAATAAGTATATGCATATTCTAGTTACTGGGTAGGATTAGTAACCAGATTAAATCGGGTACATTTTTTTTATCCAGACGTGCAAATGCTGCCCCCTAGACCCAACAGGTTAACAAGAAATTTGTGGAGTGGTTGAAAAACAAGTTTTAATGACTCCAATCTAAGTGTATGTGAACTTCCAACTTCAAATATACATAATTATAATAATAATATTCCGAATGGTGACATTTGCGTGATCGGTTTTCTATCGCTCATTTGCACATCACGTCAATGATATCATGTCACAGTGTGGGACAGTGGGTCAATTAACCTTGTCGGAGTGGGCGCCCTGATTCTAGTTTGTGAGCTAAGGTCTCCCACTCAGAAGTACGAGATGGGGAAAAGGGGCGGGGGTAGGTTGACTTCAGGTCTCCCCACTGGAAGCCTGAGGTAGGGGGAGCGGGGGAATCTATCAAATAGCGCACCTCTAACTTTGTACAGTACTAATGCAATTAGTTGTGCAATTTAGTTTGTGTGTTTCTTGTTTGAAGACCAATAGTGTAATAATCAGGTTCTCTTCTTTATAAGTGTGTATTTGTGTGATATCATATTTGTGCAATTTAGTTTTATTTGTCTGTTTTTTGTTAGCAAAGGGGTAATAGTGTAATTTTTTATATATATATTTTTATATTTATATAGTTTTAAATATTATGATTTATTTGTTTTGTTCAAATGTCTGAGTTAAATTTACAGATAGCGCAGATTGTGTTTCTTTTGTTGGGGGGGGGGGGGGCTGAAGGTGGGGTTCGCCCAGGGAGCCATACACATAGAACTGCGGTAGGATGTGGCCAATTCAATTGAATGGGAGTCAACCTGGAACTGCGGTAGGATGTGGCCAATTCCCATTTCAACTCACGAGTTGAATGGGAGTCAACCTGGAACTGCAGTAGGATGTGGCCAATTCAATTCCCATTTCAACTCACGAGTTGAATGGGAGTCAATTCCAAAAATTCAGAATTGAAACTGAAACAACCCCGACACCCACACATTATAATAATGTAGTAGCAAGATTAATTGACCAAGCTACACACATACATGTACTGCATATTCAACACTACCGGTATGTGTTGTCCAACGTCAACGTGACATCAATTCATTTGATCAATGGGTTTTCTGTGTCAGTCTAGGTGTCTGTATTTATTTACCCATAGTACAGAGGAAGACAGGGAGGTTGATGTCTTCATCACCCGTATCATACCCATAGTACAGAGGAAAAAGACAGGGACGATGATGTTTTCTAAGTCATTCTGTGTGTGTATCTGTTCCCAGGTTATGGCATCGGCATGCTGTGTTTTCTAAGTCATTCTGTGTGTGTATCTGAACCCAGGTTATGGCATCGGCCTGCTGTGTTTTCTAAGTCATTCTGTGTGTGTATCTGAACCCAGGTTATGGCATCGGCCTGCGCCAGAACTCTCCCCTGTCCTCTAACATCTCAGAGCTGGTGAGCCAGTACAAGTCAGACGGCTTCATGGATATGCTGCATGACAAGTGGTACAAGGTGGTGCCCTGTGGAAAACGGAGCTTCGCCGTCACTGAGGTAATGTACATCATACTACTTTAATATTAATGAAATACAGTAGCTTGCGAAAGTATTCACCCCCCTTGGCATTTTTCCTATTTTGTTGCCTTACAACCTGGAATTAAAATTGATTTTTTGGGGGGGTTTGTATCATTTCATTTACACAACATGCCTACCACTTTGAAGACGCAAAATATTTTTTATTGTGAAAACAAACAAGAAATAAGCCTAAAAAACGGATAACTTGAGCGTGCATAACTATCCCCCCCCCCAAGTCAATACTTTGTAGAGCCACGTTTTGCAGCAATTACAGCTGCAAGTCTCTTGGGTTATGTCTCTGTAAGCTTGGCACATCTAGCCACTGGGATTTTTGCCCATTTTTCAAGGCAAAACTGCTCCAGCTCCTTCAAGTTGGATGGGTTCCGCTGGTGTACAGAAATCTTTAAGTCATACCACAGATTCTCAATTGGATTGAGGTCTGGGCTTTGACTAGGCCATTTCAAAACATTTAAATGTTTCCCCTTAAACCACTCGAGTGTTGCTTTAGCAGTATGCTTATGGTCATTGTCCTAGTGGAAGGTGAACCTCTGTCCCAGTCTCAAATCTCTGGAAGACTGAAACAGGTTTCCCTCAAGAATTTCCCTGTATTTAGCGCCATCCATCATTCCTTTAATTCTGACCAGTTTCCCAGTCCCTGTCGATGAAAAACATCCCCACAGCCTGATGCTGCCATCACCATGCTTCACTGTGGGGATGGTGTTCTCGGGGTGATGAGAGGTGTTGGGTTTGTGCCAGACATAGCGTTTTCCTTGATGGTCTAAAAGCTACATTTTAGTCTCATCTGACCATCTGACCAGTTTATATGAAATATAAAATATATTGTGATTTGTTTAACACTTTTTTGGTTACTACATGATTCCATGTGTTATTTCATAGTTTTGATGTCTTCACTATTATTCTGTAATGTAGGAAACAGTACAAATAAATAAAAACCCTCTTCCATACGTTTGGGGGGTCTCCCACATCCCACAAGCCCAGCTCTGTGGAGTGTACAGCTTAAAGTGGTCCTATGGATAGATACTCCAATCTCCACTGTGGAGCTTTGCAGCTCCTTCAGGGTTATCTTTGGTCTCTTTGTTGCCTCTCTGATTAATACCCTCCTTGCCTGGTCCGTGAGTTTTGGTGGGCGGCTCTCTCTTGGCAGGTTTGTTGTGGTGCCATATTCTTTCACTTTTTTAATAATAGAGTTGATGGCGCTCCGTGAGATTTTCAAAGTTTTGGATATTTTTTATAACCCAACCCTGATCTGTACTTCTCAACAACTTTGTCCCTGACCTGTTTGCTTGGTGGTGTTGCAGACTCAGAACACGTGTATATATACTAAGATCATGTGACAGATCATGTGATACTTAGCTTGCACACAGGTGGACTTTATTTAACTAGTTATGTGACTTCTGAAGGTAATTGGTTGCACCAGATCTTATTTACGGGCTTCATAGCAAAGGGGTGAATGCATATGCACTCATCACTTTTCCGTTTGTAATTTTGTAATTTTTAGATTTTTTTAGATTCTTTTTATTTCGCTTCACTGATTTGGGTTATTTAGTGTTCGGTTTCCGTTTTATAAAATTTTCAAATTTTGGTCATACTTCCGCTGTCCCGGTAAATTTCAACAGATGGCGAATGGAATCTTATTGCAAATGTACAAAACATCAACAATCACGACCGGGCCATTTCTCCTAAACGGAAACAAGATGGCGTCGAGGCCTCAACATTTTTTGACAATTTTTCTGGGATTAAAGGTCAAAAATGAAAATAGAGCGCTAATTTGACTGCTTCGCGTCAAAGTACAGGAACCTATGGTGTCAGGAAAAAAAACAGCCATTTATCTATCGTAATTTAAGAGAAATTGTACAATATACAATTGGTGATGGTCAAAGAAATGTGTTTTTTTCCCCAAAAAGTTACATATCCAGTTGCGACGTGTTCAGACCAATCCGTTAAGGTGGGTTTCGGAGCACTGCGTGATTTCTGTGATTTTCTGTGATTTTCTGAAATCACACACACTCATTCAACCCTCTGTAAATCAGTCAGTTCTTAACGTAAAGACTTTAAACTCAGGATTCTGTAAAAGACTACCCCAATGAGGATATTTATTTACTTTTAACTTCCTGTGCCAACTGGAAGTGGCTTTAATTGGGGGACACAGGGGCTGCTTCGAAGGGTTAAAAAAGTCACATCTTTCCAAAACTTCATATGTGTGACTAGGTAACCCTCATGAACTGTAAATCAGTCATTTCTCCCATCAGATTTCCAAGAAAAGCTCACACACACACACACACACACACACACACACACACACACACACACACACACACACACACACACACACACACACACACACACACACACACACACACACACACACACACACACACACACACACACACACACACAGCAAGGACGGAGTGACATAGTGTGGGGCTTACAGACACACAGAGCCTGCAATAGTTACCTTTGTTCGAACTATCAAACAACCATCAGACCGAGAGCTCTGAAACTTTAGAAACCTGTTCTAGAGCTGAAGTCGATAGTGCACAGTGAGTTATGTAGCTCTAGAAGGTTCTCAAACCAAGAAACAGCTTCGTACATTTGCAATAACTTCAATTCATTTTGACCATCACAAAAATTATGACATTTAGAAAAGTCCCAGAGTCGCAAGATTAGGTGCATTGAAACCGCCTCGGCCCATAGAGACAGACCCTAACATTTCTGTTCGATAGCTCATTCAAGGACCCCGTAGCAACGCACGGAAATGTGGATTTTCAGCACCAATTAACCTGTTAGGGCTAGGGGGCAGCATTTGCACATCTGGATAAAAAAAATGTACCCGATTTAATCTGGTTACTAATCCTACCCAGTAACTAGAATATGCATATACTTATTATATATGGATAGAAAACACTCTAAAGTTTCTAAAACTGTTTGAATGGTGTCTGTGAGTATAACAGAACTCATTTGGCAGGCAAAACCCTGAGACATTTTCTGACAGGAAGTGGATACCTGATGTGTTGTATTACCTTTAAACCTATCCCATTGAAAAACACAGGGGCTGAGGAATATTTTGGCACACCTATTGCTTCCACTAGATGTCACCAGCCTTTACAAAGTGTTTTGAGTCTTCTGGAGGGAGATCTGACCGAACAAGAGCCATGGAACGATGATGTCCCATTAGACACCTGGCGCGCGAGTTCATGTTGGGTACCCTCGTTCCAATACGTTATAAAAGAGTATGCATTCGTCCACCTTGAATATTATTCATGTTCTGGTTAAAAAAGGCCCTAATGATTTATGCTATACAACGTTTGACATGTTTGAACGAACGTAAATATATTTTTTCCCCTCGTTCATGACGAGAAGTCCGGCTGGCTTAGATCATGTGCTAACAAGACGGAGATTTTTGGACATAAATGATGAGCTTTTTTGAACAAAACTACATTCGTTATGGACCTGTGATACCTGGAAGTGACATCTGATGAAGAGAATCAAAGGTAATGGATTATTTACATAGTATTTTCGATTTTAGATCTCCCCAACATGACGTCTAGTCTGTATCGCAACGCGTATTTTTCTGGGCGCAGTGCTCAGATTATTGCAAAGTGTGATTTCCCAGTAAGGTTATTTTTAAATCTGGCAAGTTGATTGCGTTCAAGAGATGTAAATCTATAATTCTTTAAATGACAATATAATATTTTACCAATGTTTTCTAATTTTAATTATTTAATTTGTGACGCTGACTTGACTGCCGGTTATTGGAGGGAAACGATTTCCTCAACATCAATGCCATAGTAAAACGCTGTTTTTGGATATAAATATGAACTTGATAGAACTAAAAATGCATGCATTGTCTAACATAATGTCCTAGGAGTGTCATCTGATGGAGATTGTAAAAGGTTAGTGCATCATTTTAGCTGGTTTTATGGTTTTGGTGACCCTGTCTTTGAATTGACAAAACATTACACACAACTCTTGTAAATGTACTGTCCTAACATACTCTAAATTTATGCTTTCGCCGTAAAACCTTTTTGAAATCGTAAAACGTGGTTAGATTAAGGAGATGTTTATCTTTCAAAGGGTGTAAAATAGTTGTATGTTTGAAAAATTTGAATTTTGACATTTATTTGGATTCAAATTTGCCGCTCTTGAAATGCACCTGCTGTTGATGGAGTGCACCACGGGTGGCACGCTAGCGTCCCACCTAGCCCATAGAGGTTAAGGTTGCTGCTCGGGCTCCAAATGACCTATTGAGCTGAAATTATGTCAGAACTGGACCCGCAGCTAGAACGTAACTACGTGTTTTATGTTTTTATTATGGTTTAAACAGAAGGCGCTGTGAATTATGGGCCAGCTCTGAAATATGTGATAGTTGGCTTCTATACGAGTTGGAAAAAGTGGGTGTGGTGTCAGTTTGTATCAGTTTGGTGTCAGAATGATATCTAATTGACTGATGGACGGTGACTTGCTGGCTGACTTTAGTCCATTTGCAATATGTTTAAACAGTGATGGACCATCACCAAATTGACATTCTGAAATCAACACCAACAAGCGATGGAGAGGAACCAGAATCACTGCCTGGCCATCCCGAGTTCATCGGGCCAGTCAATTTCACATTCCTGCAGTATTTTTGAGCATGTCAAATTCTTGATGGTCAATGCCCTTTGAAACATATAACAAGTGGACAGCCTGGTGATTGGAACAGGTTACCAGGAGCACATTTTTAAATATATTTTTGAATGCCTTTAGGGGGGTGCAAGGGGTCCACGGTTGGGTAGGGAGCACCCCCCACCCGTGCCCATCCAATAGGGGGCGCCCCTGGTCATTTTGGACTTTTTTTTAAAATCATTAAAAAACGTGAGAGTCCCACTTCTCTCATGTCACCATCGAGCGATGGAGAGGAACGACTATCACTGCCCAGCCATCCCGAGTTCATCGTGCCAGTCAATTTTGCATTTCTGCAGTATTTTTGAGCATGTCAAATTTGTGATGATAAATGCCCATTGAAACATATTGCAAATGGACAGAACATTTGCAATAAGATTCAACAGTGTAAAAACATCACCAAATGGACATGATGAAATCAACACAACGAGCGATGGAGAGGAACCACTATCACTGCCCGGCCATCCCGAGTTCATCAGCCCAGTCAATTTTGCATTTCTGCAGTATTTTTGAGCATGTCAAATTTGTGATGGTAAATGCCCATTGAAACATATTGCAAATGGACAGCTGTGCACCTGGTGATTGGAATGGGTTACCAGAAGCACATTTTTTAAATGTTTTTTTTAATGCCTTTAGGGGGCAGCAAGGAGTCTATGGTTGGGTATGGAGCACCCCCCACCCGTTCCCATCTAGTAGGGAGCCCTGGTCATTTTGGATGTTTTTCCAAAAATTGTTCAAAAACAACAGAGTCCCACTTATCCCTCATCATACATGACAAATAGACCATCTAGGTTGATTCATGACTTAACATAGTGCTATATATAATTTGGGCAGTATAAATGCCATTTGGACATGGTTCACTGACTTTTGGGTTCGGAAACCGACTTCCTATGATCGTACATGACAAATTGACATGACATTCTGATTTGGCACTTTCAATACTTTCATATTGCATTTGGACATTTCTTATAGCATTTGGCAATGGTTCACTGACTTTGACTTCCTATGATATCATAAAGCAAATGGACAAAAAAATATGCCTTATGGACAAGTAAAAAAAATATGACAATAAAATATGACAAAAGTATGTTCATACAGTTCTTATACATGTATAATTGACCAACAAATTGAAAGAATTTCCTGTGGAGCGCGCTCACCATCTATTGGATTTTTGCTTTGTGACACTGTGTGACACATTTGCCATAAGCTTTGAATGAACTGCCGTCCATTTGAGTGGTATTGTACATCATGTATATGTTTCGTACGGTGCCAATATGTTCCCATTTTATTTTTGTCCATTTCAGGGGGGTATTCCCTTACATGAAATCCACATAAAAATCCATTTAAATTACAGGTTGTAATGCAACAAAATAGGAAATGCGCCAAGGGGATTGAATACTTTTGCAAGGCACTGTGCGTCACACTACTTCAATATGAATGAAATACATGGCAGTAGTAAATCACCTCCATCAGTCTGTGTTTATTTGTGCGTTTTGAAGTCTTAATGATGGAGTCCATTAAAAATGATGGAAGCTTACTAAAAATGGGCATAAATAATAGATGCTGTAGTAATAGTGATGTGTAATATTGTATAGTGATGTGTAATATTGTATAGTGATGTGTAATAGTGTGTAGTGATGAGTAATAGTGTGTAGTGATGTGTAATATTGTATAGTGATGTGTAATATTGTATAGTGATGTGTAATAGTGTGTAGTGATGAGTAATATGGTATAGTGATGTGTAATAGTGTGTAGTGATGTGTAATAGTGTATAGTGATGTGTAATATTGTATAGTGATGTGTAATATTGTGTAGTGATGTGTAATATTGTATAGTGATGTGTAATAGTGTGTAGTGATGTGTAATAGTGATGTGTAATAGTGTATAGTGATGTGTAATATTGTATTGTGATGTGTAATAGTGTATAGTGATGTGTAATAGGGTATAGTGATGTGTAATAGTGTATAGTGATGTGTAATATTGTGTAGTAATGTGTAATAGTGTATAGTGATGTGTAATAGTGTATAGTGATGTGTAATAGTGTATTGTGATGTGTAATAGTGTATAGGGATGTGTAATGGTGTACGGTGATGTGTAATACAGTATAGTGATGTGTAACAGTGTACAGTGATGTATAGTAGTGTATAGTGATCTGTAATTGTGTATAGTGTACAGTGGACTGTAATAGTGATGTGTATAGTGATGTGGGATAGTGTATAGTGATGTGAAATAGTGTGTAGTGATGTGCAATTGTGATGTGTAGTAATGTATAGTGATGTGTAATAATGTATAGTGATGTGTAATATTGATGTGTAATAGTGTATAGTGATGTGAAATAGTGTATAGTGATGTGTACAGTGGACTGTAATAGTGATGTGTACAGCGATGGGTAGTAGTGTATGTTGTATAGTGAAGTGTAATATTGTATAGTGATGTGTAATAGTGTATAGTAATGTGTAATGGCGTATAGTGATGTGGTATAGAGATGTGCAATAGTGTATAGTGATGTGTAATAGTGTGTAGTGATGTGGTATAGAGATGTGAAATAGTGTATATTTATGTGTAATAGTGTATAGTGATGTGTAATAGTGTATAGTGATGTGTAATAGTGATGTGTAATAATGTATAGTGATGTGTAATATTGTATAGTGATGTGTAATATTGATGCGTAATATTGTATAGTGATGTGTAATATTGTATAGTGATGTGTAATAGTGTGTGTAATAGTGTATAGTGATGTGTAATAGTGTATAGTGATGTGTAATATTGTATAGGGATGTGTAATAGTGTATAGTGATGTGTAATAGTGTATAGTGATGTGTAATATTGTATAGGGATGTGTAATAGTGTATAGTGATGTGTAATAGTGTATAGTGATGTGTAAAAGTGTATAGTGATGTGTAAAAGTGTACAGTGATGTGTAATACAGCATTGTGATGTGTAATATTGATGTGTGATAGTGATTTGTAATAGTGTATAGTGATGTGTAATAGTGTATAGTGATGTGTAAAAGTGTACAGTGATGTGTAAAAGTGTACAGTGATGTGTAATACAGCATTGTGATGTGTAATAGTGTATAGTGATGTGTAATAGTGTATAGTGATGTGTAATATTGTATTGTGATGTGTAATAGTGTATAGTGATGTGTAATAGTGTGTAGTGATGTGTAATACAGTATAGTGATGTGTAATGGTGTAAGGTGATGTGTAATACAGTATAGTGATGTGTAACAGTGTACAGTGATGTATAGTAGTGTATAGTGATCTGTAATTGTGTATAGTGATGTGTAGTAGTGTATAGTGATGTGTAATAGTGTATAGTGATGTGTAATAGGGTATAGTGATGTGTAATAGGTTGTAGTGATGTGTAATAGTGTATAGTGATGTGTAATAGTGTATAGTGATGTGTAATAGGGTGTAGTGATGTGTATAGTGTACAGTGATGTTTAGTAGTGTATAGTGATGTTTAGTAGTGTATAGTGATGTGTAATATTATATAGTGATGTGTAATATTGTATAGTGATGTGTAATATTGTATAGTGATGTGTAATATTGTATAGTGATGTGTAATAGTGTGTGTAATAGTGTATAGTGATGTGTAATATTGTATAGTGATGTGTAATATTGTATAGTGATGTGTAATATTGTGTAGTGATGTGTGATATTATATAGTAATGTGTAATATTGTATAGTGATGTGTAATAGGGTGTAGTGATGTGTAATAGTGTGTATTGATGTGTAATAGTGTATAGGGATGTGTAATAGGGTATAGTGATGTGTAATAGTGTGTAGTGATGTGTAATAGTGTATAGGGATGTGTAATAGGGTATAGTGATGTGTAATAGTGTGTAGTGATGTGTAATAGTGTATAGGGATGTGTAATAGGGTATAGTGATGTGTAATAGTGTGTAGTGATGTGTAATAGTGTATAGTGATGTGTAATAGGGTATAGTGATGTGTAATAGTGTGTAGTGATGTGTAATAGTGTATAGTGATGTGTAATAGTGATGTGTAATAGTGTATAGTGATGTGTAATATGGTATAGTGATGTGTAATAGTGATGTGTAATAGTGTATAGTGATGTGTAATAGTGATGTGTAATAGGGTATAGTGATGTGTAATAGTGTATAGTGATGTGTAATAGTGTATAGTGATGTGTAATAGTGTATAGTGATGTGTAATAGTGTGTAGTGATGTGTAATAGTGTATAGTGATGTGTAATAGTGTATAGGGATGTGCTGCTGAACGAAATTACATTAAATAAATCCTGTTTTTGGCTCTATTCTCTTCAGACCGTTTTAATGGGACATACATATACTGATGCTGTCTGTCTGTCTGTCTGTCTTGTCTTGTCTTGTCTTGTCTTGTCTTGTCTTGTCTTGTCTTGTCTCTTTCCAGACCTTACAAATGGGCATAAAGCATTTCTCAGGCCTGTTTTTGATGCTGTGTGTCGGGCTGGTTCTGTCTCTCCTCACCACCCTGGCTGAACACATCATCTACCGCTTTGTCATACCCAGAGTCAAGGACCCCAAGTTCAAGTATTGGCTGCATACTAGTCAGGTAATGCCGGGCATACACTACACTACTTGCAAAATCATAACATTGCTGAGCCTCTCACATTACGCAAACATCTTTCCTGTAGTTTTTTGTTGTTGTCTTGTTTACATACTGTTGCTCACACTATACATTGTGGCACAGACAGGTGGTTACACACTACAAGATTAATCACTTGGTCATGAGGATTCTCAATGCCACTTTATATGATGTTTTCTTAACCTACATTACTCATCTCATATGTATATACTGTACTCCATACCATCTACTGCATCTTGCCATCCTGACGTAATGTATCACTAGCCACCTTAAACAATGCTGCTTCATATGTTTTCATACCCTACAATACTCATCTCATATGTATATACTGTACTCTATAACATCTACTGCATCTTGCCTATGCCGTTCAGCCATCACTCATTCATATATTTTTATGTACATATTCGTATTCATTCCTTTACACTTGTGTGTACAAGGTAGTTGTGGAATTGGTAGATTACTTGTTAGATATTACTGCATGGTCGGAACTAGAAGCACAAGCATTTCGCTACACTTGCATTAACACCTGCTAACCATGTGTATGTGACAAATAAATTTGATTTGATTTTACCACCGTGTCTCTATAAAACAATTATGTGATGATGTGATTAGATTGTTGATGTAGCAACAAGGAGCTGTGGCTCAAAGCCGTCTCAGAAGCGTTTTCAGTAAGACATTCACGCTTGCCATACAGAGTCAATACATTTTGAATTGAATGACAGTGCTTGTTAACTTCAGAGTTGAAAGGACTTTTGGACACTTTGGCTTTGGTTAGAAAAGTACAGCGTGCATCTCTGACCTGCTCACATTAACCGAGCAACGATACGGACATTTTGTCTCCGATATCAAAACACTTTGTGTAGTGTACACCCAGGGCTCTAAAGTACGACCTATTGGGTAGCACAAGCAATCATACATTTTTAGCGACAAAATAATTATCCAATAAAAAACTCAATGCGTAACAATATTTAGCCAAATCACTCTCAAATCAAGACAGGCTGATATATTGTTTGTGTGGTGTGTTTCTAATATCTGGTGTGTTTCTAATATCTGGTGTGTTTCTAATGTCTGGTGTGTTTCTGTCTGGTGTGTTTCTAATATCTGGTGTGTTTCCAATGTCTGGTGTGTTTCTAATATCTGGTGTGTTTCCAATGTCTGGTGTGTTTCTAATATCTGGTGTGTTTCTGTCTGGTGTGTTTCTGTCTGGTGTGTTTCTAATATCTGGTGTGTTTCTAATATCTGGTGTATTTCTAATGTCTGGTGTGTTGCTAATATCTGGTGTGTTTCTGACTGGTATGTTTCTAATATCTGGTGTGTTTCTAATATCTGGTTTGTTTCTGTCTGGTGTGTTTCTAATATCTGGTGTGTTTCTAATGTCTGGTGTGTTTCTGTCTGGTGTGTTTCTAATATCTGGTGTGTTTCCAATGTCTGGTGTGTTTCTAATATCTGGTGTGTTTCTGTCTGGTGTGTTTCTAATATCTGGTGTGTTTCTGTCTGGTGTGTTTCTGTCTGGTGTGTTTCTGTCTGGTGTGTTTCTAATATCTGGTGTGTTTCTAATATCTGGTGTGTTTCTGTCTGGTGTGTTTCTAATGTCTGGTGTGTTTCTGACTGGTGTGTTTCTAATGTCTGGTGTGTTTCTGACTGGTGTGTTTCTAATGTCTGGTGTGTTTCTAATATCTGGTGTGTTTCTAATATCTGGTGTGTTTCTGTCTGGTGTGTTTCTAATATCTGGTGTGTTTCTAATGTCTGGTGTGTTTCTGACTGGTGTGTTTCTAATGTCTGGTGTGTTTCTAATATCTGGTGTGTTTCTGTCTGGTGTGTTTCTGTCTGGTGTGTTTCTAATATCTGGTGTGTTTCTAATATCTGGTGTATTTCTAATGTCTGGTGTGTTGCTAATATCTGGTGTGTTTCTAATATCTGGTTTGTTTCTGTCTGGTGTGTTTCTAATATCTGGTGTGTTTCTAATGTCTGGTGTGTTTCTGTCTGGTGTGTTTCTAATATCTGGTGTGTTTCCAATGTCTGGTGTGTTTCTAATATCTGGTGTGTTTCCAATGTCTGGTGTGTTTCTAATATCTGGTGTGTTTCCAATGTCTGGTGTGTTTCTAATATCTGGTGTGTTTCTAATATCTGGTGTGTTTCTGTCTGGTGTGTTTCTGTCTGGTGTGTTTCTGTCTGGTGTGTTTCTAATATCTGGTGTGTTTCTAATGTCTGGTGTGTTTCCAATGTCTGGTGTGCTTCTAATGTCTGGTGTGTTTCTAATGTCTGGTGTGTTTCTGTCTGGTGTGTTTCTAATATCTGGTGTGTTTCTGTCTGGTGTGTTTCTGTCTGGTGTGTTTCTAATATCTGGTGTGTTTCTAATGTTTGGTGTGTTTCTAATATCTGGTGTGTTTCTGTCTCGTGTGTTTCTAATATCTGGTGTGTTTCCAATGTCTGGTGTGTTTCTAATATCTGGTGTGTTTCTAATATCTGGTGTGTTTCTGTCTGGTGTGTTTCTGTCTAGTGTGTTTCTAATATCTGGTGTGTTTCTAATATCTGGTGTGTTTCTACTGTCTGGTGTGTTTCTAATATCTGGTGTGTTGCTAATATCTGGTGTGTATCTAATATCTGGTGTGTTTCTGTCTGGTGTGTTTCTAATATCTGGTGTGTTTCTAATATCTAGTGTGTTTCTAATATCTAGTGTGTTTCTAATATCTGGTGTGTTTCTAATATCTGGTGTGTTGCTAATATCTGGTGTGTATCTAATATCTGGTGTGTTTCTGTCTGGTGTGTTTCTAATATCTGGTGTGTTTCTGTCTGGTGTGTTTCTAATATCTAGTGTGTTTCTACTGTCTGGTGTGTTTCTAATATCTGGTGTGTTTCTAATATCTAGTGTGTTTCTAATATCTAGTGTGTTTCTAATATCTGGTGTGTTTCTAATATCTGGTGTGTTGCTAATATCTGGTGTGTATCTAATATCTGGTGTGTTTCTGTCTGGTGTGTTTCTAATATCTGGTGTGTTTCCAATGTCTGGTGTGTTTCTAATATCTGGTGTGTTTCTGTCTGGTGTGTTTCTGTCTGGTGTGTTTCTAATATCTGGTGTGTTTCTAATGTCTGGTGTGTTTCTAATATCTGGTGTGTTTCTGTCTGGTGTGTTTCTGTCTGGTGAGTTTCTAATATCTGGTGTGTTTCTAATGTCTGGTGTGTTTCTAATATCTGGTGTGTTTCTGTCTGGTGTGTTTCTGTCTGGTGTGTTTCTAATATCTGGTGTGTTTCTAATGTCTGGTGTGTTTCTGTCTGGTGTGTTTCTAATATCTGGTGTGTTTCCAATGTCTGGTGTGTTTCTAATATCTGGTGTGTTTCTGTCTGGTGTGTTTCTGTCTGGTGTGTTTCTGTCTGGTGTGTTTCTGTCTGGTGTGTTTCTAATATCTGGTGTGTTTCTGTCTGGTGTGTTTCTAATATCTGGTGTGTTTCTAATGTCTGGTGTGTTTCTGACTGGTGTGTTTCTAATGTCTGGTGTGTTTCTAATATCTGGTGTGTTTCTGTCTGGTGTGTTTCTGTCTGGTGTGTTTCTAATGTCTGGTGTGTTTCTAATATCTGGTGTGTTTCTGTCTGGTGTGTTTCTGTCTGGTGTGTTTCTAATATCTGGTGTGTTTCTAATGTCTGGTGTGTTTCTGTCTGGTGTGTTTCTAATATCTGGTGTGTTTCCAATGTCTGGTGTGTTTCTAATATCTGGTGTGTTTCCAATGTCTGGTGTGTTTCTAATATCTGGTGTGTTTCCAATGTCTGGTGTGTTTCTAATATCTGGTATGTTTCTGTCTGGTGTGTTTCTGTCTGGTGTGTTTCTAATATCTGGTGTGTTTCTAATATCTGGTGTGTTGCTAATATCTGGTGTGTATCTAATATCTGGTGTGTTTCTGTCTGGTGTGTTTCTAATATCTGGTGTGTTTCCAATGTCTGGTGTGTTTCTAATATCTGGTGTGTTTCTGTCTGGTGTGTTTCTGTCTGGTGTGTTTCTAATATCTGGTGTGTTTCTAATGTCTGGTGTGTTTCTAATATCTGGTGTGTTTCTGTCTGGTGTGTTTCTGTCTGGTGAGTTTCTAATATCTGGTGTGTTTCTGTCTGGTGTGTTTCTGTCTGGTGAGTTTCTAATATCTGGTGTGTTTCTGTCTGGTGTGTTTCTGTCTGGTGTGTTTCTATCTGGTGTGTTTCTAATGTCGGGTGTGTTTCTAATATCTGGTGTGTTTCTAATGTCTGGTGTGTTTCTAATGTCTGGTGTGTTTCTAATATCTGGTGTGTTTCTAATGTCTGGTGTGTTTCTAATATCTGGTGTGTTTCTAATGTCTGGTGTGTTTCTAATATCTGGTGTGTTTCTAATGTCTGGTGTGTTTCTAATGTCTGGTGTGTTTCTAATATCTGGTATGTTTCTGTCTGGTGTGTTTCTGTCTGGTGTGTTTCTAATATCTGGTGTGTTTCTAATGTCTGGTGTGTTTCCAATGTCTGGTGTGCTTCTAATGTCTGGTGTGCTTCTAATGTCTGGTGTGTTTCCAATGTCTGGTGTGCTTCTAATGTCTGGTGTGTTTCTAATGTCTGGTGTGTTTCTAATATCTGGTGTGTTTCTGTCTGGTGTGTTTCTAATGTCTGGTGTGTTTCTAATATCTGGTGTGTTTCTAATGTCTGGTGTGTTTCTGTCTGGTGTGTTTCTGTCTGGTGTGTTTCTAATATCTGGTGTGTTTCTAATGTCTGGTGTGTTTCCAATGTCTGGTGTGTTTCTAATGTCTGGTGTGTTTCTAATGTCTGGTGTGTTTCTGTCTGGTGTGTTTCTGTCTGGTGTGTTTCTAATATCTGGTGTGTTTCCAATGTCTGGTGTGCTTCTAATGTCTGGTGTGTTTCTAATGTCTGGTGTGTTTCTGTCTGGTGTGTTTCTAATATCTGGTGTGTTTCTGTCTGGTGTGTTTCTGTCTGGTGTGTTTCTAATATCTGGTGTGTTTCTAATGTTTGGTGTGTTTCTAATATCTGGTGTGTTTCTGTCTCGTGTGTTTCTAATATCTGGTGTGTTTCCAATGTCTGGTGTGTTTCTAATATCTGGTGTGTTTCTAATATCTGGTGTGTTTCTGTCTGGTGTGTTTCTGTCTAGTGTGTTTCTAATATCTGGTGTGTTTCTAATATCTGGTGTGTTTCTACTGTCTGGTGTGTTTCTAATATCTGGTGTGTTGCTAATATCTGGTGTGTATCTAATATCTGGTGTGTTTCTGTCTGGTGTGTTTCTAATATCTGGTGTGTTTCTAATATCTAGTGTGTTTCTAATATCTAGTGTGTTTCTAATATCTGGTGTGTTTCTAATATCTGGTGTGTTGCTAATATCTGGTGTGTATCTAATATCTGGTGTGTTTCTGTCTGGTGTGTTTCTAATATCTGGTGTGTTTCTGTCTGGTGTGTTTCTAATATCTAGTGTGTTTCTACTGTCTGGTGTGTTTCTAATATCTGGTGTGTTTCTAATATCTAGTGTGTTTCTAATATCTAGTGTGTTTCTAATATCTGGTGTGTTTCTAATATCTGGTGTGTTGCTAATATCTGGTGTGTATCTAATATCTGGTGTGTTTCTGTCTGGTGTGTTTCTAATATCTGGTGTGTTTCCAATGTCTGGTGTGTTTCTAATATCTGGTGTGTTTCTGTCTGGTGTGTTTCTGTCTGGTGTGTTTCTAATATCTGGTGTGTTTCTAATGTCTGGTGTGTTTCTAATATCTGGTGTGTTTCTGTCTGGTGTGTTTCTGTCTGGTGAGTTTCTAATATCTGGTGTGTTTCTGTCTGGTGTGTTTCTGTCTGGTGAGTTTCTAATATCTGGTGTGTTTCTGTCTGGTGTGTTTCTGTCTGGTGTGTTTCTATCTGGTGTGTTTCTAATGTCGGGTGTGTTTCTAATATCTGGTGTGTTTCTAATGTCTGGTGTGTTTCTAATGTCTGGTGTGTTTCTAATATCTGGTGTGTTTCTAATGTCTGGTGTGTTTCTAATATCTGGTGTGTTTCTAATGTCTGGTGTGTTTCTAATATCTGGTGTGTTTCTAATGTCTGGTGTGTTTCTAATGTCTGGTGTGTTTCTAATATCTGGTATGTTTCTGTCTGGTGTGTTTCTGTCTGGTGTGTTTCTAATATCTGGTGTGTTTCTAATGTCTGGTGTGTTTCCAATGTCTGGTGTGCTTCTAATGTCTGGTGTGCTTCTAATGTCTGGTGTGTTTCCAATGTCTGGTGTGCTTCTAATGTCTGGTGTGTTTCTAATGTCTGGTGTATTTCTAATATCTGGTGTGTTTCTGTCTGGTGTGTTTCTAATGTCTGGTGTGTTTCTAATATCTGGTGTGTTTCTAATATCTGGTATGTTTCTGTCTGGTGTGTTTCTGTCTGGTGTGTTTCTAATATCTGGTGTGTTTCTAATGTCTGGTGTGTTTCCAATGTCTGGTGTGCTTCTAATGTCTGGTGTGTTTCTAATGTCTGGTGTGTTTCTGTCTGGTGTGTTTCTGTCTGGTGTGTTTCTAATATCTGGTGTGTTTCTGTCTGGTGTGTTAGTAATATCTGGTGTGTTTCCAATGTCTGGTGTGTTTCTAATATCTGGTGTGTTTCTAATATCTGGTGTGTTTCTGTCTGGTGTGTTTCTGTCTAGTGTGTTTCTAATATCTGGTGTGTTTCTAATATCTGGTGTGTTTCTAATGTCTGGTGTGTTTCTAATATCTGGTGTGTTTCTGTATGGTGTGTTTCTAATGTCTGGTGTTTTTCTATCTGGTGTGTTTCTAATGTCTGGTGTGTTTCTAATGTCTGGTGTGTTTCTAATATCTGGTGTGTTTCTAATGTCTGGTGTGTTTCTAATGTCTGGTGTGTTTCCAATGTCTGGTGTGTTTCTGACTGGTGTGTTTCTAATGTCTGGTGTGTTTCTAATATCTGGTGTGTTTCTGTCTGGTGTTTTTCTGTCTGGTGAGTTTCTAATATCTGGTGTGTTTCTGTCTGGTGTGTTTCTGTCTGGTGTGTTTCTAATATCTGGTGTGTTTCTAATGTCTGGTGTGTTTCTAAAGTCTGGTGTGTTTCTGTATGGTGTGTTTCTAATGTCTGGTGTGTTTCTATCTGGTGTGTTTCTAATGTCGGGTGTGTTTCTAATATCTGGTGTGTTTCTAATGTCTGGTGTGTTTCTAATGTCTGGTGTGTTTCTAATATCTGGTGTGTTTCTAATGTCTGGTGTGTTTCTAATATCTGGTGTGTTTCGGTCTGGTGTGTTTCTAATGTCTGGTGTGTTTCGGTCTGGTGTGTTTCTAATGTCTGGTGTGTTTCTAATATCTGGTGTGTTTCTAATGTCTGGTGTGTTTCCAATGTCTGGTGTGTTTCTAATGTCTGGTGTGTTTCTGTCTGGTGTGTTTCTAATGTCTGGTGTGTTTCTAATATCTGGTGTGTTTCTGTCTGGTGTGTTTGTAATATCTGGTGTGTTTCTAATGTTTGGTGTGTTTCTAATATCTGCTGTGTTTCTGTCTGGTGTGTTTCTAATATCTGGTGTGTTTCTGTCTGGTGTGTTTCTAATATCTGGTGTGTTTCCAATGTCTGGTGTGTTTCTAATATCTGGTGTGTTTCTAATATCTGGTGTGTTTCTGTCTGGTGTGTTTCTGTCTAGTGTGTTTCTAATATCTGGTGTGTTTGTAATATCTGGTGTGTTTCTAATGTCTGGTGTGTTTCTAATATCTGGAGTGTTTCTGTCTGGTGTGTTTCTAATATC
The DNA here is from genome assembly GCF_965601325.2 of Salmo salar. Taxonomy (NCBI): domain Eukaryota; kingdom Metazoa; phylum Chordata; class Actinopteri; order Salmoniformes; family Salmonidae; genus Salmo; species Salmo salar. The sequence continues at coordinate 113,660,791 of NC_138303.1, read as the reverse complement.
TGGTGTATTTCTAATGTCTGGTGTGTTTCTAATGTCTGGTGTGTTTCTAATATCTGGTGTGTTGCTGTCTGGTGTGTTTCTGTCTGGTGAGTTTCTAATATCTGGTGTGTTTCTAATATCTGGTGTGTTTCTGTCTGGTGTGTTCCTAATTTCTGGTGTGTTTCTAATATCTAGTGTGTTTCTGTCTGGTGTGTTTCTAATATCTGGTGTGTTTCTAATATCTGGTGTGTTTCTAATGTCTGGTGTTTTTCTAATATCTGGTGTGTTTCTATCCGGTGTGTTTCTGTATGGTGTGTTTCTAATGTCTGGTTTGTTTCTATCTGGTGTGTTTCTAATGTCTGGTGTGTTTCTAATATCTGGTGTGTTTCTAATATCTGGTGTGTTTCTAATGTCTGGTGTGTTTCTGTCTGGTGTGTTTCTGTCTGGTGTGTTTCTGTCTGGCGTGTTTCTATTGTCTGGTGTGTTTCTATCTGGTCTGTTTCTAATGTCGGGTGTGTTTCTAATATCTGGTGTGTTTCTAATGTCTGGTGTGTTTCTAATGTCTGGTGTGTTTCTAATATCTGGTGTGTTTCTGTCTGGTGTGTTTCTGTCTGGTGAGTTTCTAATATCTGGTGTGTTTCTGTCTGGTGTGTTTCTGTCTGGTGTGTTTCTAATATCTGGTGTGTTTCTAATATCTGGTGTGTTTCTAATGTCTGGTGTGTTTCTAATATCTGGTGTGTTTCTGTATGGTGTGTTTCTAATGTCTGGTGTGTTTCTATCTGGTGTGTTTCTAATGTCGGGTGTGTTTCTAATATCTGGTGTGTTTCTAATGTCTGGTGTGTTTCTAATGTCTGGTGTGTTTCTAATATCTGGTGTGTTTCTGTCTGGTGTGTTTCTGTCTGGTGAGTTTCTAATATCTGGTGTGTTTCTAATATCTGGTGTGTTTCTGTCTGGTGTGTTCCTAATTTCTGGTGTGTTTCTAATATCTAGTGTGTTTCTGTCTGGTGTGTTTCTAATATCTGGTGTGTTTCTAATATCTGGTGTGTTTCTAATGTCTGGTGTGTTTCTAATATCTGGTGTGTTTCTATCTGGTGTGTTTCTGTCTGGTGTGTTTCTAATATCTGGTGTGTTTCTAATATCTGGTGTGTTTCTAATGTCTGGTGTGTTTCTAATGTCTGGTGTGTTTCTGTATGGTGTGTTTCTAATGTCTGGTTTGTTTCTATCTGGTGTGTTTCTAATGTCGGGTGTGTTTCTAATATCTGGTGTGTTTCTAACCTGTTGGGTCTAGGGGGCAGCATTTGCACGTCTGGATAAAAAAAATGTACCCGATTTAATCTGGTTACTAATCCTACCCAGTAACTAGAATATGCATATACTTATTATATATGGATAGAAAACACTCTAAAGTTTCCAAAACTGTTTGAATGGTGTCTGTGAGTATAACAGAACTCATTTGGCAGGCAAAACCCTGAGACATTTTCTGACAGGAAGTGGATACCTGATGTGTTGTATTGACTTTAAACCTATCCCATTGAAAAACACAGGGGTTTAGGAATATTTTGGCACTTCCTATTGCTTCCACTAGATGTCACCAGCCTTTACAAAGTGTTTTGAGTCTTCTGGAGGGAGATCTGACCGAACAAGAGCCATGGAACGATGATGTCCCATTAGACACCTGGCGCGCTAGTTCATGTTGGGTACCCTCGTTCCAATACGTTATAAAAGAGTATGCATTCGTCCACCTTGAATATTATTCATGTTCTGGTTAAAAAAGGCCCTAATGATTTATGCTATACAACGTTTGACATGTTTGAACGAACGGAAATATATTTTTTCCCCTCGTTCATGACGAGAAGTCCGGCTGGCTTACATCATGTGCTAACGAGACGGAGATTTTTGGACATAAATGATGAGCTTTTTTGAACAAAACTACATTCGTTATGGACCTGTGATACCTGGAAGTGACATCTGATGAAGAGAATCAAAGGTAATGGATTATTTACATAGTATTTTCGATTTTAGATCTCCCCAACATGACGTCTAGTCTGTATCGCAACGCGTATTTTTCTGGGCGCAGTGCTCAGATTATTGCAAAGTGTGATTTCCCAGTAAGGTTATTTTTAAATCTGGCAAGTTGATTGCGTTCAAGAGATGTAAATCTATAATTCTTTAAATGACAATATCATATTTTACCAATGTTTTCTAATTTTAATTATTTAATTTGTTACGCTGACTTGACTGCCGGTTATTGGAGGGAAACGATTTCCTCAACATCAATGCCATAGTAAAACGCTGTTTTTGGATATAAATATGAACTTGATAGAACTAAAAATGCATGCATTGTCTAACATAATGTCCTAGGAGTGTCATCTGATGGAGATTGTAAAAGGTTAGTGCATCATTTTAGCTGGTTTTATGGTTTTGGTGACCCTGTCTTTGACTTGACAAAACATTACACACAACTCTTGTAAATGTACTGTCCTAACATACTCTAAATTTATGCTTTCGCCGTAAAACCTTTTTGAAATCGTAAAACGTGGTTAGATTAAGGAGATGTTTATCTTTCAAATGGTGTAAAATAGTTGTATTTTTGAAAAATTTGAATTTTGACATTTATTTGGATTCAAATTTGCCGCTCTTGAAATGCACCTGCTGTTGATGGAGTGCACCACAGGTGGCACGCTAGCGTCCCACCTAGCCCCAAGAGGCTAATATCTGGTGTGTTTCTAATGTCTGGTGTGTTTCTGTCTGGTGTGTTTCTGTATGGTGTCTCTAATGTCTGGTGTGTTTCTAATATCTGGTGTGTTTCCAATGTCTGGTGTGTTTCTAATATCTGGTGTGTTTCTGTCTGGTGTGTTTCTGTCTGGCGTGTTTCTATTGTCTGGTGTGTTTCTATCTGGTCTGTTTCTAATGTCGGGTGTGTTTCTAATATCTGGTGTGTTTCTAATGTCTGGTGTGTTTCTAATGTCTGGTGTGTTTCTAATATCTGGTGTGTTTCTGTCTGGTGTGTTTCTGTCTGGTGAGATTCTAATATCTGGTGTGTTTCTGTCTGGTGTGTTTCTGTCTGGTGTGTTTCTAATATCTGGTGTGTTTCTAATATCTGGTGTGTTTCTAATGTCTGGTGTGTTTCTAATATCTGGTGTGTTTCTGTATGGTGTGTTTCTAATGTCTGGTGTGTTTCTATCTGGTGTGTTTCTAATGTCGGGTGTGTTTCTAATATCTGGTGTGTTTCTAATGTCTGGTGTGTTTCTAATGTCTGGTGTGTTTCTAATATCTGCTGTGTTTCTAATGTCTGGTGTGTTTCTAATATCTGGTGTGTCTGTCTGGTGTGTTTCTAATATCTGGTGTATTTCTAATGTCTGGTGTGTTTCTAATGTCTGGTGTGTTTCTAATGTCTGGTGTGTTTCTGTCTGGTGTGTTTCTGTCTGGTGTGTTTCTAATATCTAGTGTGTTTCTGTCTGGTGTGTTTCTAATATCTGGTGTGTTTCTAATGTTTGGTGTGTTTCTAATATCTGCTGTGTTTCTGTCTGGTGTGTTTCTAATATCTGGTGTGTTTCCAATGTCTGGTGTGTTTCTAATATCTGGTGTGTTTCTATTATCTGGTGTGTTTCTCTCTGGTGTGTTTCTGTCTAGTGTGTTTCTAATATCTGGTGTGTTTCTAATATCTGGTGTGTTTCTAATGTCTGGTGTGTTTCTAATATCTGTTGTGTTTCTGTATGGTGTGTTTCTAATGTCTGGTGTGTTTCTATCTGGTGTGTTTCTAATGTCGGGTGTGTTTCTTATATCTGGTGTGTTTCTAATGTCTGGTGTGTTTCTAATGTCTGGTGTGTTTCTAATATCTGGTGTGTTTCCAATGTCTGGTGTGTTTCTGACTGGTGTGTTTCTAATGTCTGGTGTGTTTCTGTCTGGTGTGTTTCTAATGTCTGGTGTGTTTCTAATATCTGGTGTGTTTCTGTCTGGTGTGTTTCTGTCTGGTGAGTTTCTAATATCTGGTGTGTTTCTGTCTGGTGTGTTTCTGTCTGGTGTGTTTCTAATATCTGGTGTGTTTCTAATGTCTGGTGTGTTTCTAAAATCTGGTGTGTTTCTGTATGGTGTGTTTCTAATGTCTGGTGTGTTTCTATCTGGTGTGTTTCTAATGTCGGGTGTGTTTCTAATATCTGGTGTGTTTCTAATGTCTGGTGTGTTTCTAATATCTGGTGTGTGTCTGTCTGGTGTGTTTCTAATATCTGGTGTATTTCTAATGTCTGGTGTGTTTCTAATGTCTGGTGTGTTTCTAATGTCTGGTGTGTTTCTAATGTCTGGTGTGTTTCTAATATCTGGTATGTTTCTGTCTGGTGTGTTTCTAATATCTGGTGTGTTTCTAATGTCTGGTGTGTTTCCAATGTCTGGTGTGCTTCTAATGTCTGGTGTGTTTCTAATGTCGGGTGTGTTTCTAATATCTGGTGTGTTTCTAATGTCTGGTGTGTTTCTGTCTGGTGTGTTTCTAATATCTGGTGTGTTTCTAATATCTGGTGTGTTTCTAATATCTGGTGTGTTTCTAATGTCTGGTGTGTTTCCAATGTCTGGTGTGTTTCTGTCTGGTGTGTTTCTAATATCTGGTGTGTTTCCAATGTCTGGTGTGTTTCTAATATCTGGTGTGTTTCTAATATCTGGTGTGTTTCTGTCTGGTGTGTTTCTGTCTAGTGTGTTTCTAATATCTGGTGTGTTTCTAATATCTGGTGTGTTTCTACTGTCTGGTGTGTTTCTAATATCTGGTGTCGTTGGGGCTAAGCTGGGGCATCTGGTGTGTCATGCGGGGCTGCGGGGAGATGGGCCAGTCTGGTGTGTTTCTAATATCTGGTGTGTTTCTGCGGGGCAATATCTGGTGTGTTTCTGTCTGGTGTGTTTCTGTCTGGCGTGTTTCTATTGTCTGGTGTGTTTCTATCTGGTCTGTTTCTAATGTCGGGTGTGTTTCTAATATCTGGTGTGTTTCTAATGTCTGGTGTGTTTCTAATGTCTGGTGTGTTTCTAATATCTGGTGTGTTTCTGTCTGGTGTGTTTCTGTCTGGTGAGTTTCTAATATCTGGTGTGTTTCTGTCTGGTGTGTTTCTGTCTGGTGTGTTTCTAATATCTGGTGTGTTTCTAATATCTGGTGTGTTTCTAATGTCTGGTGTGTTTCTAATATCTGGTGTGTTTCTGTATGGTGTGTTTCTAATGTCTGGTGTGTTTCTATCTGGTGTGTTTCTAATGTCGGGTGTGTTTCTAATATCTGGTGTGTTTCTAATGTCTGGTGTGTTTCTAATGTCTGGTGTGTTTCTAATATCTAGTGTGTTTCTAATGTCTGGTGTGTTTCTAATATCTGGTGTGTTTCTAATGTCTGGTGTGTTTCTAATATCTGGTGTGTCTGTCTGGTGTGTTTCTAATATCTGGTGTATTTCTAATGTCTGGTGTGTTTCTAATGTCTGGTGTGTTTCTAATGTCTGGTGTGTTTCTGTCTGGTGTGTTTCTGTCTGGTGTGTTTCTAATATCTGGTGTGTTTCTGTCTGGTGTGTTTCTAATATCTGGTGTGTTTCTAATGTTTGGTGTGTTTCTAATATCTGCTGTGTTTCTGTCTGGTGTGTTTCTAATATCTGGTGTGTTTCCAATGTCTGGTGTGTTTCTAATATCTGGTGTGTTTCTAATATCTGGTGTGTTTCTCTCTGGTGTGTTTCTGTCTAGTGTGTTTCTAATATCTGGTGTGTTTCTAATATCTGGTGTGTTTCTAATGTCTGGTGTGTTTCTAATATCTGTTGTGTTTCTGTATGGTGTGTTTCTAATGTCTGGTGTGTTTCTATCTGGTGTGTTTCTAATGTCGGGTGTGTTTCTTATATCTGGTGTGTTTCTAATGTCTGGTGTGTTTCTAATGTCTGGTGTGTTTCTAATATCTGGTGTGTTTCCAATGTCTGGTGTGTTTCTGACTGGTGTGTTTCTAATGTCTGGTGTGTTTCTGTCTGGTGTGTTTCTAATGTCTGGTGTGTTTCTAATATCTGGTGTGTTTCTGTCTGGTGTGTTTCTGTCTGGTGAGTTTCTAATATCTGGTGTGTTTCTGTCTGGTGTGTTTCTGTCTGGTGTGTTTCTAATATCTGGTGTGTTTCTAATGTCTGGTGTGTTTCTAAAATCTGGTGTGTTTCTGTATGGTGTGTTTCTAATGTCTGGTGTGTTTCTATCTGGTGTGTTTCTAATGTCGGGTGTGTTTCTAATATCTGGTGTGTTTCTAATGTCTGGTGTGTTTCTAATATCTGGTGTGTGTCTGTCTGGTGTGTTTCTAATATCTGGTGTATTTCTAATGTCTGGTGTGTTTCTAATGTCTGGTGTGTTTCTAATGTCTGGTGTGTTTCTAATGTCTGGTGTGTTTCTAATATCTGGTATGTTTCTGTCTGGTGTGTTTCTAATATCTGGTGTGTTTCTAATGTCTGGTGTGTTTCCAATGTCTGGTGTGCTTCTAATGTCTGGTGTGTTTCTAATGTCGGGTGTGTTTCTAATATCTGGTGTGTTTCTAATGTCTGGTGTGTTTCTGTCTGGTGTGTTTCTAATATCTGGTGTGTTTCTAATATCTGGTGTGTTTCTAATATCTGGTGTGTTTCTAATGTCTGGTGTGTTTCCAATGTCTGGTGTGTTTCTAATGTCTGGTGTGTTTCTAATGTCTGGTGTGTTTCTAATGTCTGGTGTGTTTCTAATGTCTGGTGTGTTTCTAATATCTGGTGTGTTTCTGTCTGGTGTGTTTGTAATGTTTGGTGTGTTTCTAATATCTGCTGTGTTTCTGTCTGGTGTGTTTCTAATATCTGGTGTGTTTCCAATGTCTGGTGTGTTTCTAATATCTGGTGTGTTTCTAATGTCTGCTGTGTTTCTGCCTGGTGTGTTTCTCTCTGGTGTGTTTCTAATATCTGGTGTGTTTCTAATATCTGGTGTGTTTCTAATGTCTGGTGTGTTTCTAATATCTGGTGTGTTGCTAATATCTGGTGTGTTTCTAATATCTGGAGTGTTTCTGTCTGGTGTGTTTCTAATATCTGGTGTGTTTCTGTCTGGTGTGTTTCTAATGTCTGGTGTGTTTCTAATATCTGGTGTGTTTCTAATATCTGGTGTGTTTCTGTCTGGTGTGTATCTAATATCTGGTGTATTTCTAATGTCTGGTGTGTTTCTGTCTGGTGTGTTTCTAATATCTGGTGTGTTTCTAATATCTGGTGTGTTTCTAATATCTGGTGTGTTTCTAATGTCTGGTGTGTTTCTAATGTCTGGTGTGTTTCTGTCTGGTGTGTTTCTAATGTCTGGTGTGTTTCTAATATCTGGTGTGTTTCTGTCTGGTGTGTTTCTGTCTGGTGAGTTTCTAATATCTGGTGTGTTTCTGTCTGGTGTGTTTCTGTCTGGTGTGTTTCTAATATCTGGTGTGTTTCTAATGTCTGGTGTGTTTCTAAAATCTGGTGTGTTTCTGTATGGTGTGTTTCTAATGTCTGGTGTGTTTCTATCTGGTGTGTTTCTAATGTCGGGTGTGTTTCTAATATCTGGTGTGTTTCTAATGTCTGGTGTGTTTCTAATATCTGGTGTGTGTCTGTCTGGTGTGTTTCTAATATCTGGTGTATTTCTAATGTCTGGTGTGTTTCTAATGTCTGGTGTGTTTCTAATGTCTGGTGTGTTTCTAATATCTGGTGTGTTTCCAATGTCTGGTGTGTTTCTGTCTGGTGTGTTTCTAATGTCTGGTGTGTTTCTGTCTGGTGTGTTTCTAATGTCTGGTGTGTTTCTAATATCTGGTGTGTTTCTGTCTGGTGTGTTTCTGTCTGGTGAGTTTCTAATATCTGGTGTGTTTCTGTCTGGTGTGTTTCTGTCTGGTGTGTTTCTAATATCTGGTGTGTTTCTAATGTCTGGTGTGTTTCTAAAATCTGGTGTGTTTCTGTATGGTGTGTTTCTAATGTCTGGTGTGTTTCTATCTGGTGTGTTTCTAATGTCGGGTGTGTTTCTAATATCTGGTGTGTTTCTAATGTCTGGTGTGTTTCTAATATCTGGTGTGTGTCTGTCTGGTGTGTTTCTAATATCTGGTGTATTTCTAATGTCTGGTGTGTTTCTAATGTCTGGTGTGTTTCTAATGTCTGGTGTGTTTCTAATGTCTGGTGTGTTTCTAATATCTGGTGTGTTTCTGTCTGGTGTGTTTCTAATATCTGGTGTGTTTCTAATGTCTGGTGTGTTTCCAATGTCTGGTGTGCTTCTAATGTCTGGTGTGTTTCTAATGTCTGGTGTGTTTCTAATGTCTGGTGTGTTTCTAATGTCTGGTGTGTTTCTGTCTGGTGTGTTTCTAATATCTGGTGTGTTTCTAATATCTGGTGTGTTTCTAATATCTGGTGTGTTTCTAATGTCTGGTGTGTTTCTAATGTCTGGTGTGTTTCTAATATCTGGTGTGTTTCCAATGTCTGGTGTGTTTCTAATATCTGGTGTGTTTCTAATATCTGGTGTGTTTCTGTCTGGTGCGTTTCTGTCTGGTGTGTTTCTAATATCTGGTGTGTTTCTAATATCTGGTGTGTTTCTACTGTCTGGTGTGTTTCTAATATCTGGTGTGTTGCTAATATCTGGTGTGTTTCTAATATCTGGTGTGTTTCTGTCTGGTGTGTTTCTAATATCTGGTGTGTTTCTAATATCTGGTGTGTTTCTAATATCTGGTGTGTTTCTAATGTCTGGTGTGTTTCTAATATCTGGTGTGTTGCTAATATCTGGTGTGTATCTAATATCTGGTGTGTTTCTGTCTGGTGTGTTTCTAATATCTGGTGTGTTTCTGTCTGGTGTGTTTCTAATATCTAGTGTGTTTCTACTGTCTGGTGTGTTTCTAATATCTGGTGTGTTTCTAATATCTAGTGTGTTTCTAATATCTAGTGTGTTTCTAATATCTGGTGTGTTTCTAATATCTGGTGTGTTGCTAATATCTGGTGTGTATCTAATATCTGGTGTGTTTCTGTCTGGTGTGTTTCTAATATCTGGTGTGTTTCCAATGTCTGGTGTGTTTCTAATATCTGGTGTGTTTCTGTCTGGTGTGTTTCTGTCTGGTGTGTTTCTAATATCTGGTGTGTTTCTAATGTCTGGTGTGTTTCTAATATCTGGTGTGTTTCTAATGTCTGGTGTGTTTCTAATATCTGGTGTGTTTCTAATGTCTGGTGTGTTTCTAATGTCTGGTGTGTTTCTAATGTCTGGTGTGTTTCTAATGTCTGGTGTGTTTCTAATATCTGGTGTGTTTCTAATGTCTGGTGTGTTTCTAATGTCTGGTGTGTTTCCAATGTCTGGTGTGTTTCTGACTGGTGTGTTTCTAATGTCTGGTGTGTTTCTAATATCTGGTGTGTTTCTGTCTGGTGTTTTTCTGTCTGGTGAGTTTCTAATATCTGGTGTGTTTCTGTCTGGTGTGTTTCTGTCTGGTGTGTTTCTAATATCTGGTGTGTTTCTAATGTCTGGTGTGTTTCTAAAATCTGGTGTGTTTCTGTATGGTGTGTTTCTAATGTCTGGTGTGTTTCTATCTGGTGTGTTTCTAATGTCGGGTGTGTTTCTAATATCTGGTGTGTTTCTAATGTCTGGTGTGTTTCTAATGTCTGGTGTGTTTCTAATATCTGGTGTGTTTCTAATGTCTGGTGTGTTTCTAATATCTGGTGTGTTTCTAATGTCTGGTGTGTTTCCAATGTCTGGTGTGTTTCTGTCTGGTGTGTTTCTAATATCTGGTGTGTTTCTAATGTCTGGTGTGTTTCTAATATCTGGTGTGTTTCTAATATCTGGTGTGTTTCTGTCTGGTGTGTTTCTGTCTGGTGTGTTTCTAATGTCTGGTGTGTTTCTAATATCTGGTGTGTTTCATGTCTGGTGTGTTTCTAATATCTGGTGTGTTTCTAATATCTGGTGTGTTTCTAATATCTGGTGTGTTTCTGTCTGGTGTGTTTCTAATATCTGGTGTGTTTCTTCTGGTGTGTTTCTAATCTGGTGTGTTTCTTTGGTGTGTTTCTAATATCTGGTGTGTTTCTAATATCTGGTGTGTTTCTGTCTGGTGTGTTTCTGTCTGTGTGTTTCTAATATCTGGTGTGTTTCTAATATCTGGTGTGTTTCTAATGTCTGGTGTGTTTCTAATATCTGGTGTGTTTCTAATGTCTGGTGTGTTTCTAATATCTGGTGTGTTTCTAATATCTGGTGTGTTTCTGTCTGGTGTGTTTCTAATATCTGGTGTGTTTCTAATGTCTGGTGTGTTTCTAATATCTGGTGTGTTTCTAATATCTGGTGTGTTTCTAATGTCTGGTGTGTTTCTAATATCTGGTGTGTTTCTAATTCTGGTGTGTTTCTAATATCTGGTGTGTTTCTGTCTGGTGTGTTTCTAATATCTGGTGTGTTTCTAATATCTGGTGTGTTTCTAATGTCTGGTGTGTTTCTAATGTCTGGTGTGTTTCTAATATCTGGTGTGTTTCTGTCTGGTGTGTTTCTAATGTCTGGTGTGTTTCTGTCTGGTGTGTTTCTAATGTCTGGTGTGTTTCTAATATCTGGTGTGTTTCTAATGTCTGGTGTGTTTCCAATGTCTGGTGTGTTTCTAATGTCTGGTGTGTTTCTGTCTGGTGTGTTTCTAATGTCTGGTGTGTTTCTAATATCTGGTGTGTTTCTGTCTGGTGTGTTCCTAATTTCTGGTGTGTTTCTAATATCTAGTGTGTTTCTGTCTGGTGTGTTTCTAATATCTGGTGTGTTTCTAATATCTGGTGTGTTTCTAATGTCTGGTGTGTTTCTAATATCTGGTGTGTTTCTATCCGGTGTGTTTCTGTCTGGTGTGTTTCTAATGTCTGGTTTGTTTCTATCTGGTGTGTTTCTAATGTCTGGTGTGTTTCTAATATCTGGTGTGTTTCTAATATCTGGTGTGTTTCTAATGTCTGGTGTGTTTCTGCCTGTCTGGTGTGTTTCTGTCTGGCGTGTTTCTATTGTCTGGTGTGTTTCTATCTGGTGTGTTTCTAATGTCGGGTGTGTTTCTAATATCTGGTGTGTTTCTAATGTCTGGTGTGTTTCTAATGTCTGGTGTGTTTCTAATATCTGGTGTGTTTCTAATGTCTGGTGTGTTTCTGTCTGGTGTGTTTCTAATATCTGGTGTGTTTCTGTCTGGTGTGTTTCTGTCTGGTGTGTTTCTAATATCTGGTGTGTTTCTAATATCTGGTGTGTTTCTAATGTCTGGTGTGTTCCTAATTTCTGGTGTGTTTCTAATATCTAGTGTGTTTCTGTCTGGTGTGTTTCTAATATCTGGTGTGTTTCTAATATCTGGTGTGTTTCTAATGTCTGGTGTGTTTCTAATATCTGGTGTGTTTCTATCTGGTGTGTTTCTGTCTGGTGTGTTTCTAATATCTGGTGTGTTTCTAATATCTGGTGTGTTTCTAATGTCTGGTGTGTTTCTAATGTCTGGTGTGTTTCTGTATGGTGTGTTTCTAATGTCTGGTTTGTTTCTATCTGGTGTGTTTCTAATGTCGGGTGTGTTTCTAATATCTGGTGTGTTTCTAACCTGTTGGGTCTAGGGGGCAGCATTTGCACGTCTGGATAAAAAAAATGTACCCGATTTAATCTGGTTACTAATCCTACCCAGTAACTAGAATATGCATATACTTATTATATATGGATAGAAAACACTCTAAAGTTTCCAAAACTGTTTGAATGGTGTCTGTGAGTATAACAGAACTCATTTGGCAGGCAAAACCCTGAGACATTTTCTGACAGGAAGTGGATACCTGATGTGTTGTATTGACTTTAAACCTATCCCATTGAAAAACACAGGGGTTTAGGAATATTTTGGCACTTCCTATTGCTTCCACTAGATGTCACCAGCCTTTACAAAGTGTTTTGAGTCTTCTGGAGGGAGATCTGACCGAACAAGAGCCATGGAACGATGATGTCCCATTAGACACCTGGCGCGCTAGTTCATGTTGGGTACCCTCGTTCCAATACGTTATAAAAGAGTATGCATTCGTCCACCTTGAATATTATTCATGTTCTGGTTAAAAAAGGCCCTAATGATTTATGCTATACAACGTTTGACATGTTTGAACGAACGGAAATATATTTTTTCCCCTCGTTCATGACGAGAAGTCCGGCTGGCTTACATCATGTGCTAACGAGACGGAGATTTTTGGACATAAATGATGAGCTTTTTTGAACAAAACTACATTCGTTATGGACCTGTGATACCTGGAAGTGACATCTGATGAAGAGAATCAAAGGTAATGGATTATTTACATAGTATTTTCGATTTTAGATCTCCCCAACATGACGTCTAGTCTGTATCGCAACGCGTATTTTTCTGGGCGCAGTGCTCAGATTATTGCAAAGTGTGATTTCCCAGTAAGCTTATTTTTAAATCTGGCAAGTTGATTGCGTTCAAGAGATGTAAATCTATAATTCTTTAAATGACAATATCATATTTTACCAATGTTTTCTAATTTTAATTATTTAATTTGTTACGCTGACTTGACTGCCGGTTATTGGAGGGAAACGATTTCCTCAACATCAATGCCATAGTAAAACGCTGTTTTTGGATATAAATATGAACTTGATAGAACTAAAAATGCATGCATTGTCTAACATAATGTCCTAGGAGTGTCATCTGATGGAGATTGTAAAAGGTTAGTGCATCATTTTAGCTGGTTTTATGGTTTTGGTGACCCTGTCTTTGACTTGACAAAACATTACACACAACTCTTGTAAATGTACTGTCCTAACATACTCTAAATTTATGCTTTCGCCGTAAAACCTTTTTGAAATCGTAAAACGTGGTTAGATTAAGGAGATGTTTATCTTTCAAATGGTGTAAAATAGTTGTATTTTTGAAAAATTTGAATTTTGACATTTATTTGGATTCAAATTTGCCGCTCTTGAAATGCACCTGCTGTTGATGGAGTGCACCACGGGTGGCACGCTAGCGTCCCACCTAGCCCCAAGAGGCTAATATCTGGTGTGTTTCTAATGTCTGGTGTGTTTCTGTCTGGTGTGTTTCTGTATGGTGTCTCTAATGTCTGGTGTGTTTCTAATATCTGGTGTGTTTCCAATGTCTGGTGTGTTTCTAATATCTGGTGTGTTTCTGTCTGGCGTGTTTCTATTGTCTGGTGTGTTTCTATCTGGTCTGTTTCTAATGTCGGGTGTGTTTCTAATATCTGGTGTGTTTCTAATGTCTGGTGTGTTTCTAATATCTGGTGTGTTTCTGTCTGGTGTGTTTCTGTCTGGTGAGTTTCTAATATCTGGTGTGTTTCTGTCTGGTGTGTTTCTGTCTGGTGTGTTTCTAATATCTGGTGTGTTTCTAATATCTGGTGTGTTTCTAATGTCTGGTGTGTTTCTAATATCTGGTGTGTTTCTGTATGGTGTGTTTCTAATGTCTGGTGTGTTTCTATCTGGTGTGTTTCTAATGTCGGGTGTGTTTCTAATATCTGGTGTGTTTCTAATGTCTGGTGTGTTTCTAATGTCTGGTGTGTTTCTAATATCTAGTGTGTTTCTAATGTCTGGTGTGTTTCTAATATCTGGTGTGTTTCTAATGTCTGGTGTGTTTCTAATATCTGGTGTGTTTCTATGTCTGGTGTGTTTCTAATGTCTGGTGTGTTTCTAATGTCTGGTGTGTTTCTAATGTCTGGTGTGTTTCTAATGTCTGGTGTGTTTCTGTCTGGTGTGTTTCTGTCTGGTGTGTTTCTAATATCTGGTGTGTTTCTGTCTGGTGTGTTTCTAATATCTGGTGTGTTTCCAATGTCTGGTGTGTTTCTAATATCTGGTGTGTTTCTAATGTCTGGTGTGTTTCTCTCTGGTGTGTTTCTGTCTAGTGTGTTTCTAATATCTGGTGTGTTTCTAATATCTGGTGTGTTTCTAATGTCTGGTGTGTTTCTAATATCTGTTGTGTTTCTGTATGGTGTGTTTCTAATGTCTGGTGTGTTTCTATCTGGTGTGTTTCTAATGTCGGGTGTGTTTCTTATATCTGGTGTGTTTCTAATGTCTGGTGTGTTTCTAATGTCTGGTGTGTTTCTAATATCTGGTGTGTTTCCAATGTCTGGTGTGTTTCTGACTGGTGTGTTTCTAATGTCTGGTGTGTTTCTGTCTGGTGTGTTTCTAATGTCTGGTGTGTTTCTAATATCTGGTGTGTTTCTGTCTGGTGTGTTTCTGTCTGGTGAGTTTCTAATATCTGGTGTGTTTCTGTCTGGTGTGTTTCTGTCTGGTGTGTTTCTAATATCTGGTGTGTTTCTAATGTCTGGTGTGTTTCTAAAATCTGGTGTGTTTCTGTATGGTGTGTTTCTAATGTCTGGTGTGTTTCTATCTGGTGTGTTTCTAATGTCGGGTGTGTTTCTAATATCTGGTGTGTTTCTAATGTCTGGTGTGTTTCTAATATCTGGTGTGTGTCTGTCTGGTGTGTTTCTAATATCTGGTGTATTTCTAATGTCTGGTGTGTTTCTAATGTCTGGTGTGTTTCTAATGTCTGGTGTGTTTCTAATATCTGGTATGTTTCTGTCTGGTGTGTTTCTAATATCTGGTGTGTTTCTAATGTCTGGTGTGTTTCCAATGTCTGGTGTGCTTCTAATGTCTGGTGTGTTTCTAATGTCGGGTGTGTTTCTAATATCTGGTGTGTTTCTAATGTCTGGTGTGTTTCTGTCTGGTGTGTTTCTAATATCTGGTGTGTTTCTAATATCTGGTGTGTTTCTAATATCTGGTGTGTTTCTAATGTCTGGTGTGTTTCCAATGTCTGGTGTGTTTCTAATGTCTGGTGTGTTTCTAATGTCTGGTGTGTTTCTAATGTCTGGTGTGTTTCTAATGTCTGGTGTGTTTCTAATATCTGGTGTGTGTCTGTCTGGTGTGTTTCTAATATCTGGTGTATTTCTAATGTCTGGTGTGTTTCTAATGTCTGGTGTGTTTCTAATGTCTGGTGTGTTTCTAATGTCTGGTGTGTTTCTAATATCTGGTATGTTTCTGTCTGGTGTGTTTCTAATATCTGGTGTGTTTCTAATGTCTGGTGTGTTTCCAATGTCTGGTGTGCTTCTAATGTCTGGTGTGTTTCTAATGTCGGGTGTGTTTCTAATATCTGGTGTGTTTCTAATGTCTGGTGTGTTTCTGTCTGGTGTGTTTCTAATATCTGGTGTGTTTCCAATGTCTGGTGTGTTTCTAATATCTGGTGTGTTTCTAATGTCTGGTGTGTTTCTGTCTGGTGTGTTTCTGTCTGGTGTGTTTCTAATATCTGGTGTGTTTCTAATATCTGGTGTGTTTCTAATGTCTGGTGTGTTTCTAATATCTGGTGTGTTGCTAATATCTGGTGTGTTTCTAATATCTGGAGTGTTTCTGTCTGGTGTGTTTCTAATATCTGGTGTGTTTCTGTCTGGTGTGTTTCTAATGTCTGGTGTGTTTCTAATGTCTGGTGTGTTTCTAATATCTGGTGTGTTTCTGTCTGGTGTGTTCTAATATCTGGTGTGTTTCTAATGTCTGGTGTGTTTCTGTCTGGTGTGTTTCTAATGTCTGGTGTGTTTCTAATATCTGGTGTGTTTCTAATGTCTGGTGTGTTTCTAATGTCTGGTGTGTTTCTAATATCTGGTGTGTTTCTGTCTGGTGTGTTTCTGTCTGGTGTGTTTCTAATATCTGGTGTGTTTCTGTCTGGTGTGTTTCTGTCTGGTGTGTTTCTAATATCTGGTGTGTTTCTAATGTCTGCTGTGTTTCTGTCTGGTGTGTTTCTAATATCTGGTGTGTTTCTAATATCTGGTGTGTTTCTAAATCTGGTATGTTCTGTATGGTGTGTTTCTAATGTCTGGTGTGTTTCTATCTGGTGTGTTTCTAATGTCGGGTGTGTTTCTAATATCTGGTGTGTTTCTAATATCTGGTGTGTTTCTAATATCTGGTGTGTTTCTGTCTGGTGTGTTTCTAATATCTGGTGTGTTTCTGTCTGGTGTGTTTCTAATGTCTGGTGTGTTTCTAATGTCTGGTGTGTTTCTAATATCTGGTGTGTTTCTGTCTGGTGTGTTTCTAATATCTGGTGTATTTCTAATGTCTGGTGTGTTTCTAATGTCTGGTGTGTTTCTGTCTGGTGTGTTTCTAATATCTGGTGTGTTTCTAATGTCTGGTGTGTTTCTAATGTCTGGTGTGTTTCTAATGTCTGGTGTGTTTCTGTCTGGTGTGTTTCTAATGTCTGGTGTGTTTCTAATATCTGGTGTGTTTCTTCTGTGTGTTTCTAATTCTGGTGTGTTTCTGTCTGGTGTGTTTCTAATATCTGGTGTGTTTCTGTCTGGTGTGTTTCTGTCTGGTGTGTTTCTAATATCTGGTGTGTTTCTAATGTCTGGTGTGTTTCTAATATCTGGTGTGTTTCTGTCTGGTGTGTTTCTAATATCTGGTGTGTTTCTAATGTTTGGTGTGTTTCTAATATCTGCTGTGTTTCTGTCTGGTGTGTTTCTAATATCTGGTGTGTTTCCAATGTCTGGTGTGTTTCTAATATCTCGAGTGTTTCTGTCTGGTGTGTTTCTAATATCTCGAGTGTTTCTGTCTGGTGTGTTTCTAATATCTGGTGTGTTTCTGTCTGGTGTGTTTCTAATGTCTGGTGTGTTTCTAATATCTGGTGTGTTTCTTCTGGTGTGTTTCAATATCTGGTGTGTTTCTGTCTGGTGTGTTTCTAATATCTGGTGTGTTTCCAATGTCTGGTGTGTTTCTAATATCTGGTGTGTTTCTAATGTCTGGTGTGTTTCTGTCTGGTGTGTTTCTGTCTGGTGTGTTTCTAATATCTGGTGTGTTTCTAATATCTGGTGTGTTTCTAATGTCTGGTGTGTTTCTAATATCTGGTGTGTTTCTGTACTGGTGTGTTTCTAATATCTGGAGAGTTTCTGTCTGGTGTGTTTCTAATATCTGGTGTGTTTCTGTCTGGTGTGTTTCTAATGTCTGGTGTGTTTCTAATATCTGGTGTGTTTCTAATATCTGGTGTGTTTCTGTCTGGTGTGTATCTAATATCTGGTGTATTTCTAATGTCTGGTGTGTTTCTGTCTGGTGTGTTTCTAATATCTGGTGTGTTTCTAATATCTGGTGTGTTTCTAATGTCTGGTGTGTTTCTAATGTCTGGTGTGTTTCTGTCTGGTGTGTTTCTAATGTCTGGTGTGTTTCTAATGTCTGGTGTGTTTCTGTCTGGTGTGTTTCTAATATCTGGTGTGTTTCTAATATCTGGTGTGTTTCTGTCTGGTGTGTTTCTAATGTCTGGTGTGTTTCTGTCTGGTGCGTTTCTGTCTGGTGCGTTTCTAATGTCTGGTGTGTTTCTAATATCTGGTGTGTTTCTAATGTCTGGTGTGTTTCTAATGTCTGGTGTGTTTCTAATATCTGGTGTGTTTCTAATATCTGGTGTGTTTCTAATATCTGGTGTGTTTCTAATATCTGGTGTGTTTCTAATGTCTGGTGTGTTTCTAGTATCTGGTGTGTTTCTGTCTGGTGTGTTTCTAATATCTGGTGTGTTTCTAGTTTGATGTTTTCTAATATCTGGTGTGTTTCTAATTTCTGGTGTGTTTCTGTCTGGTGTGTTTCTAATATCTGGTGTGTTTCTGTCTGGTGTGTTTCTAATATCTGGTGTGTTTCTAATATCTGGTGTGTATCTGTCTGGTGTGTTTCTGTCTGGTGTGTTTCTAATATCTGGTGTGTTTCTAATGTCTGGTGTGTTTCTAATGTCTGGTGTGTTTCTAATGTCTGGTGTGTTTCTAATGTCTGGTGTGTTTCTAATGTCTGGTGTGTTTCTAATATCTGGTGTGTTTCTGTCTGGTGTGTTTCTGTCTGGTGTGTTTCTAATATCTGGTGTGTTTCTGTCTGGTGTGTTCTAATATCTGGTGTGTTTCTAATGTCTGGTGTGTTTCTGTTTGGTGTGTTTCTGTCTGGTGTGTTTCTAATATCTGGTGTGTTTCTAATAGCTGGTGTGTTTCCAATGCCTGGTTTATTTCTGATATCTGGTGTGTTTCTGTCTGGTGTGTTTCTAATATCTGGTGTGTTTCTAATGTCTGGTGTGTTTCTAATATCTGGTGTGTTTCTGTCTGGTGTGTTTCTAATATCTGGTGTGTTTCTATCTGGTGTGTTTCTAATGTCTGGTGTGTTTCTAATATCTGGTGTGTTTCTAATGTCTGGTGTGTTTCTAATGTCTGGTGTGTTTCTAATGTCTGGTGTGTTTCTAATGTCTGGTGTGTTTCTGTCTGGTGTGTTTCTGTCTGGTGTGATTGTAATGTCTGGTGTGTTTCTGTCTGGTGTGTTTCTAATGTCTGGTGTGTTTCTAATATCTGGTGTGTTTCTGTCTGGTGTGTTTCTAATATCTGGTGTGTTTCTAATGTTTGGTGTGTTTCTAATATCTGGTGTGTTTCTGTCTGGTGTGTTTCTAATATCTGGTGTGTTTCCAATGTCTGGTGTGTTTCTAATATCTGGTGTGTTTCTAATGTCTGGTGTGTTTCTAATATCTGGTGTGTTTCTGTATGGTGTGTTTCTAATGTCTGGTGTGTTTCTATCTGGTGTGTTTCTAATGTTGGGTGTGTTTCTAATATCTGGTGTGTTTCTAATGTCTGGTGTGTTTCTAATATCTGGTGTGTTTCTAATGTCTGGTGTGTTTCTAATGTCTGGTGTGTTTCCAATGTCTGGTGTGTTTCTGACTGGTGTGTTTCTAATGTCTGGTGTGTTTCTAATGTCTGGTGTGTTTCTGTCTGGTGTGTTTCTAATGTCTGGTGTGTTTCTAATATCTGGTGTGTTTCTGTCTGATGTGTTTCTGTCTGGTGAGTTTCTAATATCTGGTGAGTTTCTAATATGTGGTGTGTTTCTAATGTCTGGTGTGTTTCCTATATCTGGTGTGTTTCTGTATGGTGTGTTTCTAATGTCTGGTGTGTTTCTATCTGGTGTGTTTCTAATGTCAGGTGTGTTTCTAATGTCAGGTGTGTTTCTAATATCTGGTGTGTGTCTGTCTGGTGTGTTTCTAATATCTGGTGTGTTTCTAATGTCTGGTGTGTTTCTAATATCTGATATGTTTCTGTCTGGTGTGTTTGTCTGGTGTGTTTCTAATGTCTGGTGTGTTTCTAATATCTGGTGTGTTTCTGTCTGGTGTGTTTCTAATATCTGGTGTGTTTCCAATGTCTGGTGTGTTTCTAATATCTGGTGTGTTTCTAATATCTGGTGTGTTTCTGTCTGGTGTGTTTCTGTCTAGTGTGTTTCTAATATCTGGTGTGTTTCTAATATCTGGTGTGTTTCTAATGTCTGGTGTGTTTCTAATATCTGGTGTGTTGCTAATATCTGGTGTGTTTCTAATATCTGGTGTGTTTCTGTCTGGTGTGTTTCTAATATCTGGTGTATTTCTAATGTCTGGTGTGTTTCTAATGTCTGGTGTGTTTCTAATATCTGGTGTGTTTCCAATGTCTGGTGTGTTTCTAATATCTGGTGTGTTTCTGTCTGGTGTGTTTCTGTCTGGTGTGTTTGTAATATCTGGTGTGTTTCTAATGTCTGGTGTGTTTCCAATGTCTGGTGTGTTTCTGACTGGTGTGTTTCTAATGTCTGGTGTGTTTCTAATGTCTGGTGTGTTTCTGTCTGGTGTGTTTCTAATGTCTGGTGTGTTTCTAATATCTGGTGTGTTTCTGTCTGGTGTGTTTCTGTCTGGTGAGTTTCTAATATCTGGTGTGTTTCTAATATCTGGTGTGTTTCTGTCTGGTGTGTTCCTAATTTCTGGTGTGTTTCTAATATCTAGTGTGTTTCTGTCTGGTGTGTTTCTAATATCTGGTGTGTTTCCAATATCTGGTTTGTTTCTAATATCTGGTGTGTTTCTAATGTCTGGTGTGTTTCTAATATCCGGTGTGTTTCTATCTGGTGTGTTTCTGTATGGTGTGTTTCTAATATCTGGTATGTTTCTGTCTGGTGTGTTTCTGTCTGGTGTGATTGTAATATCTGGTGTGTTTCTGTCTGGTGTGTTTCTAATGTCTGGTGTGTTTCTAATATCTGGTGTGTTTCTGTCTGGTGTGTTTCTAATATCTGGTGTGTTTCTAATGTTTGGTGTGTTTCTAATATCTGCTGTGTTTCTGTTCTGGTGGTGTTTCTAATATCTGGTGTGTTTCCAATGTCTGGTGTGTTTCTAATATCTGGTGTGTTTCTAATGTCTGGTGTGTTTCTGTCTGGTGTGTTTCTGTCTGGTGTGTTTCTAATATCTGGTGTGTTTCTAATGTTTGATGTATTTCTAATATCTGGTGTGTTTCTAATATCTGGTGTGTTTCTGTCTGGTGTGTTTCTAATATCTGGTGTGTTTCTGTCTGGTGTGTTTCTAATATCTGGTGTGTTTCTAATATCTGGTGTGTATCTGTCTGGTGTGTTTCTGTCTGGTGTGTTTCTAATATCTGGTGTGTTTCTAATGTCTGGTGTGTTTCTAATGTCTGGTGTGTTTCTAATGTCTGGTGTGTTTCTAATATCTGGTGTGTTTCTAATGTCTGGTGTGTTTCTAATGTCTGGTGTGTTTCTGTCTGGTGTGTTTCTGTCTGGTGTGTTTCTAATGTCTGGTGTGTTTCTGTCTGGTGTGTTTCTAATGTCTGGTGTGTTTCTAATATCTGGTGTGTTTCTGTCTGGTGTGTTTCTGTCTGGTGATGTTTCTAATATCTGGTGTGTTTCTGATGTCTGGTGTGTTTCTGTCTGGTGTGTTTCTAATATCTGGTGTGTTTCTAATGTCTGGTGTGTTTCTAATATCTGGTGTGTTTCTGTCTGGTGTGTTTCTAATATCTGGTGTGTTTCTATCTGGTGTGTTTCTAATATCTGGTGTGTTTCTAATATCTGGTGTGTTTCTAATGTCTGGTGTGTTTCTAATATCTGGTGTGTTTCCAATGTCTGGTGTGTTTCTAATATCTGGTGTGTTTCTGTCTGGTGTGTTTCTGTCTGGCGTGTTTCCAATGTCTGGTGTGCTTCTAATGTCTGGTGTGTTTCTGTCTGGTGTGTTTCAAATATCTGGTGTGTTTCTGTCTAGTGTGTTTCTAATATCTGGTGTGTTTCTGTCTGGTGTGTTTCTGTCTGGTGTGTTTCTAATATCTGGTGTGTTTCTAATATCTGGTGTGTTTCTAATGTCTGGTGTGTTGCTAATATCTGGTGTGTTTCTAATATCTGGTGTGTTTCTGTCTGGTGTGTTTCTAATATCTGGTGTATTTCTAATGTCTGGTGTGTTTCTAATGTCTGGTGTGTTTCTAATATCTGGTTTGTTTCCAATATCTGGTGTGTTTCTAATATCTGGTGTGTTTCTAATATCTGGTTTGTTTCTAATATCTGGTGTGTTTCTAATGTCTGGTGTGTTTCTAATATCTGGTGTGTTTCTGTATGGTGTGTTTCTAATGTCTGGTGTGTTTCTATCTGGTGTGTTTCTAATGTTGGGTGTGTTTCTAATATCTGGTGTGTTTCTAATGTCTGGTGTGTTTCTAATATCTGGTGTGTTTCTAATGTCTGGTGTGTTTCTAATGTCTGGTGTGTTTCCAATGTCTGGTGTGTTTCTGACTGGTGTGTTTCTAATGTCTGGTGTGTTTCTAATGTCTGGTGTGTTTCTGTCTGGTGTGTTTCTAATGTCTGGTGTGTTTCTAATATCTGGTGTGTTTCTGTCTGATGTGTTTCTGTCTGGTGAGTTTCTAATATCTGGTGAGTTTCTAATATCTGGTGTGTTTCTAATGTCTGGTGTGTTTCCTATATCTGGTGTGTTTCTGTATGGTGTGTTTCTAATGTCTGGTGTGTTTCTATCTGGTGTGTTTCTAATGTCAGGTGTGTTTCTAATGTCAGGTGTGTTTCTAATATCTGGTGTGTGTCTGTCTGGTGTGTTTCTAATATCTGGTGTGTTTCTAATGTCTGGTGTGTTTCTAATATCTGATATGTTTCTGTCTGGTGTGTTTGTCTGGTGTGTTTCTAATGTCTGGTGTGTTTCTAATATCTGGTGTGTTTCTGTCTGGTGTGTTTCTAATATCTGGTGTGTTTCCAATGTCTGGTGTGTTTCTAATATCTGGTGTGTTTCTAATATCTGGTGTGTTTCTGTCTGGTGTGTTTCTGTCTAGTGTGTTTCTAATATCTGGTGTGTTTCTAATATCTGGTGTGTTTCTAATGTCTGGTGTGTTTCTAATATCTGGTGTGTTGCTAATATCTGGTGTGTTTCTAATATCTGGTGTGTTTCTGTCTGGTGTGTTTCTAATATCTGGTGTATTTCTAATGTCTGGTGTGTTTCTAATGTCTGGTGTGTTTCTAATATCTGGTGTGTTTCCAATGTCTGGTGTGTTTCTAATATCTGGTGTGTTTCTGTCTGGTGTGTTTCTGTCTGGTGTGTTTGTAATATCTGGTGTGTTTCTAATGTCTGGTGTGTTTCCAATGTCTGGTGTGTTTCTGACTGGTGTGTTTCTAATGTCTGGTGTGTTTCTAATGTCTGGTGTGTTTCTGTCTGGTGTGTTTCTAATGTCTGGTGTGTTTCTAATATCTGGTGTGTTTCTGTCTGGTGTGTTTCTGTCTGGTGAGTTTCTAATATCTGGTGTGTTTCTAATATCTGGTGTGTTTCTGTCTGGTGTGTTCCTAATTTCTGGTGTGTTTCTAATATCTAGTGTGTTTCTGTATTGTGTGTTTCTAATATCTGGTGTGTTTCCAATATCTGGTTTGTTTCTAATATCTGGTGTGTTTCTAATGTCTGGTGTGTTTCTAATATCCGGTGTGTTTCTATCTGGTGTGTTTCTGTATGGTGTGTTTCTAATGTCTGGTGTGTTTCTATCTGGTGTGTTTCTAATGTCGGGTGTGTTTCTAATATCTGGTGTGTTTCTAATATCTGGTGTGTTTGTAATGTCTGGTGTGTTTCTGTCTGGTGTGTTTCTGTCTGGTGTGTTTCTAATATCTGGTGTGTTTCTGTATGGTGTCTCTAATGTCTGGTGTGTTTCTAGTATCTGGTGTGTTTCTGTCTGGTCTGTTTCTAATATCTGGTGTATTTCTAATGTCTGGTGTGTTTGTAATGTCTGGTGTGTTTCTGTCTGGTGTGTTTCTGTCTGGCGTGTTTCCAATGTCTGGTGTGCTTCTAATGTCTGGTGTGTTTCTAATGTCTGGTGTGTTTCTGTCTGGTGTGTTTCTAATGTCTGGTGTGTTTCAAATATCTGGTGTGTTTCTGTCTAGTGTGTTTCTAATATCTGGTGTGTTTCTGTCTGGTGTGTTTCTAATATCTGCTGTGTTTCTGTCTGGTGTGTTTCTGTCTGGTGTGTTTCTAATATCTGGTGTATTTCTAATGTCTGGTGTGTTTCTAATATCTGGTGTGTTTCTGTCTGGTGTGTTTCTAATATCTGGTGTGTTTCTAATATCTGGTGTGTTTCTAATGTCTGGTGTGTTGCTAATATCTGGTGTGTTTCTAATATCTGGTGTGTTTCTGTCTGGTGTGTTTCTAATATCTGGTGTATTTCTATTGTCTGGTGTGTTTGTAATGTCTGGTGTGTTTCTAATATCTGGTGTGTTTCCAATGTCTGGTGTGTTTCTAATATCTGGTGTGTTTCTAATATCTGGTGTGTTTCTGTCTGGTGTGTTTCTAATATCTGGTGTGTTTCTAATGTCTGGTGTGTTTCCAATGTCTGGTGTGTTTCTGACTGGTGTGTTTCTAATGTCTGGTGTGTTTCTGTCTGGTGTGTTTCTAATGTCTGGTGTGTTTCTAATATCTGGTGTGTTTCTGTCTGGTGTGTTTCTGTCTAGTGAGTTTCTAATATCTGGTGTGTTTCTGTCTGGTGTGTTTCTAATATCTGGTGTGTTTCTGTCTGGTGTGTTTCTAATATCTGGTGTGTTTCTAATGTCTGGTGTGTTTCTGTCTGTTGTGTTTCTGTCTGGTGCGTTTCTAATGTCTGTTGTGTTTCTAATATCTGGTGTGTTTCTAATGTCTTGTGTGTTTCTAGTATCTGGTGTGTTTCTGTCTGGTGTGTTTCTAATATCTGGTGTGTTTCTAATGTTTGATGTATTTCTAATATCTGGTGTGTTTCTGTCTGGTGTGTTTCTGTCTGGAGTGTTTCTTATATCTGGTGTGTTTCTGTCTGGTGTGTTTCTAATGTCTGGTGTGTTTCTAATATCTGGTGTGTTTCTAATATCTGGTGTGTTTCTGTCTGGTGTGTATCTAATATCTGGTGTGTTTCTGTCTGGTGTGTTTCTGTCTGGTGTGTTTCTAATATCTGGTGTATTTCTAATGTCTGGCGTGTTTCTGTCTGGTGTGTTTCTGTCTGGTGTGTTTCTAATATCTGGTGTGTTTCTGTCTGGTGTGTTTCTGTCTGGTGTGTTTCTAATATCTGGTGTGTTTCTAATATCTGGTGTGTTGCTAATATCTGGTGTGTTTCTAATATCTGGTGTGTTTCTGTCTGGTGTGTTTCTAATATCTGGTGTATTTCTAATGTCTGGTGTGTTTCTGTCTGGTGTGTTTCTAATGTCTGGTGTGTTTCTGTCTGGTGTGTTTCTAATGTCTGGTGTGTTTCTAATGTCTGGTGTGTTTCTGTCTGGTGTGTTTCTAATATCTGGTGTGTTTCTAATATCTGGTGTGTTTCTGTCTGGTGTGTTTCTAATGTCTGGTGTGTTTCTGTCTGGTGCGTTTCTGTCTGGTGCGTTTCTAATGTCTGTTGTGTTTCTAATATCTGGTGTGTTTCTAATGTGTGGTGTGTTTCTAATATCTTGTGTGTTTCTAATATCTGGTGTGTTTCTAATATCTGGTGTGTTTCTAATATCTGGTGTGTTTCTAATATCTGGTGTGTTTCTAATGTCTTGTGTGTTTCTAGTATCTGGTGTGTTTCTGTCTGGTGTGTTTCTAATATCTGGTGTGTTTCTAATGTTTGATGTATTTCTAATATCTGGTGTGTTTCTAATTTCTGGTGTGTTTCTGTCTGGTGTGTTTCTAATATCTGGTGTGTTTCTGTCTGGTGTGTTTCTAATATCTGGTGTGTTTCTAATATCTGGTGTGTATCTGTCTGGTGTGTTTCTGTCTGGTGTGTTTCTAATATCTGGTGTGTTTCTAATGTCTGGTGTGTTTCTAATGTCTGGTGTGTTTCTAATGTCTGGTGTGTTTCTAATACCTGGTGTGTTTCTAATGTCTGGTGTGTTTCTAATGTCTGGTGTGTTTCTGTCTGGTGTGTTTCTGTCTGGTGTGATTCTAATATCTGGTGTGTTTCTGTCTGGTGTGTTCTAATATCTGGTGTGTTTCTAATGTCTGTTGTGTTTCTGTTTGGTGTGTTTCTGTCTGGTGTGTTTCTAATATCTGGTGTGTTTCTAATAGCTGGTGTGTTTCCAATGCCTGGTTTATTTCTGATATCTGGTGTGTTTCTGTCTGGTGTGTTTCTAATATCTGTTGTCTTTCTGATGTCTGGTGTGTTTCTAATATCTGGTGTGTTTCTGTCTGGTGTGTTTCTAATATCTGGTGTGTTTCTAATATCTGGTGTGTTTCTAATATCTGGTGTGTTTCTAATATCTGGTGTGTTTCTAATATCTGTTTTGTTTCTAATATCTGGTGTGTTTCTAATATCTGGTGTGTTTCTAATATCTGGTGTGTTTCAAATGTCTGGTGTGTTTCTAATGTCTGGTGTGTTTCTATTGTCTGGTGTGTTTCTGTCTGGTGTGTTTCTGCCTGGTGTGTTTCTAATGTCTGGTGTGTTTCTAATGTCTGGTGTGTTTCTAATATCTGGTGTTTTTCTCATGTCTGGTGTGTTTCTAATGTCTGGTGTGTTTCTGTCTGGTGTGTTTCTAATGTCTGGTGTGTTTCTAATATCTGGTGTGTTTCTAATGTCTGGTGTGTTTCTGTCTGGTGTAATTCTAATATCTTGTGTGTTTCTGTTTGGTGTGTTTCTGTCTGGTGTGTTTCTAATATCTGGTGTGTTTCTAATAGCTGGTGTGTTTCCAATGCCTGGTTTATTTCTGATATCTGGTGTGTTTCTAATATCTGGTGTGTTTCTAATGTCTGGTGTGTTTCTGTCTGGTGTATTGCTAATGTCTGGTGTGTTTGTAATATCTGGTGAGTTTCTAATGGCTGCTGTGTTTCTGTCTGGTGTGTTTCTAATATCTGGTGTGTTTCTAATATCTGGTGTGTTTCTAATATCTGGTGTGTTTCTGTCTGGTGTGTTTCTAATGTCTGGTGTGTTTCTAATATCTGGTGTGTTTCTAATATCTGGTTTGTTTCTGTCTGGTATGTTTCTAATGTCTGCTGTGTTTCTAATGTCTGGTGTGTTTCTATCTGGTGTGTTTCTAATATCTGGTGTGTTTCTAATATCTGGTTTTTTTCTAATGTCTGGTGTGTTTCAATGTCTGGTTTGTTTCTAATATCTGGTGTATTTCTAATGGCTGCTGTGTTTCTGTCTGGTGTGTTTCTAATATCTGGTGTGTTTCTAATATTTGGTGTGTTTCTAATGTCTGGTGTGTTTCAATGTCTGGTTTGTTTCTAATGTCTGGTGTGTTTCTAATGGCTGCTGTGTTTCTATCTGGTGTGTTTCTAATATCTGCTGTGTTTCTAATGTCTGGTGTGTTTCTGTCTGGTGTGTTTCTAATGTCTGTTGTGTTTCTAATATCTGGTGTGTTTCTGTCTGGTATGTTTCTAATGTCTGGTGTGTTTCTAGTATCTGGTGTGTTTATAATATCTGGTGTGTTTCTAATATCTGGTGTGTTTCTGTCTGGTGTGTTTCTGTCTGGTGTGTTTCTAATGTCTGGTGTGTTTCTAATATCTGGTGTGTTTCTAATGTCATGTGTGTTTCTAATGTCTGGTGTGTTTCTGTCTGGTGTGTTTCTAATGTCTGGTGTGTTTCTAATGTCTGGTGTGTTTCTGTCTGGTGTGTTTCTAATATCTGGTTTGTTTCTGTCTGGTGTGTTTCTAATATCTGGTGTGTTTCTAATATCTGGTGTGTTTCTGCCTGGTGTGTTTCTAATATCTGGTGTGTTTCTAATAGCTGGTGTGTTTCTAATAGCTGGTGTGTTTCCAATGCCTGGTTTGTTTCTGATATCTGGTGTGTTTCTAATATCTGGTGTGTTTCTGTCTGGTGTGTTTCAAATATCTGGTGTGTTTCTAATATCTGGTGTGTTTCTAATGGCTGCGTGTTTCTGTCTGGTGTGTTTCTAATAACTGGTGTGTTTCTAATATCTGGTGTGTTTCTGTCTGGTGTGTTTCTGTCTGGTGTGTTTCTAATGTCTGGTGTGTTTCTAATGTCATGTGTGTTTCTAATATCTGGTGTGTTTCTAATGGCTGCGTGTTTCTGTCTGGTGTGTTTCTAATAACTGGTGTGTTTCTAATATCTGGTGTGTTTCTGTCTGGTGTGTTTCTGTCTGGTGTGTTTCTAATATCTGGTGTGTTTCTAATGTCTGGTGTGTTTCTAATGTCTGGTGTGTTTCTAATATCTGGTGTGTTTCTGTCTGGTGTGTTTCTAATATCTGGTGTGTTTCTAATGTCTGGTGTGTTTCTGTCTGGTGTGTTTCTGTCTGGTGCGTTTCTAATGTCTGTTGTGTTTCTAATATCTGGTGTGTTTCTAATGTCTTGTGTGTTTCTAGTATCTGGTGTGTTTCTGTCTGGTGTGTTTCTAATATCTGGTGTGTTTCTAATGTTTGATGTATTTCTAATATCTGGTGTGTTTCTAATTTCTGGTGTGTTTCTGTCTGGTGTGTTTCTAATATCTGGTGTGTTTCTGTCTGGTGTGTTTCTAATATCTGGTGTGTTTCTAATATCTGGTGTGTATCTGTCTGGTGTGTTTCTGTCTGGTGTGTTTCTAATATCTGGTGTGTTTCTAATGTCTGGTGTGTTTCTAATGTCTGGTGTGTTTCTAATGTCTGGTGTGTTTCTAATACCTGGTGTGTTTCTAATGTCTGGTGTGTTTCTAATGTCTGGTGTGTTTCTGTCTGGTGTGTTTCTGTCTGGTGTGATTCTAATATCTGGTGTGTTTCTGTCTGGTGTGTTCTAATATCTGGTGTGTTTCTAATGTCTGTTGTGTTTCTGTTTGGTTTTTTTCTGTCTGGTGTGTTTCTAATATCTGGTGTGTTTCTAATAGCTGGTGTGTTTCCAATGCCTGGTTTATTTCTGATATCTGGTGTGTTTCTGTCTGGTGTGTTTCTAATATCTGTTGTCTTTCTGATGTCTGGTGTGTTTCTAATATCTGGTGTGTTTCTGTCTGGTGTGTTTCTAATATCTGGTGTGTTTCTAATATCTGGTGTGTTTCTAATATCTGGTGTGTTTCTAATATCTGGTGTGTTTCTAATATCTGTTTTGTTTCTAATATCTGGTGTGTTTCTAATATCTGGTGTGTTTCTAATATCTGGTGTGTTTCAAATGTCTGGTGTGTTTCTAATGTCTGGTGTGTTTCTATTGTCTGGTGTGTTTCTGTCTGGTGTGTTTCTGCCTGGTGTGTTTCTAATGTCTGGTGTGTTTCTAATGTCTGGTGTGTTTCTAATATCTGGTGTTTTTCTCATGTCTGGTGTGTTTCTAATGTCTGGTGTGTTTCTGTCTGGTGTGTTTCTAATGTCTGGTGTGTTTCTAATATCTGGTGTGTTTCTAATGTCTGGTGTGTTTCTGTCTGGTGTAATTCTAATATCTTGTGTGTTTCTGTTTGGTGTGTTTCTGTCTGGTGTGTTTCTAATATCTGGTGTGTTTCTAATAGCTGGTGGGTTTCCAATGCCTGGTTTATTTCTGATATCTGGTGTGTTTCTAATATCTGGTGTGTTTCTAATGTCTGGTGTGTTTCTGTCTGGTGTATTGCTAATGTCTGGTGTGTTTGTAATATCTGGTGAGTTTCTAATGGCTGCTGTGTTTCTGTCTGGTGTGTTTCTAATATCTGGTGTGTTTCTAATATCTGGTGTGTTTCTAATATCTGGTGTGTTTCTGTCTGGTGTGTTTCTAATGTCTGGTGTGTTTCTAATATCTGGTGTGTTTCTAATATCTGGTTTGTTTCTGTCTGGTATGTTTCTAATGTCTGCTGTGTTTCTAATGTCTGGTGTGTTTCTATCTGGTGTGTTTCTAATATCTGGTGTGTTTCTAATATCTGGTTTTTTTCTAATGTCTGGTGTGTTTCAATGTCTGGTTTGTTTCTAATATCTGGTGTATTTCTAATGGCTGCTGTGTTTCTGTCTGGTGTGTTTCTAATATCTGGGGTGTTTCTAATATTTGGTGTGTTTCTAATGTCTGGTGTGTTTCAATGTCTGGTTTGTTTCTAATGTCTGGTGTGTTTCTAATGGCTGCTGTGTTTCTATCTGGTGTGTTTCTAATATCTGCTGTGTTTCTAATGTCTGGTGTGTTTCTGTCTGGTGTGTTTCTAATGTCTGTTGTGTTTCTAATATCTGGTGTGTTTCTGTCTGGTATGTTTCTAATGTCTGGTGTGTTTCTAGTATCTGGTGTGTTTATAATATCTGGTGTGTTTCTAATATCTGGTGTGTTTCTGTCTGGTGTGTTTCTGTCTGGTGTGTTTCTAATGTCTGGTGTGTTTCTAATATCTGGTGTGTTTCTAATGTCATGTGTGTTTCTAATGTCTGGTGTGTTTCTGTCTGGTGTGTTTCTAATGTCTGGTGTGTTTCTAATGTCTGGTGTGTTTCTGTCTGGTGTGTTTCTAATATCTGGTTTGTTTCTGTCTGGTGTGTTTCTAATATCTGGTGTGTTTCTAATATCTGGTGTGTTTCTGCCTGGTGTGTTTCTAATATCTGGTGTGTTTCTAATAGCTGGTGTGTTTCTAATAGCTGGTGTGTTTCCAATGCCTGGTTTGTTTCTGATATCTGGTGTGTTTCTAATATCTGGTGTGTTTCTGTCTGGTGTGTTTCAAATATCTGGTGTGTTTCTAATATCTGGTGTGTTTCTAATGGCTGCGTGTTTCTGTCTGGTGTGTTTCTAATAACTGGTGTGTTTCTAATATCTGGTGTGTTTCTGTCTGGTGTGTTTCTGTCTGGTGTGTTTCTAATGTCTGGTGTGTTTCTAATGTCATGTGTGTTTCTAATATCTGGTGTGTTTCTAATGGCTGCGTGTTTCTGTCTGGTGTGTTTCTAATAACTGGTGTGTTTCTAATATCTGGTGTGTTTCTGTCTGGTGTGTTTCTGTCTGGTGTGTTTCTAATATCTGGTGTGTTTCTAATGTCTGGTGTGTTTCTAATGTCTGGTGTGTTTCTAATATCTGGTGTGTTTCTGTCTGGTGTGTTTCTGTCTGGTGTGATTCTAATATCTGGTGTGTTTCTGACTGGTGTGTTCTAATATCTGGTGTGTTTCTAATATCTGGTGTGTTTCTAATGTCTGGTGTGTTTCTAATGTCTGGTGTGTTTCTATTGTCTGGTGTGTTTCTGTCTGGTGTGTTTCTGTCTGGTGTGTTTCTAATATCTGGTGTGTTTCTAATGTCTGGTGTGTTTCTAATATCTGGTGTGTTTCTAATGTCTGGTGTGTTTCTAATGTCTGGTGTGTTTCTAATGTCTGGTGTGTTTCTGTCTGGTGTGTTTCTGTCTGGTGTGATTCTAATATCTGGTGTGTTTCTGTCTGGTGTGTTCTAATATCTGGTGTGTTTCTAATGTCTGGTGTGTTTCTGTTTGGTGTGTTTCTGTCTGGTGTGTTTCTAATATCTGGTGTGTTTCTAATATCTGGTGTCTTTCTAATATCTGGTGTGTTTCTGCCTGGTGTGTTTCTGTCTGGTGTGTTTCTAATAGCTGGTGTGTTTCCAATGCCTGGTTTGTTTCTGATATCTGGTGTGTTTCTAATATCTGGTGTGTTTCTAATGTCTGGTGTGTTTCTGTCTGGTGTGTTTCTAATGTCTGGTGTGTTTCTAATGTCTGGTGTGTTTCTATTGTCTGGTGTGTTTCTGTCTGGTGTGTTTCTGTCTGGTGTGTTTCTAATATCTGGTGTGTTTCTAATGTCTGGTGTGTTTCTAATATCTGGTGTTTTTCTAATGTCTTGTGTGTTTCTGTCTGGTGTGTTTCTGTCTAGTGTGTTTCTAATGTCTGGTGTGTTTCTAATATCTGGTGTGTTTCTAATATCTGGTGTGTTTCAAATGTCTGGTGTGTTTCTAATGTCTGGTGTGTTTCTAATATCTGGTGTGTTTCTGTCTGGTGTGTTTCTGTCTGGTGTGATTCTAATATCTGGTGTGTTTCTGTCTGGTGTGATTCTAATATCTGGTGTGTTTCTGTCTGGGGTGTTCTAATATCTGGTGTGTTTCTGTCTGGTGTGTTTCTAATATCTGGTGTGTTTCTAATATCTGGTGTGTTTCTAATGTCTGGTGTTTTTCTAATGTCTGGTGTGTTTCTAATGTCTGGTGTGTTTCTAATATCTGGTGTGTTTCTAATGTCTGGTGTGTTTCTGTCTGGTGTGTTTCTAATGTCTGGTGTGTTTCTAATATCTGGTGTGTTTCTAATAGCTGGTTTGTTTCTGTCTGGTGTGTTTCTGTCTGGTGTGTTTCTAATAACTGGTGTGTTTCTAATATCTGGTGTGTTTCTAATATCTGGTGTGTTTCTAATATCTGGTGTGTTTCTAATGTCTGGTGTGTTTCTAATATCTGGTGTGTTTCTAATGTCTGGTGTGTTTCTGTCTGGTGTGTTTCTAATGTCTGGTGTGTTTCTAATATCTGGTGTGTTTCTAATAGCTGGTTTGTTTCTGTCTGGTGTGTTTCTGTCTGGTGTGTTTCTAATAACTGGTGTGTTTCTAATATCTGGTGTGTTTCTAATATCTGGTGTGTTTCTGTCTGGTGTGTTTCTGTCTGGTGTGTTTCTGTCTGGTGTGTTTCTAATGTCTGGTGTGTTTCTAATGTCTGGTGTGTTTCTAATGTCTGGTGTGTTTCTAATGTCTGGTGTGTTTCTAATGTCTGGTGTGTTTCTGTCTGGTGTGTTTCTGTCTGGTGTGATTTCGTAATATCTGGTGTCTTTCTAATATCTGGTGTGTTTCTGTCTGGTGTGTTTCTAATATCTGGTGTGTTTCTAATAGCTGGTGTGTTTCTAATAGCTGGTGTGTTTCCAATGCCTGGTTTGTTTTTAATATCTGGTGTGTTTCTAATGTCTGGTGTGTTTCTGTCTGGTGTGTTTCTAATATCTGGTGTGTTTCTAATATCTGGTGTGTTTCTGTCTGGTGTGTTTCTAATATCTGGTGTGTTTCTAATATCTGGTTTGTTTCTGTCTGGTATGTTTCTAATATCTGGTGTGTTTCTAATATCTGGTGTATTTCTAATGTCTGGTGTGTTTCTAATATCTGGTGTGTTTCTGTCTGGTGTGTTTCTGTCTGGTGTGTTTCTAATGTCTGGTGTGTTTCTAATATCTGGTGTGTTTCTGTCTGGTGTGTTCTAATATCCGGTGTGTTTCTAATGTCTGGTGTGTTTCTGTTTGGTGTGTTTCTGTCTGGTGTGTTTCTAATATCTGGTGTGTTTCTGTCTGGTGTGTTCTAATATCTGGTGTGTTTCTAATGTCTGGTGTGTTTCTGTTTGGTGTGTTTCTGTCTGGTGTGTTTCTAATATCTGGTGTCTTTCTAATATCTGGTGTGTTTCTGCCTGGTGTGTTTCTGTCTGGTGTGTTTCTAATAGCTGGTGTGTTTCCAATGCCTGGTTTGTTTCTGATATCTGGTGTGTTTCTAATATCTGGTGTGTTTCTAATGTCTGGTGTGTTTCTGTCTGGTGTGTTTCTAATATCTGGTGTGTTTCTGTCTGGTGTGTTCTAATATCTGGTGTGTTTCTAATGTCTGGTGTGTTTCTGTTTGGTGTGTTTCTGTCTGGTGTGTTTCTAATATCTGGTGTCTTTCTAATATCTGGTGTGTTTCTGCCTGGTGTGTTTCTGTCTGGTGTGTTTCTAATAGCTGGTGTGTTTCCAATGCCTGGTTTGTTTCTGATATCTGGTGTGTTTCTAATATCTGGTGTGTTTCTAATGTCTGGTGTGTTTCTGTCTGGTGTGTTTCTAATATCTGGTGTGTTTCTAATATCTGGTGTCTTTCTAATGTCTGGTGTGTTTCTATTGTCTGGTGTGTTTCTGTCTGGTGTGTTTCTGTCTGGTGTGTTTCTAATATCTGGTGTGTTTCTAATGTCCGGTGTGTTTCTAATATCTGGTGTTTTTCTAATGTCTTGTGTGTTTCTAATGTCTGGTGTGTTTCTAATATCTGGTGTGTTTCTAATATCTGGTGTGTTTCAAATGTCTGGTGTGTTTCTAATGTCTGGTGTGTTTCTAATATCTGGTGTGTTTCTGTCTGGTGTGTTTCTGTCTGGTGTGATTCTAATATCGGGTGTGTTTCTGTCTGGTGTGTTTCTAATGTCTGGTGTGTTTCTAATATCTGGTGTGTTTCTAATATCTGGTGTGTTTCAAATGTCTGGTGTGTTTCTAATGTCTGGTGTGATTCTAATATCTGGTGTGTTTCTGTCTGGGGTGTTCTAATATCTGGTGTGTTTCTGTCTGGTGTGTTTCTAATATCTGGTGTGTTTCTAATATCTGGTGTGTTTCTAATGTCTGGTGTTTTTCTAATGTCTGGTGTGTTTCTAATGTCTGGTGTGTTTCTATTGTCTGGTGTGTTTCTGTCATGTGTGTTTCTGTCTGGTGTGTTTCTGTCTGGTGTGTTTCTAATATCTGGTGTGTTTCTAATGTCTGGTGTGTTTCTAATATCTGGTGTGTTTCTAATGTCTGGTGTGTTTCTGTCTGCTGTGTTTCTAATGTCTGGTGTGTTTCTAATATCTGGTGTGTTTCTAATATCTGGTTTGTTTCTGTCTGGTATGTTTCTAATGTCTGGTGTGTTTCTAATATCTGGTGTGTTTCTGTCTGGTGTATTTCTAATGTCTGGTGTGTTTCTGTCTGGTGTGTTTCTAATAACTGGTGTGTTTCTAATATCTGGTGTGTTTCTGTCTGGTTTGTTTCTGTCTGGTGTGTTTCTAATGTCTGGTGTGTTTCTAATGTCTGGTGTGTTTCTAATGTCTGGTGTGTTTCTAATGTCTGGTGTGTTTCTGTCTGGTGTGTTTCTGTCTGGTGTGATTGTAATATCTGGTGTGTTTCTGTCTGGTGTGTTTCTAATGTCTGGTGTGTTTCTGTCTGGTGTGTTTCTAATATCTGGTGTGTTTCTAATATCTGGTGTGTTTCTGTCTGGTGTGTTTCTAATAACTGGTGTGTTTCTGTCTGGTGTGTTTCTAATATATTTTGTGTTTCTAATATCTGGTTTGTTTCTGTCTGGTGTGTTTCTAATATCTGGTGTGTTTCTAATATCTGGTGTGTTTCTGTCTGGTGTGTTTCTAATGTCTGGTGTGTTTCTAATGTCTGGTGTGTTTCTAATGTCTGGTGTGTTTCTAATATCTGGTGTGTTTCTGTCTGGTGTGTTTCTGTCTGGTGTGTTTCTAATGTCTGGTGTGTTGCTAATATCTGGTGTGTTTCTAATGTCTGGTATGTTTCTAATGTCTGGTGTGTTTCTAATATCTGGTGTGTTTCTGTCTGGTGTATTTCTAATGTCTGGTGTGTTTCTGTCTGGTGTGTTTCTAATAACTGGTGTGTTTCTAATATCTGGTGTGTTTCTGTCTGGTGTAGTTCTAATGTCTGGTGTGTTTCTGTCTGGTGTGTTTCTAATAACTGGTGTGTTTCTAATATCTGGTGTGTTTCTAATGTCTGGTGTGTTTCTAATGTCTGGTGTGTTTCTAATATCTGGTGTGTTTCTGTCTGGTGTGTTTCTGTCTGGTGTGATTCTAATATCTGGTGTGTTTCTGTCTGGTGTGTTCTAATATCTGGTGTGTTTCTAATGTCTGGTGTGTTTCTGTTTGGTGTGTTTCTGTCTGGTGTGTTTCTAATATCTGGTGTGTTTCTAATATCTGGTGTCTTTCTAATATCTGGTGTGTTTCTGATATCTGGTGTGTTTCTAATATCTGGTGTGTTTCTAATGTCTGGTGTGTTTCTGTCTGGTGTGTTTCTAATATCTGGTGTGTTTCTAATGTCTGGTGTGTTTCTAATATCTGGTGTTTTTCTAATGTCTTGTGTGTTTCTGTCTGGTGTGTTTCTGTCTGGTGTGTTTCTAATATCTGGTGTGTTTCTAATATCTGGTGTGTTTCTGTCTGGTGTGTTTCTAATATCTGGTGTGTTTCAAATGTCTGGTGTGTTTCTAATGTCTGGTGTGTTTCTAATGTCTGGTGTGTTTCTGTCTGGTGTGTTTCTGTCTGGTGTGATTGTAATATCTGGTGTGTTTCTGTCTGGTGTGTTTCTAATATCTGGTGTGTTTCTAATAGCTGGTGTGTTTCTAATAGCTGGTGTGTTTCCAATGCCTGGTTTGTTTTTAATATCTGGTGTGTTTCTAATGTCCGGTGTGTTTCTGTCTGGTGTGTTTCTAATATCTGGTTTTTTTCTAATGTCTGGTGTGTTTCAATGTCTGGTTTGTTTCTAATATCTGGTGTATTTCTAATGGCTGCTGTGTTTCTGTCTGGTGTGTTTCTAATATCTGGGGTGTTTCTAATATTTGGTGTGTTTCTAATGTCTGGTGTGTTTCAATGTCTGGTTTGTTTCTAATGTCTGGTGTGTTTCAATGTCTGGTTTGTTTCTAATGTCTGGTGTGTTTCTAATGGCTGCTGTGTTTCTATCTGGTGTGTTTCTAATATCTGGTGTGTTTCTAATATCTGGTGTATTTCTAATCTCTGGTGTGTTTCCTTCTGGTTTATTTCTAATATCTGGTGTGTTTCTAATATCTGGTGTGTTTCTAATGTCTGGTGTGTTTCTTTTGTCTGGTGTGTTTCTGTCTGGTGTGTTTCTGTCTGGTGTGTTTCTAATATCTGGTGTGTTTCTAATGTCTGGTGTGTTTCTAATATCTGGTGTTTTTCTAATGTCTTGTGTGTTTCTGTCTGGTGTGTTTCTGTCTGGTGTGTTTCTAATGTCTGGTGTGTTTCTAATAGCTGGTGTGTTTCTAATATCTGGTGTGTTTCTGTCTGGTGTGATTCTAATATCTGGTGTGTTTCTGTCTGGTGTGATTCTAATATCTGGTGTGTTTCTGTCTGGTGTGATTCTAATATCTGGTGTGTTTCTGTCTGGTGTGTTTCTAATATCTGGTTTGTTTTTAATATCTGGTGTGTTTCTAATGTCTGGTGTGTTTCTGTCTGGTGTGTTTCTAATATCTGGTGTGTTTCTAATATCTGGTGTGTTTCTGTCTGGTGTGTTTCTAATAACTGGTGTGTTTCTAATATCTTTTGTGTTTCTAATGTCTGGTGTGTTTCTAATGTCTGGTGTGTTTCTAATATCTGGTGTGTTTCTGTCTGGTGTGTTTCTAATGTCTGGTGTGTTTCTAATATCTGGTGTTTTTCTAATGTCTGGTGTGTTTATGTCTGGTGTGTTTCTAATATCTGGTGTGTTTCTAATATCTGGTGTATTTCTAATGTCTGGTGTGTTTCCTTCTGGTGTGTTTCTAATATCTGGTGTGTTTCTAATATCTGGTGTGTTTCTAATGTCTGGTGTGTTTCTAATATCTGGTGTGTTTCTAATGTCTGGTGTGTTTCTAATATCTGGTGTGTTTCTAATGTCTGGTGTGTTTCTAATATCTGCTGTTTTTCTAATGTCTGGTGTGTTTCTGTCTGGTGTGTTTCTTTCTGGTGTGTTTCTGTCTGGTGTGTTTCTAATATCTGGTGTGTTTCTAATATCTGGTGTGTTTCTAATGTCTGGTGTGTTTCTAATATCTGGTGTGTTTCTAATGTCTGGTGTGTTTCTAATGTCTGGTGTGTTTCTAATGTCTGGTGTGTTTCTGTCTGGTGTGTTTCTGTCTGGTGTGATTCTAATATCTGGTGTGTTTCTGTCTGGTGTGTTCTAATATCTGGTGTGTTTCTAATGTCTGGTGTGTTTCTTTTTTGTGTGTTTCTGTCTGGTGTGTTTCTAATATCTGGTGTGTTTCTGCCTGGTGTGTTTCTGTCTGGTGTGTTTCTAATAGCTGGTGTGTTTCCAATGCCTGGTTTGTTTCTGATATCTGGTGTGTTTCTAATATCTGGTGTGTTTCTAATGTCTGGTGTGTTTCTGTCTGGTGTGTTTCTAATATCTGGTGTGTTTCTAATATCTGGTGTATTTCTAATCTCTGGTGTGTTTCCTTCTGGTTTATTTCTAATATCTGGTGTGTTTCTAATATCTGGTGTGTTTCTAATATCTGGTTGTTTCTAATGTCTGGTGTGTTTCTTTTGTCTGGTGTGTTTCTGTCTGGTGTGTTTCTGTCTGGTGTGTTTCTAATATCTGGTGTTTTTCTAATATCTGGTGTGTTTCTGTCTGGTGTGTTTCTGTCTGGTGTGTTTCTAATGTCTGGTGTGTTTCTAATATCTGGTGTGTTTCTAATATCTGGTGTGTTTCTGTCTGGTGTGTTTCTGTCTGGTGTGATTCTAATATCTGGTGTGTTTCTGTCTGGTGTGATTCTAATATCTGGTGTGTTTCTGTCTGGTGTGTTTCTAATATCTGGTGTGTTTCTAATATCTGGTGTGTTTCTAATGTCTGGTGTGTTTGTAATATCTGGTGTGTTTCTAATGTCTGGTGTGTTTCTAATGTCTGGTGTGTTTCTAATGTCTGGTGTGTTTCTAATGTCTGGTGTGTTTCTGTCTGGTGTGTTTCTGTCTGGTGTGATTTTAATATCTGGTGTGTTTCTGTCTGGTGTGTTCTAAAATCTGGTGTGTTTCTAATATCTGGTGTGTTTCTGTCTGGTGTGTTTCTAATATCTGGTGTGTTTCTAATATCTGGTGTCTTTCTAATATCTGGTGTGTTTCTGTCTGGTGTGTTTCTAATAGCTGGTGTGTTTCCAATGCCTGGTTTGTTTCTGATATCTGGTCTGTTTCTAATATCTGGTGTGTTTCTGTCTGGTGTGTTTCTAATATCTGGTGTGTTTCTAATATCTGGTGTGTTTCTAATGTCTGGTGTGTTTCTAATATCTGGTGTGTTTCTAATGTCTGGTGTGTTTCTAATATCTGGTGTGTTTCTAATGTCTGGTGTATTTCTAATATCTGGTGTGTTTCTGTCTGATGTGTTTCTAATATCTGGTGTGTTTCTAATATCTGGTGTGTTTCTAATATCTGGTGTGTTTCTAATGTCTGGTGTGTTTCTAATGTCTGGTGTGTTTCTATTGTCTGGTGTGTTTCTGTCTGGTGTGTTTCTGTCTGGTGTGTTTGTAATATCTGGTGTGTTTCTGTCTGGTGTGTTTCTAATATCTGGTGTGTTTCTAATGTCTGGTGTGTTTCTAATGTCTGGTGTGTTTCTAATATCTGGTGTGTTTCTGTCTGGTGTGTTTCTGTCTGGTGTGATTCTAATATCTGGTGTGTTTCTGTCTGGGGTATTTCTGTCTGGTGTGATTCTAATATCTGGTGTGTTTCTAATGTCTGGTGTGTTTCTAATATCTGGTGTGATTCTAATATCTGGTGTGTTTCTGTCTGGTGTGTTCTAATATCTGGTGTGTTTCTAATGTCTGGTGTGTTTCTGTTTGGTGTGTTTCTGTCTGGTGTGTTTCTAATATCTGGTGTGTTTCTAATGTCTGGTGTGTTTCTAATATCTGGTGTGTTTCTAATATCTGTTGTGTTTCTGTCTGGTGTGTTTCTAATTGAAGTTGTGTTTCTGTTTGGTGTGTTTGTAATTGATGGTGTGTTTCTTTTTGGTGTGTTTCTAATGTCTTTCGTGTTTTTTTGCTCTGTCCCTCAGAGATTACACAGAGCTATGAACGCATCTTTCAACGACGATAAACTGCAGACTGTCGCCAAGATGGAAAAAAGGTAACAAATCATTGACGTGCCATAAGGAAGCAAGTTGACAGACCGCTGATTGATTGACTTGAGAAAACGTTTGATTTAATGTGCCAGTTTGACAGCGTGTTTCACTTGTTTTTTTTAAATCACATTTTAGCAAATTGAATTGTCAGTGATGACAGTAGTGACGGGATGATGTGTGACACCCTGTTAACTGGCTGTGGATCATGTCTGCATCAGATCAGTGGCGGTCAGTGCCGTTTAAGATGAGGGATTAGAATAATTTTTCATGAGAATGGCCTTATTCTTATTACAGCGTATTGGATGACTGTCATCCCAGCTCAATGTAACATTAATAGGTTGAGGCTACTATATGATACTCTAATTTTCCCTATACCCATCATGAGGTTTCAATAACGTAGCCTATGAATGAAAGTTTCCAGCGTAGGTGCACACAGGTCGAGAGACAAATTTGAGATGACAGACAGTGACACATGGACAGACAGTGACTCATTCAATACCACCTTGCACACTCGTGCCTGCATCTAGCTGATGTAAGGTGTAATTATTAATCCAACAGTTGTAAACGAGAGTTTCTATTGAACAAATTCAGGTACGTTTATCCACGTTTTGTTCCGTTTGCTTCCGTTTAAGAAACATTTTTTAAACAGAATCGGTCGGAATGAATACACCCCTGATCACGCGTAAACACAGTTCACTTTCATAGCAGCCACGTTGTATTCCTTTTGGCATCTATGCGCTCTACTCCTCTCACCTATTCCCTTCGTCTGTGGACTTCAATGCACAACACATCAGCTGTATGTGACCAGGCGAAAAATCATTTCCAAGCCAAACCATATCATAACCGCTACACACAGCCTACATCGTTGTCACCATATTAGCTAAAGTAATGTCATAGTCAGCATAGCTTATAAAACAAACATGTTAATAAACCCACTAAAATCATGCAGTAACATTACATTTGTATAGTCAGTAAGCACTGACACACCGGTGGCAATACATTTGTAAAACCAAAAGCTTACCTTGACTTGGAAGAATTCCAGTGTTGTGTTGGATAGTCCTAGCCAGCTAGCTAGAATCCGTCTGTTGGAGCAGGGTGTTTCAGAAGGCTAAACTAGCTAGATGCATTTACTAGCTAATTAAGTGAAACTATTTCTATCTTGCTTCTCCTTCATTTTGGAATAAATATTTTTTTTAACTGTCTTTCTCTTTCTTTGAGTCAACTATTCACCACATTTTATGCACTGCGGTGCTAGCTAACTGTAGCTTATGCTTTCAGTACTAGATTAATTTTCTGATCCTTTGATTGGGTAGGCAACATGTCAGTTCATGCTGCAAGAGTTCTGATAGGCTGGAGGACGTCCTCCAGAAGTTGGCATAATTACTGTGTAAGTCTATGGAATGGGGTAAGATCCATGAGCCTCCTAGGATTTGTATTGAAGTCAATGTACACAGAGGAGGACGGAAGCTAGCTGTCCTCCGGCTACACCATGGTGCTACCCTACAGAGTGCTGTTGAGGCTACTGTAGACCTTCATTGCAAAACAGTGTGTTTTATTTGGTGACATGTGATTATAATTAGTATTGTTTTATCTAAAAAAGGATATAATTTTAAATGTATTACAATTTTTTTTAAATGAAATTCACCTCCTCTGAGGAGCTTCCACTGCATCAGATAGCAGGTTCTATAGTGCACTATAGGCCCTGGTCTAAAGTAGTGCCCTGGTCTAAAAGTAGTACACTATAGGCCCTGGTCTAAAGTAGTGCCCTGGTCTAAAGTAGTACACTATAGGCCCTGGTCTAAAGCAGTACACTATAGGTCCTGGTCTAAAGTAGTACACTATAGGCCCTGGTCTAAAGCAGTACACTATAGGCCCTGGTCTAAAGCAGTACACTATAGGCCCTGGTCTAAAGCAGTACACTATAGGCCCTGGTATAAAGCAGTACACTATAGGCCCTGGTCTAAAGCAGTACACTATAGGCCCTGGTCTAAAGTAGTACACTATAGGGAATACAGTGCCATTTGGGATGCAAATCAACGTCCCTAAAGATGTGTTTTTGTTCGACCCCCAAAGGTGCAACGTGGGTAACAACCATCACCACCACCAACAGGAGCAGCCATGTGTACCATGGAGCAGCTCAGAGTCCAACTGCAACTGCAACAGAAGGAAGCAGCGTCCTCAGGAGTCCCATCTGGAGTACCCCCCCTGTGACTGCCCTCTTCTTCCTCCTCAGGTAGGCCACCTCAAGCGCAGAAAAATAAGGGACTACTTTTTTGGAGAGGGGGAGTCTTGTTGGGAAATTGTACATTTTTTAAACCCCTGTAGGAACTATTTCCTGTATTCTACAGCCTTATTACATACAGTTACAGGCAATATCAGTAGATAGGATGTAGTCAGAATTGATGTATCAAATCAGAGGGTAATTTCTAAAACTTCTCATATGTTATTTATGTTTTGATTCGTGCCATTTGATTGGGTGAAAGTGTCTAAATTTCTCTTATTTTCTCCTCTTCCTCTTCAGGTGAAGAGCCCCCTACA
This sequence comes from Salmo salar, assembly GCF_965601325.2. Classification (NCBI taxonomy): domain Eukaryota; kingdom Metazoa; phylum Chordata; class Actinopteri; order Salmoniformes; family Salmonidae; genus Salmo; species Salmo salar. Next base: position 113,619,698 of record NC_138303.1, on the reverse strand, counting down.
GGTCACCTCTAACGGGAGGACAGACCTGGTCCAGGTGGGTCTAAAAACCAAGACCAACCCCATGCTGCAGGAGTTGTCAGAGCTGGAGACACACATTACCATCATCAAACAGCAGCTGCACATCGCCATGAAGAAAAAGAGGGAGCTGGAGCAGTACCAGAAGACACACAACATGACAGAGTAATTACGCTATAGAAAAAAGGTACCAAGTCAATATCGCGAGTGAAGACATTACAAGCTGGTGAGTGAGGCTATGAAGCTAACTCTGTCACAACTGGTACCAGCAGACACAAGCTATCTGGATAGAGGCTGGAGATACCAGCAGACACACAACACCCCTGAATAGAGGCTGGAGATACCAGCAGACACACAACACCCCTGAATAGAGGCTGGAGCTACTACCAGACACACAACACCCCTGAATAGAGGCTGGAGCTACTACCAGACACACAACACCCCTGGATAGAGGATGGAGCTACCAGCAGACACACAACCCCCCTGGATAGAGGCTGGAGATACCAGCAGACACACAACACCCCTGGATAGAGGCTGGAGCTACCAGCAGACACAAGATATCTGAATAGAGGCTGGAGCTACCAGCAGACACAAGATATCTGAATAGAGGCTGGAGCTACCAGCAGACACAAGATATCTGAATAGAGGCTGGAGCTACCAGCAGACACAAGATATCTGAATAGAGGCTGGAGCTACTAGCAGACACACAACACCCCTTAATAGAGGCTGGAGCTACCAGCAGACACACAACACCCCTTAATAGAGGCTGGAGCTACCAGCAGACACACAACACCCCTGGATAGAGGATGGAGCCATACCGGAGTTGAGGACTAGACATAAGATACACAGGAACACTGAGGCTGGAGGAGTACCACGACAAAACTAAACCCTGATATCCCTGAGTCCGAGAGCAGCACATGGGACCAGCAGGAGGACAACAGCCCGAGACCCAGATACCAGCAGGACTAACCCCAGGCCCAGAGCCCCAAAGCAAACCACCACGGCTGCTCCCTGAGCCCTGTGGCCCTGGAACACTGTCTGCTCTCCACCTCCAATCTCCAAGATCTCTCTGATGAGTTAACCAGAGGAACACTGTCTCCACCTCTATCCTCCAAGATCTCTCTGACAGAGGAGTTAACCAGAAGGAACACTATCTGCACCCAAAGCCTTGGAACCTGATCCCTTGTCCTGGATGGAACCTGATCCCTTGTCCTGGATGGAACCTGATCCCTTGTCCTGGATGGAACCTGATCCCTTGTCCTGGATGGAACCTGATCCCTTGTCCTGGATGGAACCTGATCCCTTGTCCTGGATGGAACCTGATCCCTGTCCTGGATGGAACCTGATCCCTGTCCTGGATGGAACCTGATCCCTTGTCCTGGATGGAACCTGATCCCTTGTCCTGGATGGAACCTGATCCCTTGTCCTGGATGGAACCTGATCCCTGTCCTGGATGGAACCTGATCCCTGTCCTGGATGGAACCTGATCCCTTGTCCTGGATGGAACCTGATCCCTTGTCCTGGATGGAACCTGATCCCTTGTCCTGGATGGAACCTGATCCCTGTCCTGGATGAATTATTTCAATATTCACTGAACTAAAATATAAACACAACATACAACAATTTCAACGATTTTACTGAGTTACAGTTCATATAAAGAAATTAGTCAATTTAAATGAATTCATTAGGTCCTAATCTATGGATTTCACATGACTGGGAATACAGATCTGCATCTGTTGGTCGCAAATACCTTAAAAAAAGGGTGTGTGGATCAGAAAACCAGTCAGTATCTGGTGTGACCACCATTTGCCTCATGCAGTGCGACACATCTCCTTCACATAGAGTTGATCAGGCTGTTGATTGTGGCCTGTGGAATGTTGTCCCACTCCTCTTCAATGGCTGTGCGAAGTTGCTGGATATCGGTGGGAACTGGAACACTCTGTCGTACACGTCGATCCAGAGCATCCCAAACATGCTCAACAGGTGACATGTCTGGTGAGTACGCAGGCCATGGAAGAACTGGGACATTTTCAGCTTCCAGAAATTGTGTGCAGATCCTTGTGATGAGGTAATGAATGGCACGAAAATGGGCCTCATGATCTCGTCACGATATTTCTCGACATTCAAATTGCCATCGATAAAATGCAATTGTGTTCGTTGTCCGTAGTTTATGCCTGCCCCATTCCACAACCCCACCGCCAACATGGCGCCACTCTGTTTACAACGTTGACAACAGCAAACCGCTCGCCAGACGACCCAGAGTCCCACACGACACCACCATCATAGAGGTGAAACCGGGATTCATCCATGAAGTACCCATTTTGTCCAGCGTGCCAGTGGCCTTCGAAGGTGAGTATTCGCCCACTGAAGTCGGTTACGACACCGAACTGCAGTCAGGTCAAGACCCTGGTGAGGACAACGAGCACGTAGATGAGCTTCCCTGAGACGGTTTCTGTTTGTGCAGATATCTTTGGTTGTGCAGTTTAATCAGATGTCCGGGTGGCTGGTCTCAGACGATCCCGCAGGTGAAGAAGCCGGATGTGGAGGTCCTGGGTTGGCGTGGTTACACGTGGTCTGCGGTTGTGAGGCCGGTTGGACGTACTGCCAAATTCTCTAAAACAACGGAGGCAGCTTATGGTAGAGAAATGAACATTAAATTCTCTGGCAACAGCTCTGGTGGACATTCCTGCAATCAGCATGCCAATTGCACTCTCTCTCAAAACTTGAGACATCTGTGTCATTGTGTGACAAAACTGCACATTTTAGAGTGGCCTTTTATTGGCCCCCAGCACAAACTGCACCTACTGTATGCAATGATCATGCTGTTTAATCAGCTTCTTGATATGCAACACCTGTCGGGTGGTGGATTATCTTGGCAAAGGAGAAATGCTCATTAACAGGGATGTAAACACATTTGTGCACAAAATTTGAGAGAAATAAGCTTTTTTTTGTGCACATGGACATTTTCTGGGGAATCATTAATTTCAGCTCATTAAACATGGGACCAACACTTGTACATGTTGTGTTTATATTTTTGTTGTTCCTCTCTCCTCCCATAATATTGGACATCTTGTTTAATACAGAATAAGTACTCTTATACTCACCTGAGACCTAATGTGGAGAGAGAAGGGGACCTAGGGAATGATGGTACAATATGACAATACAACAGACCTTTTCCTCATGAATCTACGGTTTGCTTATATTTGTGAACGAGACCATGGGAACCCACCCTGCTCTAACATGGGGGGGTTTAGGGAGACAGAGAGTGACTGTGCCACAGAAGGAGGTGTGTCTGGCGGTGATGAGCGTGCAGTAGAGGTGTCAGGGTTCTGCGTCCCAAATGGCACCCTATTCCCTATATAGACACACTACTTTTGACCAGAACTATGGACCCTGGTCAAAAGTAGTGCACTAAAAAAAAAGGTAACAGGGAGCCATTTTGGAACGCAGACATGGGTGGGTGAATATTTGGAGCGCGCTGTAGAGGTGTCAGAATGATCTATGATAGCTGAAGCAGAAACAGAAGCGGTCCCTCTCTCCCTCTGAATGCTGAGTACCATTGACCCTGATGGATGTCTAAACACAGGTTTGTGTCCCATATGACACCCTATTCCCTATATAGTTAGTGCACTACCTTCGACCAGATATATACGGAATAGGGTTTGGTCAAAAGTAGTGCACTATAGGGAATAGGGTGCCATTTGGGATGCATAACTAAATACTCTGGTCTGTTTGGTTTCCCTTACAGCACAGATGTTCTGTTCTGTTCTGTTCTGCTCTGCTCTGCTCTGCTCCGTTCTGTTCTGTTCTGCTCTGCTCCATTCTGTTCTGTTCTGCTCTGCTCTGTTCTGTTCTGTTCTGTTCTGCTCTGCTCTGTTCTGCTCTGCTCTGCTCTGTTCTGTTCTGTTCTGTTCTGCTCTGCTCTGCTCTGCTCTGCTCCGTTCCGCTCCGTTCTGTTCTGTTCTGTTCTGCTCTGCTCTGTTCTGTTCTGCTCTGCTCTGTTCTGCTCTGTTCTGTTCTGCTCTGTTCTGTTCTGTTCTGCTCCGTTCTGCTCCATTCTGTTCTGTTCTGTTCTGCTCCGTTCTGTTCTGCTCCGTTGTGCTCCGTTCTGTTCTGCTCTGTTCTGTTCTGCTCCGTTCTGTTCTGCTCTGTTCTGCTCTGTTCTGTTCTGCTCCGTTCTGCTCTGTTCTGTTCTGTTCTGTTCTGTTCTGTTCTGCTCCATTCTGTTCTGTTCTGTTCTGCTCCGTTCTGCTCTGTTCTGTTCTGTTCTGCTCCGTTCTGTTCTGCTCCGTTCTGTTCTGTTCTGTTCTGCTCCATTCTGTTCTGTTCTGCTCCGTTCTGTTCTGTTCTGTTCTGCTCCGTTCTGCTCCGTTCTGTTCTGTTCTGCTCTGTTCTGTTCTGCTCCGTTCTGCTCTGTTCTGTTCTGCTCCGTTCTGCTCTGTTCTGTTCTGCTCCGTTCTGTTCTGTTCTGTTCTGCTCCGTTCTGTTCTGTTCTGTTCTGTTCTGCTCCGTTCTGCTCTGTTCTGTTCTGTTCTGTTCTGGTTCTGTTCTGCTCCGTTCTGCTCCGTTCTGTTCTGTTCTGCTCTGTTCTGTTCTGCTCCGTTCTGCTCTGTTCTGCTCTGCTCCGTTCTGCTCTGTTCTGTTCTGCTCCGTTCTGTTCTGTTCTGTTCTGCTCCGTTCTGTTCTGTTCTGTTCTGTTCTGCTCCGTTCTGCTCTGTTCTGTTATGTTCTGTTCTGCTCCATTCTGTTCTGTTCTGTTCTGTTCTGCTCCGTTCTGCTCTGTTCTGTTCTGCTCCGTTCTGTTCTGCTGCCCGTTCTGTTCTGTTCTGCTCCATTCTGTTCTGTTCTGTTCTGTTCTGTTCTGCTCCGTTCTGCTCTGTTCTGTTCTGCTCCGTTCTGTTCTGTTCTGCTCCGTTCTGCTCCGTTCTGCTCCGTTCTGTTCTGTTCTGTTCTGCTCCGTTCTGTTCTGCTCTGTTCTGCTCCGTTCTGCTCCGTTCTGTTCTGCTGTGTTCTCAGTCAGGATGATAATGAGGAGGAGTTGTTTTATGGATGATGGGTTTGGGTGTTTTCTATTTATAAATATTTATAAATAGAAAACGATCTCGCAGACGGAGGCCATCATTTATTTAATGTGATACTGTTTATCTGAACTTCATCTCATCAATTCAACGATCTAAAAAAAATCACATTTCTATGCAAATCAGTTCTTGTCAAACTGAGAGTTCAAAAGATAAAACGTTCTGGAAGTATGATATCTCACAGTGGGGACGGATGTTGTGTTGGATTAAACTCCTGATAATGATATCTCACAGTGGGGACGGATGTTGTATTGTATTAAACTCCTGGCAATGATATCTCACAGTGGGGAAGGATGTTGTATTAAACTCCTGACAATGATATCTCACAGTGGGGAAGGATGTTGTATTAAACTCCTGATAATGATATCTCACAGTGGGGACGGATGTTGTGTTGGATTAAACTCCTGATAATGATATCTCACAGTGGGGACGGATGTTGTGTTGGATTAAACTCCTGATAATGATATCTCACAGTGGGGACGGATGTTGTATTGTATTAAACTCCTGACAATGATATCTCACAGTGGGGAAGGATGTTGTATTAAACTCCTGATAATGATATCTCACAGTGGGGACGGATGTTGTATTAAACTCCTGACAATGATATCTCACTGACATACACTACTGGTCAAACGTTTTAGAACACCTAGTCATTCAAGAGTTTTTCTTAATTTTTAAAAATGTTCTACATTGTAGAATAGTAGGGAAGACATCAAAACTATGAAATAACTCATAAGGAACCATCTAGTAACCAAAAAAGTGTTAAACAAACCAAACTATATTTTATATTTGAGATTCTTCCAAAGTAGCCACCCTTTACCTTGATGCCTCTTTGCAAACTCTTGGCATTCTCTCAACCAGCGTCATGAGGTAGTCACCTGGAATGCATTTCAATTAACAGGTGTGCCTTCTTAAAAGTTAATTTGTGGAATTTCTTTTCTTCTTAATGTGTTTGAGCCAATCAGTTGTGTTGTGACAAGGTTGGGGTGGTATACAGAAGATAGCCCCATTTGGTAAAAGACCAAGTCCATATTATGGCAAGAACAGCTCAAATAAGCAAAGAGAAATGACAGTCCATCATTACTTTAAGAAATTAAGGTTAGTGAATGCGGAACATTTCAAGAACTTTGAAAAGTTTCTTCAAGTGCAGTCGCAAAAACAATCAAGCGCTATGATGAAACTGGTTCTCATGAGGACCGCCACAGGAAAGGAAGACCCAGAGTTACCTCTGCTGCAAAGGAAAAGTTCATTAGAGTTACCAGCCTCAGAAATTGCAGCACAAATAAATGCTTCACAGAGTTTAAGTAACAGACATATCTCAACATCAATTGTTCAGAGGAGACTGTGTGAATCAGGCCTTCGTAGTCAATTTGCTGCAAAGAAACCACTACTAAAGGACACCAATAATAATAAGAGACTTGCTTGGGCCAAGAAACACGAGCAATGGACATTAGACCATTAGAACTCTGTACTTTTAGATTGGTGGAAATTTGTTCTTTGGTCTGGAGTCCAAATTTGAGATTTTTGGTTCCAACTGCCGTGTCTTTGTGAGACGCAGAGTAGGTGAACGGACGATCTCCGCATGTGCATTTTCCCGCCGTGAAGCATGGAGGAGGTGGTGTTATGGTGTGGAGGTGCTTTGCTGGTGACACTGTCCGTGATTAATTTAGAATTCAAGGCACACTTAAACAGCATGGCTACCACAGCATTCTGCAGCAATATGCCATCCCTTCTGGTTTGGGCCTATCATTTGTTTTTCAACAGGTCTATGACCCAACACACCTCCAGGCTGTTTAAGGGCTATTTGACCAAGAAGGAGAGTGATGAAGTGCTGCATCAGATGACCTGGCCTCCACAATCACCCGACCACAACCCAATTGAGATTGTTTGGAATGAGTCGGACCGCAGAGTGAAGGAAAAGCAACCAACAGGTGCTCAGCATATGTGGAAGCTTCTTCTTCTTCTTCAATACTGTTGAAACAGCAATCCAGGTGAAGCTGGTTGAGAGAATGCCAAGAGTGTGCAAAGATGTCAAGAAGGCAAAGTGTGGCTATTTTAAAGAATCTCATATATAAAATATAAAATATATTTTGATTTGTTTAACACTTTTTTGGTTACTACATGATTCCATATGTGTTATTTCATAGTTTTGATGTCTTCACTATTATTCTACAATGTAGAAAATAGTGAAAATAAAGAAAAACCCTTAAATCAGGAGGTGTTCTAAAACTTTTGGCCGGTAGTGGGGTCGGAAATGATTGACACCCTTGATAAAGATGAGCAATACTGACTGTATAAAATAAATAATTCAAATACTGAGCTATGTTGCCTTCAGAAAGTATTCACACCCCTTGACTTTTTTTCTGATTTTGTTGTGCTACAGCCTGAATTTAAAATGGATTAAATGTAGATTTTTGTAACGGATTACAAAAAAACTGTAACTGTAATCCATTATATTACCAGCGAAAACATTTTAATCAGATTACAGATTACTTTTGAAAAACTAGATGATTACTTCTTGGATTACTTTTAAATTCAGAAAGGATATTTGCAAAAATAAAATCTATAATCCTTCTCTATTTTCTCAATGACATTCAAACCAGCATTGAAAAAAGGCTCAGGTTTAAATTTGTTCAACGTGAACAAGTCTGACCACCAATCAGAGACCACTATGATGACACACCAAATGTGTTTGATGAATCGTGGGAAAAGAGCAGGAATAGGCTTTTGAAGGCTACAGTCCAAGCTATGTCTTCCAATGGTACGACTGTTGTCGGCCAATTTGAATAAACGCATGGAGGTAAGGATGTCAGCAACGGTTGTAGTCTACAGCGATACGGATATCACTCATTACTGATATCTACATAGCGTATTGATGTGAATCACACTGCTGCTCTCTCATTTTGCTATTTGCGCCTTACGGATTGTAGTTGTTCTGGACGGCTGTTTACAAATCTAAATGTGTATTTGAACTCGATAATAGTTGAATTCAAGAAGTTTAAGCTGCATATCAATCATTGTATTTGCAACCAATGTGTTCTTGCAACAGCTGCACGGTGCGGATCGCAGCCGATGGAATAAAAGTGGGGCTTTTAATGCTCAATCTAATTCATGCTGATGACAAAAATTATTCCATAATCCTAATGGACACATACACTTTCAATAGACTTAAAGTGGCAATCTGTTGCTACATGAATTTTTTTACTTTTAAATTATATTTATATCCATTGATTCCTGAAGAATATAACTTATAAATGCCTCATGAGTTTAGTTCAACAGTCACACTCCATGACAACCCAACATATAAGCTTGTTTTTCTCCAATGATTTAAACATTGTAAATGTAAACAAACACTGTATAGCCTCATACCATTAAAACAATACTTTTGATATCATGGATGGTCAGTCCTTGCATCCATAGCTCTGTCTATTAATCTGAGAGTGGTTACATTTCTCCAGGCCCATCCTTCAGCTTTTTACCAAAACAGAGGCGGGGCAGCCATTTTGTTATTGTTTCATCTTTGGATTTGCCCTTTAAACAGCTGCATATTATCAAGATATCAAAGTGTCACCAACTAAAAGGTAAACAATATATTCCTGTAGCAAATGCAGCATATGGCATTGGTGTTTCCCATGTAAATAGCCCTTTTCAGTAGTGATCAAAGCTGTTCCATGAGCGCAGCATTTATTTTACAACTGGAATCAATGAGCCCAATCAGTCGTCCATGACAACACAATCATAAACAACAGAGTAGGCTAATAAGTCCTCAGTTTTGGGGTCATGCTCAGGTAAAACAATTTGGCTAACCTATGCTTCCATATTATTTACTTTTATTTCTTATTCTTATATTTTTGTAGGTATTTAAAAATATATATGTTTTAACTGCATTGTTGGTTAGGGCTTGTTAGTAAGCGTTTCACTGTGAGGTCTACACCTGTTGTATTCGGCGCAGGTGAGAAATACAATTTGATTCGATTTTTCCAAGTACTATTCTTGAAGATCAAGGGGTATAACATTTATTGTAATGACTGGAATTCTGATAACTTTGGTTTTTAATGTAAAGATATAATTTAATCGTATTATTATATGTAGTAGAAAGTGATGGGTTAGATGAAGCCTACATAACCAACCCATAAAGTAAAATGAAACATCCATATATGGCTAGCTGTACAAACTTTAATATTGATTTATCCTGCAATAGATGTCGTTCAATTGGTAACATACATTTCTGTCTTCTTCTAATGCCTCTTAAAGGGAAAGTAACCTAAAAGTAACTGAATGTAATCAGATTACATTACTGAGTTTGGGGTAATCCAACAGTTACTGATGACTATTTTGGACATGTAACTAGTAACTGTAACAGATTACATTTAGAAAGTAACCTACCCAACCCTGACTGGTCTACACACAATACCCCATAATGTCAAAGTGGAATTATGTTTTTACAATTTTTCAGAAATTAATTAATAGCTGAAATGTCTTGAGTCAAAATGCAACCCCATTGTTAAGGCAAGCCTAAATAAGTTCAGGAGTGAAAATGTGCTTAACAAGTCACAGAATAAATTCCATGGATTCACTCTGTGTGCAATTATAGTGTTTAACATGATTTTTGAATGACTACCTCATCTATGTAGCCCACACATACAGATGAATTGTAAGGTCCCTCAGTCGAGCAGTGAATTTAAAACAGATTCATTCACAAAGACCAGGGAGGTTTACCAATACCACGCAAAGAAGGGCACCCATTGGTAGATGGGTAAAAAAAAAAAAGCAGACATTGAATATCCCTTTAGCATGGTGAAGTTATTAATTTCACTTTGGATGGTGTATCAATACACCCAGTCACTACAAAGATACAGGCGTCCTTCCTAACCCAGTTGCCGGAGAGGAAGGAAACTGCTCAGGGATTTCACCCTGCGGCCAATGGTGACTTTAAACCAGTTACAGAATAGAATGGCTGTGATAGGAGAAAACTAAGGATGGATGAACAATATTAGTTACTCCAAAAGGCTCTGCTCAAACCCTACACCCCAACCCGAGCACTCCGTTCTGCCACCTAAGGTCTCTTGGCCCTCCCACCCTTACGGGAGGGCAGTTCCCACTCACCCCAGTCCAAGCTGTTCTCTGTCCTGGCACCCCAATGGGTCATATGTGGTTGTCCCACCATCTTAAGATGAATGCACTAACTGTAAGTCGCTCTGGATAAGAGCGTCTGCTAAATGACTAAAATGTAAATGTAAAATGAGTGAGATATTTACAGAGTCAAAGATCATACCCCAACAAAATAATCACAAACACAACCAAAACAAAGAGCAAATGAATCCAACCAGTTTGTAAAGTCACATGATGTAGTCATTGAGCTCTAGGAATATTGGACATAAACATTTGACGACTTTATTGATAACAATCTACAAGGGGTGTCAATAATTTTGACCCCTACCTTTCTGAGAAAAACATATATTACTTGTTATCTGTTGGACGTACAATATAGCTCAGTTTTTGAAATCATTATTTTTTAGTCATTATTGTTCATCTTTATCAAGGTTTTCAATAATTTTGGACCCCACTGTACCTCTAGTTGGTTTTGTCTCGATCAAAACCATTATTCAACAAAACACAAGGATGGAGCGTTGATGATTCCTACCGGAGGGAGGTCCTTATCTAATAAAACCAAATAACTAGCTTCTGCCTGTAGATAACTCATTCAAACCAAATAACTAGCTTCTGCCTGTAGATAACTCATTCAAACCAAATAACTAGCTTCTGCCTGTAGATAACTCATTCAAACCAAATAACAAGCTTCTGCCTGTAGATAACTCATTCAAACCAAATAACTAGCTTCTGCCTGTAGATAACTCATTCAAACCAAATAACTAGCTTCTGCCTGCCTGTAGATAACTCGTTCAAACCAAATAACTAGCTTCTGCCTGTAGATAACTCGTTCAAACCAAATAACTAGCTTCTGCCTGTAGATAACTCATTCAAACCAAATAACTAGCTTCTGCCTGCCTGTAGATAACTCATTCTCATCAGATTTGACTGGGATATGGTTTACATCCAATTTAGCAATCATTGGTTGGGCTATAGTCCACTCTCTTAATGGACAAAAACAACTTTGCATGGTGGATAAAGCATGCAATTTGGTACAATCATTCCTTAGATGCGGCAAGTAGCCTAGTGGTTAAAGCATTGGGCCGGTAACTGAAAGGTCGAATCCCCGAGCTGACAAGATACAAATCTGTTGTTCTGTCCATGAACAAGTCAGTTAACCCACTGTTCCCCGGTAGGCCATCATTGTAAATAAGAATGTGTTCTTAACTGACTTGTCTAGTTAAATAGAGGTTACACATGCTATGAAAACATTTAATACAGTGTTATAAAATGTTGAACAAGATGTAATACAAAGAACATGATGCATAACAAAACATTACTAAACACTATGGGTGGCTGGTAGCCACTCTATGGGTGGCAGGTAGCCACTCTCTGGGTGGCTGGTAGCCACTCTATGGGTGGCAGGTAGCCACTCTATGGATGACAGGTAGCCACTCTCTGGGTGGCAGGTAGCCACTCTCTGGGTGGTAGGTAGCTACTCTCTGGGTGGCTGGTAGCCACTCTCTGGGTGGCAGGTAGCCACTCTCTGGGTGGCTGGTAGCCACTCTCTGGGTGGCAGGTAGCCACTCTCTGGGTGGCAGGTAGCCACTCTCTGGGTGGCTGGTAGCCACTCTCTGGGTGGCAGGTAGCCACTCTCTGGGTGGCAGGTAGCCACTCTCTGGGTGGCTGGTAGCCACTCTCTGGGTGGCAGGTAGCCACTCTCTGGGTGGCAGGTAGCCACTCTATGGGTGGCTGGTAGCCACTCTATGGGTGGCAGGTAGCTACTCTCTGGGTGGCAGGTAGCCACTCTCTGGGTGGCAGGTAGCCACTCTCTGGGTGGCAGGTAGACACTCTCTGGGTGGCAGGTAGCCACTCTATGGGTGGCTGGTAGCCACTCTCTGGGTGGCAGGTAGCCACTCTATGGGTGGCAGGTAGCCACTCTCTGGGTGGCAGGTAGCCTAGTGTTTAAAAGCGTTGGGCCAGGTCGTTGATTTGAATCCCCGAGCCGTCAAGGTGGAAAAAATCTGCCGTTCTGTCCTTGAGCAAGGCAGTTAAACCCCAACAACTGCGCCCCGGGCATCGATGACGGGTTGGGATAAATACGGAAGACACATTTCAGTTGACTACATTCAGTTGTACAGCTGACTATGTATCTCCCTTTCCCTTCTCACAGAGCGCCCAGATTCTGGTGACAACTAAACACAGGTGGAAGATTACTAATTTCTTGTCAAAGTCAAATTGTATTATCACCTACAGAATAAGCCTTGGAAATGCATCCCACACAATTTGATTGAATTACAACTGCTAAATCTATACTCAGTACTACCAAGACCAGCAAATACTTTGTTGAGGTTTGGAGTAAAAACCCCACACAATAGATACTCTGCTACTAAATATTTATTATTTGGACAAATCAAGAAAAATATATGCAGCATTTCATTATTATTATTTTTTTTCTTAAAGAAAGACTATACAAATTGGGAATATTTATTCAAATAGTTAAACTGTGTACTTCCATGCTGAGAGAATGGCAGTTTCTGGATGGAGAAGACAAAAAAAAAAACACAATAATACCACACTGTGTCACAGTCCAAAGGGATGTTGTTATCCCCGAAACAACATGAATAACAAATACATTCCTGAAAAATCAGCAGGCAAAAAAAAAATATTATATATATATATATAAAAAAAAAAAAAGGAAATCGGTCAAAATGTTTAATACAGAGATAACAAATAATACAAAATCTGAATTTAGTCTATAAATGTACAGAAAAAAAAACTAACAGAATAGATTGAGGAATTTGTACAAATACCACAGAACAACATCAATATTTCAATAACGTTAGATAGACTGTATACTGTATATTATATTTCCTTTGTGATATAAAACATGACTAGAGAGAGGAGGAATGAATGCGTAAGTAAGTCCTAACACGATGTAAAACATGATGAACGAGAGAGAGAGGAGGAAGTCCTGACAGAAATCAGACTAAGGGTAAAAAATATTCCGGTAATTTTCCCAACATGCCCAGACTTTCCAGAAATCCCGGTAGAAGGATTCCTGGATTTCCTGCTTATTCACACCTGATTCCGGGAATCTTCTATTGTGGAAAACCTGGACGTTTTTGGAAAGTTACGTTAATTTTGCAACCCTAGTTCAGACCTACAGTAGTAACATCTTCAGGGTTAGGTAGGCTACAGCACGTACTCTCTTATACAAAATGTACAAATCATCGGCCTCTAACTAGTTACATACACCAGAATACTGTCTTTTTTTTTTTTTTACAGTAGTAGTATGACACAGTACAAAACATAATTGTGCCTAGAAGTTGTGTTGAGGAGACGCAAAGGTGACCCGGTGTTGTCCCACCGTGGTCCCCGCTAGTCATGTGACCTCAGTCATCGATGCCGAATGGTTCTGAAAAACAGAAAAAAAGAGATGTTACATTTCTTTTGCGTTTTCTTAGAAACTAAGAATTTAGGTTAATACTGTGGTTGATGTCCATCAAACATAACGTATAAACGATTATGGTATGCGTTTCCTAAACTTTACGGAAACCAGTGCTGAGTGTGGTATGCGTTTCCCAAACTTTACAAAAACCAGTGCTGAGTGTGGTATGCGTTTCCCAAACTTTACAAAAACCAGTGCTGAGTGTGGTATGCGTTTCCCAAACTTTACAAAAACCAGTGCTGAGTGTGGTATGCGTTTCCCAAACTTTACAAAAACCAGTGCTGAATAAAACTACTGATAGGGTTCTGGAAGACAAAGTAAAGGTGTCCTTGTAAAGAATTTTACACAGGAAGGAAAGGAATACAGTGTAGTACTGCTCCCAGATATCCCGACGGCTTCACATCACACAACGTTTTGATACTCTGTGGTAAACACAACCCAATCCACCTCTCAAATGTGATTCTCAACTTCCAATAACACACGTCTCCTTCGTCACTAGGAGCGACAAAGTCCTAGACTACTGTTACTCTACCCACAAGCAGTACAAGGCCCTCCCTCATCCCCCATTCGGTAAATCAGATACATATGTGAGAATACTGTTCATTGACTACAGCCCAGCGTTCAACACCATTGTCCCCTACAAGCTCGTCACCAAGTTGAGGACCCTGGGACTGAACACCTCCATTGGCAACTGGATCCTGGATTTCCCGACGGGCCGAGGGGGCCCCACAGGGGTGTGTGCTTAGTCCCCTCCTGTACTCCCTGTTCACCCACGACTGCGTGGCCACGCACGACTCCAACACCATCATTAAGTTTGCTGAGGAAACGACGGTGGTAGGCCAGATTAACAATGACGATGAGACAGCCTAAATGGAGGAGGTCAGTGCCGGGACAACAACCTCTCCCTCAATGTCAGTAAAGACCAAGGAGCTGATCGTGGACTACAGGAAACTGGAGGGGTGGGGCGAGCAAGCCCCATCCACATCGACGGGGCTGCAGTGGAGCGGGTCGAGAGCAAAAAGATCTTTGGTGTCAAAATCGCTAAGGATTTGAAATGGTCCACACACACGTGCACAGTCACGAAGAAAGCTCAACAACACCTCTTCATCCTCAAGAGGTTGAAAAGGTAAGGACAAGGATCCTCCAATACTCAAAAAGTTCTACAGCTGCACTGTTGAGAGCATCTTGACCGTCTGCATCACTGCTTGGTATGGCAACAGCTCTGCATGGCGCTACAGAGGGCGGTGTGGACAACCCAGTACATCACTGGGGCCGAGCTCCCTGTCATCCAGGATCTCTATATCAGGCGGTATGAAAGGAAGGCCCGGGAAATCATGAAAAGACTCCAGCCCCCCCCCCCCAAGCCATAGACTGTTCTCTCTACTTGTAAGGTTTGGAGCTGGCAAAAAAAAAGGCATTTCACTTTACTTGAGCACGTGACATTAAACCTTGAAACTTGAACCACCTGCTACATTGATTACATGTCAGTGATCCATCAATTAGGAGACTAACTGCCCAGTCAGTCAAACAGCAAAAATAATTATCTGCAACCTCATTTCCTCATTGGATCCAGCAATCCGTCTGTCTCTTTCTTTGATTGACAGGTGATCCTGACAGAGAGAGGCTGATGTCATTAATAAACCGGCTTCATATTGGTAACTACTGTAGCCGGACATCACACACACACGCTTCCTTCACCATCTCTCTCACACAGAAGCTGGATCGGATAAACGTACTCCTTATTCCCTCACCATCTCAAATAAAATAAAATAAAATACACATGTACACAACAGGTGTAGTAGACCTTACAGTGAAATGCTTACTGACAAGCCCTTAACCAACAATGCTTTAAGAATTTAAAAAAACAACAAAAAAAACATGTTAATTAAGTAAAAAACAGATGAAATAAAATTAACAAATAATTAAAGAGCAGCAGTAAATAACAATAGTGGGGATATATACAGTGGGGGAAAAAAGTATTTGATCCCCTGCTGATTTTGTACGTTTGCCCACTGACAAAGAAATGATCAGTCTATAATTTTAATGGTAGGTTTATTTCAACAGTGAGAGACAGAATAACAACAACAAAAAATCCAGAAAAACGCATGTCAAAAATGTTATAAATTGATTTGCATTTTAATGAGGGAAATAAGTAGGACAACGATCCAAACCATAACTCCAAATTCACACAGAAATGGTTCACTGACCATAAAATCAAGCTTTTGCAATTTCCATCCCAGTCCCCTGACCTAAACCCCGTTGAAAACCTGTGGGGTGAAGAGGAGACTCCACAAGTTAGGACCAAGGACTCTGAAGGATCTGGAAGCACAGTATTCGTCATAATACCCATAAAACCTAGCGATCAAACGAGGAAATGGTACCAATTGTTTTTCCACCATTCATTTTTTCCCATAGGGGATTTTAGAAACACTTAAAATACTTAAAATGTTTCGTGTAGGGTTACCCAGGTGTGATGTATTGATAACCATGTTAATCTCTCCCTGGTGTGATGTATTGATAACCATGTTAATCTCTCTCCCAGGTGTGATGTATTGATAACCATGTAAATCTCTCCCTGGTGTGATGTATTGATAACCATGTTAATCTCTCTCCCTGGTGTGATGTATTGATAACCATGTTAATCTCTCCCTGGTGTGATGTATTGATAACCATGTTAATCTCTCCCTGGTGTGATGTATTGATAACCATGTAAATCTCTCCCTGGTGTGATGTATTGATAACCATGTAAATCTCTCTCCCTGGTGTGATGTATTGATAACCATGTTAATCTCTCCCTGGTGTGATGTATTGATAACCATGTTAATCTCTCTCCCTGGTGTGATGTATTGATAACCATGTTAATCTCTCCCTGGTGTGATGTATTGATAACCATGTAAATCTCTCCCTGGTGTGATGTATTGATAACCATGTTAATCTCTCCCTGGAGTGATGTATTGATAACATGTAAATCTCTCCCTGGTGTGATGTATTGATAACCATGTTAATCTCTCTCCCTGGTGTGATGTATTGATAACCATGTAAATCTCTCTCCCTGGTGTGATGTATTGATAACCATGTTAATCTCTCCCTGGTGTGATGTATTGATAACCATGTTAATCTCTCTCCCTGGTGTGATGTATTGATAACCATGTTAATCTCTCCCTGGTGTGATGTATTGATAACCATGTTAATCTCTCCCTGGTGTGATGTATTGATAACCATGTTAATCTCTCTTCGACAAGGTGACTTTTATCAATATATCAGGCTCTATTTACTATACATACAGTGAGTATGCAAAACATCAGCAACACCTTCCTAATATTGAGTAGATTTAACAAGCGACATCAATAAGGGATCATAGCATTCACCTGGATTCAGGTGTAACCAGGTGTTCTTAATGTTTTGTATACGCAGTGTACATGAAAAAAAATTCTCTCTCTCAATTCAAGTTCAATTTAAGTGCTTTATTGGCATGGGAAACATGTTTACATTGCCAAAGCAAGTGAAATTGATACTAAAGAAAAGTGAAATAAACAATACAAAAAGTTCCAAAACAATAAAAGACATTTCATATCTCATATTACGTCTACATACACTGTTGTAATGATGTGCAAATAGTCAAAGTACAAAAGAGAAAATAAATCAACATAAATATGGGTTGTATTTACAATGGTGTTTGTTCTTCACTGCTTGTCATTTTCTTGAGGCAACAGGTCACAAATATTGCTGCTGTGATGGCACACTGTGGTATTTCACCCAATAGATATGGGAGTTTATCAAAATTGGGTTTGTTTTTCGAATTCTTTGTGGGTCTGTGTAATCTGAAGGAAATATGTGTCTCTAATATGGTCATACATTGGGCAGGAGGTTAGGAAGTGCAGCTCAGTTTCTACCTCATTTTGTGGGCAGTGTGCACATATCCTGTCTCCTCTTGAGAGCCAGGTCTGCCTACGGCGGCCTTTCTCAATAGCAAGGCTAAGCGCTCTCTTTCTCTCTCTCTCTCAATAGCAACGCTATTCTCTCTCAATAGCAAGGCTATTCTCTCTCTCTCTCTCTCTCTCTCAGTGATGCATGGGCCAGCTGTTTGTTCAACTGCACCCAAACGCAATTGCTAATAACCCCATCCTCAACTGCCCGACTATATGTGATGAAGTGAAAATCTGAGGCCTGCATCCAACCATAACCCCCAAATATAGAAAATGTTCAATAGGCTTCAGTCAAAGACTGCAGAATGATATGCTGAGTTGTTTTGCCTGATTTAGATATGTTTCTGCTTATAATATCCAACATTTTGGTAGGCTATTTCAAAGTAAAAGTTTTCTGTGCAAAATGTTTAAATGACATCAGTTTGACCGGTCGTAAGGAAAAAGAAAGCTGTGAAAACGACCCAACATGTTTCTGATCAGATTTCAGTTCGGCTTGGATGCATACTTCATGTGGTTGAAATACAAAATCAGCTTTAATGATCAAGACAGCACCTCTACAGATCGTATCTATTTATCATGGACACTCTTACTGAGAGTTGTGGCTGCTTTGCGTGATGTATTGTTGTCTCTGAAACTGAAACTTCGACTGTGTCCTTTTTGCCTCCGTGGGTTAACTTTTTCTGCCCCAAAAGCAGTATTCGGTGACTGGCTGTGTAAGCTATGTGGCCACGGACCTGCGGCAGGCCGTCTCCACGGACCTCTGATGGAGGCCGTCTCCACGGACCTGCGGCAGGCCGTCTCCACGGACCTCTGATGCAGGCCGTCTCCACGGACCTGCGGCAGGCCGTCTCCACGGACCTCTGATGCAGGCCGTCTCCACGGACCTGCGGCGGGCCTCCTCCACGGACCTCTGATGCAGGTCGTCTCCACGGACCTCTGATGCAGGCCGTCTCCACGGACCTGAGGCAGGGCATCTCCATTGACTTACATCGGATTTGCTTATACTGTATAATGTACTCTAGGAGTGTGTGGATTTCTTTAGGTATTATTTTTATATACTGTATATCTTGGTCCAGACGCTTCTGAAGAGGGTCTGTGAGAGAGAGTAATTTTTTGTTGTTGATTTATACACTGAACAAAAATATAAACTCAACATGTAAAGTGTTGGTCCCATGTTTAATGAGATGAAATAAAAGATCGAAGAAATGTTCCATACTCACAAAAAGCTTATTTCTCTCAAATGTTGTGCACAAATTTGTTTACATCCCTGTTAGTGAGCATTTATCCATTGCAACTTTGCACAGTCATTCAAAAGGAGTGGGGACAACATTCCACAGGCCACAATCAACAGCCTGATCGACTCTATGAGAAGGAGATGTGTCGCGCTGCTATGAGGCAAACGGTGGTCACCGCAGATACTGACTGGTTTTCTGATCCAAGGCCCTACCTTTTTTCTGTTATGGTACACTATATCTACAAAACCAGGTGGACACCCCTTCAAATGAGTGGATTTAGCTATTTCAGCCACACCCGTTTCTGACAGGTGTATAAAATCGAGCACACAGCCATGCAATCTCCATAGACAAATATTGGCCTTACTGAAGAGCTCAGTGACTTTCAATGTGGCACTGTCATAGGATGCCACCTTCCCAGCAAGTCAGTTTGTCAAATTTCTGTCCTGCTAGAGCTGACCCGGGCAACTGTAAGTGCTGTTATTGTGAAGTGGAAACGTCTAGGAGGAACAACGGCTCAGACGCGAAATGGTAGGCCACACAAGCTCACAGAACGGGACCGCCGAGTGCTGAAGCGCGTAGTGCGTACAAATGGTCTGTCCTCGGTTGCAACACTCACTACAGAGTTCCAAACTGCCTCTGGAAGCAACGTCAGAACAACTGTTTGTGAAATGGGTTTCCATGGCCGAGCAGCCGCACACAAGCGTAAGATCACCATGTGCAATGCCAAGCATCGGCTGGAGTGGTGTAAAGCTCGCTCCCATTGGACTCTGGAGCAGTGGAAACACATTCTCTGGAGTGATGAATCACGCTTCACCATCTGGCATTCCAACAGACGAATCTGGGTTTGGCGGATGCCAGGTGAACGCTACCTGCCCCAATGCACAGTTCCAACTGTAAAGTTTGGTAGAGGAGGAATAAGGGTCTGAGACTGTTTTTCATGGTTCAGGCCCCTTAGTTCCAGTGAAGGGAAATCGTAACACTACAGCATACAATGACATTCTAGACAATTCTGTGCTTCCATCTTTGTGGCAATAGTTTGGGGAGGGCCCCTTCCTGTTTCAGCATGACAATGCCCCCGTGCACAAAGCGAGGTCCATACAGAAATGGCTTGTCAAGATCGGTGTGGAAGAACTTGACTGGCTTGCACAGAGCCCTGACCTCAACCCCATTAAACACCTTTAGGATGAATTGAAACACCAACTGCAAGCCAGGTCTAATCAATCAACATCCGTGCCTGACCTCACTAATGGTCTTGTGGCTGAATGGAAGCAAGTCCTCGCAGCAATGTTCCAACATCTAGTGGAAAGCCTTTCCCAGAAGAGTGGAGGCTGTTATAGCAGCAAAGGGGGGAACAACTCCATATTAATGCCCATGATTTTGGAATGAGATGTTGGATGAGCAGGTGTCCACATACTTATGGTCATGTAGTGTATCTGTGACCAACATATATGTATTCCAAGTCATGTGAAATCCATAGATTAGGGCCTAATGAATTTATTTCAATTGACCGATTTCCGTATAAGAACTGTAACTCAGTAAAATCTTTTAAATTGTTGAATGTTGCGTTAAATATTTTTGTTCAGTGTATATTGGTCCAGACAATCAATATACAATCAATATACCAAACATTATTAAGATGTGAACGTTATTAAGATGTGAACATTATTAAGATGTGAACGTTATTAAGATGTGAACATTAATAAGATGTGAACGTTATTAAGATGTGAACGTTATTAAGATGTGAACATTATTAAGATGTGAACATTATTAAGATCTGAACGTTATTAAGATGTGAACATTATTAAGATGTGAACATTATTAAGATGTGAACGTTATTAAGATGTGAACATTATTAAGATGTGAACATTATTAAGATGTGAACATTATTAAGATGTGAACGTTATTAAGATGTGAACATTATTAAGATGTGAACGTTATTAAGATGTGAACGTTATTAAGACGTGAACGTTATTAAGATGTGAACGTTATTAAGATGTGAACATTATTAAGATGTGAACATTATTAAGATGTGAACATTATTAAGATGTGAACGTTATTAAGATGTGAACATTATTAAGATGTGAACGTTATTAAGATGTGAACGTTATTAAGACGTGAACGTTATTAAGATGTGAACATTATTAAGATGTGAACGTTATTAAGACGTGAACGTGAGATCTGAGAAAGGAAAGTGGGAAAATGCTGTGAAATGTCTCCAGTCTATTGACTTGTAATGGATTTGCTTATACTGCATGTAATCTAGGGCTATGTGAGAATTTCTTTAGATATTGTTTTCATATATACACTTAACAAAAATATAAAACGCAACATGTGAAGTGTTGGTCCCATATTTCACTGAAATAAAAGGTCCCAGAAATGTTCAAAATGCACAAAAATGATTTTTCTCTAAAATGCTGTGCACAATTTTGTTTACATCCCTGTTAGTGAACATTTCTCCTTTGCAAAGAAAATCCATCCACCTGACAGGTGTGGCATATCAAGAAGCTGATTAAACAGCATGATCTTTACACAGGTGCACCTTGTGCTGGGGACAATAAAAGGCCACTCTAAAATGTGCAGTTTTTACCTACTATAAGAGGCCACTAACGTTGTTTTAGAGAATTTGGCAGTACGTCCAACTGCCAGCAATTTGAATGCACAGAGCTACCGTGACTAGATCACTGAGGCCCATTGTCCTGCCATTCATCCGCAGCCATAACGTCATGTTTCAGCATGACAATACACGTCCCCTTGTCGCAAGGATCTGTACACAATTCCTGGAAGTTGAAAATGTCCCAGTTCTTCCATGGCCTGCATATTTACCAGACATGTCACCCATTGAGCATGTTTGGGATGCTCTGGATCGATGTGTAGGACTGTGTGTTCCAGTTCCCACCAATATCCAGAAACTTCGCACAGCCATTGAAGAAGAGTCAGACAACATTCCACAGGCCACAATCAACAGCCTGATCAACTCTATGTGAAGGAGATGTGTCGCGCTGCATGAGGCAAACGGTGGTCACACCAGATACTGACTGGTTTTCTGATCCAGGCCCCTACATTCTTTTTAAGGTGTATGTGAACAATATATGCATATCTGTATTCCCAGTCCTGTGAAATCCATAGATTAGGGCCTAATGAATTTATTTAAATTGACCGATTTCCTTAGATGAACTGTAACTCATTAAAATATTTTAAATTGTTGCATGCCTGTGCTTATATATTTGTTCAGTATATACTGGTCAAGAACAATCTATATACCAAAAATGATTATTAATTATTAAAACATGTACTCACAGGACCTGATTCATGAAATGTGTAAACAACTGTGTCCAAAGACAAAAAAAAAAGTACAATATCAAAACTCACATGGTAGAGAAACGCTTTGGCCGATTTAAAACGTGTTTCAGATTTGTCCTTCAGTAAGAACAGGCATACTAAAGGACATTAGACATTTGGACACGAATGGCTTAATGTTTCATTTCAGCTAGCGCTGTGAAAGGATCAGTGAGATAATGGTATGTGTTCCATATGTTCCAAATGGAACCCTATTCCCTATATATAGTGCCCTATTTTACACCAGAGCCCTATGGGACCCTATTCACTATATAGTGCACTACTTTAGACCAGAGCCCTATGGGACCCTATTCCCTATATAGTACACTACTTTAGAACAGAGCCCTATGGAACCCAATTCCATATATAGTGCACTACTTTAGACCAGAGCCCTATGGACCCCAATTCCCTATATAGTGCACTACTTTAGACCAGAACCCTATGGAACCCTATTCCCTATATAGTGCACTACTTTAGACCAGAGCCCTATGGGACCCTATTCCCTATATAGTGCACTACTTTAGACCAGAGCCGTATGGGACCCTATTCCCTATATAGTGCACTACTTTAGACCAAAGCCCTATAGAACCCTATTCCCTATATAGTGCACTACTTTAGACCAGAGCCCTATGGAACCCTATTCCCTATATAGTGCACTACTTTAGACCAGAGCCCTATGGGACCCTATTCCCTATATAGTGCACTACTTTAGACCAGAGCCCTATGGAACCCTATTCCCTATATAGTACACTACTTAGCCAGAGCCCTATGGGCCCTATTCCCTATATAGTGCACTACTTTAGACCAGAACCCTATGGGACTATGTAGGTGAAAAATAGCACCACCAACTGGTGGTGGACTGTGACAGACGTGTTTAGATGGATATTGGTACAACTGTCCCGGTTAGAGGACCAGCAGAAGACAGGGATCCAATTATTACACAACAAACAGACTCACACACACACACACACACACACACACACACACACGGACATAGACTTACACAGACAGACAGACAGACAGACAGACAGACAGACAGACAGACAGACAGACAGACAGACAGACAGACAGACAGACAGACAGACTCTCACACACACACACACACACACACACACACACACACACACACACACACACACACACACACACACACACACACACACACACACACACACACAGCTGTAAGGGTTTTCTACAGTAGGGGATGGGATACCATCTGGACAGCTGTAAGGGTTTTCTACAGTAGGGGATAGGGTACCATCTGGACAGCTGTAAGGGTTTTCTACAGTAGGGTATAGGGTACCATCTGGACAGCTGTAAGGGTTTTCTACAGTAGGGAATAGGATACCATCTGGACAGCTGTAAGGGTTTTCTACAGTAGGGGATAGGGTACCATCTGGACAGCTGTAAGGGTTTTCTACAGTAGGGGATAGGATACCATCTGGACAGCTGTAAGGGTTTTCTACAGTAGGGGATAGGGTACCATCTGGACAGCTGTAAGGGTTTTCTACAGTAGGGGATAGGATACCATCTGGACAGCTGTAAGGGTTTTCTACAGTAGGGGATAGGGTACCATCTGGACAGCTGTAAGGGTTTTCTACAGTAGGGGATAGGATACCATCTGGACAGCTGTAAGGGTTTTCTACAGTAGGGTATAGGGTACCATCTGGACAGCTGTAAGGGTTTTCTACAGTAGGGTATAGGGTACCATCTGGACAGCTGTAAGGGTTTTCTACAGTAGGGTATAGGGTACCATCTGGACAGCTGTAAGGGTTTTCTACAGTAGGGGATAGGGTACCATCTGGACAGCTGTAAGGGTTTTCTACAGTAGGGTATAGGGTACCATCTGGACAGCTGTAAGGGTTTTCTACAGTAGGGTATAGGGTACCATCTGGACAGCTGTAAGGGTTTTCTACAGTAGGGGATAGGGTACCATCTGGACAGCTGTAAGGGTTTTCTACAGTAGGGTATAGGGTACCATCTGGACAGCTGTAAGGGTTTTCTACAGTAGGGTATAGGGTACCATCTGGACAGCTGTAAGGGTTTTCTACAGTAGGGTATAGGGTACCATCTGGACAGCTGTAAGGGTTTTCTACAGTAGGGTATAGGGTACCATCTGGACAGCTGTAAGGGTTTTCTACAGTAGGGGATAGGATACCATCTGGACAGCTGTAAGGGTTTTCTACAGTAGGGGATAAGGTACCATCTGGACAGCTGTAAGGGTTTTCTACAGTAGGGTATAGGGTACCATCTGGACAGCTGTAAGGGTTTTCTACAGTAGGGTATAGGGTACCATCTGGACAGCTGTAAGGGTTTTCTACAGTAGGGGATAGGATACCATCTGGACAGCTGTAAGGGTTTTCTACAGTAGGGGATAGGATAGCTCTAGGAGGCTCTGAGCAGAATGATGTTGATAAGTACATAAACATGGTAGCTAGTTCATACATCAACTGGATTCCCCAGGAGGGAAGGAGACTGCTGAGGAGGCATCTTTACAACAATCATCAACACTAGGGGTGAAACGTTTCACAAAACTCACAGTTCGGTACGGTTTCGATACATCGACAAACTAAATGCCTGAGAAATATGTAATTTTGTATTTCGATTTTCCATTTATTATAATAGTAAACATGGGTAGCTTGAATTCCCAGGAGCATATGGAAACAAAGGGACAACAAAAAACAGCAGTGCCTGCCTTTATAACAGGAAATAAAATAGTAATTTAAAACAGAACTTCAACAAGAGTGTGTAGTCCAGCAGCAGATATCAACATTAAGTCACATAGCAGTGCCTTAAAATAGGACCACTTGAGACTGGTTACTTGAAAAAAACAAAAAACAATTTTTATCAGATTTTCAAGTTTTTCCTTTCAGGAGATTAGTCTATCCGCATGATCTGCAGTGAGCACAGATGGGCTTGCTGTGACAATGTCAGGCGCTGTGAAGAAACAGCCTCTCACTAGGGACAGAGATCCCAGGCACAGACAGTATTCCACTTTCCTGTATGAGGTCACCTTGACCTTTGACTTGGTTCCCTGCTCCTGGGTCGTGAACAACTCCCCCAAAACGTTCAGCCGTGGCAGACTTATTTTCTGGAGGAGAACCCCGGTCGTCTGTCGTCTCTGGAGAAGGGGTTGGCTCCTGTGGTATCTGTGGCATGACCCTGCAGAATTAAACTAGATTAAAATTACTATCTGTGAAGTGGCTTTAAAAATATGATTTGTTGTTGGAAATATATAAATCAGACACTATTATGACAATTACAATTATGACTTTATAATTAATTGTTAAATCACTAATTAATAAAATAATAAATGTCACATTAACAAAATAAATACAATACCTGTTGTATATTGGTCACAATCTCTGCTGTGAGTTTATTGTAGAGTCTCAGACGAGCAGCAGCAGCATCCAGATGCAGCAGAGACTTGACCCCGGGGGTCCAAAGCGGTGCTCTTGTGTAAGAAGTATTGGACACCAGGGTCAGCATATCTAGGCTCCACGTTAACTCTGATTAGCAGTCTTGACATCCTTTTACTGCGGGTTCATCTTCATCAGATGCCACCATTGATTTCAGGATCATTGTTTTCATAGGCAGGATCATGGAAACTGATGCTGAATGCTCTCAGTGCATATCAGTGTTGTGACTGTTTTGAGAGGTTTGCACACTTGGATAACTTCCTCTGCTAGTCTTACGTCATTCTCAGACAAAGTCACAATATCTTTGACATTCTTCCTCACAGCTTGATCAGTCAGTGTAGAAAACACTGCAACTTTCTGCTCAAGCTATCTCTCAGCCATGTGATGGCTTGAATTCCATCTAGTCGGGACATCTTGGATTAGTTTGTGGTTCGGCAGCTCCAGTATCTCCTGTTCTGTCTTGAAAACATGTTCAGCAGTTGTGCTTTTATTAGAGAAGGATACCACCTTCCTGATCTATTATTAGAGAAGGATACCACCTTCCTGATCTATTATTAGAGAAGGATACCACCTTCCTGATCTATTATTAGAGAAGGATACCACCTTCCTGATCTATTATTAGAGAAGGATACCACCTTCCTGATCTTTTATTAGAGAAGGATACCACCTTCCTGATCTATTATTAGAGAAGGATACCACTTTCCTGATCTTTTATTAGAGAAGGATACCACCTTCCTGATCTTTTATTAGAGAAGGATACCACCTTCCTGATCTTTTATTAGAGAAGGATACCACCTTCCTGATCTATTATTAGAGAAGGATACCACCTTCCTGATCTATTATTAGAGAAGGATACCACCTTCCTGATCTTTTATTAGAGAAGGATACCACCTTCCTGATCTATTATTAGAGAAGGATACCACCTTCCTGATCTATTATTAGAGAAGGATACCACCTTCCTGATCTTTTATTAGAGAAGGATACCACCTTCCTGATCTATTATTAGAGAAGGATACCACCTTCCTGATCTATTATTAGAGAAGGATACCACCTTCCTGATCTATTATTAGAGAAGGATACCACCTTCCTGATCTTTTATTAGAGAAGGATACCACCTTCCTGATCTATTATTAGAGAAGGATACCACCTTCCTGATCTATTATTAGAGAAGGATACCACCTTCCTGATCTATTATTAGAGAAGGATACCACCTTCCTGATCTTTTATTAGAGAAGGATACCACCTTCCTGATCTATTATTAGAGAAGGATACCACCTTCCTGATCTTTGCTAGGAGGCGGGAGATTGGATTCACTGACATTGCTTTTTGAGATGCTAGATTAACAACGTGAGCAAAGCATCCTATCTGGTGCCCCAAATCCAATGTCTGAGCAAAATGTGTACAGGAAGGAATAGTGAAGCGGCGGCTCGACCACTTTAAACATGTTCCTGAACCCTGCGTTCTCTACCACAGAGAAAGGTCTGCCGCTATGGATTTTTCTAATCGCTGCGTTGATTTCTTTATCCCTTCCCGGAGTCAGACGCATATAGTTGCCTGAAGGCTGTGGAGAGAAGTGGTTGTCATTTAATTTTTTCGCCTAGTCCCACCGATTGGCACTTTTGGGGGGGGATGTCGGTGCAAATTATTGCCACTCTAACAGGCTATCAGCAATGAACAGAGCCCTACATGTTGTAGAGTGGTGGATAAAATATCTAACAGGCTATCAGCAATGAACAGAGCCCCCTACATGTTGTAGAAGTTATATCCACCACTCTAACAGGCTATTAGCAATGAACAGAGCCCCCTACATGTTGTAGAAGTTATATCCACCACTCTAACAGGCTATTAGCAATGAACAGAGCCCCCTACATGTTGTAGAAGTTATATCCACCACTCTAACAGGCTATCAGCAATGAACAGAGGCCTACATGTTGTAGAAGTTATATCCACCACTCTAACAGGCTATCAGCAATGAACAGAGGCCTACATGTTGTAGAAGTTATATCCACCACTCTAACAGGCTATCAGCAATGAACAGAGCCCCCTACATGTTGTAGATGTTTTATCCACCACTTGTTGGCAATCCCAGTTATAGTTTACAGGGAAACCGAAATGTTCCCAGATGTATGTAAACTTCTGACCCACTGGGAATGTGATGAAAGAAATAAAAGCTGAAATAAATAATTTTCTCTACTATTATTCTGACATTTCACATTCTTAAAATAAAGTGGTGATCCTAACTGGCCCAAGACAGGGAATTTTTACTTGGATTAAATGTCAGGAATTGTGAAAAACTGAGTTTAAATGTATGTGGCTAAGGTGTATGTAAACTTCTGACTTCAACTGTACATATACAGTATCTATCTATCTATCTATCTATCTATCTATCTATCTATATATATATATATATATATATATAGTATAGTCCATTACAGTATGATGCAGTATAGTACAGTATAGTATGGTCCAGTATAGTATAGTCCAGTATAGTATTGTCCAGTATAGTATGGTAAAGTATAGTATGGTCCAGTATAGTATGGTCCAGTATAGTATGGTCCAGTATAGTAATGTACAGTACAGTATATTCCAGTATAGTATAGTCCAGTATAGTATAGTCCAGTACAGTTTATTCCAGTATAGTATAGTCCAGCATAGTATGGTCCAGTATAGTATGGTCCAGTACAGTTTATTCCAGTATAGTATGGTCCAGTATAGTATAGTCCAGTATAGTCCAGTATAGTATGGTCCAGTATAGTAATGTACAGTACAGTTTATTCCAGTATAGTATAGTCCAGTATAGTATGGTCCAGAACAGTTTATTCCAGTATAGTATAGTCCAGTATAGTATGGTCCGGTATAGTATGGTCCGGTATAGTATAGTCCAGTATAGTCCAGTATAGTATGGTCCAGTATAGTATGGTACAGTATAGTATAGTCCAGTATAGTATGGTCCAGTATAGCCCAGTATAGTATAGTATAGTCCAGTATAGTATGGTACAGTATAGTATAGTCCAGTATAGTCCAATATAGTATATTTCAGTATAGTATATTTCAGTATAGTATAGTCCAGTATAGTATGGTACAGTATAGTATAGTCCAGTATAGTATGGTACAGTATAGTATGGTCCAGTATAGTATAGTCCAGGATAATAATGTACACTACAGTATAGTCCAGTATAGTATAGTCCAGTATAGTATGGTCCAGTATAGTATGGTCCAGTATAGTATGGTCCAGTATAGTATATTCCAGGATAATAATGTACACTACAGTATAGTCCAGTATAGTATAGTCCAGTATAGTATATTCCAGTATAGTATATTCCAGTATAGTATAGTCCAGTATAGTATAGTCCTGTATAGTATGGTACAGTATAGTATAGTCCAGTAGAGTATAGTCCAGGATAATAATGTACACTACAGTATAGTCCAGTATAGTATAGTCCAGGATAATAATGTACACTACAGTATAGTCCAGTATAGTATAGTCCAGGATAATAATGTACACTACAGTATAGTCCAGTATAGTATAGTCCAGTATAGTATGGTGCAGTATAGTCCAATATAGAATGGTACAGTATAGTATGGTACAGTATAGTATGGTACAGTAGAGTATAGTCCAGTATAGTATGGTACGGTATAGTATGGTAGAGTATAGTATAGTCCAGGATAATAATGTACACTACAGTATAGTCCAGTATAGTATAGTCCAGTATGGAACAGTATAGTACAGTATAGTATAGTCCAGTATAGTCCAGTATAGTATGGTGCAGTATAGTCCAATATAGTATGGTACAGTATAGCCCAGTATAGTATAGTCCAGTATAGTCCAATATAGTATTGTCCAGTATAGTATAGTCCAGTATAGTATAGTCCAGTATAGTCCAGTATAGTATAGTATAGTCCAGTATAGTATAGTCCAGTATAGTATAGTCCAGTATAGTATAGTCCAGTATAGTCCAGTATAGTATAGTCCAGTATAGTATAGTCCAGTATAGTATGGTCCAGTATAGTATGGTCCAGTATAGTCCAGTATAGTATAGTCCAGTATAGTATAGTCCAGTATAGTACAGTACAGTCCAGTATAGTATGGTCCAGTATAGTCCAGTATAGTATGGTCCAGTATAGTATAGTCCAGTATAGTACAGTCCAGTATAGTATGGTCCAGTATAGTCCAGTATAGTATGGTCCAGTATAGTCCAATATAGTATGGTCCAGTATAGTCCAGTATAGTCCAGTATAGTCCAGTATAGTATGGTCCAGTATAGTATAGTCCAGTATAGTCCAGTATAGTCCGGTATAGTCCAGTATAGAATGGTACAGTATTTTTATTGTTTTTTTTATTTATTTCACCTTTATTTAAGTGGTTACCTGTGCAGTAGTATTGAACAGTAGTGTTAAGTGGTTACCTGTGCGGTAGTATTGAACAGTAGGTGTTAAGTGGTTACCTGTGCAGTAGTATTGAACAGTAGTGTTAAGTGGTTATCTGTGCGGTAGTATTGAACAGTAGGTGTTAAGTGCAGTAGTATTGAACAGTAGTGTTAAGTGGTTACCTGCGCAGTAGTATTGAACAGTAGTGTTAAATGATTACCTGTGCAGTAGTATTGAACAGTAGTGTTATGTGGTTACCTGTGCAGTAGTATTGAACAGTAGTGTTAAGTGGTTACCTGTGCAGTAGTATTGAACAGTAGTGTTAAGTGGTTACCTGTGCAGTAGTATTGAACAGCAGTGTTAAGTGGTTACCTGTGCAGTAATATTGAACAGTAGTGTTAAGTGCAGTAGTATTGAACAGTAGTGTTAAGTGGTTACCTGTGCAGTGGTATTGAACAGTAGTGTTAAGTGCAGTAGTATTGAACAGTAGTGTTAAGTGCAGTAGTATTGAACAGCAGTGTTAAGTGGTTACCTGTGCAGTAGTATTGAACAGTAGTGTTAAGTGGTTACCTGCGCAGTAGTATTGAACAGTAGTGTTAAGTGGTTACCTGTGCAGTAGTATTGAAGAGTAGTGTTAAGTGGTTACCTGTGCAGTAGTATTGAACAGTAGTGTTAAGTGGTTACCTGTGCAGTAGTATTGAAGAGTAGTGTTAAGTGGTTACCTGTGCAGTAGTATTGAACAGTAGTGTTAAGTGCAGTAGTATTGAACAGCAGTGTTAAGTGGTTACCTGTGCAGTAGTATTGAACAGTAGTGTTAAGTGGTTACCTGTGCAGTAGTATTGAACAGTAGTGTTAAGTGGTTACCTGTGCAGTAGTATTGAACAGTAGTGTTAAGTGGTTACCTGCGCAGTAGTATTGAACAGTAGTGTTAAGTGGTTACCTGTGCAGTAGTATTGAACAGTAGTGTTAAGTGGTTACCTGTGCAGTAGTATTGAACAGTAGTGTTAAGTGGTTACCTGTGCAGTAGTATTGAACAGTAGTGTTAAGTGGTTACCCGTGCAGTAATATTGAACAGTAGTGTTAAGTGCAGTAGTATTGAACAGTAGTGTTAAGTGGTTACCTGCGCAGTAGTATTGAACAGTAGTGTTAAGTGGTTACCTGTGCAGTAGTATTGAACAGTAGTGTTAAGTGGTTACCTGTGCAGTAGTATTGAACAGTAGTGTTAAGTGGTTACCTGTGCAGTAGTATTGAACAGTAGTGTTAAGTGGTTACCTGTGCAGTAGTATTGAACAGTAGTGTTAAGTGGTTACCTGTGCAGTAGTATTGAACAGTAGTGTTAAGTGGTTACCTGCGCGCTGAGAGTCTCCAGGGGGCTCTGAATGCGGGGGAAGGTCATTAGAGGAAGACCACGGTAATCTTCAGTCTTCTGCTTGGCAGGAGGGGAGTGGGCTCCTTTAAAGTTGTTCACCACACAGATACCCTGAAACAAAAGGAGACATACCGGAGAGGGGACAAAACATTAAGAACACCTACTCTTTCCATGACATAGACTTATTGATGTCACTTGCTAAACCCACTTAAATAAATCAGTGTAGATCAATGGGAGAACACAGGATAAAATAAGGATTTTTAAGCCTTGAGAGAATCGAGACATGAATTGTTTATGTGTGCCATTCAGAGGGTAAACAGGCAAGACAAAAGATTTAAGTGACTTTGAACGGGATATGTTAGTAGGTCCCAGGAGCACCGGTTTGTGTGTGTGTCAAGAACTGCAACACTGCTGGGTTTTTCAAACTCAACAGTTTCCTGTGGGTATCAAGAATGGTCCACCACCCAAAGGACATCCAGCCAACTTGACAGAACTGTGGGAAGCATTGGAGTCAAAATGGGCCAGCATCTTCGTGGAACGCTTTAGATACCGTGTAAAGTCCATTCCCTGACAAATTGAGGCTGTTCTGATGGCATAAGGGGAGGGGGGTGCAACTCAATATTAGGAAGGTGTTCCTAATGTCAGGTATACTCAGTGTATATTTGGCATTGTGTTTAAGGTTAATGTCCTGCCGAAAGGTGAATTTGTCTCCCAGTGTCTGGTAGTCCTCACCAGGAAGAGATAAAGAAACAGGAAGAGATAAATAAATGTTAGTCCTCACCAGGAAGAGATAAATAAATGTTAGTCCTCACCAGGAAGAGATAAAGAAACAGGAAGAGATAAATAAACGTTAGTCCTCACCAGGAAGAGATAAAGAAACAGGAAGAGATAAATAAATGGTAGTCCTCACCAGGAAGAGATAAAGAAACAGGAAGAGATAAATAAATGTTAGTCCTCACCAGGAAGAGATAAAGAAACAGGAAGAGATAAATAAATGGTAGTCCTCACCAGGAAGAGATAAAGAAACAGGAAGAGATAAATAAATGTTAGTCCTCACCAGGAAGAGATAAATAAATGTTAGTCCTCACCAGGAAGAGATAAATAAATGTTAGTCCTCACCAGGAAGAGATAAAGAAACAGGAAGAGATAAATAAATGTTAGTCCTCACCAGGAAGAGATAAATAAATGTTAGTCCTCACCAGGAAGAGATAAATAAATGTTAGTCCTCACCAGGAAGAGATAAAGAAACAGGAAGAGATAAATAAACGTTAGTCCTCACCAGGAAGAGATAAAGAAACAGGAAGAGATAAAGAAACGTTAGTCCTCACCAGGAAGAGATAAAGAAACAGGAAGAGATAAATAAATGTTAGTCCTCACCAGGAAGAGAGCGATAGAGCTGCCCAGGACGAACCCAGCGATGACATCAGAACAGTGGTTCCGGTACTCCGAGACCCGGTTGAGCCCGGTGAGGAAGGCTGTACACAGGGTACCCAGGCACAGCACCGGTTTGGCCAGGCGGCTACTCTTAGTCTTTATGGTGCTAGTGATGTACATCTGGAACAACAAGACACCAGAACATGGTGAGACAGAACCACAGAGATTTAAAAAATGATGTATCCATCTCTATGAACAGAGCAGCCTGCCTCTGTAAAACAGACGGCTACTCTAGATCTGAAAAACAGAGCTCGTTAAGAGACAACACTACGACTGAATCACCAGCTTCTGTAACACAGAATACATATCCCATTGACACAAACTGTCAGTTTGTGTTTAGTCATCACAATCATCAACATCATTCTCATCACCATCCTCATCACCCTCACCATCACCCTCTTCATAAACCCTCATCACCATCATCATCATCACCATCATCACCATCATCATTGTTCTCATCATCACCCTCATCACCATCATCATCATCGCCATCATCATCATCATCATCATCACCATCATCACCACCATCATCATCACCATCATCATTGTTCTCATCATCACCATCATCATCACCCTCATCACCCTCATCACTATCACCATCATCATCACCCTCATCATTGTTCTCATCATCACCATCACCATCATCATCGCCATTGTTAAAGACTTATGACTAGAGCACATTTTAGTTGCATAATGAGTTATTTTATAATTGCATAATCTGCTTATTAGTAGTAATAATCAGTTAATAAGCAGTAAAAAATATATACTATATATACTGCTAAGGAGGTGTGTAAACAAAACTCCTTACAAATTTGGCAAGATAAGAAGTTGGGGTATGGGGGAGACAAAATACTGATACCTACATATAAAAACATTTTGGTTTACCCAGTTTATATATTTACTGCCTTGTAATCATCATATCCTCTTTGTATGAATAGATCGTTTTTTTTTTTTTACATATTCTTGGAGATTGAAACTAGTGTTCTCCTTGTGTATGAGAAGAGTAATTATGTAGTGGACTGCAGTAGACTGTAGGAATGTTTACTCCCTTAACTCAAGGCCTCTCCTGACTGATAGGAAGACCTGGAGGAGTATGAAGGTTCCGCAAGCTGGGACACGATAACACCATCTGCCCAGTATAAGAGATGTTCATCCTAGAAAAAGAGGGGAGGGGGGGGGTGCCTTGGCAGCTGTATTGTTGTCTTGGCAACTGCAACACCTACTGTGGTGAATAAATCTATCTTCAGTTTTTCTCAGAGTCCATCTGGATTATTGTCCCAGACCATAGAAACCCCAACAATTTCTGTTGTCTGCAGGATTCACCATGATATTCAGTCAAACTGAAGAGTATGAGATCAGTGGGGGAAAAAACCTGCACACGAAACGAGGTATGAAAGTTCCTACACCCGTTTCCACTCTTTCTGACATCTTGGGGGAGACGAGGGTCATAGGTTGAATATAAATGATGGGAAACGGACCTAGAAAGCCTGGATTTATTCAGTAGGCCAACTGGGTATAGACGACAGGTAGTAGACGTAGGGGTTTAGCCCCTATATTGGTTAGACTGGGCACTGCTGGGACGGCCTGCTTAAGAGGGTAAGCCCCCATATAGGTTAGACTATGCACCGCAGGGACTACGTGCCTAGGAGGGTTTAACCATCCTCTAGGACTAGGGGTTGAAGTCCGTTAGGAGGGTGTAACCATCCCCTAGGACTAGGGGTTGAAGTCCCCCTAGGAGGGTTTAACCATCCCCTAGGACTAGGGGTTGAAGTCCCCTAGGAGGGTTTAACCATCCCCTAGGACTAGGGGTTGAAGTCCCCTAGGAGGGTTTAACCATCCCCTAGGACTAGGGGTTGAAGTCCCCTAGGAGGGTGTAACCATCCCCTAGGACTAGGGGTTGAAGTCCCCCTAGGAGGGTTTAACCATCCCCTAGGACTAGGGGTTGAAGTCCGTTAGGAGGGTGTAACCATCCCCTAGGACTAGGGGTTGAAGTCCCCTAGGAGGGTTTAACCATCCCCTAGGACTAGGGGTTGAAGTCCCCCTAGGAGGGTTTAACCATCCCCTAGGACTAGGGGTTGAAGTCCGTTAGGAGGGTGTAACCATCCCCTAGGACTAGGGGTTGAAGTCCGTTAGGAGGGTGTAACCATCCCCTAGGACTAGGGGTTGAAGTACCCTAGGAGGGTTTAACCATCCCCTAGGACTAAGGGTTGAAGTCCCCCTAGGAGGGTTTAACCATCCCCTAGGACTAGGGGTTGAAGTCCCCTAGGAGGGTTTAACCATCCCCTAGGACTAGGGGTTGAAGTCCCCCTAGGAGGGTTTAACCATCCCCTAGGACTAGGGGTTGAAGTCCCCTAGGAGGGTTTAACCATCCCCTAGGACTAGGGGTTGAAGTCCCCTAGGAGGGTGTAACCATCCCCTAGGACTAGGGGTTGAAGTCCGTTAGGAGGGTGTAACCATCCCCTAGGACTAGGGGTTGAAGTCCCCCTAGGAGGGTCGAGGGGAGTGACCGACCCTACGACATGTCTGTTTATTGTGTGGTATGTGGAGATGTTGCCACATTTGTATACTAGTACGTTCGGTTGTGGAGAAGTCCATATTGAAAGTCTACGTTATTCAACGAGTCCCATTGAAGTCAAACCAGGAGCAAGGCGTTTTCAATTAATAACGAACCCGTGAAGGATGAGACATTGTCGGTAGACGAAAATGACAGTTTCCTGTAAATTATGAAGGTGGTTGGAGAACAATACTAGTATTAAGAAGTTATTTGAGAACAATTTATGGGTATTGACCATCCAAAACTTAGTAAGGAGGTTGGTTTTAGTCCTAAGAAAGGCGAATAACTAAGATCGATTAGGTGGAAATAGGAAAACCACCGTGGGTGACCTGGGAACAGTGGTATTGGAGACGGGAGAGTGTTATCGTTCATCTTCCTGTGATCCACATCATCCTTCCGCAGAGTCTCCCTTGGTAAATTAGTGTACTCTAGTGTCGTCATTCACCGAAATCATTAGGTAGCTTGACAAATTTATTAAGCACCTACAGTACCTTCGAAAAAAAAGTTAATAAGCAAGTATTACAGCTGTGGGCGAGGAAACACCCTAGACACTGCCGGGTGAGGGGCAGAAATACCTATTGAAAGAGCATCCGGGGTGAGGGGCATAAATAACTATTGAAAGGGCATCTTGGTTCCTGACACCATAAAAGGGAGTAGAGGAGGACGCTGAAAGACGCGCACCAGCAATCTACCAAACCGGCTCGAGTAAAATTTTGCAAATTGGATAAAATTGGTCAGTGTTTTTCTTGCTGACGGAAAAGTCCCAATCAAATAAAGAACACAAATATTCTGTTGTGTAGTATGGCACAGTGATATCGAGGAGAAATCACAAGCTTAATACACAAGGTTTTGATGTCGGCGTTGTATCAACAGAACCAATAAAGCTAAAATCAAAGACCTGCATTCTCAGCTCGTCCAGGCGACCGACTAGTGAAAAATGAGCTCATCGATTTAATCAGAACCAAGACCTGGCGAGGGCTCTGGAAAATGATCAACATTCAACATCTTACCCCCCAGTAGCATCAGAACACATGTGGGGGGGGGTAATATGCTCTGGCCACCCCTCCCCGGGATATCATGTGGGGGGGGGTAAATGCCCTCGCCACTCCTCCCCGGGATATCATGTGGGGGGGGGGGTGTAAATGCCCTCGCCACCCCTCCCCGGGATATCATGTGGGGGGGGGGGGTAAATGCCCTCGCCACTCCTCCCCGGGATATCATGTGGGGGGGGGGGGTAAATGCCCTCGCCACTCCTCCCCAGGATATCATGTGGGGGGGGGGTAAATGCCCTCGCCACTCCTCCCCGGGATATCATGTGGGGGGGGGGGTAAATGTGAGATGTGTGACCGTGTCGTCCAAGTTACTTATTATCCTGGGAGAGTAATTCCAGAGGGAAGAAATCCTATACCCCAGAGACTGCCAGATCCCCAGACTGCCAGACCCCCAGACTGCCAGACCCCCAGACTGCCTGACCCCCAGACCGCCAGACCCCCAGACTGCCTGACCCCCAGACTGCCTGACACACAGACCCCCAGACCCACAGACCCCCAGACCCCAGACTGCCAGACTGCCTGACCCCCAGACCGCCAGACTCCCAGACTGCCTGACCCCCAGACTGCCTGACCCACAGACCCCCAGACCCCAGACTGCCAGACTGCCAGACCCCAGACTACCAGACCCCCAGACTGCCTGACCCCCAGACTGCCTGACCGCCAGACCCCCAGACTGCCAGACCCCCAGACTGCCAGACTGCCTGACCGCCAGACCCCCAGACTACCAGACTGCCAGACCCCCAGACTACCAGACCCCCAGACCGCCAGACCCCCAGACCCCAGACTGCCAGACTGCCAGACTGCCAGACCCCAGACTACCAGACCCCAGACTGCCTGACTGCCAGACCCCAGACTACCAGACCCCCAGACTGCCAGACCCCCAGACTGTAGTACAGCTCCAAAATCAACACCAACAGTTAAATATTGGTGAAATGCGTAGCATAATGAAAGAAGAGCCTGACACAGTTAAAGAGGGTCAGGAATTTTGCATTATAGGGCCGGATCTTTGCATTATACACGGGCGATAATGATCACGTAGTCCGCGCTCTCCTACCTAGAGCAATCTTGGTGCAACCTCTACGGGATTGGTGTCCCTATACCGGGATGATTGACCTAACGTGTGCTAATGTGACTAGAATGACGTTGTAAATTACAGCAAACTTTCCAGGACATAGACATGTCTTATGAAGGCAGAAAGCTTAAATACTTGTTAATCTAACTGCACTGTCCAATTTACAGTAGCTATTACAGTGAAAAAATACCATTCTATTGTTTGAAGTACTGTGCAATATAGCAATGCTTTACTGGATCAATCTGTACACACACTGCTACCATCTAGTGGACAGAATCTAAATTGCGCCTAAACTACAATATTATATTATGTCCTTTCTCTTGCATTTCAAAGATGATTGAACAAAAATATATATAGATTTTTTGGGGGGGAATTGTCTAATGTGTTATATTCTCCTACATTAATTTCACATTTCCACAAACTTCAAAGTGTTTCCTTTCAAATGGTATCAAGAATATGCATATCCTTGCTTCAGGTCCTGAGTTACAGGCTGTTAGATTTGGGTATGTCATTTTAGGCGAAAATTGAAAAAAAAGGGTCCGATCCTTAAGAGGCTAGAGCAATGTTGACGCAACTCCTGGCACTTCACCAAAAAACCCTCTTGGTCCTCCAGCCATAAGGCATGTGATCCAGAAACCTCATATGTGTCGTTGGAAGGAACCTTAAACGCCGTTGGGAACTTCTGTTTAGATCAGATGTGAACAAAATCATTACATTTATTCAGGGCCCTAAAGAGAGAGTCAGTGACTACAGCAATATGATGGAAGAAACATTGCGTACTCATTTGTACCTCCACCTTGAACCCACTATTGCCGGCGTGATGAATAAACACTCCACCAAGGAAAAGATAGTACAAGCTGCATTGCTAGCGGAATTCATTCCACCAACTTTGCAGCAGAACGAGTTGTCGCTGCTGCCCCGATCACCTCCAAAAATAGTAGGTAGGTTTCAAGAATAAGGAAAATAAAAAGCAAGACAAGAGTTAAATCTGATTTACACAGCCTACCAGTAGTATTGATATCTATGAGGCCGTCAACGAATGCAACCACTGGACTCACACCCCACAAAGTGGTTACCGGGAGAACAATGAGAGTCCAAGGCAACATTATTTATATGTCACAAATTAATGATTTGGCAGTTTTGAGTGAATCTATGTTGTCGTACTGTCAGAAAATGACCCATGCAATTGCAGTGTGTGTATTCACAGGTAAAGTGTGAGAAAAAAATCTGGAGTGTTGGAACAATGCTGGTCTGGGTCCCACACAGTG
Source organism: Salmo salar (assembly GCF_965601325.2). Taxonomy (NCBI): domain Eukaryota; kingdom Metazoa; phylum Chordata; class Actinopteri; order Salmoniformes; family Salmonidae; genus Salmo; species Salmo salar. The sequence goes on along the minus strand of NC_138303.1, from coordinate 113,581,030 downwards.
CTCTGTACCTACACTGGTTCTGGGCGATAACACAACCATACTTTGAGGGTGGGTTGTGTCTGGGACAGAGTAATTGTTTTTTTGCAGGAAGGAATATGGAGCAAGCAGAATGGGGACTTCCAACATTTAAGGTCGAGACGAAATGGTCTCTCCTGCCTGCATTCAAAGCAACCCTGTGTGGTGTCTCTGATGAAATCAAACCAACCCTGTGTGGTGTCTCTGATGAAATCAAACCAACCCTGTGTGGTGTCTCTGATGAAATCAAACCAACCCTGTGTGGTGTCTCTGATGAAATCAAACCAACCCTGTGTGGTGTCTCTGATGAAATCAAACCAACCCTGTGTGGTGTCTCTGATGAAATCAAACCAACCCTGTGTGGTGTCTCTGATGAAATCAAACCAACCCTGTGTGGTGTCTCTGATGAAATCAAACCAACCCTGTGTGGTGTCTCTGATGAAATCAAACCAACCTGAGAGTGTGTGTGTGTGAGAGAGAGAGAGACACAGCTGCATGTGAGCTCTCACATTTTTCAACATGTTTTTTAAAAAAAAGGATAGATTTGGAGTTTGATAAACTTGGATTTTTTTCGTCAGGGACATATGCAGGATGCTACCCTCCACAGTATGACCTTCGCTCCAGATCAAAACTTCAAACCTAAATTAACCGGAGACATTACTGCTTCCAAAGTTGTATTTTTACAAGCTATACAAAGTGTGCTCTAGCCTGTTGGGGGTAGGGGGCAGTATTTACACAGCCGGATAAAAAACGTACCCAATTTAATCTGGTTATTACTACTGCCCAGAAACTAGAATATGCATATAATTATTGGCTTTGGATAGAAAACACCCTAAAGTTTCTAAAACTGTTTGAATGGTGTCTGTGAGTATAACAGAACTCATATGGCAGGCAAAAACCTGAGAAGATTCTGTACAGGAAGTGCCCTCTCTGACCATTCCTTGAGCTTCTTGACTCTGTTTATTGAAGACTGAGGATCTTTGCTGTAACGTGACACTTCCTACGGCTCCCATAGGCTCTCAGAAGGCGGGAAAAAGCTGAATGATGTAATTCCAGCCACTGGCTGAAAAACATTAGCGCTTTTGGCAAGTGCTCTATCAGAGGACAATGGGCTGAGGCGCGTGCACGAGTCGACCCCATGTTTTATTTTCTTTCGTCTTTGAACGTAAACACGCTTTCCCGGTCGGAATATTATCGCTTTTTTACGAGAAAAATGGCATAAAAATTGATTTTAAACAGCGGTTGACATGCTTCGAAGTACGGTAATGGAATATTTAGAATTTGTTTGTCACGAAATGCGTCGTGCGCGTCACCCTTCTTTACCATTCGGATAGTGTCTTGAACGCACGAACAAAACAGAGGATATTTGGATATAACTATGGATTATTTTGAACCAAACCAACATTTGTTATTGAAGTAGAAGTCCTGGGAGTGCATTCTGACGAAGACAGCAAAGGTAATAACATTTTTCTTATAGTAAATCTGATTTTGGTGAGTGCTAAACTTGGTGGGTGTCTAAATAGCTAGCCCTGTGATGCCGGGCTATCTACTGAGAATATTGCAAAATGTGCTTTCACCGAAAAGCAATTTTAAAATCGGACATAGCGAGTGCATAGAGGAGTTCTGTATCTATAATTCTTAAAATAATTGTTATGTTTTTTGTGAACGTTTATCGTGAGTAATTTAGTAAATTCACCGGAAGTTTGCGGGGGGTATGCTAGTTCTGAACGTCACATGCTAATGTAAAAAGCTGTTTTTTGATATAAATATGAACTTGATTGAACAAAACATGCATGTATTGTATAACATAATGTCCTAGGGTTGTCATCTGATGAAGATCATCAAAGGTTAGTGCTGCATTTAGCTGTGGTTTGGGTTTATGTGACATTATATGCTAGCTTGAAAAATGGGTGTCTGATAATTTCTGGCTGGGTACTCTGCTGACATAATCTAATGTTTTGCTTTCGTTGTAAAGCCTTTTTGAAATCGGACAGTGTGGTTAGATTAACGAGAGTCTTGTCTTTAAAATGGTGTAAAATAGTCATATGTTTGAGAAATTCAAGTAATAGCATTTCTAAGGTATTTGAATAACGCGCCACGGGATTCAACTGGCTGTTGAGTAGGTGGGACGATTTTGTCCCGCCGACCCTAGAGAGGCTAGCAATCAAACAGCAGAGACCTGAGGACACCATCCAACCTGGAACTGAGTGAGTAGTGTTTGGTCTGATGCTATTTTGAAAGCCAAGAAGAAAAGTAAAATGAAAAAGAAAGTACATTACAATGATATATTTTACTTTATAGGGACTGAATGCTGAGTTAAGACTGACAGGCTTGCTAGGACAGTCCAGATACAACAACAATTAGCACTGAGGTGTGAAGTGAGAGGCGTCAAGGCCTTTGGGCCCAACAAGCGGCACGAGTCTTTGAAGCCCCCTTTGACGTCCCCTCCTGCTGTTCAGAGAACATCCACTGACATTTTCTACAAGAAATCTGCCTCCAGAAATAAAAGATTCTCCCAAGTGGGTGTGACACCTACTCCCGTTGCCTGCTGCACTGCTGCTTGGATTCCAGCTGGCGATCTGAGAGCTTTCGCTCTCCTCTACCACACTCCCCCCTCTCTCCTGAGCATTCGCTCTCCTCCACCACACTCCCCCCTCTCTCCTGAGCATTCGCTCTCCTCCACCACACTCCCCCCTCTCTCCTGAGCTTTCGCTCTCCTCCACCACACTCCCCCTCTCTCCTGGGCATTCGCTCTCCTCTACCACACTCCCCCCTCTCTCCTGAGCATTCGCTCTCCTCTACCACACTCCCCCCTCTCTCCTGAGCATTCGCTCTCCTCTACCCCACTCCCCCCTCTCTCCTGAGCATTCGCTCTCCTCTACCCCACTCCCCCCTCTCTCCTGAGCATTCGCTCTCCTCCACCACACTCCCCCTCTCTCCTGAGCATTCGCTCTCCTCTAACACACTCCCCCTCTCTCCTGAGCATTCGCTCTCCTCCACCACACTCCCCCTCTCTCCTGAGCATTCGCTCTCCTCCACCACACTCCCCCCTCTCTCCTGAGCATTCGCTCTCCTCTACCACACTCCCCCCTCTCTCCTGAGCATTCGCTCTCCTCTACCCCACTCCCCCCTCTCTCCTGAGCATTCGCTCTCCTCTACCCCACTCCCCCCTCTCTCCTGAGCATTCGCTCTCCTCTACCCCACTCCCCCCTCTCTCCTGAGCATTCGCTCTCCTCTACCACACTCCCCCTCTCTCCTGAGCATTTGCTCTCCTCTACCACACTCCCCCCTCTCTCCTGAGCATTCGCTCTCCTCCACCACACTCCACCACACTCCCCCTCTCTCCTGAGCATTCGCTCTCCTCTACCACACTCCCCCCTCTCTCCTGAGCATTCGCTCTCCTCTACCACACTCCCCCCTCTCTCCTGAGCATTCGCTCTCCTCTACCACACTCCTCCCTCTCTCCTGAGCATTCGCTCTCCTCTACCCCACTCCCCCCTCTCTCCTGAGCATTCGCTCTCCTCTACCACACTCCCCCTCTCTCCTGAGCATTCGCTCTCCTCTACCCCACTCCCCCCTCTCTCCTGAGCATTCGCTCTCCTCCACCACACTCCCCCCTCTTTCCTGAGCATTCGCTCTCCTCTACCACACTCCCCCTCTCTCCTGAGCATTCGCTCTCCTCTACCACACTCCCCCTCTCTCCTGAGCATTCGCTCTCCTCCACCACACTCCCCCCTCTCTCCTGAGCATTCACTCTCCTCCACCACACTCCCCCCTCTCTCCTGAGCATTCGCTCTCCTCCACCACACTCCCCCCTCTCTCCTGAGCATTCGCTCTCCTCCACCACACTCCCCCCTCTCTCCTGAGCATTTGCTCTCCTCTACCACACTCCACCCTCTCTCCTGAGCATTCGCTCTCCTCCACCACACTCCCCCCTCTCTCCTGAGCATTCGCTCTCCTCCACCACACTCCCCCCTCTCTGCTGAGCATTCGCTCGCCTCCAGCATTCACACACTGTGGGGCGAGTGACTCTGAACTTACAATGGCTAGCCCCAAGTCGTAATATATTACATACTTTTCTTGTGTATTTTGCTATTTGCCTCATGACTCCTGCATGCGTTGTTGACTACGAAATGTCTTTCCCCGACCGTGGGACTGAATGTTTGTTCCCACACTCAGGACTCTGACTCTCTATTAGTTACACAGACTTTTGTCCTCCCATCCTATTCTAACCACCTCTCTCCAGCTTTGTATTCATGTTACCTGATGAAATTGCTGTACAATATGATCTTGTTGCCATCTGATGTACAGGCAAATGAGAAATAAGTGCACTCAGGCTACCTGGAAGGCCAAAGTTAGTTACTTTAAGGAGCAGTTCTCTCTCTGTGGGTCCTTACCCCAAGAAGTTCTGGAAAACAGTTAAAGATCTGGAGAATAAACCCTCCTCCTCACAGCTGCCCGTGTCCCTTAATGTTGATGATGTGGTTGTTACTGACAAGAAGCACATGGCCGAGCTCTTTAATCACCGCTTCATTAAGTCAGGATTCCTATTTGACTCAGCCTTGCCTCCTTGCCCGTCCAACATTTCCTCATCTCCCTTCTAATGCGACTATCCCCAATGCTCCTCCCTCTTTTCCCCCCCTGCCCTGCTACAAAGTTTCTCCCTGCAGGCGGTCACTGAGTCCGAGGTGCTAAAGGAGCTCCTTAAACTTGACCCCAAAAAAACATCTGGGTCAGATGGTTTAGACCCTTTCTTCTTTAAGGTTGCTGCCCCTATCATCACCAAGCCTATCTCTGACCTTTTAACCTGTCTCTCCTCTCTGGGGAGGTTCCCATTGCTTGGAAGGCAGCCACTGTTCATCCTTTATTTAAAGTGGGAGATCAAGCTGATCCTAACTGTTATAGGACTATTTCTATTTTGCTCTGTTTATCAAACGTGTTGGGAAAACTTGTCAATAATCAACTGACTGGCTATCTTGATGTCTACAGTAGTCTCTCTGGTCTGCAATCTGGTTTCCACTCAGGTTGTGGATGTGTCACTGCAACCTTAAAGGTCCTCAATGATGTCACCATTGCCCTTGATTCTAAGCAATATTGTGCTGCTATTTTTATTGACTTGGCCAAAGCTTTTGATATGGTAGACCATTCCATTCTTGTGGGCCGGCTAAGGAGTATTGGTGTCTCTGAGGGCTCTTTGGCCTGGTTTTCCAACTACCTCTCTCAAAGAGTGTACTGTATAAAATCAGAAAACCTGTTATTTCTGCCACTACCTGTCACCAAGGGAGTACCCCGAGGTTTGATCCTAGACCCCACGCTGTACTCAATTTACATCAACAACAGAGCTCAGGCAGTAGGAAGCTCTCTCATCCATTTATATGCAGATGATACAGTCTTATACTCAGCTGGCCCCTCCCCGGATTTTGTGTTAAATGCTCTACAACAAAGCTTTCCTGGTGTCCAACAAGCTTTCTCTACCCTTAACCTCGTTCTAAACACATCCAAAACAAAGGTCATGTGGTTTGGTAAGAAGAATGCCCCTCTCATGTGTGATTACTACCTCTGAGGGTTTAGAGCTTGAGGTAGTCACCTCATACAAGTACTTGGGAGTATGGCTAGATGGTACACTGTCCTTCTCTCAGCACATATCAAAGCTGCAGGCTAAAGTTAAATCTAGACTTGATTTCCTCTATCGTAATTGCTCCTCTTTCACCCCAGCTGCCAAACTAACCCTGATTCAGATGACCATCCTACCCATGCTAGATTATGGAGACGTAATTTATAAATCAGCAGGTAAGGGTGCTCTCGAGCGGCTAGATGTTCTTTACCATTCAGCCATCAGATTTGCCACCAATGCTCCTTATAGGACACATCACTGCACTCTACACTCCTCTGTAAACTGGTCATCTCTGTATACCCATCGCAAGACCCACTGGTTGATGCTTATTTATAAAACCCTCTTAGGCCTTACTCCCCCCTATCTCCCCAAAGCACACACATCCCTGGGTCGCTCGTCTTTTCAGTTCGCTGCAGCTAGCGACTGGAACGAACAGCAACAAACACTCAAACTGGTCAGTTTTATCTCAATCTCTTCATTCAAAGACTCAATCATGGACATTCTTACTGACAGTTGCGTGATGTATTGTTGTCTCTACCTTCTTGCCCGTTGTGCTGTTGTCTGTGCCCAATAATGTTTGTACCATGTTTTGTGCTGCTACCATTTCATGTTGCTACCATGATGTTGTCATGTTGTTTTTCTACCACGCTGTGTTATGTTGTGTTGCTACCACGCTGTGTTGTCATGTGTTGCTACCACGCTGTGTTGTCATGTTGTGTTGCTACCACGCTGTGTTGTCATGTTGTTTTCTACCATGCTGTGATGTCATGTTGTGTTGCTACCACGCTGTGTTGTCATGTTGTGTTGCTACCACACTGTGTTGTCATGTGTTGCTACCACGCTGTGTTGTCATGTTGTGTTGCTACCACTCTGTGTTGTCATGTTGTTTTCTACCACGCTGTGATGTCCTGTTGTGTTGCTACCACGCTGTGTTGTCATGTTGTGTTGCTACCACGCTGTGTTGTCATGTTGTGTTGCTACCACGCTGTGTTGTCATGTTGTGTTGCTACCACGCTGTGTTGTCATGTTGTGTTTCTACCACGCTGTGTTGTGTTGTTTTTCTACCACGCTGTGTTGTCATGTTGTGTTGCAACCACGCTCTGTTGTGTTGTTTTTCTACCACGCTGTGTTGTCATGTTGTTTTGCTACCACGCTGCGTTGTCATGTGTTGCTGCCTTGCTATGTTGTTGTCTTCCAGTGGTTCCTCCTTTAAAAGTTGTGTCATAATGCAGCTCACCCTGCGTGCTGCTGCAGCATTCTGTGGAACGTTATTTAATTGTCAGCCATTTTTTTCTGTTAATGTGAGTCAGTGCTAGTTTGACCACCAGAGGGCATATTTGAGAAGCATTTGATAGTCTTCCATATTGGCATCACCAGGGAATTTAAAACCTTTTTTGTAATAACATAGTATATGGGATTGATTTTAAGAAATTTGGCTTAATTCATTTGATTAATATTATGGTGTTTCTATTCCGAGAAAATGAAACCCTCAGGGTTTCCGTTAGGATGGAATGGAAAATATGGCGCTGTACAACGTGACGGTTGGGAGGAGGATAGAGCATAAGAGGATTCTAAATGGTTTGCCTTCATTAGACAACCAATATTTCTGTAAATCAGTGATATATCTGCATTTTTAAAGAGTATTTTTATAATTATTTTATTAACAAAAGCATAAAGATGCTGATGAAGAAATAGAGTACCGTACAGTATATGCTTTCACGTTTGGATAATAAAGCATTTTGAAGATATAAGCCACCTCGTCCCCACAGGAGGCCTTTTCCCTTTTGGTAGGCCGTCATTGTAAATAACAATTTGTTCTTAACTGACTTGCCTAGTTAAATAAAGGTAAAATAAAATGTAAATAAATACATTAATATGTCTCTGATGAAATCAAACCAACCCTGTGTGGTGTCGCTGATGACATCAAACCAACCCTGTGTGGTGTCTCTGATGAAATCAAACCAACCCTGTGTGGTGTCTCTGATGAAATCAAACCAACCCTGTGTGGTGTCTCTGATGAAATCAAACCAACCCTGTGTGGTGTCTCTGATGAAATCAAACCAACCCTGTGTGGTGTCTCTGATGAAATCAAACCAACCCTGTGTGGTGTCTCTGATGAAATCAAACCAACCCTGTGTGGTGTCTCTGATGAAATCAACGTCGCCGAAACCATATCCTTTCACAAACTCCCAAAGAAAAGCCACTCCAGATCTGTCACAGATGTTCAGCCTTGTGAGTATAGCTCAGTGTTGCGTAGATTAAAAATACTGTTTGTACACCAAATGGCGATAGTGTACCCGTTTAAAGATAAAAACAGACTATTTTGGCTGGGAAACCCAGTGTACCACATCTAATTCTGTGCTGGGCTAATGAGACCCAGGGTGTAATGTTGAATGACCAATACGCAAATAAAACTATAATTGTCGTGAAACATATTGATCAGTCGGACAAATATGAACGGGCAAAACAGTATCTAGGAGGAGGTGCAATGGGATAGCTTAGAACAGACCGTTAGCCAGTGTAAATGGGATAGCTTAGAACAGACCGTTAGCCAGTATAAATGGGATAGCCTAGAACAGACCGTTAGCCAGTATAAATGGGATAGCCTAGAACAGACCGTTAGCCAGTATAAATGGGATAGCCTAGAACAGACCGTTAGCCAGTATAAATGGGATAGCCTAGAACAGACCGTTAGCCAGTGTAAATGGGATAGCCTAGAACAGACCGTTAGCCAGTGTAAATGGGATAGCCTAGAACAGACCGTTAGCCAGTGTAAATGGAATAGCCTAGAAGCAGACACACTGTCTTATGGGGTGTTAGAGTAAGACATGGGGATAAAAGCACTGTCCAACCGTGATGGCGTGTTCACCAAAGCATTAGTGCTGAATAATACATTGACCGAGGTAAATGTCATTCAAATCGAGATGGTGTTTTGTGAAGCAACTCCTAACATGAGTGGAAACCTCAATGCAAAATGAATCTAGTCAGTTGTGTAGGATCTTATTGGTGATTAGATCTAAACAATGAGGGGCTCTGGAGGACACCTGCTTCTCCTTACTAGAAGGACACCTGTTTCCATTACTAGAAGGACACCTGCATCTCCTTACTAGAAGGACACCTGCTTCTCCTTACTAGAAGGACACCTGTTTCCATTACTAGAAGGACACCTGTTTCCCCTTACTAGAAGGACACCTGCATCTCCTTACTAGAAGGACACTGGCTTCTCCTTACTAGGACACATGCTTCTCCTTACTAGAAGGACACCTGCTTCTCCTTACTAGAAGGACACCTGCATCTCCTTACTAGAAGGACACCTTCTTCTCCTTACTAGAAGGACACATGCTTCTCCTTACTAGAAGGACACATGCTTCTCCTTACTAGGACACCTGCTTCTCCTTACTAGAAGGACACCTGCTTCTCCTTACTAGAAGGACACCTGCTTCTCCTTACTAGAAGGACACCTGCTTCTCCTTACTAGAAGGACACCTGCATCTCCTTACTAGAAGGACACCTGCTTCTCCTTACTAGAAGGACACCTGCTTCTCCTTACTAGAAGGACACCTTCTCCTTACTAGAAGGAATGTCGGTAAGGGCTATGATCAACAATACTCATAAACACAAATTGTTAGCCATCCTGGATGTAGTGTCCTCTCTTAGTAAATCTGACAAAAACATATGGGGGCTGAACTGGTAGGGCAATGACACCTCACTCAATGATCTGTTGGTCCCACCATGTGTTGCTGACACGACCTCAGACATGAAGAACTAGTTGTGATTACTTTTGCATTTGTTGAAAATCACTGTCAGGAACCACGCTGTGCACACCGCTCTTCCACCGCTGTCACCGCCCAGCAGGTATCCAGGCAGGGGGCATTAAAGTATCTGCCGGAATGGAAAAAATAACTAAACTCAACGGGTGCAACCCAATGAGGAAGTTATATTCCCATGGGTCAAAGTAACATGTAATGCACGGTATGTATCGTCGTGTTAGCAGTAAGGGTGGGAATGAATGAGAGAACGACAGTCAGCCGAACATTACTGATGCTTATTATCCTGAGATTACGTCATTACGAGATCACGATGCCGTGGTGATGAAATTTGTGAGGTCAAGAGACATAAACTATTGTGGTGGCGGAGGACAGAAATCTGAAGGGTACGATGATTGACACTCCCTGAAGAGTTTCGACAAGCAGAGTGAGTAGATTCACCATGTCAATGACAGTGACTAAAGTCGTGGTGGAAGTGTAAAAGGGGTAACCAAATCTGTTTGAGATGCAGTAGTAACAGTGGGGTCATGGACTAAGGGACAGTAGTAACCATGGGGTCATGGACTAAGGGACAGTAGTAACCATGGGTCATGGACCAAGGGACAGTAGTAACCATGGGTCATGGACTAAGGGACAGTAGTAACCGTGGGTCATGGACTAAGGGACAGTAGTAACCATGGGTCATGGACTAAGGGACAGTAGTAACCATGGGGTCATGGACTAAGGGACAGTAGTAACCATGGGTCATGGACTAAGGGACAGTAGTAACCATGGGTCATGGACTAAGGAACAGTAGTAACAGTGGGGTCATGGACTAAGGGACAGTAGTAACCATGGGTCATGGACTAAGGGACAGTAGTAACCATGGGGTCATGGACTAAGGGACAGTAGTAACCATGGGTCATTGACTAAGGGACAGTAGTAACCATGGGTCATGGACTAAGGGACAGTAGTAACCATGGGTCATGGACTAAGGGACAGTAGTAACCGTGGGTCATGGACTAAGGGACAGTAGTAACCATGGGTCATGGACTAAGGGACAGTAGTAACCATGGGGTCATGGACTAAGGGACAGTAGTAACCATGGGTCATGGACTAAGGGACAGTAGTAACCATGGGTCATGGACTAAGGGACAGTAGTAACAGTGGGGTCATGGACTAAGGGACAGTAGTAACCATGGGTCATGGACTAAGGGACAGTATTAACCATGGGGTCATGGACTAAGGGACAGTAGTAACCATGGGTCATGGACTAAGGGACAGTAGTAACCATGGGGTCATGGACTAAGGGACAGTAGTAACAGTGGGGTCATGGACTAAGGGACAGTAGTAACCATGGGTCATGGACTAAGGGACAGTAGTAACCATGGGGTCATGGACTAAGGGACAGTAGTAACCATGGGGTCATGGACTAAGGGACAGTAGTAACCATGGGGTCATGGACTAAGGGACAGTAGTAACCATGGGTCATGGACTAAGGGACAGTAGTAACCATGGGGTCATGGACTAAGGGACAGTAGTAACCATGGGTCATGGACGAAGGGACAGTAGTAACCATGGGGTCATGGACTAAGGGACAGTAGTAACCATGGGTCATGGACTAAGGGACAGTAGTAACCATGGGTCATGGACGAAGGGACAGTAGTAACCATGGGGTCATGGACGAAGGGACAGTAGTAACCATGGGTCATGGACTAAGGGACAGTAGTAACCATGGGTCATTGACTAAGGGACAGTAGTAACCATGGGTCATTGACTAAGGGACAGTAGTAACCATGGGTCATGGACTAAGGGACAGTAGTAACCATAGGTCATGGACTAAGGGACAGTAGTAACCGTGGGTCATGGACTAAGGGACAGTAGTAACCATGGGGTCATGGACTAAGGGACAGTAGTAACCATGGGGTCATGGACTAAGGGACAGTAGTAACCATGGGGTCATGGACTAAGGGACAGTAGTAACCATGGGTCATGGACTAAGGGACAGTAGTAACCATGGGTCATTGACTAAGGGACAGTAGTAACCATGGGGTCATGGACTAAGGGACAGTAGTAACCATGGGTCATGGACTAAGGGACAGTAGTAACCATGGGTCATGAACTAAGGGACAGTAGTAACCATGGGTCATTGACTAAGGGACAGTAGTAACCATGGGGTCATGGACTAAGGGACAGTAGTAACCATGGGTCATGGACTAAGGGACAGTAGTAACCATGGGTCATGGACTAAGGAACAGTAGTAACCATGGGTCATGGACTAAGGGACAGTAGTAACCATGGGGTCATTGACTAAGGGACAGTAGTAACCATGGGGTCATGGACTAAGGGACAGTAGTAACCATGGGGTCATGGACTAAGGGACAGTAGTAACCATGGGTCATGGACTAAGGGACAGTAGTAACAGTGGGGTCATGGACTAAGGGACAGTAGTAACCATGGGTCATGGACTAAGGGACAGTAGTAACCATGGGTCATGGACTAAGGGACAGTAGTAACCATGGGGTCATGGACTAAGGGACAGTAGTAACCATGGGTCATGGACTAAGGGACAGTAGTAACCATGGGTCATGGACCAAGGGACAGTAGTAACCATGGGGTCATGGACTAAGGGACAGTAGTAACCATGGGGTCATGGACTAAGGAACAGTAGTAACCATGGGGTCATGGACTAAGGGACAGTAGTAACCATGGGTCATGGACTAAGGGACAGTAGTAACCATGGGTCATGGACTAAGGGACAGTAGTAACCATGGGGTCATGGACTAAGGGACAGTAGTAACCATGGGTCATGGACTAAGGGACAGTAGTAACCATGGGGTCATGGACTAAGGGACAGTAGTAACCATGGGGTCATGGACTAAGGGACAGTAGTAACCATGGGTCATGGACTAAGGGACAGTAGTAACCATGGGTCATGGACTAAGGAACAGTAGTAACCATGGGGTCATGGACTAAGGGACAGTAGTAACCATGGGTCATGGACTAAGGGACAGTAGTAACCATGGGTCATGGACTAAGGGACAGTAGTAACCATGGGGTCATGAACTAAGGGACAGTAGTAACCATGGGGTCATGGACTAAGGGACAGTAGTAACCATGGGTCATGGACTAAGGGACAGTAGTAACAGTGGGGTCATGGACTAAGGGACAGTAGTAACCATGGGTCATGGACTAAGGAACAGTAGTAACCATGGGTCATGGACTAAGGGACAGTAGTAACCATGGGTCATGGACTAAGGGACAGTAGTAACCATGGGTCATGAACTAAGGGACAGTAGTAACCATGGGTCATGGACTAAGGAACAGTAGTAACCATGGGTCATGAACTAAGGGACAGTAGTAACCATGGGTCATGAACTAAGGGACAGTAGTAACCATGGGGTCATGGACTAAGGGACAGTAGTAACCATGGGTCATGGACTAAGGGACAGTAGTAACCATGGGGTCATGGACTAAGGAACAGTAGTAACCATGGGTCATGGACTAAGGAACAGTAGTAACCATGGGTCATGGACTAAGGGACAGTAGTAACCATGGGTCATGAACTAAGGGACAGTAGTAACAGTGGGGTCATGGACTAAGGGACAGTAGTAACCATGGGTCATGGACTAAGGGACAGTAGTAACCATGGGTCATGGACTAAGGGACAGTAGTAACCATGGGTCATGGACTAAGGGACAGTAGTAACCATGGGTCATGGACTAAGGGACAGTAGTAACAGTGGGGTCATGGACTAAGGGACAGTAGTAACAGTGGGGTCATGGACTAAGGGACAGTAGTAACAGTGGGGTCATGGACTAAGGGACAGTAGTAACCATGGGTCATGGACTAAGGAACAGTAGTAACCATGGGTCATGGACTAAGGGACAGTAGTAACCATGGGGTCATGGACTAAGGGACAGTAGTAACCATGGGGTCATGGACTAAGGGACAGTAGTAACCATGGGTCATGGACTAAGGGACAGTAGTAACCATGGGTCATGGACTAAGGGACAGTAGTAACCATGGGGTCATGGACTAAGGGACAGTAGTAACCATGGGGTCATGGACTAAGGGACAGTAGTAACCATGGGGTCATGAACTAAGGGACAGTAGTAACCATGGGTCATGGACTAAGGGACAGTAGTAACCATGGGTCATGGACTAAGGGACAGTAGTAACCATGGGTCATGAACTAAGGGACAGTAGTAACCATGGGTCATGGACTAAGGAACAGTAGTAACCATGGGTCATGAACTAAGGGACAGTAGTAACCATGGGGTCATGGACTAAGGGACAGTAGTAACCATGGGGTCATGGACTAAGGGACAGTAGTAACCATGGGGTCATGGACTAAGGAACAGTAGTAACCATGGGTCATGGACTAAGGGACAGTAGTAACCATGGGTCATGGACTAAGGGACAGTAGTAACCATGGGGTCATGGACTAAGGGACAGTAGTAACCATGGGTCATGGACTAAGGGACAGTAGTAACCATGGGGTCATGGACTAAGGGACAATAGTAACCATGGGTCATGGACTAAGGGACAGTAGTAACAGTGGGGTCATGGACTAAGGGACAGTAGTAACCATGGGTCATGGACAAAGGGACAGTAGTAACCATGGGTCATGGACTAAGGGACAGTAGTAACCATGGGTCATGGACTAAGGGACAGTAGTAACCATGGGTCATGGACTAAGGGACAGTAGTAACCATGGGGTCATGGACTAAGGGACAGTAGTAACCATGGGGTCATGGACTAAGGGACAGTAGTAACCATGGGTCATGGACTAAGGGACAATAGTAACCATGGGGTCATGGACTAAGGGACAGTAGTAACCATGGGGTCATGGACTAAGGGACAGTAGTAACCATGGGGTCATGAACTAAGGGACAGTATTAACCGTGGGTCATGGACTAAGGGACAGTAGTAACCATGGGTCATGGACTAAGGGACAGTAGTAACCATGGGTCATGGACTAAGGGACAGTAGTAACCATGGGTCATGGACTAAGGGACAGTAGTAACCATGGGGTCATGGACTAAGGGACAGTAGTAACCATGGGTCATGGACTAAGGGACAGTAGTAACCATGGGGTCATGGACTAAGGGACAGTAGTAACCATGGGGTCATGAACTAAGGGACAGTAGTAACCATGGGGTCATGGACTAAGGGACAGTAGTAACCATGGGTCATTGACTAAGGGACAGTAGTAACAGTGGGGTCATGGACTAAGGGACAGTAGTAACCATGGGGTCATGGACTAAGGGACAGTAGTAACCATGGGTCATTGACTAAGGGACAGTAGTAACCATGGGGTCATGGACTAAGGGACAGTAGTAACCATGGGGTCATGAACTAAGGGACAGTAGTAACCATGGGGTCATGGACTAAGGGACAGTAGTAACCATGGGTCATGGACTAAGGGACAATAGTAACCATGGGTCATGGACTAAGGGACAGTAGTAACCATGGGTCATGGACTAAGGGACAGTAGTAACCATGGGGTCATGGACTAAGGGACAGTAGTAACCATGGGGTCATGAACTAAGGGACAGTAGTAACCATGGGGTCATGGACTAAGGGACAGTAGTAACCATGGGGTCATGAACTAAGGGACAGTAGTAACCATGGGGTCATGAACTAAGGGACAGTAGTAACCATGGGTCATGGACTAAGGGACAGTAGTAACCATGGGGTCATGGACTAAGGGACAGTAGTAACCATGGGTCATGGACTAAGGGACAGTAGTAACCATGGGTCATGGACTAAGGGACAGTAGTAACCATGGGGTCATGAACTAAGGGACAGTAGTAACCATGGGGTCATGGACTAAGGGACAGTAGTAACCATGGGGTCATGAACTAAGGGACAGTAGTAACCATGGGGTCATGAACTAAGGGACAGTAGTAACCATGGGTCATGGACTAAGGGACAGTAGTAACAGTGGGGTCATGGACTAAGGGACAGTAGTAACCATGGGTCATGGACTAAGGGACAGTAGTAACCATGGGTCATGGACTAAGGGACAGTAGTAACCATGGGGTCATGGACTAAGGGACAGTAGTAACCATGGGTCATGGACTAAGGGACAGTAGTAACAGTGGGGTCATGGACTAAGGGACAGTAGTAACCATGGGGTCATGGACTAAGGGACAGTAGTAACCATGGGTCATGGACTAAGGGACAGTAGTAACCATGGGTCATGGACTAAGGGACAGTAGTAACCATGGGTCATGGACTAAGGGACAGTAGTAACCATGGGGTCATGGACTAAGGGACAGTAGTAACCATGGGTCATGGACTAAGGGACAGTAGTAACCATGGGGTCATGAACTAAGGGACAGTAGTAACCATGGGTCATGGACTAAGGGACAGTAGTAACCGTGGGTCATGGACTAAGGGACAGTATTAACCATGGGTCATGGACCAAGGGACAGTAGTAACCATGGGGTCATGGACTAAGGGACAGTAGTAACCATGGGGTCATGGACTAAGGGACAGTAGTAACCATGGGTCATGGACTAAGGGACAGTAGTAACCATGGGTCATGGACTAAGGGACAGTAGTAACCATGGGGTCATGGACTAAGGGACAGTAGTAACCATGGGTCATGGACTAAGGGACAGTAGTAACCATGGGTCATGGACTAAGGGACAGTAGTAACCATGGGTCATGGACTAAGGGACAGTAGTAACCATGGGTCATGGACTAAGGGACAGTAGATAACCATGGGGTCATGGACTAAGGGACAGTATTAACCGTGGGTCATGGACTAAGGGACAGTAGTAACCATGGGTCATGGACTAAGGGACAGTAGTAACCATGGGGTCATGAACTAAGGGACAGTATTAACCGTGGGTCATGGACTAAGGGACAGTAGTAACCATGGGTCATGGACTAAGGGACAGTAGTAACCATGGGGTCATGAACTAAGGGACAGTAGTAACCATGGGTCATGGACTAAGGGACAGTAGTAACCATGGGTCATGGACTAAGGGACAGTAGTAACCATGGGGTCATGGACTAAGGGACAGTAGTAACCATGGGTCATGGACTAAGGGACAGTAGTAACCATGGGTCATGGACTAAGGGACAGTAGTAACCATGGGGTCATGGACTAAGGGACAGTAGTAACCATGGGGTCATGGACTAAGGGACAGTAGTAACCATGGGTCATGGACTAAGGGACAGTAGTAACCATGGGGTCATGGACTAAGGGACAGTAGTAACCATGGGTCATGGACTAAGGGACAGTAGTAACCATGGGGTCATGAACTAAGGGACAGTAGTAACCATGGGTCATGGACTAAGGGACAGTAGTAACCATGGGGTCATGGACTAAGGGACAGTAGTAACCATGGGGTCATGGACTAAGGGACAGTAGTAACCATGGGGTCATGGACTAAGGGACAGTAGTAACCATGGGTCATGGACTAAGGGACAGTAGTAACCATGGGTCATGGACTAAGGGACAGTAGTAACCATGGGTCATGGACTAAGGGACAGTAGTAACCATGGGTCATGGACTAAGGGACAATAGTAACCATGGGGTCATGGACTAAGGGACAGTAGTAACAGTGGGGTCATGGACTAAGGGACAGTAGTAACCATGGGTCATGGACTAAGGGACAGTAGTAACCATGGGTCATGGACTAAGGGACAATAGTAACCATGGGGTCATGGACTAAGGGACAGTAGTAACCATGGGGTCATGGACTAAGGGACAGGCTCGTAATATGCGGCTTGTTACCTGAGCATGAGGATGAAGGAGAGGGAGGGAGGGAGCTTCTCTCTGATGATCTGAATTCTGGGGGAACGTGTGAGGGAAAACAACAGAGACCTATTTTCATAGAGCTCAACAGAAGATCTAGCAACCCATTGGCATTGAACAAATCAGCTGGATGATCTCCTTCTCATCAAGGGTGAAAATCAGCCATGTTCTATAGGAGGTGTAGGACATGTGATCACTGAGGAGGGACTGTTACCGACACTGATGACTACAACACGTTTTAGTTGCATAATGAGCTCTTTTACAATTGCACGATCCGCTTTTTAATAGTAATAACAATCCATTTATTATTAGTAAATACTTTCTATGATTAAAAGGGATACTGTTTTATGTAACTAGCAATACATTTATATCTTTACTTATGTCAGAAGTTATAAATATGTGCGCTTGTGACTTTGTATTCTTGTCTTGGCAGTTGCAACACCCGGGTGTGGTGAATAAATCTAGTTTGAGTTTTCTCGGAGTCCGTCTGGATTATTGTACCAGAATTTAGAACCTAACACCATCATCACCATCATCATCATTCATCATCATCATCAACAACACAGGGACAGACAGCGTCAGCATCATCATCATCATCATCATCATCATCAACACAGGGACAGACAGCATCAGCATCATCATCATCATCATCATCAACACAGGGACAGACAGGGACAGTAAAACTCACCGTGACATAGACAGCCGAGTAGACACTGAGCGAGGCGTCTTTGGAAGGGAAGGAGCGTCGAGCCTTCTCCACAACGGCCGGGCTGCCGGTACAGATGTTACCGTTGGAGATGAACTGGTGGTTGAAGCGACACTCGGTGCCGGTGTAGTTGGGCTTACACACAGACAGGAAGTACGGCGCCAGGTTACCGGTCACTACCTGGCCAGCATTCACAAAGATGTCTGTTGCAAAAAGGCCGAATGCAAACACACCTGCAGGGGAAGACAGAGAGACTTGGTTGGCAAACAGGCTGAGCGCAAACAGACCTGCGGGGAGAGATACAGAGAGAGAGAGAGACTAGAGAGAGAGAGAGAGAGAGAGAGAGAGAGAGAGAGAGAGAGAGAGACTAGAGAGAGAGAGACTAGAGAGAGAGAGAGAGACTAGAGAGAGAGACTAGAGAGAGACTAGAGAGAGAGAGAGAGACTAGAGAGAGAGAGAGAGACTAGAGAGAGAGAGAGAGAGAGAGAGAGAGAGAGAGAGAGAGAGAGAGAGAGAGAGAGACTAGAGAGAGAGAGAGAGACTAGAGAGAGAGAGAGAGACTAGAGAGAGAGAGAGAGAGAGACTAGAGAGAGAGAGACTAGAGAGAGAGAGAGAGAAAGAGAGAGACTAGAGAGAGAGAGAGACTAGAGAGAGAGAGACTAGAGAGAGACAGAGAGAGAGACAGAGAGAGAGAGACTAGAGAGAGAGAGAGAGACTAGAGAGAGACTAGAGAGAGAGACTAGAGAGAGAGAGAGAGAGAGAGACAAGACAGAGAGAGAGAGACAAGACAGAGAGAGAGACAAGACAGAGAGAGAGACAGAGAGAGAGACATGACAGAGAGAGAGAGAGAGAGAGAAAGAAAAAGAGAAAAAGAGAAAAAAGAGAGAGAGACTTGGTTGGCAAATACACCTGCAGTCAAACAGCCCAGAGTTGGCAGGGGACAGGCTACCATCTGGGTTTGCATAGAATGAGACACTGGCTCCATGAAGCCCCATCAGAGAACTAAACCCCCAGACCTTCCAGCCCAGAAGGATGCATCCCAAATTATACCCTATTCCTTTTATAGTGCACTACTTTTGATCAGGTTCCCATAGGGGGTCCATAGGGCTCTGGTCAAAAGTAGTGCACTATATAGGGAATAGAATGTAATTTGGGACAAACATGAAGACAAAATGGAGGATTTAGCTCCAGACTATAATTCCACTAGGTCCCTGATGAAGTCAATATTTATACATGAGCAATTACATTATACTCCCATTAGGAACAAGAGACAATTAAACACTGAGGAGACCCTGCATGTATTCCAAGAGACTATTAAGGCCCCTTTACTGGCTCAAATAGCTGACCAATCAGCCTGTTACCAACCCTTAGTAAACTTCTGGAAAAAAAATGGTGTTTGACCAGATACAATGCTATTTCACAGTAAACAAATTGACAACAGAAATTGACAACATGCCACTGGCTTTGAGTAAAGCCAGAGTGTCTATGAATGCGGATGACTCAACACTATACACACGTCAGCTACTACAGCGACTGTAATCACTGCAACACTTAACAAAGAGCTGCAGTTAGTTTCAGAATGGGTGGCAAGGAATAAGTTAGTCCTAAATATTTCTAAAACTAAAAGCATTGTATTTGGAACAAAACACTCACTAAACCCTAATCCTCAACTACATCTTGTAATGAATAATGTGGAAATTGAGCAAGTTGAAGTGACTAAACTGCTTGGAGTAACCCTGGATTGTAAACTGTCATGGTCAAAACATATTGATACAACAGTAGCTAAGATGGGGAGAAGTCTGTCCATGATAAAGTGCTGCTCTGCCTTCTCAGCAGCACTATCAACAAGGCAGGTCCTACAGACTCTAGTTTCTACCTTCTTAACAACACTATCAACAAGGCAGGTCCTACAGGCCCTAGTTTCTACCTGCTAAACAACACTATCAACAAGGCAGGTCCTACAGGCCCTAGTTTCTACCTTCTTAACAGCACTATCAACAAGGCAGGTCCTACAGGCCCTAGTTTCTACCTTCTTAACAGCACTATCAACAAGGCAGGTCCTACAGGCCCTAGTTTCTACCTTCTTAACAGCACTATCAACAAGGCAGGTCCTACAGGCCCTAGTTTCTACCTTCTCAACAACACTATCAACAAGGCAGGTCCTACAGGCCCTAGTTTCTATCTTCTCAACAACACTATCAACAAGGCAGGTCCTACAGGCCCTAGTTTCTACCTTCTCAACAACACTATCAACAAGGCAGGTCCTACAGGCCCTAGTTTCTACCTTCTTAACAACACTATCAACAAGGCAGGTCCTACAGGCCCTAGTTTCTACCTGCTCAACAACACTATCAACAAGGCAGGTCCTACAGGCCCTAGTTTCTACCTTCTTAACAACACTATCAACAAGGCAGGTCCTACAGGCCCTAGTTTCTACCTTCTTAACAACACTATCAACAAGGCAGGTCCTACATGCCCTAGTTTCTACCTTCTTAACAACACTATCAACAAGGCAGGTCCTACAGGCCCTAGTTTCTACCTTCTTAACAACACTATCAACAAGGCAGGTCCTACAGGCCCTAGTTTCTACCTTCTTAACAGCACTATCAACAAGGCAGGTCCTACAGGCCCTAGTTTTGTCACACCTGGACTACTGTTCAGTCATGTGGTCAGGTGCCACAAAAAAGGATTTAGGAAAATTGGAATTTGCTCAGAACAGGGCAGCACAGCTGGCCCTTGGATGTACACAGAGCTAATATTAATAATATGCATGTCAATCTCTCCTGGCTGAAAGTGGAGGAGAGATTGACTTCATCACTACATTTATTTATGAGAGGTATTGACATGTTGAATGCACTTTGCTGTCTGTCAAAACTACTGGCACACAGCTCGGACACCCATGCATACCCCACAAGACATGCCACAAGAGGTCTCTTCACAGTCCACAAGTCCAGAACAGACTATGGGAGGCGCACAGTACTACATAGAGCCATGACTACATGGAACTCTATTCCACATCAATGAACTGATGCAGCAGGAGAATCAGATTTAAAAAACAGATTAAAAAACACCTTATGGAACAGCGGGGACTGTGAAGCAACACAAAGATTGGCACAGGCACATGCATGCATGCATGCACACACACACACACACACACACACACACACACACACACACACACACACACACACACACACACACACACACACACACACACACACACACACACACACACACACACACACACAAACACACACAAACATACGATAACATATGCACTATACATACACATAGATTTAGTACTGTAGATATGTGGTAGTGGTGGAGTAGGGGCCTGAGGACACACAGTGTGTTGTGAAATCTGTGAATGTATTGTAATGTTTTTAAAATGGTATAAACTGCCTTAATTTCGCTGGACCCTAGGAAGAGTAGCTGCTGCTTTGGCAACAGCTAATGGAGATCCATAACAAACCCCAGGAAGAGTAGCTGCTGCCTTGGCAGGAACTAATGGGGATCCATAATAAACCCCAGGAAGAGTAGCTGCTGTCTTGGCAGGAACTAATAGGGATCCATAATAAACCCCAGGAAGAGTAGCTGCTGCCTTGGCAGGAACTAATGGGGATCCATAATAAACCCCAGGAAGAGTAGCTGCTGCCTTGGCAGGAACTAATGAGGATCCATAATAAACCCCAGGAAGAGTAGCTGCTGCCTTGGCAGGAACTAATGAGGATCCATAATAAACCCCAGGAAGAGTAGCTGCTGCCTTGGAAGGAACTAATGGGGATCCATAATAAACCCCAGGAAGAGTAGCTGCTGCCTTGGCAGGAACTAATGAGGATCCATAATAAACCCCAGGAAGAGTAGCTGATGCCTTGGCAGGAACTAATGGGGATCCATAATAAACCACAGGAAGAGTAGCTGCTGCCTTTCTTTTGACCAGAGCCCATAAGGCCGGGGTCCTCAATTACAATCAGCAGCGGGCCTATTTTACCTTGAGCCGATGGTCAATCAGCAGCGGGCCTATTTTACCTTGAGCCGATGGTCAATCAGCAGCGGGCCTATTTTACCTTCAGCCGATGGTCGGGGAGTCGGAACATAGTTATTAAAAAAAATGGCGCTACAAATTGACAGGCAATAATCCCAAACAGATTCAACATTTGGGATACGATCATATCTCTCTCTTAATGCATGGGAACAGATGTATAATTTTCATTGTTGGACATAAAATAAAGTAAAATCACCAGGAAATCAGTTCAAAACGATTATAATTTAGGATATCTATTGGGGAAAGCTGCTGTAAGGGTGTCATTTGGGATTTTTATTTGGATTTCATGTAATGGACATACACAAAATAGTCCAAATTGGTGAAGTGAAATTAAAAACATTACTTGTTTCAAAAAGTTCTCAAAAATAAAAAACTGAAAAGTGGTGTGTTCATATGCATTCACCCCCTCTGCTATGAAGCCCCTAAATAAGATCTGGTGCAACCAATTACCTTCAGAAGTCACATAATTATTTAAATAAAGTCCTCCTGTGTGCAATCTAAGTGTCACATGATCTGTCACATGATCTCAGTATATATACACCTGTTCTGAAAGGCCCCAGAGTCTGCAACGCCACTAAGCAAGGGGCACCACCAAGCAAGCAGCACCATGAAGAACAAGGAGCTCTCCAAACAGGTCAGGGACAAAGTTGTGGAGAAGTACAGATCAGGGTTGGGTTATAAAAACATATCCTAAACTTTGAACATCCCACAGAGCAACATTATATACCTTACTAAAAAATGAAAAGAATATGGCACCACAACAAACCTGCCAAGAGAGGGCCGCCCACCAAAACTCACGGACCAGGCAAGGAGGGCATTAATCAGAGAGACAACAAAGAGACCAAAGATAACCCTGAAGGAGCTGCAAAGCTCCACAGCGGAGATTGGAGTATCTGTCCATAGGACCACTTTAAGCCATACACTCCACAGAGCTGGGCTTTACGGAAGAGTGGCCAGACAAAAAGCCATTGCTTAAAGAAAAAAATAAGCAAACAGGTTTGGTGTTCACCAAAAGGCATGTGGGAGACTCCCCAAACATATGGAAGAATGTACTCTGGTCAAATGAGACTAAAATGTAGCTTTTGGGCTATCAAGGAAAATGTCTGGCACAAACCCAGCACCTCTCATCACCCCCCGAGAACACCATCCCCACAGTGAAGCATGGTGGTGGCAGCATCACTGTGGAGATGTTTTTCCATCGGCAGGGCCTGGGAAACTGGTCAGAATTGAAGGAATGATGGATGGCGCTAAATAAGGGGAAATTCTTGAGGGAAACCTGTCTTCCAGAGATTTGAGACTGGGACGGAGGTTCACCTTCCAGCAGGACAATGACCCTAAGCATACTGCTAAAGCAACACTTGAGTGGTTTAAGTGGAAACATTTAAATGTCTTGGAATGGCCTAGTCAAAGCCCAGACCTCAATCCAATTGAGAATCTGTGGTATGACCTCTTAAGGATTGGCCCCTTTTTTTCAATTTTTGCCTAAAATGACATACCCAAATCTAACTGCCTGTAATCCCTGAAGCAAGGATATGCATTTTCTTGGTAACATTTGAAAGGAAACACTTTGTAGTTTGTGTAAATGTGAAAGGAATGCAGGAGCATACAACACATTAGATCTGAAAAAAGATAATACAAAGAAAAAAACATCTGTTGTTTGGTATTATTTTGTACCATGATCTTTGAAATGCAAGAGAAAGGCCATAATGTATTATTCCAGCCCAGGTGCAATTTAGATATTGGCCACAAGATGGCAGCAGTGTATGTGCAACGTTTTAGTGTGATCCAATGAAACATTGAATTTCTGTTCAAAATTTTGTATCAAGACTGGCCAAATGTGCCGAATTTGTTTATTAATAACTTTTCATGTTCAAAACTGTGCACTCTCCTCAAACAATAGCATGGTATTCTTTTACTGTAATAGCTACTGTAAATTGGACAATGCAGTTAAATTAACAAGAATTTAAGCTTTCTGCCAATATCAGATATGTCTATGTCCTGGGAAATGTTCTTGTTACTTACAACCTCGTGCTAATCGCATTAGCCTACGTTAGCTCAACCGTCCCGCAGGGGACAAACCAATCCTGAAGAAGTTTTAAAGATTGCTGTACCACCAGCGGAACCCATCCAACTTGAAGGAGCTGGAGCAGTTTTGCCTTGAAGAATGGGCAAAAATCCCAGTGGCTAGATGTGCCAAGCTTATAGAGACATACCCCAAGAGACATGCAGCTGTAATTGCTGCAAAATGTGGTTCTACAAAGTATTGACTTTGGGGGGATGAATAGTTATGCACGCTCAAGTTTTCAGTTTTTTTGTCTTATTTCTTGTTTTTTTTACCCCAAAAATATTTTGCATCTTCAAAGTGGAAGGCATGTTGTGTAAATCAAGTGATACAAACCCCCCAAAAATCAATTTTAATTCCAGGTTGTAAGGCAACAAAATAGGAAAAATGCCAATGGGGGTGAATACTTTCGCAAGGCAATGTATGTCCCCTAAAGTAGTGAATGAATAGCCCTTTTGATCCTGACCTGCATGGTAATCTGTGATCCTGACTTGCATGGTAAGCTGTGATAAAAAATGTTTTAACATTTTTTATTTAACTAGGCAAGTCAGTTAAGAACAAATTCTTATTTACAATGACAGCCTAGGAACAGTGGGTTAACTGCCTTGTTCAGGGGCAGAACGACAGATTTTTACCTTGTCAGCTCAGGGATTCGATCAAGCAACCTTTCAGTTACTGGCCCAACGCTCTAAACACTAGGCTACCACTAGGCTAGGTTATCTGCCTGGGCCTCTGTGCCTGGGCCTCTCTGCCTGGGCCTCTCTGCCTGGGCCTCTCTGCCTGGGCCTCTCTGCCTGGGGATCCTGTGTTGTGAAGGAACTGCCTTCATTTTTTATGTTCATGAAATACACAGAGTGTACAAAACATTAAGAACACCTTCCTAACATTGAGTTGCACCCCCTTTTCCCCCGCAGAACAGCCTGGATTCACCGGGGCATGGACTCTACAAGGTGTCGAAAGCGTTCATTACATTAGAGAAGCTCTCCCTTCTTACTGTATTACGTCACGCTGCATCTGCCAATTCACGGAACCGTCTTCCAGCCACAACAACAGCAATAAATCAAACGTTTTACTTCATAATTATCAGCTAGATATGTGAATCGTAATAATCTAGCTAGCCAGCTGAATGAATGAATTACATTTTTTTTATTTGTGTCAAATCGCCAGTTGGCAACCTATCCCTTATGGGATTAATTGACACATAAACAAACATTACAATAATTCACTGTGGTAATTAAAAGATAATTATTCTTCCGGTGTTCTCTGTAATTGCACATCGCATAAAGAGTGAAAAAAATCTAAAATAATAAAACAAAAACAATAAAAAGTAAGGTCAAAATTAATACATAATAGGAAATGATATCCCTAGAGCAGTACAATAATATACATACATACACACACACACTGTATAAATGCACATAGATACATACATACATGCATACATACACACTGTATAAATACATGCATACTGCATAAATACACATAGATACATACATACACACTGTATAAATACACATAGATACATACATACACACTGTATAAATACACATAGATACATACATACACACTGTATAAATACACATAGATACATACATACACACTGTATAAATACACATAGATACATACATACACACTGTATAAATACATGCATACATACTGTATAAATACACATAGATACATACATACACACTGTATAAATACATGCATACATACTGTATAAATACACATAGATACATACATACACACTGTATAAATACATGCATACATACATACATACATACACACTGTATAAATACATGCATACATACTGTATAAATACACATAGATACATACATACACACTGTATAAATACACATAGATACATACATACACACTGTATAAATACATGCATACATACCACACTGTATAAATACACATAGATACATACATACACACTGTATAAATACATACATACCACACTGTATAAATACACATAGATACATACATACACAGATAAATAAATAAGGAAAAACACAAACAAAACCTGGGTAAACAGGTAAAAATGATATAAAACTAATGTTACACTGGGTAGATGTAAATTTTTTGTGGGTTGCTACCAACTCTTAAAATGATGTACAAAATGGAATACGCATTCGAGAAGTGCCTTCCGTGCTCCGTTTCACAGACTTTAATATGGACTCATTCTCCGACCCTCCTTGCTCTCATTCTCCGACCCTCCTTGCTCTCATTCTCCGACCCTCCTTGCTCTCATTCTCCGACCCTCCTTGCTCTCATTCTCCGACCCTCCTTGCTCTCATTCTCCGACCCTCCATGCTCTCATTCTCCGACCCTGCATGCTCTCATTCTCCGACCCTCCATGCTCTCATTCTCCGACCCTCCTTGCTCTCATGACCAGAGAGGTGAGCTCTCTGGTCACTAGTGTGGAAGACAGACTCAGAGAGAGGTGAGCTCTCTGGTCACTAGTGTGGAAGACAGACAAGAGGCTCAGAGAGAGGTGAGCTCTCTGGTCACTAGTGTGGAAGACAGGCTCAGAGAGAGGTGAGCTCTCTGGTCACTAGTGTGGAAGACAGGCTCAGAGAGAGGTGAGCTCTCTGGTCACTAGTGTGGAAGACAGGCTCAGAGAGAGGTGAGCTCTCTGGTCACTAGTGTGGAAGACAGGCTCAGAGAGAGGTGAGCTCTCTGGTCACTAGTGTGGAAGACAGTGTAAAATGAATCTGATGCGTTTGCCCGTGGCTCTGTCTGAGCAGGGGTACGTAGGTAATGGTGTTTTCTCAGGCTTGGGATTGGTATGATCTGGCCCAGTGTATTCAGTGCCCCCTCCTCTCCTCTCAGAGAGATCTGATAAATGTAATTTCCAGCAGAGATATTACGTCATTATACATGGGAAGGTACCACAGGAATAGCAGAACTAATACATGGACGTAATAAAATGGCTGGATGGAAAAACCTACAACCAAAACCAGTAAATAAACTGACAAAACCATACAGCCAAGACCAGTAGAACAACTGACAAACCTACAGCCAAAACCAGTAGAACAACTGACAAAACCATACAGCCAAAACCAGTAGAATTGACTCACCAATAAACCTGACGATTCTTCTGATGAGGGGGTTCAGGTAGCAGCACTCCCCCGTCAAGATGGTCTTCTCCTGGGTCAGTAGCACCGCCCGTGTGGACTTCATGATGTACATGGAAACCTCCCCGATGAAGATCTGACGACAGACAGATACACTTTTTTATTTGATTTAATCCCAGCCCCCGTCCCCACAAGAGGTATTTTGCCAGGCCGTCAATGTAAATAAGAATTTGTTCTTATCTGACTTGCCTTAACTGAATTAAATAAAAGGTTAAATTAAAAATGTAAAAATAAACACAAGGTGTGACCACAGAGTTACAACCTTATACCTTTACCTAGCCCTAACACCTAGTACTAGCCCTAACACAACTGACAAAACTACAGCCATGAGCAGTAGAACAACGGACAAACTCCTAGCCCTAATGCCTTGTACTAACTCTAAAACCTAGTCCTAGCCCTAACACCTAGTCTTAACCATAACACCTAGTCCTAACTCTAACTCCATGGTCCTAACCCTAAGACATCATACTAACACCTAGTCCTGACCTTAACACCTAGTCCTGACCCTAACACCTAGTCCTGACCCTAACACCTAGTCTTAACCCTAATACCTCGTCCTGACCCTAACACCTAGTCCTGACCCTAACACCTAGTCCTGACCTTAACACCTAGTCCTGACCCTAACACCTAGTCCTAACCTTAACACCTAGTCCTAACTCTAACTCCATGGTCCTAACCCTAAGACATCATACTAACACCTAGTCCTAAATGTAACACCAAGCCTAACACCTAGCCCTAACCCTAAAACCTAGCCCTAACACCTAGTCCTAACACCTCGTCCTAGCCCTTACACCTAGTCCTAGCCCTAACACCTAGTCCTAACCCTAACACCTAGTCCTAACCCTAATCCTAACACCTAGTCCTAGCCCTAACACATAGTACTAACCCTAACACATAGTACTAACCCTAACACATAGTCCTAACACCTAGTCCTAGTCCTAACACCGAGTCCTAGCCCTAACACCTAGTCTTAACCATAACACCTAGTCTTAACCCTAACACCTAGTCTTAACCCTAACACCTAGTCCTAGCCCTAACACCTAGTCCTAACCCTAACACCTAGTCCTAGCCCTAACACCTAGTCCTAACCCTAACACCTAGTCCTAGCCCTAACACCTAGTCCTAACCCTAATCCTAACACCTAGTCCTAGCCCTAACACATAGTCCTAGCCCTAACACCTAGTCCTTACCTTAACACCTAGTCCTTACCCTAACACCTAGTCCTTACCTTAACACCTAGTCCTTACCCTAACACCTAGTCCTAACCCTAACACCTAGTCCTTACCCTAATACCTCGTCCTGACCCTAACACCTAGTCCTTACCCTAACACCTAGTTCTGACCCTAACACCTAGTCCTAACCCTAACACCTAGTCCTAACCCTAACACCTAGTCCTTACCCTCACACCTAGTCCTTACCCTAACACCTAGTCCTTACCCTAAAACCTAGTCCTGACCCTAACACCTAGCCCTAATACCTCATCCTAGCCCTAACACATAGTCCTGACCCTAACACCTAGTCCTTACCCTAACACCTAGTCCTTACCCTAAAACCTAGTCCTGACCCTAACACCTAACCCTAACACCTAGTCCTAACCCTAACACCTAGTCCTGACCCTAACACCTAGTCCTGACCCTAACACCTAGCTATTGCACTGGTCTTGCTTTTGCCATATCTCCAAAATCACATTTTTGTCATGCCTCCTCTGGAGGTCTGGAGAATTTTGCATTAGCTGAAAAAGTTTGAATGGGCCTTTAGATTACAGCGGCTACATTTTGATTGGATGTTACATTTCAAGAACAGTCCCCCCCCCCCACATGCCCAGGGTAGAAGGAGTGCTGTGTGTCACTACCCGTCTAGGTAAAGTATGCTAGTTTAAAGTGCAAACATAATGCTTTTTATTCAGGACAAAACCCCAAATGTAGCTAATTTCTTGCATTTTATGCAGTATTACGTTAGGACCTTATTGCACAGAGGACGCACGTATTGGAATATTTTTATTCTGTACAGGCTTTTTTCTTTACAATCTGTAATTTATGTTAGTATTGTGGAGTTAACTACAATGTTGTTGATCCATTCTCATTTTTCTCCTATCACAGCCATTAAACTCTGTAACTGTTTTAAAGTCACCATTGGTCTCATGGTGAAATCCCTGAGCAGTTTCCTTCCTCTCCGGCAACTGAGTTAGGAAGGATACCTGTATCTTTATAGTGACTGGCTGTATTGATACACCATTCAAAGTGTAAAATTAATAACTTCATCATGCTGAAAGGGTTATTCAATGTCTGCTTTCTTTGTACACATCTACCAGTAGGTGTCCTTCTTTGCGAGGCATTGGAAAACCTCCCTGGTCTTTTTTTGTGGTTGAAACTGCTTGAAATTCACTGCTCGACTTAGGGACATTCTATGTGTGGGGTACAGAGATGTCCTTCAAAACCCATGATAAACACTATTATTGCAGACTATTATGTGACTTGTTAAGCAAATATTTACTATTAATTTTATTTAGGCTTGCCATAACATAGGGGTTGAATACTTATTGACTCAAGACATTTCAGCTTTTCATTTTTAATTAATTGATAAAATGTTCTACAAACAATATTCCTTTGACATTATGGGGTACTGTGATGTCATTATGGGGTATTGTGATGTCATTATGGGGTATTGTGATGCCATTATGGGGTATTGTGATGCCATTATGGGGTATTGTGATGTCATTATGGGGTATTGTGATGTCATTATGGGGTATTGTGTGTAGATCCGTGACACAAAATCTGAAATTAATACATTTTAAATTCAGACTGTAAGACAACAAAATGTGGAAAAAGTAAAGAGGTGTAAATACTTCTAAAGCCACTGTATATGAGGCAAACCATATACCAGATTTTGTAGATTCATTTTTGCAATGTTGTTTACACAAAGTTTGCAGTTGTTCCCGTAGATAGGGGGCTCGGGGGCAGTATTGAGAAATTTTGAAAAAAATATGTGCCCATTTTTAACTGCCTCCTACACCAACTCAGAAGCTAGGATATGCTTATTATTAACACATTAGGATAGAAAACACTCTGAATTTTCTAAAACAGTTTGAATGGTGTCTGTAAGTATAACAAAACTCATATTGCAGGCAAAAACCTGTGAAAAATAGATAAAAAAAAAATGTGAATTTTGTGACTGTACTATTTAGTGTCATTGTTTTATAGATACCATAGTGAGAAAGGATTCATTTCGCAACTCCTACGGCTTCCACTAGATGTCAACGATCTTTATAAAGTTGTTTGAAGCGTCTATGATAAACAGAGAGCAAATTAGAATGCATGGAAGTTGACATGTCGTCACTTCATTTTTTTGCGCCTGCGCATAAATCTGAGAAGCGTGAGTTTGTCACAATTGTTTATCTAGACATAGGATAGGTTGTGTGAAAATATTACTGATGTTTAACGTTAAAAATGGACCAAAAGATTAATGATAAACAACGTTTGACATGTTTGAACGAACGTAAATAGATTATTTACTAGGTTTTTTTTTAGCTTTTCGGCGTGATTTTACACCCCCCCCCCCCACCACGTTTTGTGGGAGCATAATGAACGCAAACTACTTGGTGTTATTTGGACATAAATTATGAACTTTGTCAAAAGAAACCACATTTGTTCTGGACCTGGCAGTGCCTTCTGATGGAGATAATCAAAGGTAAGGGGATATTTACAATGTTATTATCGATATTAGATGATGCTAACTGTATAGCATAGCTTATTGTTCTTAGCATAGCACCCCGTTTATTGCAAAATGTGATTTCCCAGTAAAGTTATTTTGAGATCTGGCCATTCGGTAGCAATTACGAGATGATAATATATTATTCTTTGAATGACAATATTATAATTTACCAATGTTTTCGAATAGTAATTTTGTTATGTTCACCGGAAGCATTTCAGAGAAGAAAAAAATCTGAATTTCACGCTACTGTAAAATGCTGTTTTTGGATATAAATATGAACTTGATGGAACAAAAAATGCATGTATTGTATAACATAATGTCCTAGGAGTGTCATCTGATGGAGATTGTCAAAGGTTGGTGCATAATTTTAGCTGGTTTCTGCTTTTGGTGACGCCTGACCTTGAATTGAAATTGGATGTTTGTACTTTTGTGGCTATGTACTGTCCTAACATAATCTAACTTTATGCTTTTGCCGTAAAGCCTCTTTGAAAATCGAACAATGTGGTTAGATTAAGGAGATGTTTATCTTTTAAATTGTGTAAAGTAGTTGATTGTTTGAGAAATTGAAATTATTAGATTTTTGATGTTTTGAATTTCCAGCCTTGTTAGCAATCCCGACTCGGGGTTCATTGCTAACCTGTAGCCCCAACAGGTTATGGGGTATTGTGATGTCATTATGGGGTATTGTGATGTCATTATGGGGTATTGTGTGTAGATCCGTGACACAAAATCTGAAATTAATACATTTTAAATTCAGACTGTAAGACAACAAAATGTGGAAAAAGTAAAGAGGTGTAAATACTTCTAAAGCCACTGTATATGAGGCAAACCATATACCAGATTTTGTAGATTCATTTTTGCAATGTTGTTTACACAAAGTTTGCAGTTGTTCCCGTAGATAGATAGAGACTGGGCTAACGCAGCTAACCTTTTAGTTCAATAATTTGCTGTTTTAACCCTGTTTGTACCCCACACATTTTGTTGGCTTTATAATTGTGAGAGAAATTGAACGAGCTAGCTAGTTATACGTAGGTAGCTTTCAAAGTTAGCTGACTTTTTTCAAAACGAACCTCATTGTGGCTAGTTACTTCTTGTCCCTCATGCTAGCCTTTACAGCCAAATATCACAACAGAAACATCAACATTTTAAATATTGATACGGCCAGCGTTCTCCCATTTTGCTGCAGCTTCTGCTCATCTTGAAATAAAATAAAAATGCTGTGAAAACCAGTGTGCCAGTGGGTAAATAGTGGGTAAATAGTGTCCTAACACCAGTGTGTCAGTGGGTAAATAGTGTCCTAAAACCAGTGTGTCAGTGGGTAAATAGTGGGTAAATAGTGTCCTAACACCAGTGTGTCAGTGGGTAAATAGTGGGTAAATAGTGTCCTAACACCAGTGTGTCAGTGGGTAAATAGTGGGTAAATAGTGTCCTAACACCAGTGTGTCAGTGGGTAAATAGTGGGTAAATAGTGTCCTAACACCAGTGTGTCAGTGGGTAAATAGTGGGTAAATAGTGTCCTAACACCAGTGTGTCAGTGGGTAAATAGTGGGTAAATAGTGTCCTAACACCAGTGTGCCAGTGGGTAAATAGTGGGTAAATAGTGTCCTAACACCAGTGTGCCAGTGGGTAAATAGTGGGTAAATAGTGTCCTAAACGTTGTTTGTCACCAGTGCTTGTTTAGCTGAGTGTTTATTATTATTATCACGCACGGTTTCTCCGACGGCGCTAATCTAGTGAGCACTTTTGGAGCAGGGCAATTGATTGGTTTGACGTGAGGCGTCGCTGACTGGTACCCATCCATCTTTAGCTGATTTCTGCCATGGACTTCCCGTAGGCTTCCCATTCTAGGAAGCCTGGTTGGCGACGAGGCTACCCTAGCCCGAAACCATGAATCCTAACACCCTAAAAGACAGCCCTAACCCTTGGGGGGGGGGGGGGAACAAACACAGACACACTGTGTCAACAAACATAAACACAAACACAAACACATGGTTTGAACAAATACAATCTGTTGTTGTTGTATTAGAGTAGACAAACCAACACAAGGAAGACAGCATTTATCTATTTTAAATCTAAATCTATTTTACAGGACAAGACAATAATTACAGTAAACGTCCTAAATCTATTTTACAGGACAAGACAATAATTACAGTCCACGTCCTAAATCTAATTTACAGGACAAGACGGTAATTATAGTACACATCCTGAATCTATTTTACAGGACAAGACAATAATTACAGTAAACGTCCTAAATCTATTTTACAGGACAAGACAATAATTACAGTAAACGTCCTAAATCTATTTTACAGGACAAGACAATAATTACAGTAAACGTCCTAAATCTATTTTACAGGATGGAACAATAATTACAGTCCACGTCCTAAATCTAATTTACGTACATTTTCCTGCAATTTAATTTGTCCTAATGGACAACTTGGGGCTGTGTTTTTTTATTTATAAAAAAGCTTTTTTGAATCTAAGTATGTAGAAGGCTAATTGGAAAGAGCCGTTTCTGCCCAAGGAAAGGAAACTGAGGCAATGTGTTAGCTTCTATTTTGTATTTTATTTATTATGGATCCCCATCTGCCTGAGGTCCAGCAAAAGTAAGGCAGTTAATACAATTGTAAAAACATTACAATACATTCACAGATTTCACAACACACTGTGTGCCCTCAGTTCCCTACTCCACCACTACCACATATCTATCTACAGTACTAAATACGTGTGTATGTATAGTGTGTATTTTATCATGTGTGTGTGTGTGTGTGTGTGTGTGTGTCTGTGCCACTGTGTGTGTTGCTTCACAGAGGACAGTGTAAGAAATGAGGACAATGTCAGGAGTCAATGTGGTAGCTTCTATAAAGATAACTGGTGGAGAGAGACAGATGTACACCACATCCATGCAAAAAAAAAAACACACTAGTCCACATCCTAACATGTTACATTTCAGACTGGAACCACCAGCAACAGTGAAGGAAAAAGGAGGAGTACAATAAAGAGAGGGGGATGTTACAATAAAGAGAGGGGGGATGTTACAATAAAGAGAGGGGGGGGTGTTACAATAAAGAGAGGGGGGATGTTACAATAAAGAGAGGGGGGATGTTACAATAAAGAGAGGGGGGATGTTACAATAAAGAGAGGGGGGGGTGTTACAATAAAGAGAGGGGGATGTTACAATAAAGAGAGGGGGGATGTTACAATAAAGAGAGGGGGATGTTACAATAAAGAGAGGGGGATGTTACAATAAAGAGAGGGGGGATGTTACAATAAAGAGAGGGGGATGTTACAATAAAGAGAGGGGGGGTGTTACAATAAAGAGAGGGGATGTTACAATAAAGAGAGGGGGGATGTTACAATAAAGAGAGGGGGGATGTTACAATAAAGAGAGAGGGTGATGTTACAATAAAGAGAGAGGGGGGATGTTACAATAAAGAGAGGGGGATGTTACAATAAAGAGAGGGGGGGATGTTACAATAAAGAGAGAGGGGGGGATGTTACAATAAAGAGAGAGGGGGGATGTTACAATAAAGAGAGAGGGGGGATGTTACAATAAAGAGAGGGAGATGTTACAATAAAGAGAGGGGGGATGTTACAATAAAGAGAGGGGGGATGTTACAATAAAGAGAGGGGGGGGTGTTACAATAAAGAGAGGGAGATGTTACAATAAAGAGAGGGGGGATGTTACAATAAAGAGAGGGGGGGGTGTTACAATAAAGAGAGGGAGATGTTACAATAAAGAGAGGGGGGATGTTACAATAAAGAGAGAGGGTGATGTTACAATAAAGAGAGAGGGGGGATGTTACAATAAAGAGAGGGGGATGTTACAATAAAGAGAGGGGGGGATGTTACAATAAAGAGAGAGGGGGGGATGTTACAATAAAGAGAGAGGGGGGATGTTACAATAAAGAGAGAGGGGGGATGTTACAATAAAGAGAGGGGGGATGTTACAATAAAGAGAGGGTGATGTTACAATAAAGAGAGAGGGTGATGTTACAATAAAGAGAGGGGGGGTGTTACAATAAAGAGAGGGGGATGTTACAATAAAGAGAGGGGGGGATGTTACAATAAAGAGAGAGGGGGGGATGTTACAATAAAGAGAGAGGGGGGATGTTACAATAAAGAGAGAGGGGGGATGTTACAATAAAGAGAGGGGGGGTGTTACAATAAAGAGAGGGGGATGTTACAATAAAGAGAGGGGGGGTGTTACAATAAAGAGAGGGGGGGGTGTTACAATAAAGAGAGGGGGATGTTACAATAAAGAGAGGGGGGATGTTACAATAAAGAGAGGGGGGGGTGTTACAATAAAGAGAGGGGGATGTTACAATAAAGAGAGGGGGGATGTTACAATAAAGAGAGAGGGGGGGATGTTACAATAAAGAGAGAGGGGGGATGTTACAATAAAGAGAGAGGGGGGATGTTACAATAAAGAGAGAGGGGGGATGTTACAATAAAGAGAGAGGGGGGATGTTACAATAAAGAGAGGGGGGATGTTACAATAAAGAGAGAGGGGGAATGTTACAATAAAGAGAGAGGGGGGATGTTACAATAAAGAGAGAGGGGGGATGTTACAATAAAGAGAGAGGGGATGTTACAATAAAGAGAGAGGGGGGATGTTACAATAAAGGGAGAGAGGGTATGAAACACCAAAGTTCTTCTGACTGGCATGGAAGTGGCTAGAGTCTTCAGAGGCGGCAGGATAATTAGTAGTCTGAAACCAGGGGATGTGGTGCAGTGATAATTGGAGTGTAGAAACAGTGCCCTCTAGTGTTGATTCTGTAAAGTAATAAAAACGGTCGGTGTCTCAGCGCTTTCTACATGAGGACTTGAAAAAGATACATTTTACCCAGTTGTTGTGTCGTGAGCCCACGAGTGGATAACTCATGACATTACGTGCTAAGATTGTTTAATCGTCGTCCTTTTCTAGCCTATCACAAGACAAAGAAAACAGATGGTACGTCTCAGAATTGTCTGTTGAAGGTCATTTTCAGAGCCCCTTTATGACCCACATGTAGGAAGGGGAAGGGGAGGGGGAGGGGGAAGGGGGAAGGGGGAAGGGGAGGGGGAAGGGGAAGGGGGAAGGGGAGGGGGAAGGGGAGGGGGAAGGGGAAGGGGAGGGGAAGGGGAAGGGGGAAGGGGAGGGGGAAGGGGAGGGGAAGGGGAGGGGGAAGGGGAGGGGGAAGGGGAGGGGGAAGGGGAAGGGGGAAGGGGAAGGGAAGGGGGAAGGGGAGGGGGAAGGGGAGGGGGAAGGGGAAGGGGGAAGGGGAGGGGGAGGGGGAAGGGGAAGGGGAGGGGGAAGGGGGAAGGGGAAGGGGAGGGGGAGGGGGAAGGGGAGGGGAGGGGGAAGGGGAAGGGGAAGGGGAGGGGGAGGGGGAAGGGGAGGGGGAAGGGGAGGGGGAGGGGGAAGGGGAGGGGAGGGGGAAGGGGAAGGGGAGGGGGAGGGGGAGGGGGAAGGGGAGGGGGAAGGGGAGGGGAGGGGGAGGGGGAAGGGGAAGGGGAAGGGGAGGGGGAAGGGGAAGGGGAGGGGGAAGGGGAAGGGGAAGGGGAGGGGGAAGGGGAAGGGGAAGGGGAGGGGGAAGGGGAAGGGGAAGGGGAAGGGGGAAGGGGAAGGGGAGGGGGAAGGGGAGGGGGAAGGGGGAAGGGGAGGGGGAAGGGGAAGGGGAGGGGGAAGGGGAGGGGGAAGGGGTAGGGGAGGGGGAAGGGGAGGGGGAAGGGGAAGGGGAAGGGGGAAGGGGAAGGGGTAGGGGAAGGGGGAAGGGGAAGGGGAGGGGGAAGGGGAGGGGGAAGGGGAAGGGGGAAGGGGAAGGGGAAGCGGGGTTCACTGCTATGTTCCAACAAAGGAAACCTTCTCTCCCCTTTCTCTCAGCAACAAAGAGGACATGGCCCAGAGAGAAAAAAGGACATATCATTTAAAATGTTGGGCTTATGACCTGTTGTAACAATCCGAATATAAATGTTTCTACTTTTCCTGTAATACGTGTTTCACTGTAATATGAAAGGTACAGACTTGACCAGAGCCATGTTTGGATTATGTATTTCATCCTGGAGATAGTTTGTTCATTGTTCAAGATACCTTTTGGCATTCTGTGAACACGTATGAGCAAATCTCATGTTATTTATCATATGAACGTTGCCATGTTGATTCCTTACAAATCAACTGGGTGGTCCCAATGACACAGACCGGCCCTTAGATCATACGGTCTGTGAGTCTCCCTATAAATACGAGGTCTTACTAACCAGAAATCACATCGGAACTTCGGGAGGTGTGTGGCCACCACCTTAGAGGTTCAGTGATTCATCGCTTGGGAAAGCGGACGCAACTCTGACCCGTTAACACACTCTGATCACTCACAACGAACCGCTGAGTTTCCCCATCTCTCTCAGAAGGGACCAAAACGTTATATTGAACACCAGTGTCATAACAAACGTTAATCTCCTTGGACTGAACGAATTGAGAACTGAACCGAGAAAGAAGAGCGAGCGAACGCGTGACCTCTTTCGAGAGGAAGCAACCCCTTTGACTGAAAGCTCCAACACCAGGACCATTGACCCCCTTTTCCCTGCCTACCACTCCGCCATGTCTCCCCACTGGACCAGATGACACTCAGCTAAATGTACATGTAACTACCTCATTGAATTTACCCTTATTCTGACACTGGGTCTGTGTAAACATGGTGGCAGTAACTGATTATATTAACAGCGGTAATTACATATTACGATCAATACTGTGAGAAACCATTGTCCAAATGCGGATGCGAACTGATTGCCTAGCCACTGGCGACCCCTAGTGGAACCTTACTGATTTAACCTCTATGTGACCCCTGATGGAACCTTACTGATTTAACCTCTGTGCGACCCCTAGTGGAACCTTACTGATGTAACCTCTATGCGACCCCTGGTGCAGCTATCCTTAAACCTCTGAAGACTCTAGCCACTTCCATGCATCAAATCTCCAGTAAATACTCTAATAAATGATCTTGAATATCCATAGTCAAAGTCAAAACACAGTGAAAATAGCAGTCCCAATCAAACATAGAAATAAATATTTAAAAAGAAATTAGGTTGATATATTGATATTTTCCGTTTTATTAATGAACATATCTCTCCATTAAATACAGAAAACAACTAAGATAATGGAGCGCTGATAAAAGCACCTTCGTGTCTGGAGACAGAAGTCCCAGAGGAGGTTAAACTTGTAACACAAAGTGAGACAGAAGGACAAGTGCTTAACTCCTAATGAAATAAAGTGACACTGTACTTTAACAGGAAATGAGAAAGAAGCTGCGTCCGTCACTAACAGAGACAGGAAGCGAGAGGTGCATCCATAGATGATTTCATTGTACCTGTTCAATGTTGTTGCATGTATACACAGTCTGATCTCTTTGCCCCAATATAGATATTTTTCTTTGTTTCTTTACTCATCAAAGTAAAATGCTTTTCAGATTGTCACAATATTATTATTTATACCTTCTGGTAATATGACTATTACCTGTTAATGTTAATTTAATCTCAATTGGCTTGAGCAACAGTGGACTTGTCATTCATGCTAATAAAGCTAATCAGACAGACAGACAGACAGACAGACAGACAGACAGACAGACAGACAGACAGACAGACAGACAGACAGACAGACAGACAGACAGGTTCACCTGGGAGGGACAGACAGACAGACAGACAGACAGACAGACAGACAGACAGACAGACAGACAGACAGACAGACAGACAGACAGACAGACAGACAGACAGACAGACAGACAGGGTTCACCTGGGAGGGACAGACAGACAGACAGACAGACAGACAGACAGACAGACAGACAGACTGACAGGGTTCACCTGGGAGGGACAGACAGACAGACAGACAGACAGACAGACAGACAGACAGACAGACAGACAGACAGACAGACAGGGTTCACCTGGGAGGGACAGACAGACAGACAGACAGACAGACAGACAGACAGACAGACAGACAGACAGACAGACAGGGTTCACCTGGGAGGGACAGACAGACAGACAGACAGACAGACAGACAGACAGACAGACAGACAGACAGACAGACAGACAGACAGACAGACAGACAGACAGACAGGGTTCACCTGGGAGGGACAGACAGACAGACAGACAGACAGACAGACAGACAGACAGACAGACAGACAGACAGACAGACAGACAGATAGACAGACAGACAGACAGACAGACAGACAGACAGACAGGGTTCACCTGGGAGGGACAGACAGACAGACAGACAGACAGACAGACAGACAGACAGACAGACAGACAGACAGACAGACAGACAGACAGACAGACAGACAGACAGACAGACAGACAGACAGACAGATAGACAGACAGACAGACAGACAGACAGACAGACAGACAGGGTTCACCTGGGAGGGACAGACAGACAGACAGACAGACAGACAGACAGACAGACAGACAGACAGACAGACAGACAGACAGACAGACAGACAGACAGACAGACAGACAGACAGTACTCACGATGATGGTGGGAGTGGCGGCGACCACGCAGTA
Source organism: Salmo salar (assembly GCF_965601325.2). Lineage (NCBI taxonomy): Eukaryota > Metazoa > Chordata > Actinopteri > Salmoniformes > Salmonidae > Salmo > Salmo salar. Next base: position 113,541,694 of record NC_138303.1, on the reverse strand, counting down.
GAGGATGAGGGGAGGGATGAAGCTGCTCTCGTCCACCCCGGGGTAAGGCTTCATCAGGTCAGCATCGTTGCAGAAGAACCCCTGGACGTGGATGCCGAACGTGTCGGTCAGCTCAAAGTAGTAGGCCAGCAGGACGGTCCCTGCCAATATCACCAGCTGGAGAGACAACATCAGGGAGATATCAGGCTGGAACCCTAATCTAACCTAAATACAACCTGACCTAACTCAAACACAACCTAACCTAAATACAATCTGCTCTAACTTAAACACAACCAAACCTAACTGAACCACAACCTAACCTAACCTAAATACAACCTGACCTAACTCAAACACAACCTAACCTAACCTAAATACAACCTGATCTAACTGAAACACAACCTAACCTAACCTAAATACAACCTGACTTAACTCAAAGTAGTAGGCCAGGAGGACGGTGCCCACCATGATCACCACCTGAAAGAACAACACGCTCACATTAGTGACTAAGGCTTTGTTTACACTGTTTAATCCTCAAACCAATTTAGTTTTTCAAATCCGTTTTGGAATACTGACTGTCCAAACAGCAAGTTACAAGTGACCAAATCAGATTTGTGTGTGTTTGTTCAGATAGCTCTGATAGTTGTCATAGTAACAGAAGGTGTTTGAGCAGTGGTGTAGGCTGATTGGTGATGGTGCTCGTGCTTCCTATCACTCAGAAGTTATGTAGCAAGCTAAGGTGACAAATATGCAAACGTGTAAGAACACGTTTAAATCCTCAAAAGATAACATGATCCAACTAGCTAGCTAGGTAGCTGTTCAGCTAGCCACATCAGTCAACTAGCTAGCTAGGTAGCTGTTCAGCTAGCCACATCAGTCAACTAGCTAGCTAGGTAGCTGTTCAGCTAGCCACAGTAGTCAACTAGCTAGCTAGGTTGCTGTTCAGCTAGCCACAGCAGTCAACTAGCTAGCTAGGTAGCTGTTCAGCTAGCCACAGCAGTCAACTAGCTAGCTAGGTAGCTGTTCAGCTAGCCACAGCAGTCAACTAGCTAGCTAGGTAGCTGTTCAGCTAGCCACAGCAGTCAACTAGCTAGCTAGGTAGCTGTTCAGCTAGCCACAGCAGTCAACTAGCTAGCTAGGTAGCTGTTCAGATAGCCACAGCAGTCAACTAGCTAGCTAGGTAGCTGTTCAGCTAGCCACAGCAGTCAACTAGCTAGCTAGGTAGCTGTTCAGCTTTCTAGCACATTCATTCATTTGTTTGTAAAACAATTAACAAGGCAGTTAATTAGCTTCCACATGTTTTTGTCAAACTGTCAACAGAGTAGCTAGAAAGCAACAAGATATGCCGAATAACAGTTGAGGGCAAATAAATCAGAGTTGACCGTTCGGACACAAAATCAAATACAATTTTATTTGTTACATACACGTGTTTAGCAGATGTTATTGCAGGTGTAGCGAAATGCTTGTGTTTCTAGCTCCAACAGTGCAGTAATATCGAACAAGTAATATCTAACAATACACACAATCTAAAGTAAAGGAATGGAATTAAGAATATATAAATATTTGGACAAGCTATGTCAGAGCGGCAAAGACTAAAGCTTCAAACTGTAACCAGTGCGCCTGCAACCTGGTTCAGATTATCAGTCAACCTACCAGGGTAGTTACAAACAGCACAGGAATGAAATCATCAACATGTATTGACCACATCTTTACTAATGCTGCAGAAATGTGCTTGAAAGCAGTATCCAAATCCATCAGATGTAGTGATTAAAATATGTGACTCGTTTCATGAAACTGAACGTACGTTGCGCGTCACTACTTCACAGGAGATCCAGCTGAACGTGAACTTTTTATTTTGATACAAAATGCGTTCTGGAACATATGACCTTTCATGTGCCTTATTTAACAAACATGTACGCCATCTGTAAATACTAATACAATTGTTAAATTACGAGCCTAGTTTGTTTAGCCACGGAAAAAAAGACAGGAACCTTCCGACTAGCCATGATTGGCTGAGATAATGGATGGGCTGGAGCTCGGATTGGTCTGCCATGTAGCATGTTTCTGTCTATAACATGAGCTGCTCAGTAGGTAATCCTTTCTTTCTGGCTTTTTTGAAAAATATCACGTAGTAGAATGTCAAAAGCGTTGCTCTCCACTTTCTCGAGGACTGAGTTTTGAGATCAGTGGAATTAGAGTATTGATAGCTAAAGAAATTGAGAAAATTCTGGCGTTTGATTGCAAATATGCAGAGGGAGTCGAAAATAGAACACACAGATGGCTGTTGTATAAAACACCTGTCTCCGGATTACATCTTCAAATTAAGGGCAACCATGGAATCCGGGACAGCGGGAGAAGCGTCCATCCATGTATACGGGTAAGAGAGTCTAGCTAGCTACATTTTCATATATTACAATTCATTTTGTCAGAAAGTCGTTTTCATTTCAAGTTAAAGTGTACTGTTACCTTTCTAGCTAACGTTAGCTGGCTAGCTCGCAAGGTAACGTTACGTGTATGATCTGTGTAGTAACATTATTCGTATCTCAGAGCCATTTGCATTACTAGTTATAACCTAATGTTAGCTAGCTAACATTGAACCTAGTTGGTTAGCTACCTGCAGATTCATGCAGGGTAGTAACATTATGAGTTGGGATTATGGTTCATTGTTTAGCTAGCTAGCTACATGTCTAAACAAAAGACTCCACTATACAAGTAACCATTTCACTAGAATGTTCATGATGTCACTGCGACAACTGTCGATAGACGTAGCTGGTAAATTCGCTCTTTCTATCTACTCCGATTTCAGAGCACTCTCGTCTGAGTGTGCCAGAGCGCAGAATAACTGACGAATTTACGAAGACTCAACACCCGTTGAATATGGCCGGTGTCAGTAAACGTTGGCAAAAAGGCGTAATTATATTGTTTCCAGCAGCACAGTTACAGTCACCAACGCTCTGGAATAACATGAAAACAGCCTAAACCAACTCTGTTAGGGCGAGTAAAATAGCCAGAGTGAGCTGTACTTTCATTTGTGTCTGGAAGTAGCTAGCAAGCTAGCCAACATTAGCCGGTTAACTTTGGTGCTTGACTGCTGTTGTGAGGTCAAAACGTTTGGATCAACCCTACTCCTCGGCCAGAGCGTCCAATGTGCTCTCTGAAAGATCCGAGAGCGAAGCGCTCTGAATTTAAGAACGGACTATCTGACACTAGATTGAATTTATGATCACACCCGTAGTATAAACCAGCCTTTAGTCTTAAAATCTTTGGTTGTTTAGTACATGGCCTGACATGTGAATCCTTAAAGAGATGGGTGGGGCCAAGGCTTAAGAGGGTGTGAACGATGCTGAATGGGTGGAGACAAAGAAGAGCTCTCCAGTAGGTACCAACATATTCAAGTGCAATTTTCTCAAAAGTGAGGTTACATGTTTATCAACTTTCAAAGCATAATTACTTTCCCATTGTTCCTCAACTGCAGTACATGATATACAATTTTCTCTACTTTTAACCAATGTAAAAAAAAAACACCATTTCAAATTGTGCTACATAAGACTGAACTGAGCCGGTCGGTCACAAATAGCCATATCTAGAAAAAACAATGTTCCAAACGCTGGGAGTAATAGAGTGTATAAGAAGTGTCATGACTTGCCCTTTGTGGGAGGATCATAGGCGCCTCTCTCTCTCCCTCTCTCCCTCTCTCTCATAAATACCTGCAGTAAAACTCTCTCTCCCACTCTCAGAAATGTAAGTTAAATCCCTTTGTAACCACAGAGAGAGACGTTCCAGTAAGGTAACATCAAAAGGTTGAATAATTAAACAGTATTTCCATAATCCAAACATTTTGAATGGTCCATGGGTATTTAAAGAACAACCCTGTTGAATTTGTTACTAATTTGTGATGTAACTAAAGATGGTAGAACAACAAAACTGTATCTCTGAATGTGTATATTTCCCCATTACCAGACTTACATCTAAATGTTGTGGAACTTACATGACTAAATATTAAACTATCTGTCAGAAGATGAGATGTGATGTTAGGCTTCTAAATGAGAGAATTGTTTTTCATATGAAGTCTTAACCAAGTCAGTGGCCACGCCCATGTGAGCACAGACATTATGAAAAATGGAGGGAACGCCCCTTTTTCCCCAGAGTGCTTAAGTAGCACTCGTGACAAAATGTACATTTAGTCAAGAAAACGCAGGGACGGGAATCCCCACATTGAAATGGCTACCACTCTATAGACCAGAGGACGAGAGGACGGAGTACATACGCATGAAATGGTTAAGAAAACGACAAGATAACACATTCCCAGTCTGCAGCTGTATATGTAAAATAGTCTAGGAAACTTGTCCGAAGAAGAGAGAGAAGAAGAATTTCCTCTCACCACTAACCTCAACCGAGAACCACCGAAAGATCCATTCTGGAGAACATTTTCCTTTCGAACGACCGAATGGTACTCTGAAAGAATGGTACTCTGAAAGAATGGTACTCTGAAAGAATGGTACTCTCTGATAAGGAGAAGGGCAGGGGTGCTTCATGATTAATGACTCCTGGTGTAATCATAACAACACACAGGAACTGAAGTCCTTTGGTTCACCTGACCTGGGCTGTCAGAGTCACTGGGTTAGTGACTGTGCTATGTTCCAAGACAGCCACTGTGGTCCGCAGCCGCTTGGCTGTATTTGTCTTCATTTGAACAATCCACTCACTTCCAAAACCGGTGGAAATTGTTTATATGAAAGCCACTTTCACTGTGGCACAGAATGTTTTCATTTAGATATGGCAACTTATGTAACTTACCTTCTATTGTTACACTCAACATCAGTACATTTTATGGTCCCCCATGATGAAATCGAGAAAGGGACTATGAATCTGTCTCCGTACATTTGTTCATGTGTACGTCACACGATATCTCAGACACCACTGGGTGGATGATGCATCATTCATGGGGGATGACATGTTACGATTGCCTTGTTTGTTCGTTTTGTGGTTAGCTGCTGATGACCCACACCAATAGATGAACCAGGTCACAGGCTGCATGACTACTAACACTTTATATAACCAAGACCAAAGACTGGTTGGCTAGTAGCATTTAGGCTAACATAAGTCAAATAAAAAATAGTTGGGTGATGTTTATAACGAGGATATTTTTCTAAAACTCTTAGGACCAGTTTTCCAGAAACAGATTAAGCCTAGTCGTGGACAGAAAAAGCAAACCCAATGGACATTCTCCATTGAAATGGAGTCTTAGTCCAGGTATAGGGTTAACCCGTTTGGGGTAAATTGGCCCTTAGTTACAAGAGAACCGGCCTTAGTTACAAGAGAGCAGCTTCCGTTCCATTGACCTTGATGGAGTAAGGAAGGAGACAGACAGTCTAATCAAATACCTACACTTTAATCAGCACTACGACATTACAGACAGTCTAATCAAATACCTACACTTTAAAATTACAGACAGTCTAATCAGCATCAGTGATCAATACGGACAGCGGGTCCTGTCAAAAAAAACGAACAAACAAGGCAAACGTAACATGTCATCCCCCATGAATAATGCATCATTCACCCAGTGGTGTCTGAGATATCGTGTGACGTACACCCTTCTCGATTTCATCGTGGGGGACCATAAAACATACTGCTGTTGAGCGTAACAATAGAAGGTAAGTTACATAAGTTGCCATTTCTAAACGAAAACATACTGTGCCACAGTGAAAGTGGCTTTCATATAAACAATTTCCACCGGTTTTGGAAGTGAGTGGATTGTTCAAATGAAGACAAATAAAGCCAAGCGGCTGCGGACCACAGTGGCTGTCTTGGAACATAGCACAGTCACTAACCCAGTGACTCTGATAGCCCAAGCCCCCAGATAATTCCCGTTATTACCTCATGAGTTTTGTGTATTGTCTGCTAGAAATTCTCTCAATTCTAGGGGTGCTAAAATCAGACTGTAATATCTTCGGCAGACTTTAAAACCAGCCTGAGGCTAATGGAGCTAATGGAGCTAATGGGGCTAACATAGCTAATGGCGCTAATAGAGCTAACGGGCTAACAGAGCTAATGGGGCTAACGGAGCTAACGGGCTAACGGAGCTAACAAAGCTAACGAGGCTAACGGGGCTAACGGAGCTAATGGGGATAACAGAGCTAATGGGGCTAACGGTGCTAATGGGGCTAACGGTGCTAATGGGGCTAACAGTGCTAATGGTGCTAACAGAGCTAATGGGGCTAACAGAGATAATGGGGCTAACAGAGATAATGGGGCTAACAGAGATAATGGGGCTAACAGAGATAATGGGGCTAACAGAGATAATGAGCTAACAGAGATAATGGGCCTATGAATGTACAAAGTATTATCCCCAAGATGGGCATGTTGGACATTTGGTTCCAGTATACAAATCCTGACATTTGAGTGTGCTCTGAAACATGGTTAAAATCTCTCTTGATGATAATTCCATTGCACTTCATGATTATAATGTTTACAGATGTAATAGGCCAAAGAATGTGGTGTAGATATTTTTGTGAAAAACAACTTTAAGGCGACCCAATCTCTCAATGTCTCGCTTCCCAAGCAATTTTAAATACTGGTTAGAAATGTAATTTACAGGGATCTATCGCCCTCCCACCCTCCACCACAGCAGGTGTTAATTTCTATGTTGCAGGGATCTATCGGATGTTCTGTCTTCATCAAGTCCCTACTAGAGAAGTTCTGGATGTTCTGTCTTCATCTCTAGTCATAATGACATGGTTAATGTGCTGGACAGGACACAGCACCATCTCAGCTGCTTCTCTAGTCATAATGACCTGGTTAACCCACTAGACAGGACATCATGGAACCCTGACCTGTTCACCGGACGTGCTTGTTGCACCCTCGACAACTACTATGATTATTATTATTTGACCATGCTGGTCATTTATGAACATTTTAACATCTTGACCATGTTCTGTTATAATATCCACCCTGCACAGCCAGAAGAGGACTGGCCACCCCTCATAGCCTGGTTCCTCTCTAGGTTTCTGGCCTTTCTAGGGAGTTTTTCCTAGGGAGTTTTTCCTAGCCACCGTGCTTCTTTCACATGCATTGCTTGCTGTTTGGGGTTTTAGGCTGGGTTTCTGTACAGCACTTTGAGATATCAGCTGATGTACGAAAGTCTATATAAATAAATTTGATTTGATTTGATCATCTCAGCTGCTTCTCTAGTCATAATGACCTGGATAACCCACTAGACAGGACATCATCTCAGCTGCTTCTCTAGTCATAATGACCTGGTTAACCCACTAGACAGGACATCATCTCAGCTGCTTCTCTAGTCATAATGACCTGGTTAACCCACTAGACAGGACATCATCTCAGCGGCTTCTCTAGTCATAATGACCTGGATAACCCACTAGACAGGACACCATCTCAGCTGCTTCTCTAGTCATAATGACCTGGATAACCCACTAGACAGGACACCATCTCAGCTGCTTCTCTAGTCATAATGACCTGGTTAACCCACTAGACAGGACACAGCACCATCTCAGCTGCTTCTCTAGTCATGATGACCTGGTTAACCCACTAGACAGGACATCATCTCAGCTGCTTCTCTAGTCATAATGACCTGGTTAACCCACTAGACAGGACATCATCTCAGCTGCTTCTCTCGTCATAATGACCTGGATAACCCACTAGACAGGACATCATCTCAGCTGCTTCTCTCGTCATAATGACCTGGATAACCCACTAGACAGGACACAGCACCATCTCAGCTGCTTCTCTAGTCATGATGACCTGGTTAACACACTAGACAGGACATCATCTCAGCTGCTTCTCTCGTCATAATGACCTGGATAACCCACTAGACAGGACACAGCACTGCCCTTTATATTGATCTGTCGAAAGCATTCGATACTGTTGATCATGCACTGCTGCTACGGAAGCTACCCGACCAAACTAGACCAAACTCTGCTGATGAATTTCAGTGACATTTTCTTAACATAACTAAAAGAATCTCACAAGCCTCAATACTAAGTGCTTTACTGTTCAGTCTTTACATTCAGAATGTTTGTTTGTCCCTGAATAATAATAACTGGGGCTTACATCTCTATGGAGATGACAGTAATTTATTTCTGGGCCCCCTCAGTGCAGCAGGTCATTCACGACCTCCAGCTTGGTTTTAATTCTATTCAAGAATAGCTCACAGATCTTAAATTAGTGCTAAATGCTGATAAAACCAAGTTTATGTTTTTCTCTCCAGGTCTCGTAAAATGTATTTATCCTAAATGTATCGTACCTTTATCCGTACGTTGAGAGGATCCCGAATTGAGCTAGCCCCCCATTACAAGTATCTAGGTATTTGGATTGACGATAAGACACACATTGATAAGCGGACAAAATAAGTTGTGAGTAAACATTGATTTCCTGTATAGAAATAAATAGTGTCTCACTTGAAAAAAGGAGGAAGATTGTTTAAGCAACACTCCTCCCAGTAATTGACTGACGAGTCAATCTACATGCATACAGCAGTCTCTGTGTTGAAACCGCTAGATTCAGTCTACCACTCAGCCTCTGTGTTAAACCCTCTAGATTCAGTCTACCACTCAGCCTCTGTGTTTAAACCTCTATATTCAGTCTACCACTCAGCCTCTGTGTTTAAACCTCTATATTCAGTCTACCACTCAGCCTCTGTGTTTAAACCTCTAGATTCAGTCTACCACTGAGCCTTGCGTTTTATAACTGGCAATAAGTTCTGTACTTTCCACTGTCTCTTATATAGTTCTGTTGGTTGGGAGTCTCTGACTTCCGGAAGGAACCAACATTGTCTATTATTTGTATGTAAAGCACTTCTCCAGAAGCTCTCATACTACCTCACCTCTAAATTAAAATCTCTTGACCGGTTGATTCTAGACTTTCCACGGGTCTCCTCTGAGTTAGGGAAGACTGCTTTCAGTTCCTATACCCCTCAGTCCTGGGATGACCTATAAGTCACTCTAAAACATATTATTTGGTCCCAAAAGGTGAATTCAGGGCTCTGCAAAAAAAAAAAAAAAAATGTGACCAATTAAAACTCAACTTGTTTTGGTTGATTGTATATATTAGTTGCCCTTTTAAATGGAATGTCATTTATTTGAAATGTTGTAACTGTCATTTTGAAAGTGACCTCTGTACAACAGACATTAACACTCGCTTAAATGTGTCGCTCACATTGCTTGAACTGATCTTCACAGGACACCATTGAGACCCTGGTCTAAGATAGGATCCCCTGGTTAAATAAAGGTTAATCAAAAATAAACATGGTAGAATCTAGACCATTCTGTGCTTCCAACTTTGTGGCAATAGTTTGGGAAATGCTCTTTCCTGTTTCAGCATGACAATGACCCCGTGCAGCGAAGTCCATACAGAAAAGGTTTGTCGAGATTGGTTTGCCTACACAGAGCCCTGACCTGCCTGATGGTGAAGCGTGATTCATCACTCCAGAGAACACCACTGCAGCCGACGTTTGGCATTGCGCATGGTGATCTTCGGCTTGTGTGCGGCTGCTCGCCCATGGAAACCCATTTCATGAAGCTCCCGACAAACAGTTATTGTGCTGACGTTGCTTCCAGAGGCTGTTTGGAACTTGTTGGTATCCTGTGATGGTGTCACGTTGAAAGTCACTGACCTCTTCAGTAAGGCCATTCTACTGACAATTATTGTCTATGGAGATTGCATGGCTGTGTGCTCGATTGTATACACCTGTCAGCAACCGGTGTGGCTGAAATAGCCGAATCCACTAATTTGAAGCGGTCCACATACTTTTGTATATATAGTGTATAAGAATATCAGTCAATAAATAATTACACGTGGTCTCCGGTTGAGAGGCCTGTTGCCAAATTCTCTAAAACAGTCCTTATGGTAGAGAAATTAACAAATTCTCTGGCAACATCTCAGGTGGACATCCCTGCAGTCAACATGCCAATTGCCAACTCCCTCAAAACTTGAGACATCTGTGGCATTGTGTTGTGTGACAAAACTGCACATTTTAAAGTGTCCTTTTATTGTGAGAAATATTATTTTATGAAATGCTCACTAAAAGGAATGTAAAAAAAAAAAATGTAGCAACTTTTTTGTTGTTGGGGAAATAAGCTTTTTCTGCATAAAGTATGGAACATTTCTGGGATCTTTCCTTTACAGCTCATTAAACACGGGACCAACTCTTTACATGTTGAGTTTATATTGTTGTTCAGCATAGTGGAGTACCACTGATAGCTTGCCATTTTGGATTCAGCTCTATTCATTAATTACAGCCCATCTGAGTCCCGCTGTACGACCAGCTAGATTAAATTCAATCTCATTTTCAAGTTACACCTCTATTCCACAAGGTCTTTAGTCGCTAATATAAGTGTCCACAATGACCACTCTGTCATCAGCACAGGACTGGGTGACAGGAGATGGTGACATAATATGAGAGGAACTCTAGAAGTGACAGTTTTGTGGCCAGCATCCAGGACCAAAGTGTCTGAAAAAAGGTACTCAGTCTAGGGCCCAATCCCCAATGGACCCTCTGATAGGCTAGGTGAAAGTGTCAACATATTGCATATATTAATCAAACCCAATCAGATCTCCACAAGTGCATAGGGTCTAGGGGTCCATTCGGGATTGGTCCAATGACTGCAGATATTTCCACGGAAGTGTAATGGGCATTTTGTTACCTAGACTTGCATTGCAAGACCTACAAAACCACGTCGTTGTCATGCCTCCCTTGTTTTCCGTCCGGGTAGTCGTTGCCTATGCTAGTTTCAAGTGTGGCCAACAGTCTGTGATATTTATATTTATTGAAATTGTAAGTGGATTACGCTGGTAAAATCAAACGTCAGGACACGTTCTAAACCGCTCTGGTGACAAACACACACTCCATTCGTCCACATGATTGCTGGCTACGCTTTGCTAGCACTGAAAAAAATTTGTGAAGATTTCCCATTATTTTGTTTTGAAAGGAACCAAAAAGACAGAGGCAGTAAGCCACTTTGTAGGCTAACTCAACTGAGCTGCTAGCTAGCTAACTAGCTAACTTTACACCCTGTTTAGCTAAGTTAATTAAATGTCATCAGCTAGCTAACTTCCTATTAGCTAGCTATCTTCCTATTAGCTAGCTATCTTCCTATTAGCTAGCTAACTTCCTATTAGCTAGCTAACTTCCTATTAGCTAGCTATCTTGATGTAATCATTGTAAATTGAAGACACAGTCTCCAAATGTATTTGTAGATAACAGCCATGGAAGAGGGTGACATTGAAGCACCAGCTGTCAGCAAAGGAAGAGTGTAGGCTACTGGACAGGGCAGGTCACTTTGTGGGAGGACATTATGAAAATATTCTCCAGTTCCAGTCCCTACGGAGGAAAACTACCAGGATAGAGAGATAATACCAACATCATATTCAGTGCTATCTAATTTGACTATAATGAAGGCTGTCCTCAGCTATGGAAGGCTTGTTTGCAGATGAAGAGAGAGATCCCAATGAATCTCCCGAGAGACTAAGGGTATATCCTATATTTACATTTTAGTCATTTAGCAGACGCTCTTATCCAGAGCAACTTACAGTAGTGAATGCATACATTTCATACATTTATTTATTTATTTTTTTCTTTCTTTGTGCTGGCCGCCCGTGGGAATCAAACCCACAACCCTTGCGTTGCAAACACCATGCTCTACCAACTGAGCTACAGGGAAGGCTATACGCCATGGGTTATATGTATTAGCCTACCTATGTTAGCAAATGTTGTTTACAAAAATACATTTAAAACATCACACACAATGTATAAACCTATTCAAATGGGAGCAGGTCAACCCTGCTGGAGGTCTGCTGGGTGTAGAGGATAACACACCTGATTCAGCTTATCAAACCTAGTGTGTGATTGGTCGGGCTGGGCTAGAAGTAAAGTCCCGTGTGGCTCAGTTGGTAGAGCATGGTGTTTGCAACGCCAGGGTTGTGGGTTCGATTCCCACGGGGGGGGACCAGTAAGGAGAAAAAAAAGAAATGTATACATTCACTACTGTAAGTCGCTCTGGATAAGAGCGTCTGCTAAAATGTAAAAGTCAGCCAATGGAGGGTTTTGGATTGTTCACCTGAAATGATGCTTTAGTAATAATAGTCTATTTGTTACTAATTCATTTTCTAAGTGTCGTTTAGACATGTCAGTGTAATCTTTACATACCAGTTAGCTTATTTGTACATGTTGAACTAGTGCCAATGTCGATGAATCACACATCACATCGCTGCAATAGAAAAGGGAAGGGTTAGTTCTGTCTGTAAGGTGTCTGTGTTTCTGTGTCGTTTCCTCAAATTGACATTTCCTTTTTTTCCCCCCGTCTGGTTGTAAGATCTCCAATCTGTTTCATTGGGATTGTCAGCCTATCATATGGCATCGCATGACATGACAACATGCATCGCCAATGTAACCATACAATAGACCTACAGTTACCATGTCATTACTGACCTTATGGGCATGTGCAATGCACCCTTTGTCATCTGAAGCAGAGAATAGCTCAACTCACACAGCATACACGTTGAGTTAAATGTTCTCAATTGAAATATGAGGCAGACCATATACTAGATTTTGTACATACCTTTTAAAGTGCTGACATATACATAGTAGTATGAAAAATAAAGAGACGACAATTAGGCTACAGGAGATGAGCGTTACAGGTAACATTTTCTGAGGTTCGTTGCTCGCAAAATGATTGGAGTTGTTCCCATTGATAGACAGTGCATGGTTGCTCTATGTATCACTGATCCTGGATAAGCTAGCGACTGGGCTAACACTGCTAACCTTTTAGCTCAATCAAATGTTTATTAACATTTTGTTGGCTTAATAATTCGGAGAGAAATTGAACTAGCTACTAGTTAGCTAGTTATACTGTACCTAGGTAGCTTAGGTTAGCCGACTTCTCTCAAAACAAATCTCATTGTGGCTAGCTACTTCTTGTCACTCATGCTAGCCTGCAAAGCCAAATATCACTTCAGAAATGTCCAAATTAAACATTGTAGACCATTTCTCCCCTGTTGCTGCAGCTTCAGCCCATTCTCGAAATAACAGAGAAATTCTGTGAAAACCAGCGTGCTTCAAATGTTTTGTCACCAGTGCCTCTTTGTTTTGTTAACATGCTTAAGTCCTCACACACTGTTGCTCCTACAGCCCTAATCTGGAGAGCACCTTCGGAGCTCTGCCCAAGAAAAAACGTTGTAGGGAAGCCATCATTCTCTACATAGTGCACGACTCATGACCAGGGCCCATAGTGCCATTTGATCATAGCATAGCCCAGTGGTGTAAAGTACTTAAGTAAAAATTATTTTGAAGTACTACTTCAGTTGTTTTCTTGGAGTAGTATTTACTTCACTACATCCCTAAAGAAAAAATATGTACTTTTTACTCCCATACATTTTCCCTGACACCCAAAAGTACTCTATATATTTTGAATGTTCAGGCAGGACAGCAAAATGGTCCAATTCACACACCTATCGATATAACATGTTGTCATCCCTACAGCCTCTGGTCTGGAAGACTCACTAAACACAAATACTGCATTTGTAAATGTCTGTGTGGGAGTGGGCCCCTGTCTGTCAGTAAATGTAAATTTACTAAATGAGTATATTTAAGTAAATTTAAGACAATTGTGTCATCTGGTTTCCTAAATATCAGGAATTTGATGTATAGCATTTACTTTTACTTTACTGAAGCAAGACCATTGAGTGCTGAGTACATTTTAAACCATTTTTTATTTTTATTTTTTACTTTTACTCAATAAGTATTTTACTGGGTGACTGACTCACTTTTACTTGAATAATTTTCTACAAAGATATCTGTACAATTGAGAACTTTTTTCCACCACTGGCATAGCCTACTAACCGCAAGATGCTGAACTCCACAATCACAGCCTGCTGGTCAATGGTCTAATCCACAGGAAGTTGGTGGAACCTTAATTGGGGAGGACGGGCTCGTGGTAATGACTGGAGCGGAATTTGTGGAATGGTATCAAATACATCAAACACATGGTTTCCATGGTTTTGATGTCATTCCATTTGTTCCGTTCCGGATATTATTATGAGCCTCCTGTGATCCAATCTGACACGTCAATCATTTCCGATTTAATAACAGAAATAATCATCATCAACAACTTGAAATAATGAATTGTTCGGCAAATGGTTTCGATATGTCAATGTTCTGTTATTGGTTAAATCTGAAGTCATATCAGACTCTATGAGCTGAGAACACTCAAATCTGAAGTCATATCAGACTCTATGAGCTGAGAACACTCAAATCTGAACCTTGACTTCATTTTCACTGGTGATTTAAATTGTTAAGCTTCAGTTCAGGGACTGATTTAGACCCTGAGAAACTGGTGAGTGAGTTTTAACCTATCAGATGGAGCTTATTCAGATGCTTCCTTCTTATCAGATGCAGGTCCTCTCTCTACAGCAGGGGTCAGAGTTTAAACTAACAGTTTCACCAGTTCCTCTCTCGCTACCAGCAGTGGTGAGTTTTTTAACAGTATACAGTTTCACCAGTTCCTCTCCCGCTACCAGCAGGGGTAAGTGTTTAACCATAAACCGTTTCACCAGTTCCTCTCTACCAGCAGGGGTAAGTGTTTAACCATAAACCGTTTCACCAGTTCCTCTCTACCAGCAGAGGTCAGTGTTTAGCCATAAACAGTTTCACCAGTTCCTCTCTACCAGCAGAGGTCAGTGTTTAGCCATAAACCGTTTCACTAGTCAAATCATAACAACTAAATTAACATCTCTGCAGAGAAACAAGCATGGCTGACTACAGAATAATAGAGTCTAGGATGGCTGACTATAGAATACTACACTCTAGAATGGCTGACTATAGAATACTACACTCTAGAATGGCTGACTATAGAATACTACACTCTAGAATGGCTGACTATAGAATACTACACTCTAGAATGGCTGACTATAGAATACTACAGTCTAGAATGGCTGACTATAGAATACTACAGTCTAGAATGGCTGACTATAGAATACTACAGTCTAGAATGGCTAACTATAGAATACTACACTCTAGAATGGCTGACTATAGAATACTACAGTCTAGAATGGCTGACTATAGAATACTACAGTCTGGGATAGCTGACTATAGAATACTACAATCTGGGATGGCTGACTATAGAATACTACAGTCTAGAATGGCTGACTATAGAATACTACAGTCTGGGATGGCTGACTATAGAATAATACAGTCTAGGATGGCTGACTATAGAATACTACAGTCTAGAATGGCTGACTATAGAATACTACAGTCTGGGATGGCTGACTATAGAATACTACAGTCTGGGATGGCTGACTATAGAATAATACAGTCTGGGATGGCTGACTATAGAATAATACAGTCTGGGATGGCTGACTATAGAATACTACAGTCTAGAATGGCTGACTATAGAATACTACAGTCTGGGATGGCTGACTATAGAATAATAGAGTCTGGGATGGCTGACTATAGAATAATACAGTCTGGGATGGCTGACTATAGAATAATAGAGTCTGGGATGGCTGACTATAGAATACTACACTCTAGAATGGCTGACTATAGAATACTACAGTCTGGGATGGCTGACTATAGAATAATAGAGTCTGGGATGGCTGACTATAGAATAATAGAGTCTGGGATGGCTGACTATAGAATAATAGAGTCTAGGATGGCTGACTATACAATACAACAGTCTAGGATGGCTGACTATAGAATACTACAGTCTGGGATGGCTGACTATAGAATACTACAGTCTGGGATGGCTAACTATAGAATACTACAGTCTGGGATGGCTGACTATAGAATACTACAGTCTGGGATGGCTAACTATAGAATACTACAGTCTAGAATGGCTGACTATAGAATACTACAGTCTGGGATGGCTGACTATAGAATACTACAGTCTGGGATGGCTGACTATACAATACAACAGTCTAGGATGGCTGACTATAGAATACTACAGTCTGGGATGGCTAACTATAGAATACAACAGTCTGGGATGGCTGACTATAGAATAATAGAGTCTGGGATGGCTGACTATAGAATACTACAGTCAGTCTAGGATGGCTGAATATAGAATACTACAGTCTGGGATAGCTGACTATAGAATACTACAGTCTGGGATGGCTGACTATAGAATACTACACTCTAGAATGGCTGACTATAGAATAATAGAGTCTGGGATGGCTGACTATAGAAAAATAGAGTCTGGGATGGCTGACTATAGAATAATAGAGTTTAGGATGGCTGACTATACAATACAACAGTCTAGGATGGCTGACTATAGAATACTACAGTCTAGAATGGCTGACTATAGAATACTACAGTCTAGAATGGCTGACTATAGAATAATAGAGTCTGGGATGGCTGACTATAGAAAAATAGAGTCTGGGATGGCTGACTATAGAATAATAGAGTTTAGGATGGCTGACTATACAATACAACAGTCTAGGATGGCTGACTATAGAATACTACAGTCTGGGATGGCTGACTATAGAATACTACAGTCTGGGATGGCTAACTATAGAATACTACAGTCTGGGATGGCTGACTATAGAATACTACAGTCTGGGATGGCTAACTATAGAATACTACAGTCTGGGATGGCTGACTATAGAATAATAGAGTCTGGGATGGCTGACTATAGAATACTACAGTCTGGGATGGCTAACTATAGAATACTACAGTCTGGGATGGCTGACTATAGAATAATAGAGTCTGGGATGGCTGACTATAGAATACTACAGTCTGGGATGGCTAACTATAGAATACTACAGTCTGGGATGGCTGACTATAGAATAATAGAGTCTGGGATAGCTGACTATAGAATACTACAGTCAGTCTAGGATGGCTGAATATAGAATACTACAGTCTGGGATAGCTGACTATAGAATACTACAGTCTAGGATAGCTGACTATACAATACTACAGTCTAGGATGGCTGACTATACAATATTACAATATAGGATGGCTAACTATAGAATACTACAGTCTAGGATCAAAATGTATAGGTTAAGACAAGAGTATTCTAGTATCTCAGAACCTGATTCTACTAATTAGCTGCTAAACAAGACCTTAACTAGCTGAATCAGATATGTTAAATTAGGGTTGGACTGAAAACCTACAGGACGGTAAGATCTCCAGAAAAAAGGTTGGACTGAAAACCTACAGGACAGTAGATCTCCAGGAAGAGGGTTGGACTGAAAACCTACAGGACAGTAGATCTCCAGGAAGAGGGTTGGGCTGAAAACCTACAGGACAGTAGATCTCCAGGAAGAGGGTTGGGCTGAAAACCTACAGGACAGTAGATCTCCAGGAAGAGGGTTGGACTGTAAACCTACAGGACGGTAGATCTCCAGGAAGAGGGTTGGACTGTAAACCTACAGGACAGTAGACCTCCAGGAAGAGGGTTGGACTGAAAACATACAGGACGGTAGATCTCCAGGAAGAGGGTTGGACTGAAAACCTACAGGACGGTAGATCTCCAGGAAGAGGGTTGGACTGTAAACCTACAGGACAGTAGATCTCCAGGAAGAGGGTTGGACTGTAAACCTACAGGACAGTAGATCTCCAGGAAGAGGGTTGGACTGTAAACCTACAGGACTGTAGATCTCCAGGAAGAGGGTTGGACTGTAAACCTACAGGACAGTAGATCTCCAGGAAGAGGGTTGGACTGTAAACCTACAGGACTGTAGATCTCCAGGAAGAGGGTTGGACTGAAAACCTACAGGACGGTAGATCTCCAGGAAGAGGGTTGGACTGTAAACCTACAGGACGGTAGATCTCCAGGAAGAGGGTTGGACTGTAAACATACAGGACGGTAGATCTCCAGGAAGAGGGTTGGACTGTAAACCTACAGGACGGTAGATCTTCAGGAAGAGGGTTAGGCTGCCCTGATATAAAACATTAAAACATGGAATGCCACTCTGCTTAGCACTGAACAGTAAGGATAAGTAGAAGCAACTTAGCCAAGTAGGCTCAGTGTGTTGTGTAGAGTGTATTCCAGGAATAGCTCAGTGTGTTGTGTAGAGTGTATTCCAGGAATAGATCAGTGTGTTGCTCAGCGTTTTGCATTTATATTTTTGTTCAATATATAAATACAGCATCAGTCAACAGATTGGACACACCTACTCATTCAAAGGTTTGTCTTTATTTCTACTATTTTCTACAGTGCCTTGCAAAAGTATTCATCCCCCTTGGCATTTTCCCTATTTTGTTGCATTACAACCTGTAATTTAAATTGATTTTTTATTTGGATTTCATGTAATGGACATACACAAAATAGTCCAAATTGGTGAAGTGAAATGGAAAAAAATAATTATAAATTTTTTTTTACTGAAAAGTGGTGTGTGTATATGTATTCACCCCCTTTGCTATGAAGCCCCTAAATAAGATCTGGTGCAACCAATTACCTTCAGAAGTTACATAACAATGATCTGTCACACGATCTGTCACATGATCTCAGTATATATACACCTGTTCTGAAAGGCCCCAGAGTCTGCAACACCACAAAGCAAGGGGCACCACCAAGCAAGCAGCAGCATGAAGACCAAGGAGCTCTCCAAACAGGTCAGGGACAAAGTTGTGGAGAAGTACAGATCAGGGTTGGGTTATAAAAAATATTAGAAACTTTGAACATCCCACGGAGCACCATTAAATCTGTTATTAAAAAATGGAAAGAATATGGCACCACAACAAACCTGCCAAGAGAGGGCCGCCCACCAAAACTCACGGACCAGGCAAGGAGGGAATTAATCAGAGAGGCAACAAAGAGACCAAAGATAAACCTGAAGGAGCTGCAAAGCTCCACAGTGGAGATTGGAGTATCTGTCCATAGGACCATTTTTAGCCGTACACTCCACAGAGCTGGGCTTTAGAGAAGAGTGGGCAGAAAAAAATTTAAATACACGTTTGGTGTTTGCCAAAAAGGCATGTGGGAGACTCCCAAAACATATGGAAGAAGGTATTCTGGTCAGATGAGACTAAAATAGAGCTATATGGCCATCAAGGAATATGCTATGTCTGGCACAAACCCAACACCTCTCATCACCCCGAGAATACCATCCCCACAGTGAAGCATGGTGGTGGCAGCATCATGCTGTGGGGAAGTGTTTCCATCGGCAGGGACTGGGAAACTGGTCAGAATTGAAGGAATGATGGATGATGCTAAATACAGTGAAATTCTTGAGGGAAACCGGTTCCAGACTTCCAGAGATTTGAGACTGGGACGGAGGTTCACCTTCCAGCAGGACAATGACCCTAAGCATACTGCTATAGCGACACTCTAATGGTTTAAGGGGAAACATTTAAATGTCTTGGAATGGCCTAGTCAAAGCCCAGACCTCAATCCAATTGAGAATCTGTGGTATGACTTAAAGATTGCTGTATACCAGCGGAACCCATCCAACTTGAAGGAGCTGGAGCAGTTTTGCCTTGAAGAATGGGCAAAAATCCCCGTGGCTAGATGTGCCAAGCTTATAGAGACATACCCCAAGAGACTTGCAGCTGGAATTGCTGCAAAAGGAGGCTCTACAAAGTATTGACTTTGGGGGGGGAATAGTTATGCACACTCAAGTTTTCAGTTTTTTTTTATTTTTCTTGTTTGTTTCACAATAAAAAATATGTTGCATCTTTAAAGTGGAAGGCCTGTTGTGTAAATCAAATGTTAAAAACCCCCCAAAAATCAATTTTAATTCCAGGTTATAAGGCAACAAAATAGGAAAAATGGCAATGGGGTGAATACTTTCGCAAGCCACTGTACATTGTAGAGTAATATTGAAGACATCAAAACTATGAAATAACACATATGAAATCATGTAGTAAGCAAAAAAAGTGTTAAACAAATTCAAATATATTTTTATATTCTTCAAAGTAGCCAGCCTTTGCCTTGATGACAGCTTTGCACACTCTTGACATTCTCTCTACCAGCTTCACAAGTCCTCAACCACTACCCTAAGGACCCTAACCCTAAGGGCCCTGGTCAAAAGTAGAGCAGAAACGTGTAGACGCTTCACAAGTCCTCAACTGGCAGCTTCATTAAATAGTACCCGTAAAACACCAGTCTCAACGTCAACAGCGAACAGCGAACTCCGGGATGCCTTCTAAGCAGTGCGACATCTTTTTCACATAGAGTTAATCAGGCTTTTGATTGTGGCCTGTGAAATGTTGTCCCACTAATATATATCACCCTCCTCCTATCCCCTGACACAGAGCCTCATATATAATAACCTAGTTGCCTACTCACAGTATCTATAGCTTGGTAAACACAGCTATGGAAAGATGACAGAGAGGAAACAGAAGATTTAGAGAGACAGAGAGAGAGAGAGAAAGAGAGGAGGGGTGAGAGAGAGAGAGAGAGAGAGAGAGAGAGAGAGAGGAGGGGTGAGAGAGGGTGAGAGAGAGAGAGGAGTGAGCGAGGGTGAGAGAGAGGGTGAGAGAGAGAGACAGAGAGGAGTGAGAGGCGGTGGGGGGAGAGAGAGGGTGAGAGAGAGAGACAGAGAGAGACAGGAGTGAGAGAGAGGGTGAGAGAGAGGGTGAGAGAGAGAGACAGAGGAGTGAGAGGCGGTGGGGGGAGAGAGAGGGTGAGAGAGAGAGACAGAGAGAGACAGGAGTGAGAGAGAGGGTGAGAGAGAGAGACAGAGGAGTGAGAGGCGGTGGGGGGAGAGAGAGGGTGAGAGAGAGAGACAGAGAGAGACAGGAGTGAGAGAGAGGGTGAGAGAGAGAGACAGAGGAGTGAGAGGCGGTGGGGGGAGAGAGATACAAAAGAGGTGGAGAGGAAAGAAAGAGGGTAAAAGGGAGAAGGAGAGCGAGAGAGAAGGAAGAGAGGAGACAGAGGGGGAGGGAGAGAGGAAAGGAGGGAGAGAGGGGGAGGGAGGAGATAGTGAGAGGGTGGATAGGAGATAGAGAGAGGGTGGATAGGAGATAGAGAGAGGGTGGATAGGAGATAGAGAGAGGGTGGATAGGAGATAGAGAGAGGGTGGATAGGAGATAGAGAGAGGGTGGATAGGAGATAGAGAGAGGGTGGATAGGAGATAGGGCAGAAGGGAGAAGAGGACATATCGAGAGGGGGAGGGAGATGCGGAGGGAGGAGAGAGAGTGTGAATTGAGACAGAGAAAAGAGAAAATAATTGACAGAATTGTGAATGCGATACGCAAAGCATGCCGTTCTTCTCCAAGCCAAAGGCTTTGATGTACAGCGTCTCAAGATGGTTCGCTGTGATTAAAAGGCTTTGGCAGAACTGTTAATTAAATATGGAGCTGGGGCTGAAAACATTGTCTCAAACAGACACAAAGAGAGAGAGAGAGGGGTGATAGAGAGAGAGGGTGAGAGAGAGGAGGGGTGAGAGAGAGGAGGGGTGAGAGAGGGTGAGCGAGAGGGTGAGAGAGAGAGCGAGAGCGAGAAAGAGGGGGGTGAGAGAGAGGGGAGGGGTGAGAAAGAGAGCGAGAGGGAGATGGTGAGAGTGTTCCTAAATCGACTTCACTCTCTACATGTGCAAGAAATATTATAATACCAAACACACACACACACACACACACACACACACACACACACACACACACACCACACACACACACACACACACACACACACACACACACACACACACACACACACACACACACACACACACAGTACAGTACTCACTGAGACAGATAGTCTTACCTCTATGATCACTGTTCTACCTGTCATTAGGGTAACAACCAGACAGACGGACAGATAGTCTTACCTCTATGATCACTGTACTACCTGTCATTAGGGTAACAACCAGACAGACGGACAGATAGTCTTACCTCTACGAAGATGAAACAGGGGATGATTGAGTAACTGCGCTGTGTGTTGTCAGAAGCCATGTTCTCTCAGCCGGAGACAGATCCTCAGTCTACAAGAGGAAAAGGAGGAGACTGTTAATATGCACAGATATTGGACTCTGATTCCCATTCCTGGAGTCGGGAATTAATCTCAAGACATAAGCTGATTGGACAAGACAAAGAGGGACAAAAACACATTCAGACAGGATAGAGGGGCTTCATGGATAGGACAGAGGGGCTTCATGGATAGGATAGAGGGGCTTCATGGATAGGATAGAGGGGCTTCATGGATAGGATAGAGGGGCTTCATGGATAGGATAGAGGGGCTTCATGGATAGGATAGAGGGGCTTCATGGATAGGATAGAGGGGCTTCATGGATAGGATAGAGGGGCTTCATGGATAGGATAGAGGGGCTTCACTCCTCTCCTGCTGTATACATAGATGATTAACCTAACAGACTAGTCGACTCTTGAAATCAATTCACGGCTCCAGAAACTTAGGAATCAGAATGGACACCAACATATACTCTCTACATTTCCTCTCCTTCTCTCACTGAGAAAACAGAGCTGATGATAGGGTGGAGGAATACAGGACAGGAAGAGGACTGATGATAGGGTGGAGGAATACAGGACAGGAAGAGGGCTGATAATGGGTGGAGGAATACAGGACAGGAAGAGGGCTGATGATAGGGTGGAGGAATACAGGACAGGAAGAGGGCTGATGATAGGGTGGAGGAATACAGGACAGGAAGAGGGCTGATGATAGGGTGGAGGAATACAGGACAGGAAGAGGGCTGATGATAGGGTGGAGGAATACAGGACAGGAAGAGGGCTGATGATAGGGTGGAGGAATACAGGACAGGAAGAGGAGAGAGAAGAGAACAGAGACCTGACATGACTGAGTGATGTGATATCTATTGTGGAAGCTAAAGAGATCTAACATGAGAGAGGCTGTGATTGATTCCATACACACACACACACACACACACACACACACACACACACACACACACACACACACACACACACACACACACACCACACACACACACACACACACACACACACACACACACACACACACACACACACACACACACACACACACACACACACACACACACACACACACACACACACACACACACACACACACACGAGAGGAAATGCCTTATACCTCAGTCTGTTGTTATACAACGGCTGGGTCTAATCCTGAATGCTGATTGGTTATAACCCCATTCCAGCCAATGTCTATCCAACAAGTTACCACCAGCTAAATCTATGACGTTAAAATGCCCAGCCAGACCATCTATAAACTTGTAAAACTGTAAAAAGCATCTAGACATTATCTCCCATTTCTTTTAGACTTGCAAATGGTTTCCAACAGCGGAGATTCGTATAAATCTGTAAAAAATGTCCCTCTGACATCTCCAACATTGTTTCAGTATTGAAATTGGATCTCCAGCTGTCCCAGAGTAATGAACGTGTCGGGGTTGGGAGTCGGGACGAGACAGACAAGCAGGCAGCTTTTCTCAACCAGTCGAAATCATGAATGAGCATCATTTTTATAGATATATACAAATACATGTCAATAGAAAACAGGTCAAACGAAATGAAGTGCAGCTAGTTTACAGTCTTTCCAGCTTCAGTTTGAAGTGGTGTTGTTGGCTGTGTTGTTGGCTGTGTTGATGGCTGTGCTGTTGGCTGTGTTGATGGCTGTGCTGTTGGCCGTGATGATGGCTGTGTTGTTGGCTGTGTTGATGGCTGTGTTGATGGCTGTGTTGATGGCTGTGCTGTTGGCTGTGCTGTTGGCTGTGTTGATGGCTGTGTTGATGGCTGTGTTGATGGCTGTGCTGTTGGCTGTGCTGTTGGCTGTGTTGATGGCTGTGCTGTTGGCCGTGTTGATGGCTGTGCTGTTGGCTGTGTTGATGGCTGTGTTGATGGCTGTGCTGTTGGCTGTGCTGTTGGCTGTGTTGATGGCTGTGCTGTTGGCCGTGTTGATGGCTGTGCTGTTGGCTGTGTTGATGGCTGTGTTGTTGGCTGTGTTGATGGCTGTGTTGTTGGCTAGCTCCTCTGAACAGAGGAGTGAGAACATTTTCTATGCCAAGCGAAATCGCACCTCATTAGCTGATTGTTAAAGATGTGTCCAAATAAATGTCTTTAGAAAACAGCTTAAACAAATGAAAATGCAGCTAATTTGCTATTTTCCTGGCTGCACTGTTTGACGTGACTGTGTTAGCCAAAGTTGGCTAGCCAGTATGGCTATGTAACATTTAGAACGAACGACATGGAAGCGTCCATAGAAACAGAACAAAAAGACTGAACGACTGGGTCGCGTCTCTGGCAACCGAAACGATAGACTGAATGACCCTCGAAGCCGGTGATTGGAGGATATATTGGCACGGTGCCTAACAACACTAATGTCAATATATAAATATATATAAATAAATATATATATATAAAAAAACACCATCTTCTCTGGAATTATCACTTAATTGTCACACTAAAACAAACACAAGGTGATGATTGCAGTAAACTACATCCACAGGTCTGAGTCTCTTAATGTCTACAGATTAAACTACATCCACAGGTCTGAGTCCCTTAATGACTACAGATTAAACTACATCCACAGGTCTGAGTCTCTCAATGTCTACAGATTAAACTACAGCCACAGGTCTGAGTCCCTTAATGACTACAGATTAAACTACATCCACAGGTCTGAGTCTCTCAATGTCTACAGATTAAACTACATCCACAGGTCTGAGTCCCTTAATGACTACAGATTAAACTACATCCACAGGTCTGAGTCCCTCAATGTCTACAGATTAAACTACATCCACAGGTCTGAGTCCCTTAATGACTACAGATTAAACTACATCCACAGGTCTGAGTCCCTTAATGACTACAGATTAAACTACATCCACAGGTCTGAGTCTCTCAATGTCTACAGATTAAACTACATCCACAGGTCTGAGTCCCTTAATGACTACAGATTAAACTACATCCACAGGTCTGAGTATCGCAATATTTTTTCCATGGACAAAATGAAAACACGAAGCAGACCTTTTTCTTTGGTCCTTTACAAACCTGCTGTATGTAAAACAACAGAAATAACCTGTCTGGGCTAGGGGGCAGTAATAAACAGGGAAATAACCTCTCTGGGCTAGGGGGCAGTAATAAACAGGGAAATAACCTCTCTGGGCTAGGGGGCAGTAATAAACAGGGAAATAACCTCTCTGGGCTAGGGGGCAGTAATAAACAGGGAAATAACCTCTCTGGGCTAGGGGGCAGTAATAAACAGGGAAATAACCTGTCTGGGCTAGGGGGCAGTAATAAACAGGGAAATAACCTCTCTGGGCTAGGGGGCAGTAATAAACAGGGAAATAAGCTCTCTGGGCTAGGGGGCAGTAATAAACAGGGAAATAACCTCTCTGGGCTAGGGGGCAGTAATAAACAGGGAAATAACCTCTCTGGGCTAGGGGGCAGTAATAAACAGGGAAATAACCTCTCTGGGCTAGGGGGCAGTAATAAACAGGGAAATAACCTCTCTGGGCTAGGGGGCAGTAATAAACAGGGAAATAACCTCTCTGGGCTAGGGGGCAGTAATAAACAGGGAAATAACCTCTCTGGGCTAGGAGGCAGTAATAAACAGGGAAATAACCTCTCTGGGCTAGGGGCAGTAATAAACAGGGAAATAACCTCTCTGGGCTAGGGGGCAGTAATAAACAGGGAAATAACCTCTCTGGGCTAGGGGGCAGTAATAAACAGGGAAATAACCTCTCTGGGCTAGGGGGCAGTAATAAACAGGGAAATAACCTCTCTGGGCTAGGGGGCAGTAATAAACAGGGAAATAACCTGTCTGGGCTAGGGGGCAGTAATAAACAGGGAAATAACCTCTCTGGGCTAGGGGGCAGTAATAAACAGGGAAATAACCTCTCTGGGCTAGGGGGCAGTAATAAACAGGGAAATAACCTCTCTGGGCTAGGGGGCAGTAATAAACAGGGAAATAACCTCTCTGGGCTAGGGGGCAGTAATAAACAGGGAAATAACCTCTCTGGGCTAGGGGGCAGTAATAAACAGGGAAATAACCTGTCTGGGCTAGGGGGCAGTAATAAACAGGGAAATAACCTCTCTGGGCTAGGGGGCAGTAATAAACAGGGAAATAACCTCTCTGGGCTAGGGGGCAGTAATAAACAGGGAAATAACCTGTCTGGGCTAGGGGGCAGTAATAAACAGGGAAATAACCTCTCTGGGCTAGGGGGCAGTAATAAACAGGGAAATAACCTCTCTGGGCTAGGGGGCAGTAATAAACAGGGAAATAACCTCTCTGGGCTAGGGGGCAGTAATAAACAGGGAAATAACCTCTCTGGGCTAGGGGGCAGTAATAAACAGGGAAATAACCTCTCTGGGCTAGGGGGCAGTAATAAACAGGGAAATAACCTCTCTGGGCTAGGGGGCAGTAATAAACAGGGAAATAACCTCTCTGGGCTAGGGGGCAGTAATAAACAGGGAAATAACCTGTCTGGGCTAGGGGGCAGTAATAAACAGGGAAATAACCTCTCTGGGCTAGGGGGCAGTAATAAACAGGGAAATAACCTCTCTGGGCTAGGGGGCAGTAATAAACAGGGAAATAACCTCTCTGGGCTAGGGGGCAGTAATAAACAGGGAAATAACCTCTCTGGGCTAGGGGGCAGTAATAAACAGGGAAATAACCTCTCTGGGCTAGGGGGCAGTAATAAACAGGGAAATAACCTCTCTGGGCTAGGGGGCAGTAATAAACAGGGAAATAACCTCTCTGGGCTAGGGGGCAGTAATAAACAGGGAAATAACCTCTCTGGGCTAGGGGGCAGTAATAAACAGGGAAATAACCTCTCTGGGCTAGGGGGCAGTAATAAACAGGGAAATAACCTCTCTGGGCTAGGGGGCAGTAATAAACAGGGAAATAACCTCTCTGGGCTAGGGGGCAGTAATAAACAGGGAAATAACCTCTCTGGGCTAGGGGGCAGTAATAAACAGGGAAATAACCTCTCTGGGCTAGGGGGCAGTAATAAACAGGGAAATAACCTCTCTGGGCTAGGGGGCAGTAATAAACAGGGAAATAACCTCTCTGGGCTAGGGGGCAGTAATAAACAGGGAAATAACCTCTCTGGGCTAGGGGGCAGTAATAAACAGGGAAATAACCTCTCTGGGCTAGGGGGCAGTAATAAACAGGGAAATAACCTCTCTGGGCTAGGGGGCAGTAATAAACAGGGAAATAACCTCTCTGGGCTAGGGGGCAGTAATAAACAGGGAAATAACCTCTCTGGGCTAGGGGGCAGTAATAAACAGGGAAATAACCTCTCTGGGCTAGGGGGCAGTAATAAACAGGGAAATAACCTCTCTGGGCTAGGGGGCAGTAATAAACAGGGAAATAACCTCTCTGGGCTAGGGGGCAGTAATAAACAGGGAAATAACCTCTCTGGGCTAGGGGGCAGTAATAAACAGGGAAATAACCTCTCTGGGCTAGGGGGCAGTAATAAACAGGGAAATAACCTCTCTGGGCTAGGGGGCAGTAATAAACAGGGAAATAACCTCTCTGGGCTAGGGGGCAGTAATAAACAGGGAAATAACCTCTCTGGGCTAGGGGGCAGTAATAAACAGGGAAATAACCTCTCTGGGCTAGGGGGCAGTAATAAACAGGGAAATAACCTCTCTGGGCTAGGGGGCAGTAATAAACAGGGAAATAACCTCTCTGGGCTAGGGGGCAGTAATAAACAGGGAAATAACCTCTCTGGGCTAGGGGGCAGTAATAAACAGGGAAATAACCTCTCTGGGCTAGGGGGCAGTAATAAACAGGGAAATAACCTCTCTGGGCTAGGGGGCAGTAATAAACAGGGAAATAACCTCTCTGGGCTAGGGGGCAGTAATAAACAGGGAAATAACCTCTCTGGGCTAGGGGGCAGTAATAAACAGGGAAATAACC
The DNA here is from genome assembly GCF_965601325.2 of Salmo salar. Taxonomy (NCBI): domain Eukaryota; kingdom Metazoa; phylum Chordata; class Actinopteri; order Salmoniformes; family Salmonidae; genus Salmo; species Salmo salar. The sequence continues at coordinate 113,513,954 of NC_138303.1, read as the reverse complement.
TCTCTGGGCTAGGGGGCAGTAATAAACAGGGAAATAACCTCTCTGGGCTAGGGGGCAGTAATAAACAGGGAAATAACCTCTCTGGGCTAGGGGGCAGTAATAAACAGGGAAATAACCTCTCTGGGCTAGGGGGCAGTAATAAACAGGGAAATAACCTCTCTGGGCTAGGGGGCAGTAATAAACAGGGAAATAACCTCTCTGGGCTAGGGGGCAGTAATAAACAGGGAAATAACCTCTCTGGGCTAGGGGGCAGTAATAAACAGGGAAATAACCTCTCTGGGCTAGGGGGCAGTAATAAACAGGGAAATAACCTCTCTGGGCTAGGGGGCAGTAATAAACAGGGATAATAACCCTCTCTGGGCTAGGGGGCAGTAATAAACAGGGAAATAACCTCTCTGGGCTAGGGGGCAGTAATAAACAGGGAAATAACCTCTCTGGGCTAGGGGGCAGTAATAAACAGGGAAATAACCTCTCTGGGCTAGGGGGCAGTAATAAACAGGGAAATAACCTCTCTGGGCTAGGGGGCAGTAATAAACAGGGAAATAACCTCTCTGGGCTAGGGGGCAGTAATAAACAGGGAAATAACCTCTCTGGGCTAGGGGGCAGTAATAAACAGGGAAATAACCTCTCTGGGCTAGGGGGCAGTAATAAACAGGGAAATAACCTCTCTGGGCTAGGGGGCAGTAATAAACAGGGAAATAACCTCTCTGGGCTAGGGGGCAGTAATAAACAGGGAAATAACCTCTCTGGGCTAGGGGGCAGTAATAAACAGGGAAATAACCTCTCTGGGCTAGGGGGCAGTAATAAACAGGGAAATAACCTCTCTGGGCTAGGGGGCAGTAATAAACAGGGAAATAACCTCTCTGGGCTAGGGGGCAGTAATAAACAGGGAAATAACCTCTCTGGGCTAGGGGGCAGTAATAAACAGGGAAATAACCTGTCTGGGCTAGGGGGCAGTAATAAACAGGGAAATAACCTCTCTGGGCTAGGGGGCAGTAATAAACAGGAAATAACCTCTCTGGGCTAGGGGGCAGTAATAAACAGGGAAATAACCTGTCTGGGCTAGGGGGCAGTAATAAACAGGGAAATAACCTCTCTGGGCTAGGGGGCAGTAATAAACAGGGAAATAACCTCTCTGGGCTAGGGGGCAGTAATAAACAGGGAAATAACCTCTCTGGGCTAGGGGGCAGTAATAAACAGGGAAATAACCTCTCTGGGCTAGGGGGCAGTAATAAACAGGGAAATAACCTCTCTGGGCTAGGGGGCAGTAATAAACAGGGAAATAACCTCTCTGGGCTAGGGGGCAGTAATAAACAGGGAAATAACCTCTCTGGGCTAGGGGGCAGTAATAAACAGGGAAATAACCTCTCTGGGCTAGGGGGCAGTAATAAACAGGGAAATAACCTCTCTGGGCTAGGGGGCAGTAATAAACAGGGAAATAACCTCTCTGGGCTAGGGGGCAGTAATAAACAGGGAAATAACCTCTCTGGGCTAGGGGGCAGTAATAAACAGGGAAATAACCTCTCTGGGCTAGGGGGCAGTAATAAACAGGGAAATAACCTCTCTGGGCTAGGGGGCAGTAATAAACAGGGAAATAACCTCTCTGGGCTAGGGGGCAGTAATAAACAGGGAAATAACCTCTCTGGGCTAGGGGGCAGTAATAAACAGGGAAATAACCTCTCTGGGCTAGGGGGCAGTAATAAACAGGGAAATAACCTCTCTGGGCTAGGGGGCAGTAATAAACAGGGAAATAACCTCTCTGGGCTAGGGGGCAGTAATAAACAGGGAAATAACCTCTCTGGGCTAGGGGGCAGTAATAAACAGGGAAATAACCTCTCTGGGCTAGGGGGCAGTAATAAACAGGGAAATAACCTCTCTGGGCTAGGGGGCAGTAATAAACAGGGAAATAACCTCTCTGGGCTAGGGGGCAGTAATAAACAGGGAAATAACCTCTCTGGGCTAGGGGGCAGTAATAAACAGGGAAATAACCTCTCTGGGCTAGGGGGCAGTAATAAACAGGGAAATAACCTCTCTGGGCTAGGGGGCAGTAATAAACAGGGAAATAACCTGTCTGGGCTAGGGGGCAGTAATAAACAGAGAAATAACCTCTCTGGGCTAGGGGGCAGTAATAAACAGGGAAATAACCTCTCTGGGCTAGGGGGCAGTAATAAACAGGGAAATAACCTCTCTGGGCTAGGAGGCAGTAATAAACAGGGAAATAACCTCTCTGGGCTAGGGGGCAGTAATAAACAGGGAAATAACCTCTCTGGGCTAGGGGGCAGTAATAAACAGGGAAATAACCTCTCTGGGCTAGGGGGCAGTAATAAACAGGGAAATAACCTGTCTGGGCTAGGAGGCAGTAATAAACAGGGAAATAACCTCTCTGGGCTAGGGGGCAGTAATAAACAGGGAAATAACCTCTCTGGGCTAGGGGGCAGTAATAAACAGGGAAATAACCTCTCTGGGCTAGGGGGCAGTAATAAACAGGGAAATAACCTCTCTGGGCTAGGGGGCAGTAATAAACAGGGAAATAACCTGTCTGGGCTAGGAGGCAGTAATAAACAGGGAAATAACCTCTCTGGGCTAGGGGGCAGTAATAAACAGGGAAATAACCTCTCTGGGCTAGGGGGCAGTAATAAACAGGGAAATAACCTCTCTGGGCTAGGGGGCAGTAATAAACAGGGAAATAACCTCTCTGGGCTAGGGGGCAGTAATAAACAGGGAAATAACCTCTCTGGGCTAGGGGGCAGTAATAAACAGGGAAATAACCTGTCTGGGCTAGGGGGCAGTAATAAACAGGGAAATAACCTCTCTGGGCTAGGGGGCAGTAATAAACAGGGAAATAACCTGTCTGGGCTAGGGGGCAGTAATAAACAGGGAAATAACCTCTCTGGGCTAGGGGGCAGTAATAAACAGGGAAATAACCTCTCTGGGCTAGGGGGCAGTAATAAACAGGGAAATAACCTCTCTGGGCTAGGGGGCAGTAATAAACAGGGAAATAACCTCTCTGGGCTAGGGGGCAGTAATAAACAGGGAAATAACCTCTCTGGGCTAGGGGGCAGTAATAAACAGGGAAATAAGCTCTCTGGGCTAGGGGGCAGTAATAAACAGGGAAATAACCTCTCTGGGCTAGGGGGCAGTAATAAACAGGGAAATAACCTCTCTGGGCTAGGGGGCAGTAATAAACAGGGAAATAACCTGTCTGGGCTAGGGGGCAGTAATAAACAGGGAAATAAACAAATGGGACTCTGGATGACGTCATAATGACATAACAACATAATGATGTTTGTTTCCAACATCAGGGCTGGTTTCCCTAAAGAAGTTCAATCCGCTTTGTTTCCTTCCTACGATACTAATGTTTATCGCAATATACACCAGAGAACCCACGCACACACAGTACCTGTCTGTTGTCCCACTAAAACAAACACACCAACTCACACACCAACGAGAGAGTTCTGTCTGTTGTCCCACTAAAAGCCTTTTTTATTTGGGTCGTGTCGACACTCGGGGTGATCTATGATTGTATTATCTCTACGGAGTGCCGTTCAGATACCCTCTGCTTCAGTTTCAAGTTGTATTAGTCCGGTGTACGAGATAGGCGCGGGATTCACCGCCCAACCAAATGCTTACTTTGCAGGTTCCTCCTCGACAATGCAACAACAATAAAACATAATAAAAATGATAAACATAAAGTAAATGGCTCAGTAGAATATAATAAATATTTTAGCATAAGTATAATACAGGAAGGTACAATCTATAGTCCAATATTTACAATCTATAGTCCAATATTTACAATTTATAGTCCAATATTTACAATCTATAGTCCAATATTTACAATCTATAGTCCAATATTTACAATCTATAGTCCAATATTTACAATCTATAGTCCAATATTTACAATCTATAGTCCAATATTTACAATCTATAGTCCAATATTTACAATCTATAGTCCAATATTTACAATCTATAGTCCAATATTTACAATCTATAGTCCAATATTTACAATCTATAGTCCAATATTTACAATCTATAGTCCAATATTTACAATCTATAGTCCAATATTTACAATCTATAGTCCAATATTTACAATCTATAGTCCAATATTTACAATCTATAGTCCAATATTTACAATCTATAGTCCAATATTTACAATCTATAGTCCAATATTTACAATCTATAGTCCAATATTTACAATCTATAGTCCAATATTTACAATCTATAGTCCAATATTTACAATCTATAGTCCAATATTTACAATCTATAGTCCAATATTTACAATCTATAGTCCAATATTTACAATCTATAGTCCAATATTTACAATCTATAGTCCAATATTTACAATCTATAGTCCAATATTTACAATCTATAGTCCAATATTTACAATCTATAGTCCAATATTTACAATCTATAGTCCAATATTTACAATCTATAGTCCAATATTTACAATCTATAGTCCAATATTTACAATCTATAGTCCAATATTTACAATCTATAGTCCAATATTTACAATCTATAGTCCAATATTTACAATCTATAGTCCAATATTTACAATCTATAGTCCAATATTTACAATCTATAGTCCAATATTTACAATCTATAGTCCAATATTTACAATCTATAGTCCAATATTTACAATCTATAGTCCAATATTTACATGTGTATTGGGGAAAGGGGTGTGTGTGTGTGTGTGTGTGTGTGTGTGTGTGTGTGTGTGTGTGCGGGTGCGCGTGCACGTGTGTGTGTGTGTATCCGTATGGGTGTGTGAGTTAGTGTGTGTGTGTGTGTATCCGTGTGGGTGTGTGAGTTAGTGCATGTGTGCCAAGCTGAAGAGAATCAGAGCAGGTGGTCAGTCCAGTTCAAGTGTTCAGCTACAGTCTGATGGCTTGTAGATAGAAACTGTCTCTGAGCCTGTTGGTATCAGACCTCATACTCCGATACCATCTGCCCGACGGTAAGGGAGAGAACAGCTCGTGGCATGTGGCATCCTTGATGATGCCGCGTGCCTTCCTCAGGCACCATTTCAAGTCGATGTCCTGGATGGGTGGGAGCATGATCCCAGTGATGTACTGGGCTGTCTTCACTACCTGCTGGAGGGCGTTGCGGTCGTGGACAGAGCAATTCCTATACCAGGTCATGATGCAACCGGTCAGGATGGTTTCGATGGTGCAGCGGTAGTATTTGGAGAGGACCCGGGATGGCATGCCAAATTTCTTCATTCGCCTTAAGAAGTAGAGATGCTGTTGCATCCTCTTGACAAGAGTGATGGTGGTGTTGATCCATGTCAAGTCCTCTCCCCTGTAACTATTCCCCAGGTCCCTCCTCTCCCCTGTAACTATTCCCCAGGTCATCTCCTCTCCCCTGTAACTATTCCCCAGGTCATCTCCTCTCCCCTGTAACTATTCCCCAGGTCCCTCCTCTCCCCTGTAACTATTCCCCAGGTCCCTCCTCTCCCCTCTAACTATTCCCCAGGTCCCTCCTCTCCCCTGTAACTATTCCCCAGGTCATCTCCTCTCCCCTGTAACTATTCCCCAGGTCCCTCCTCTCCCCTCTAACTATTCCCCAGGTCATCTCCTCTCCCCTGTAACTATTCCCCAGGTCCCTCCTCTCCCCTCTAACTATTCCCCAGGTCATCTCCTCTCCCCTGTAACTATTCCCCAGGTCATCTCCTCTCCCCTGTAACTATTCCCCAGGTCATCTCCTCTCCCCTCTAACTATTCCCCAGGTCATCTCCTCTCCCCTGTAACTATTCCCCAGGTCCCTCCTCTCCCCTCTAACTATTCCCCAGGTCATCTCCTCTCCCCTGTAACTATTCCCCAGGTCATCTCCTCTCCCCTCTAACTATTCCCCAGGTCATCTCCTCTCCCCTGTAACTATTCCCCAGGTCCCTCCTCTCCCCTCTAACTATTCCCCAGGTCATCTCCTCTCCCCTGTAACTATTCCCCAGGTCATCTCCTCTCCCCTGTAACTATTCCCCAGGTCATCTCCTCTCCCCTCTAACTATTCCCCAGGTCATCTCCTCTCCCCTGTAACTATTCCCCAGGTCCCTCCTCTCCCCTCTAACTATTCCCCAGGTCATCTCCTCTCCCCTGTAACTATTCCCCAGGTCATCTCCTCTCCCCTGTAACTATTCCCCAGTTCATCTCCTCTCCCCTCTAACTATTCCCCAGGTCATCTCCTCTCCCCTGTAACTATTCCCCAGGTCATCTCCTCTCCCCTGTAACTATTCCCCAGGTCATCTCCTCTCCCCTGTAACTATTCCCCAGGTCATCTCCTCTCCCCTGTAACTATTCCCCAGGTCATCTCCTCTCCCCTGTAACTATTCCCCAGGTCATCTCCTCTCCCCTGTAACTATTCCCCAGGTCATCTCCTCTCCCCTGTAACTATTCCCCAGGTCATCTCCTCTCCCCTGTAACTATTCCCCAGGTCATCTCCTCTCCCCTGTAACTATTCCCCAGGTCCCTCCTCTCCCCTGTAACTATTCCCCAGGTCATCTCCTCTCCCCTGTAACTATTCCCCAGGTCATCTCCTCTCCCCTGTAACTATTCCCCAGGTCCCTCCTCTCCCCTGTAACTATTCCCCAGGTCATCTCCTCTCCCCTGTAACTATTCCCCAGGTCATCTCCTCTCCCCTGTAACTATTCCCCAGGTCATCTCCTCTCCCCTGTAACTATTACCCAGGTCATCTCCTCTCCCCTGTAACTATTCCCCAGGTCATCTCCTCTCCCCTGTAACTATTCCCCAGGTCCCTCCTCTCCCCTGTAACTATTCCCCAGGTCATCTCCTCTCCCCTGTAACTATTCCCCAGGTCATCTCCTCTCCCCTGTAACTATTCCCCAGGTCCCTCCTCTCCCCTGTAACTATTCCCCAGGTCATCTCCTCTCCCCTGTAACTATTCCCCAGGTCATCTCCTCTCCCCTGTAACTATTACCCAGGTCATCTCCTCTCCCCTGTAACTATTCCCCAGGTCCTTCCTCTCCCCTGTAACTATTCCCCAGGTCATCTCCTCTCCCCTGTAACTATTCCCCAGGTCATCTCCTCTCCCCTGTAACTATTCCCCAGGTCCCTCCTCTCCCCTCTAACTATTCCCCAGGTCATCTCCTCTCCCCTGTAACTATTCCCCAGGTCATCTCCTCTCCCCTGTAACTATTCCCCAGGTCCCTCCTCTCCCCTCTAACTATTCCCCAGGTCATCTCCTCTCCCCTCTAACTATTCCCCAGGTCCCTCCTCTCCCCTGTAACTATTCCCCAGGTCATCTCCTCTCCCCTGTAACTATTCCCCAGGTCCCTCCTCTCCCCTGTAACTATTCCCCAGGTCATCTCCTCTCCCCTGTAACTATTCCCCAGGTCATCTCCTCTCCCCTGTAACTATTCCCCAGGTCCCTCCTCTCCCCTGTAACTATTCCCCAGGTCCCTCCTCTCCCCTCTAACTATTCCCCAGGTCATCTCCTCTCCCCTGTAACTATTCCCCAGGTCATCTCCTCTCCCCTCTAACTATTCCCCAGGTCATCTCCTCTCCCCTGTAACTATTCCCCAGGTCATCTCCTCTCCCCTCTAACTATTCCCCAGGTCATCTCCTCTCCCCTGTAACTATTCCCCAGGTCCCTCCTCTCCCCTCTAACTATTCCCCAGGTCATCTCCTCTCCCCTGTAACTATTCCCCAGGTCATCTCCTCTCCCCTGTAACTATTCCCCAGGTCATCTCCTCTCCCCTCTAACTATTCCCCAGGTCATCTCCTCTCCCCTGTAACTATTCCCCAGGTCCCTCCTCTCCCCTCTAACTATTCCCCAGGTCATCTCCTCTCCCCTGTAACTATTCCCCAGGTCATCTCCTCTCCCCTGTAACTATTCCCCAGTTCATCTCCTCTCCCCTGTAACTATTCCCCAGGTCATCTCCTCTCCCCTGTAACTATTCCCCAGGTCATCTCCTCTCCCCTGTAACTATTCCCCAGGTCCCTCCTCTCCCCTGTAACTATTCCCCAGGTCATCTCCTCTCCCCTGTAACTATTCCCCAGGTCATCTCCTCTCCCCTGTAACTATTCCCCAGGTCCCTCCTCTCCCCTGTAACTATTCCCCAGGTCATCTCCTCTCCCCTGTAACTATTCCCCAGGTCATCTCCTCTCCCCTGTAACTATTCCCCAGGTCATCTCCTCTCCCCTGTAACTATTACCCAGGTCATCTCCTCTCCCCTGTAACTATTCCCCAGGTCATCTCCTCTCCCCTGTAACTATTCCCCAGGTCCCTCCTCTCCCCTGTAACTATTCCCCAGGTCATCTCCTCTCCCCTGTAACTATTCCCCAGGTCATCTCCTCTCCCCTGTAACTATTCCCCAGGTCCCTCCTCTCCCCTGTAACTATTCCCCAGGTCATCTCCTCTCCCCTGTAACTATTCCCCAGGTCATCTCCTCTCCCCTGTAACTATTCCCCAGGTCCCTCCTCTCCCCTCTAACTATTCCCCAGGTCATCTCCTCTCCCCTGTAACTATTCCCCAGGTCCCTCCTCTCCCCTGTAACTATTCCCCAGGTCATCTCCTCTCCCCTGTAACTATTCCCCAGGTCCTTCCTCTCCCCTGTAACTATTCCCCAGGTCATCTCCTCTCCCCTGTAACTATTCCCCAGGTCATCTCCTCTCCCCTGTAACTATTCCCCAGGTCCCTCCTCTCCCCTCTAACTATTCCCCAGGTCATCTCCTCTCCCCTGTAACTATTCCCCAGGTCATCTCCTCTCCCCTGTAACTATTCCCCAGGTCCCTCCTCTCCCCTCTAACTATTCCCCAGGTCATCTCCTCTCCCCTCTAACTATTCCCCAGGTCCCTCCTCTCCCCTGTAACTATTCCCCAGGTCATCTCCTCTCCCCTGTAACTATTCCCCAGGTCCCTCCTCTCCCCTGTAACTATTCCCCAGGTCATCTCCTCTCCCCTGTAACTATTCCCCAGGTCATCTCCTCTCCCCTGTAACTATTCCCCAGGTCATCTCCTCTCCCCTGTAACTATTCCCCAGGTCATCTCCTCTCCCCTGTAACTATTCCCCAGGTCATCTCCTCTCCCCTGTAACTATTCCCCAGGTCCCTCCTCTCCCCTGTAACTATTCCCCAGGTCATCTCCTCTCCCCTCTAACTATTCCCCAGGTCCCTCCTCTCCCCTGTAACTATTACCCAGGTCCCTCCTCTCCCCTGTAACTATTCCCCAGGTCATCTCCTCTCCCCTCTAACTATTCCCCAGGTCCCTCCTCTCCCCTGTAACTATTCCCCAGGTCATCTCCTCTCCCCTGTAACTATTCCCCAGGTCCCTCCTCTCCCCTGTAACTATTCCCCAGGTCATCTCCTCTCCCCTGTAACTATTCCCCAGGTCATCTCCTCTCCCCTCTAACTATTCCCCAGGTCCCTCCTCTCCCCTGTAACTATTACCCAGGTCATCTCCTCTCCCCTGTAACTATTCCCCAGGTCCCTCCTCTCCCCTGTAACTATTCCCCAGGTCATCTCCTCTCCCCTGTAACTATTCCCCAGGTCATCTCCTCTCCCCTGTAACTATTCCCCAGGTCCCTCCTCTCCCCTGTAACTATTCCCCAGGTCATCTCCTCTCCCCTGTAACTATTCCCCAGGTCCCTCCTCTCCCCTGCAGAGCTTGGTGTCGAGCTTGGAGGGAACAATAGTGTTAAATATTCAGTCTGAGAGATTCTCACATCAGCCCCAGAGAGCGAAAGCACCTGGTTGTCCGAAGCAGAGAGAGTCTTTCTGGATGGCTCGATATTGTCTGCCTCGAAGTCAGCATAGAATTTGTTAAGCTCGTCTGGGAGGAAGGCTTCGGTGAGCACCGCATAGCTGGATTTGCCTTTGTAGTCTGTGATAGTTTGTAGTCCTTGCTACATGCGCCGTGAGTCTGTGTTGTCTTTGCGTCCCTAATGGATTTGTGGAGCTCGTACCTGCTTGCCTTGTATGGGTCGCACACCACCGAGTCACCGGGGTTCGTTCTGCTGACATTGAATGCTGCAGTACAGTCTCTCAGCATGGTACGGATATCTCTGTTCACCCAGGGTTTTTGGTTGGGGTATGTCCGGACATTTCTTAATGAAGCCTGTGACTGATGATGTACAGTGCATTTTGGAAAGTATTCAGACCTCTTCCCCTTTTTGCATATTTTGTTACATCGCAGCCTTATTCTAAGATGGATTTTTTAAAAACAATTTCCTCATCAATCTACACACAAAACCACATAATGACAAAGAGAAAACAGGTTTTTAGAATTTTTTTTGCACCCAAAAAATAAATTAATAATAACCAATTTACATAAGTATTCAGACCCTTTGCTATGAGACTGTAAATTGAGCTCAGGTGCATCCTGTTTCCATTGATCATCCTTGAGATGTTTCTACAACTTGATTGGAGTCCACCTGTGGTAAATTCAATTGAATGGATATGATTTGGAAAGGCACACACCTGTCTATATAAGGTCTCACAGTTGACTGTGCATGTCAGAGCAAAAACCAAGTCATGAGGTAGAAAGAACTGTACGTAGAGCTCCGAGACAGGATTGTGTCGAGAGACAGATCTGGGGAAGGGTATAAAAGCATTTCTGCAGCATTGAAGATCCCCAAGAACAAAGTGGCCTCCATCATTCTTAAATGGAAGATGTTTGGAACCACCAAGACTTCCCAGAGCTGGCCGCCCGGCCAAACTGAGCAATCGGAGGAGAAGGGCCTTGGTCAGGGAGGTGACCAAGAACCCAATGGTCACTCTGACAGAGCTCCAGAGTTCTGCTGTGGAGATGGGAGAACCTTCCAGAAGGACAACCATCTCTGCAGCACTCCACCAATCAGGTCTTTATGGTAGAGTGGCCAGATGGAAACCACTCCTCAGTAAAAGGTACATGAAAGCCCGGTTGGAGTTTGCCAAAAGGCACCTAAAGGACTCTCAGACCATGAGAAACAAGATGCTCTGGTCTGATGAAACCAAGACTGAACTCTTTGACCTGAACTCCAAGCGTCACGTCTAGAGGAAACCTGGCACCATCCCTACGGTGAAGCATGGTGGTGGCAGCATCATGCTGTGGGGAGGTTTTTCAGTGGCAGGGACTGGGAGACTAATCAGGATTGACAGAAAGATGAAAGTACAGAGAGATCCTTGATAAAAAACCTGCTCCAGGGTGCTCAGGACCTCAGACTGGGGCGAAGTTTTACCTTCCAACAGGACAACGACCTTAAGTACAGAGCCAAGACAACGAAGGAGTGGCTTCTGAATATCCTTGAGTGTCCTAGCCAGAGCCCGGACTTGAACCCGATCGAACATCTCTGGAGAGACCTGAAAATAGCTGTGCAGCGACGCTCCCCATCCAACCTGGCAGAGCTTGAGAGGATCTGCAGAGAAGAATGGGAGAAACTCCCCAAATACAGGTGTGCCAAACCTGTAGCGTCATACCCAAGAAGACTCGAGGGTGTAATCGCTGCCAAAGGTGCTTCAACTAAGTACTGAGAAAAAAGGTCTGAATACTTATGTAAATTTGATACGTTTTTTATACTGAATACATTTGTAAACATTTGTAAAAACCTGTTTTTGCTTTATCATTATGAAGTATTGTGTGTAGATTTATGAGGGGGAAAAAAAGCTTTAATCGATTTTAAAATAAGGCTGTAACGTAACAAAATGTGGAAAAAGTCAAGGGGTCTGAATACTTTCCGAATGCACTGTATATTCCTCAATGCATGAAACCATGCTCTGAGTTCGCAAAGTTTCTGTTCCAGTGATTGGACATTAGCCATCAGGATACTAGGAAGAGGAGGCCTTGTAGCCAGTCTTTTCAGCCTAGCTTGGAGACCCCCTTTCCTTCCTCTTCTTCGTCAGCGGTGTTGCCTTCGGTCATCTCGGTCAGCAGCATCGGGTGGGAACAAAGTAGTGGATGAAGTAATCCTGATCTGGGAGGCTGAGAGAAGAAGAAGAAGAAGAAGTGTAGGTCCAGATTCATGATGCAGAAGTTGTGTTCGTAGGAAATTATTACATGAACATTCTGAGCAAACAAAGTAATAATTCACGCTCCATCCTCAGCGCTGCCATCTTATCATCATCATTCAGGGCCGTGTGTGTGTGTGTGTGTGTGTGTGTGTGTGTGTGTGTGTGTGTGTGTGTGTGTGTGTGTGTGTTTACTTCAGCGGCGAGCTGCCTGGAAGGTATCATCATTGCCTTGGCCGTGTGTTTTGGGTCATTGTCATGCTGGAATACCCATCCACGACCCATTTTCAAAGCCCTGGCTGAGGGAAGGAGGTTCTCACCCAAGGTTTTACGGTACATGGCCCCATCCATCGTCCCTTTGATGCGGTGAAGTTGTCCTCTCCCCTTAGCAGAAAAACACCCCCAAAGCATATTGTTTCCACCTCCATGTTTGACGGTGGGGATGGTGTTCTTGGGGTCATAGGCAGCATTCCTCCTCCTCCAAACACGGCGAGTTGAGTTGATGCCAAAGAGCTCCATTTTGGTCTCATCTCACCACAACACTTTCACCCAGTTGTCCTCTGAATCATTCAGATGTTAATTGGCAAACTTCAGACGGGCATGTAAATGTGCTATCTTGAGCAGGGGGACCTTGTGGGCGCTGCAGGATTTCAGTCCTTCACGGCGTAGTGTGTTACCAATTGTTTTCTTGGTGACTATGGTCCCAGCTGCCTTGAGATCATTGACAAGATCCTCCCGTGTAGTTCTGGGCTGATTCCTCACCGTTCTCATGATCCTTGCAACTCCACGAGGTGAGATCTTGCATGGAGCCCCAAGGCCGAGGGAAATTGACAGTTCTTTTGACAGTTCTATTGTGATTCTTCCATTTCCGAATAATCGAACCAACTGTTGTCACCTTCACACCAAGCTGCTTGGCGATGGTCTTGTAGCCCATTCCAGCCTTGTGTAGGTCTACAATCTTGTCCCTGACATCCTTGGAGAGCTCTTTGGTCTTGGCTATGGTGGGGAGTTTGGAATCTGATTGATTGATTGATTGCTTCTGTGGACAGTTGTCTTTTATATAGGTAACAAACTGAGATTAGGAGCACTCCCTTTAAGAGTGTGCTCCTAATCTCAGCTCGTTACCTGTATAAAAGACACATGGGAGCCAGAAATCTATCTGATTGAGAGGGGGTCAAATACTTATTTCCCTCATTAAAATGCAAATCAATTTATAACATTTTTTACATGGGTCCTGGATGTTTTTGTTGTTGTTATTCTGTCTCTCACTGTTGAAATAAACCTACCATTAAAATTATAGACTGATCATTTCTTTGTCAGTGGGCAAACGTACAAAATCAGCAGGGGATCAAATACTTTTTTCCCTCCCTGTAGATCAATGTTTCAACCATTTTCCATCTTAAAAATGAGGCATAAGGAAAGGCTTTGATTTCTGGATGAACAGATGGAAAAGGGTGTTAGAAAACATAAACCAGAAAAGTCTTAAAACGCTATCAGAAATACATTAAAACACAATAATGTTGACGTAAAGACCCCTTCAAACTCATATCAACATATATATATATAGTTTTAGAGTAACTGTTTACCTTAAGTTATGTCTTGTAATTTCGTTACCAACCACCAGATATCTTGAAGATATTTTCTCATTTCTCTCCCTTGTGAGGAGGGAGAATAATGACAGTTCACAGAAGTAGCAAGTAATGGTAGACCTACTAATGAGTCCTAGTGATTTTAATGATATCAACTATGAACTATTATGTAATTAAAACCAAGTGTTTGAACAGGTTCAGGGAACAGAACAGAAAACGTTGAGGAACAGAATCAAAACCAGGAACGAAAGTGATCTATACTGTTCCGTAACAGAATCGTTCTTTTAAAAGAATAGGAATAATGTTATTTTACGTTCCAGGCATTTTTTTTCTTCCAGTACCACAAAAAAATGCAACAAAGTGCCTATGCAAAGAAACTTATTCCAGTGTCTGTCTGCCTGCCAGCTGAATGTCTTTGCCACTGTGTGTGCGTGTGTAGGCTAACTGCTCCTCCGACTCCAAAGTATAGAAGCCTACTGACGTTACAAGCGTGATTCAGAAATTAGGGAGAGATTTTTAATTAGAAAAGAATGGATTAACCTTTGCAATGCTAGTTAATACTCTAAAAGTCTAAGTCGTTTGATTTAGAAGTTTACGACCCCTTTAGGTGTGCGTGTGTGTGTGAATATATAAACACACACACACTTTTAGAACACCTACTCATTCAAGGGTTTTTCTTTATTTTTACTATTTTCTAAATTATAGAATAAGTGCTCAGCATATGTGGGGACTCCTTCAAGACTGTTGAAAAAGCATCCCAGGTGAAGCTGGTTGAGAGAATGCCAAGAGTGTGCAAAGCTGTCAAGGCAAAGGGTGGTTACTTTGAAGAATCTAAAATATAAAATATATTTTGATTTGTTGAACACTTTTTTGGTTACTATATGATTCCAAATGTGTCATTTCATAGTGTTGATGTCTTCACTATTATTCTACAATGTAGAAAATAGTGAAAAAATAATGAAAAACCCTGGAATGAGTTGGTGTGTCCAAAACTTTTGACTGGTATTGTGTACATATATTTGTTTTATTTTATTTGATAAAATAATGACAGTTTGCCTTTACTAATATAGCCCATGGAAATGCAATGATTAAAACATTCATAAATGGCAAAAAAAAGACAGACCAAAAATAAATCATAAGGAATACATTGTTAAAGTGTAATTCCTATAACTGGACCACATATTTTTGTTGCCACAGCAACAGGATCCGGCACCTCTCCTATACAGAACCTCCATTTTGGACTGTTTCGATACAGAACTTAATTTGGCCAGATCCGGTCCCTCTCATGGCTTCAAAAACAACTTTTTTTTCCCAATGTAAAAAATTATAATAAAAGAGATCAAAGTTTATTCGAGTTGCCTCTTCATTAATTCTCGCAACATTGTAACTTATGTTTGAGACCAATGCGTGGCTGTGGCCGTGACCGTGTGACAAGCTCAACATTCAGACAGGTGGGCTTAATTACCAACTGTTTCTTTAAGTTTATCCGTCATAATTAAGAAAATGACTTATCATGCAAGCGCAAACAATAAATGATATCATAGACCAAAAAACTTGGTAAATAGTAAAATAGTAAAATCCGAATTCTCTTTGGTTTGAATAGGACCTTATCAAAGCTACTACATGTGTTATTACAGCCCATCTAAATCGCTATAGTAACACAAGTATGCTGTATCTGTATACATGTCCACTTCTATGGAATATGTGTGAAACCTATAGTTTCTATAGTTTCTATGAAATACATAGATCAAATAACTATCTTCCCATCTAGGAACATGTCCATTGTTTCACATCACATAGTGTAACGACTGTCTGCACAGATAGCTCATCAGTCAGAAGACAATGAGAATATGGATTTGGTTTTGTCTTTTATCTACCCAGCGCTGGCTTCAGTACTTCAAACGAACCATGACATAGAGAAGAGGTGGAACTACACAGAGCTGTATATATACATACTGTATCAAGCTGTAGGTCTACTGTATCTTTCCATGTCTTAGCTAGAGGAGATAGGAGAGGAGAGGGTTAAGTTGGTAGGACTGTATAGCTGTAGGTCCTACTGTATCTTTCCATGTCTTAGCTAGAGGAGATAGGAGAGGAGAGGGTTAAGTTGGTAGGACTGTATAGCTGTAGGTCTACTGTATCTTTCCATGCCTTAGCTAGAGGAGATAGGAGAGGAGAGGGTTAAGTTGGTAGGACTGTATAGCTGTAGGTCTACTGTATCTTTCCATGTCTTAGCTAGAGGAGATAGGAGAGGGTTAAGTTGGTAGGACTGTATAGCTGTAGGACTACTGTATCTTTCCATGTCTTAGCTAGAGGAGATAGGAGAGGAGAGGGTTAAGTTGGTAGGACTGTATAGCTGTAGGTCTACTGTATCTTTCCATGTCTTAGCTAGAGGAGATAGGAGAGGGTTAAGTTGGTAGGACTGTATAGCTGTAGGTCCTACTGTATCTTTCCATGTCTTAGCTAGAGGAGATAGGAGAGGGTTAAGTTGGTAGGACTGTATAGCTGTAGGTCTACTGTATCTCACAGCGCAAACTGGTAACATTGGAGGTCAAACAATGAAGTTTACTTCAATGCCCTTGGATAATACATAAAGGACTTCCCTGACATACTGAAAATAGATTGTATAATATGGATATACTAACATACTGTGTTGAACTGTGTTCACCAATGGTACGTCCATGGTTCCTCTGATTTACAGTCAACAGCTACAGCATGAGGACAGAGGACACAGCGGACACCATGGCTATGTATAGCCAGGACAGGGTTGTTGTGTGTATAGCCAGGACAGGGTTGTTGTGTGTATAGCCAGGACAGGACAGGGTTGTTGTGTGTATAGCCAGGACAGGACAGGGTTGTTGTGTGTATAGCCTGGACAGGACAGGGTTGTTGTGTGTATAGCCAGGACAGGGTTGTTGTGTGTATAGCCAGGACAGGACAGGGTTGTTGTGTGTATAGCCAGGACAGGACAGGGTTGTTGTGTATAGCCAGGACAGGACAGGGTTGTTGTGTGTATAGCCAGGACAGGACAGGGTTGTTGTGTGTATAGCCAGGACAAGACAGGGTTGTTGTGTGTATAGCCAGGACAGGACAGGGTTGTTGTGTGTATAGCCAGGACAGGACAGGGTTGTTGTGTGTATAGCCAGGACAGGACAGGGTTGTTGTGTGTATAGCCAGGACAGGGTTGTTGTGTGTATAGCCAGGACAGGGTTGTTGTGTGTATCCAGGACAAGACAGGGTTGTTGTGTGTATCCAGGACAAGACAGGGTTGTTGTGTGTATAGCCAGGACAGGACAGGGTTGTTGTGTGTATAGCCAGGACAGGACAGGGTTGTTGTGTGTATAGCCAGGACAGGGTTGTTGTGTGTATAGCCAGGACAGGGTTGTTGTGTGTATAGCCAGGACAGGACAGGGTTGTTGTGTGTATAGCCAGGACAAGACAGGGTTGTTGTGTGTATAGCCAGGACAGGACAGGGTTGTTGTGTGTATAGCCAGGACAGGGTTGTTGTGTGTATAGCCAGGACAGGGTTGTTGTGTGTATCCAGGACAAGACAGGGTTGTTGTGTGTATAGCCAGGACAGGACAGGGTTGTTGTGTGTATAGCCAGGACAGGACAGGGTTGTTGTGTGTATAGCCAGGACAGGACAGGGTTGTTGTGTATAGCCAGGACAGGACAGGGTTGTTGTGTGTATAGCCAGGACAGGTTAGGTCGTTGTGTGTATAGCCAGGACAGGTTAGGTCAGCAGCCATTTTCCTGGCAGTGTAATGTATTACCATTCATAGGTTGGATGACCATCAGCATCGATTATAGTGTCCCAAATGGAACCATATTTCCTACATTGTGCTCTATGGGTCGTGGTCAAAAGTAGTGCACTATATATAAACTATCCTGTCTGTATCCTGGGGTGATGAGGCTGTCCTTATTTGTCATTTTGATCCCATCTCTCCCCTGGGAGAATCACTGTGACAGATATCCTGACCTATCAGGAAACAGGAAGCCTGTCTCCTGGCCAATCAGAGAAGGAGGAGCCCTATCTCCAGTGGACTATTCCAGAAAGGACAATTATCAATTTGAACCAGACAGCTTTGATAAACAGCCACATATAACATTTCATTATATTGTTAAATTTGTATATTTCTTGTTGTCGAGTCAATTATACCTTGTTAGCTGATTAACTGTGTATATATCGTAAGTACGCTGAAACAAAACATGCAACAATTTCAAAATAATTTACTGAGTTACAGTTCATATGAGGAAATCAGTCAATTAAAATACATGTATTAGGCCCTAATCTATGAACTTAACATGACTTGGAAAACAGATAAGAATCTGTTGGTCACAAAAAGGTAGGGGGCGTGGATCAGAAAACCAGTCAGTATCTGGTGTGGCCACCGTTTGCCTCGTGCAGCGCGACACATCTCCTTCACATAGAGTTGATCAGGCTGTTGATTGTGGCCTGTGGAATGTTGTCCCACGTTTCTTCAATGGCTGTGCGAAGTTGCTGGATATTGGCGGGAACTGGAATACTCCGTCATACACGTCGATCCAGAGCATCCCAAACATGCTCAATGGGTGACATGTCTGGTGAGTATGCAGGCCATGGAAGAACTGGGACATTTTCAGCTTCCAGGAATTTTGTACAGATCCTTGATACACAGGGATGTACGTTACCATGCTGAAACATGAGGTGATGGTGGTGGATGAATGGCACGACAATGGACCTCAGGGTCTCGTCACGGTATCTCTGTGCATTCAAATTGCCATTGATAAAATGTAATTGTGTTCTCTATTCATCCCTCCTCCTCCTCGGCCCCTCAGCTCTGCTCCTCATCATTCTCTATTCATCCCTCCTCCTCCTCGGCCCCTCAGCTCTGCTCCTCATCATTCTCTATTCATCCCTCCTCCTCCTCGGCCCCTCAGCTCTGCTCCTCATCATTCTCTATTCATCCCTCCTCCTCCTCGGCCCCTCGGCTCTGCTCCTCATCATTCTCTATTCATCCCTCCTCCTCCTCGGCCCCTCGGCTCTGCTCCTCATCATTCTCTATTCATCCCTCCTCTTCAACCCTCATCCAAATTCTGGTTTCAATTCTCTCCTTTGTCAAGTAATATAAAAAGGTGTTATCTTTCACCTCAACGCTACACGGGTCACTCGTTCAGAACTGAAACCGCAACCCCAGCAACCACACTGGGTATAACTCCACCCTCACTCTCCCGAAATCTAGGTCGCTGATCATGCTCTGCTCCACCTCATATATGTCAGATCCTCTCGGCTGGCGATCCTCTCTCCTGGCCCTCCTATCTACTGGCGATCCTATCTACTGGCGATCCTCTCGGCTGGCCATCCTCTCGGCTGGCCATCCTATCTACTGGCGATCCTCTCTCCTGGCCCTCCTATCTACTGGCGATCCTATCTACTGGCCATCCTCTCGGCTGGCCATCCTCTCGGCTGGCCATCCTCTCTGCTGGCCATCCTCTCTGCTGGCCATCCTATCGGCTGGCCATCCTCTCGGCTGGCGATCCTCTCAGCTGGCGATCCTCTCAGCTGGCGATCCTCTCAGCTGGCGATCCTCTCAGCTGGCGATCCTCTCAGCTGGCGATCCTCTCAGCTGGCGATCCTATCTACTGGCGATCCTATCTACTGGCGATCCTATCTACTGGCGATCCTCTCAGCTCTACGGTCCTAATAGCTACATTGGTTGGACAGTATCAAATGACATTTGCATACGTCCGTGGGTGTCATTATTTATAGCGCCTTGGTCATTATGTAAAACAATATATACGAGGCACTCAGCAGACCGGAAACTGGGTCAGACGCTCTTTACTAACTCGTCTCTATCGTTTCGTATGACATGGGTTCGGGTTCGACGCAAAGCAATCATCAACTTTGATCATACAAATCCAACTGCGATCACGCGTGGTCGGGTTCTACATACAATCATACGTAGTGTGTAATATCAACACATCAGTGAATTAGCCCTGCCACGTAGCCCTGCCATCGGTTAATTCTGGCGCTTGGTTTCGCCGTGCTTTATTGAAATGGCACATAAGACTTTCCACTAGAGCATAATCTCACTTTTGTGATATTCCTTACATGCATGTAATTAATATTGGATATTTTTTATTTTTTTTTTACATTTTTACATTTTAGTCATTTAGCAGACGCTCTTATCCAGAGCGACTTACAGTAGTGAATGCATACATTTCATACATTTATTTTTTCTGTGCTGGCCCCCCGTGGGAATCGAACCCACAACCCTGGCGTTGCAAACACCATGCTCTACCAACTGAGCTCAACGATTTCAATCTTTATATCCAATTGTTGCTTCATCGTGTCCCTTCTCGCCGGTAAGTAACGTATAGTGTTTTTGGAGGCAATTCAATCCCAGCAGCCCATTGCATAGGGCTACCCGTCATCACATCATCTGGCTCAGAGGATCTTCCCTCGGAGACGAGGCCATTCACCAAAACTGTTTAATGAAATGTCATATTGAATTCCCTTTGTCGTTCATTCAGATAAAGCCTCTACTCGATTAAAATGTAGTTTACGAAAGTTCAAATCAGGAACTGCTAGTTTAACTTCATCCAGTAAACGTAACATAATTCACTTTGTTTTCTAGTCTACGGGCATTGTGGGAATGAAAACGCACGTATCGTTATCAGCATAGCATCTCATTCTTCTCCTGTTTCCTATTAACCATGTGTGGAATGTGATTCATCTATTTACCCTGTGACCTATAAGCATGGCAAAATAATGCACATTCCTCACGCTTGCTGCTTAACCTATGGGCTCACTCTTGCAATTATCACCTTTCCTTTCTCTCAACCAATGGGTGTAAATGTTGGGATGTATTTACATGTCATATTACCCATGTTCTCTCAGAACAACCTCTCCCTCAACGTCAGCAAGACAAAGGAGCTGATCGTGGATTACAGGAAAAGGAGGGCCGAGCCGGTGGAGAGCTTTAAGTTCCTGAGTCCACATCACGAAGGATCTATCATGGTCTATAACACACCAACACAGTCATGAAGAGGGCACGACAACACCTCTTCCTCCTCAGGTAGCTGAAAAGATTTGTCATGGGCCCTCAGATCCTCAAAAGGTTCTACAGCTGCACCATCGAGAGCATCTTGACTGGCTGCATCACCGCCTGGTACGGCAACTGCTTGGCATCCGACAGCAAGGTGCTACAGAGAGTAGTGAGTACAGCCCAGTACATCACTAGGGCCGAGCTCCCTGCCATCCAGGACCTCTATACCAGGCGGTGTCAGAGGAATGATCTGCTACCACACAGCAAATGGTACCAACGCACCTGCATAGGGCTCCCTGCCATCCAGGACCTCTATACCAGGCGGTGTCAGAGGAATGATCTGCTACCACACAGCAAATGGTACCAACGCACCTGCATAGGGCTCCCTGCCATCCAGGACCTCTATACCAGGCGGTGTCAGAGGAATGATCTTCTACCACATAGCAAACGGTACCAACGCACCTGCATAGGGCTCCCTGCCATCCAGGACCTCTATACCAGGCGGTGTCAGAGGAATGATCTGCTACCACACAGCAAATGGTACCAACGCACCTGCATAGGGCTCCCTGCCATCCAGGACCTCTATACCAGGTGGTGTCAGAGGAATGATCTGCTACCACACAGCAAACGGTACCAACGCACCTGCATAGGGCTCCCTGCCATCCAGGACCTCTATACCAGGCGGTGTCAGAGGAATGATCTGCTACCACACAGCAAACGGTACCAACGCACCTGCATAGGGCTCCCTGCCATCCAGGACCTCTATACCAGGCGGTGTCAGAGGAATGATCTGCTACCACACAGCAAACGGTACCAACGCACCTGCATAGGGCTCCCTGCCATCACATCATCTGTCTCCTAGGATCTTCCCTCAGAGACAATACCATTCCCCAAACTAATAAAAATGTCACATTTCATTACGTCTTTGTTGATCATTCAGTTAAGTTTATAAGCGATTTAAATAAATTACTGCCTACAAAAGGTGTGTATTTTACACTGCTTTCAGAAAGTATTCATACCCCTTGACTCATTCCACATTTTGTAGTGCTTCAGCCTGTTTTTAAAATGGATGAAATTATATATTTTTTTCCTCACTCATCGACACAATATCCCAAAATAACAAAAGTTAAAACGTGTTTTTAGAAATTTGGGCTAATGTGTTGAAAATGAAATACAAAAATGTAAATGACATAAGTATTCACAATACATGTTAGAATCTCCTTTGGCAGCGATTACTTACAGTCTTTCTGGGTATGTCTCTAAGAGCTTTGAACACCTGGATTGTACAATATTTGCACATTATTCTTGTTAAAACTCTTCAAGCTCTGTGAAATTGGTTGCTGATCATTGCTAGAAAGCCATTTTCAAGTTTTGCCATAGATTTTCAAGCCGATTTAAGTTAAAACTGTAACTAAGCCACTCAGGAACATTCAATGTCGTCTTGGTAAGCAACTCCAGTGTAGATTTGGGCTTTTAGGTTATTGTCCTGCTGAAAGGTGAATTTGTCTCCCAGTGTCTGTTGGAAAGCAGACTGAACGAGGTTTTCCTCTAGGACGTTGCCTGTGCTTAGCTCTAGTCCATTTTGTTTTTAAAGGACTCCTAAATCTGTCAGTGAAAAAACAGCACGCAGACAAAACCGGCCTTTCGTAATATTTCAAAACCAATCGCAGGAAAACACAGGTTGGAAAGCAAATGTCTCTTGCTGAAAAGAGAAGACTAATCTATCTGCTCTAGGCTAACAAATATTTGATCAACTTCCAAATTGGCCTGGGAGAGAGAGAGAGAGAGAGAGAGAGAGAGAAGCTTTTGGCACGAGCGCATCGGATATTACCGGCGAGTGAACTGCACATCATAGGGTGAGTCAGTGAAACTGGGAAGCCTTTTTTAGGACTATAATTTCCCCCTCATATTGTACAATATCTATCTCCATGTACCTAGGACTAGACTGTTGATGGATTCAAGACAAGGTCGTGTTTATTGATCCCAGATTCTCAATTTGTCAGTGTCAAAGTAGCCTGTCATTTCCATCATTTGTGTGGTATTATTAAAAAAGATTCTGCTGAAGTCTCCAGTCATGTAAAATGACGTAGAATTAAAAATGTTTTTTATAAATTCCGGAACCTACTTTAGTCTACAAGAAATGTTCCCCATGTGTGCCACCTCTAGTCTACTGCTCTATGTTACTCGGTAAATGCGATGCAGTGCTTCATTTTATATATATATATTTTCTTATTTACAATGACAGCCTACCCCGGCCAAACCCGGACGACGCTGGGCTAATTGTGCGCCGCCCTATGGGACTCCCAATCACAGCCGGGTGTGATACAGCCTGGATTCGAACCACGGACTGTAGAGACGCCTTATGCACTGAGATTCAGTACCTTAGACCGCTGCGCCACCATTTGCTTTCCCCCTTGTGCTTTCTGACACCTCAGAACTCCCCAGGTCACCCGCCTCATCTGGCAACTCACGATTTACAAATGAAGCCCCACGGGTAGTCTCTAGACACGCCCCCAACATCAGTCAACTGGTGAAGTCTGATCATCCACCGGTGCCACGTAGCCCTAGCCCTGCCACGTAGCCCTAGCCCTGCCACGTAGCCCTAGCCCTGCCACCTAGCCCTAGCCCTGCCACCTAGCCCTGCCACCTAGCCCTGCCACCTAGCCCTGCCACCTAGCCCTGCCACGTAGCCCTGCCACCTAGCCCTGCCACCTAGCCCTGCCACCTAGCCCTGCCACATAGCCCTAGCCCTGCCACGTAGCCCTGCCACGTAGCCCTGCCATGTAGCCCTGCCACGTAGCCCTGCCACCTAGCCCTAGCCCTGACACGTATCCCTAGCCCTGCCACGTAGCCCTGCCATGTAGCCCTGCCACGTAGCCCTGCCACGTAGCCCTGCCACGTAGCCCTAGCCCTGCCACGTAGCCCTGCCACGTAGCCCTGCCACGTAGCCCTAGCCCTGCCACGTAGCCCTAGCCCTGCCACGTAGCCCTAGCCCTGCCACGTAGCCCTGCCACGTAGCCCTAGCCCTGCCACGTAGCCCTAGCCCTGCCACGTAGCCCTAGCCCTGCCACGTAGCCCTGCCACGTATCCCTAGCCCTGCCACGTATCCCTAGCCCTGCCACGTAGCCCTGCCACGTAGCCCTAGCCCTGCCACGTAGCCCTGCCACGTAGCCCTGCCACGTAGCACTAGCCCTGCCACGTAGCCCTAGCCCTGCCATGTAGCCCTAGCCCTGCCACGTAGCCCTGCCACGTAGCCCTAGCCCTGCCACGTAGCCCTGCCACGTAGCCCTGCCACGTAGCCCTAGCCCTGCCACGTAGCCCTAGCCCTGCCACGTAGCCCTGCCACGTAGCCCTAGCCCTGCCACGTAGCCCTGCCACGTAGCCCTGCCACGTAGCCCTAGCCCTGCCACGTAGCACTTTCCTAGACAATGTGCTGAACTGTAACTACAGATGTGGCCAATGTACCTTTATGAACAAATGCACACTGTTAAATCCCCCTACCACGGGCAAAACCATTAAGATTAAGGGTATCGTTATGTGTTCCACAAAAAAAATGTGATTCAAATCAAATCAAATGTATTTATAAAAGCCTTTCTTACATCAGCTGATATCTCAAAGTGCTGTACAGAAACCCAGCCTAAAACCCCCAAACAGCAAGCAATGCAGGTGTAGAAGCACGGTGGCTAGGAAAAACTCCCTAGAAAGGCCAAAACCTAGGAAGAAACCTAGAGAGGAACCAGGCTATGAGGGGTGGCCAGTCCTCTTCTGTATTTGTGGTCTATTCTATGTGGGAAAAAAATGAAACAAGGATAGCAGAACAGGAGTAATATCAGCACTCTTGATCAGAGAAACCCTTTGGCTGCGCATTTCATGGAGGTTTGTCACAACATCCGCTCTCTAAGATACATTGGTATGGAACATGCTACGGTTCATAGGAGCGGGTGGACATACTGATCATTTATTACGGAGACGAGAACTGTATTGGATTCACCGTATGTCCACCATGTCTCCTAGAGGTCTGAACCGTTTGTCCACCATGTCTCCTAGAGGTCTGAACCGTTTGTCCACCATGTCCCGTAGAGGTCTGAACCGTTTGTCCACCATGTCTCCTAGAGGTCTGAACCGTTTGTCCCCCATGTCCCCTAGAGGTCTGAACCGTTTGTCCACCATGTCTCCTAGAGGTCTGAACCGTTTGTCCACCATGTCTCCTAGAGGTCTGAACCGTTTGTCCACCATGTCTCCTAGAGGTCTGAACCGTTTGTCCACCATGTCTCCTAGAGGTCTGAACCGTTTGTCCCCCATGTCCCCTAGAGGTCTGAACCGTTTGTCCACCATGTCTCCTAGAGGTCTGAACCGTTTGTCCCCCATGTCTCCTAGAGGTCTGAACCGTTTGTCCACCATGTCTCCTAGAGGTCTGAACCGTTTGTCCACCATGTCCCCTAGAGGTCTGAACCGTTTGTCCACCATGTCTCCTAGAGGTCTGAACCGTTTGTCCCCCATTTCCCCTAGAGGTCTGGACCAACAGTCTGATATCAGACCGTTTGTCCCCCATGTCCCCTAGAGGTCTGAACTGTTTGTCCACCATGTCCCCTAGAGGTCTGAACCGTTTGTCCACCATGTCCCCTAGAGGTCTGAACCGTTTGTCCACCATGTCCCCTAGAGGTCTGAACCGTTTGTCCCCCATGTCTCCTAGAGGTCTGAACCAACAGTCTGACATCAGACCGTTTATTACATGAATACATTATGTAGACTTGTCTCTTGGTCATTTTTCTACAAAACATTATGAACACCTGCTCTTTCCATGATATAGACTGACAAAGTAAAAGCTATGATCCCTTATTGACTTCACTTAAATATTTTTCTAAATCAGTATAGATGAGACAAGAGTGGAGACAAGTCAAAGAAGGATTTTAATCTTTGAGACATGGATTGTGTATATGTGCCATTCAGAGGGTGAATGGGCAAGACATTTAACTGGGCCCGCATCCTTGTGGAACTCTTCCGACACCTTGTAGAGCCCATACCCTGATGAACTGAGGTAAGGGGTAAGGTTAGGGGTAAGGTAAGGTGCAAAAGGGGGGTTGGGGGTTTGCAACTTAATATTAGGATGGCCAGTTTATTAGGTACACCACCCAGTTCACACATGGTTCGCTCCTACAGACAGTGGAGTAATGAGGCGGTGGCTTGTTATATAAAGCAGGCAGACAGTGGAGTAATGAGGCGGTGGCTTGTTATATAAAGCAGGCAGACAGTGGAGTAATGAGGCGGTGGCTTGTTATATAAAGCAGGCAGACAGTGGAGTAATGTGGCGGTGGCTTGTTATATAAAGCAGGCAGACAGTGGAGTAATGTGGCGGTGGCTTGTTATATAAAGCAGGCAGACAGTGGAGTAATGAGGCGGTGGCTTGTTATATAAAGCAGGCAGACAGTGGAGTAACGAGGCGGTGGCTTGTTATATAAAGCAGGCAGACAGGCATCAAGGCATTCAGTTACTGTTCCATTGAACGTTAGACTGGATAAAGCTAGTGACCTAAGTGACTGAGCCTGGTATGATCTGAGCCTGGTATGATCAGAACCTGGTATGATCAGAGCCTGGTATGATCAGAGCCTGGTATGATCTGAGCCTGGTATGATCAGAGCCTGGTATGATCTGAGCCTGGTATGATCTGAGCCTGGTATGATCTGAGCCTGGTATGATCGGTGCCTGGTATGATCGGTGCCTGGTGCACCGAATCCAGTATCTCAGAAACGGCCTCCTGGGATGTTCACGCACGACAGTGTCTCGGGTTTACTGAGAATGATGCAACAAACAAAAACATCCAGTCAGCAACAGTCCTGTGGGTGAAAACAGCTGGTTGATGAGAGGTTGAAAGGAGAATGGGAAGAATCATGCAAGTTAACAGGCGGGCCACAAACAGACAGCATCTCACCAACACTGGACAACTGAGGAGTGGCTGAGCTGAGCCATAGGGCAGACTGAGAATCTACCGCCTGAGCTGAGCCATAGGGCAGACTGAGCATCTACCACCTGAGCTGAGCCATAGGGCAGACTGAGAATCTACCACCTGAGCTGAGCCATAGGGCAGACTGAGATCTACCACCTGAGCTGAGCCATAGGGCAGACTGAGAATCTACCACCTGAGCTGAGCCATAGGGCAGACTGAGAATCTACCACCTGAGCTGAGCCATAGGGCAGACTGAGCATCTACCACCTGAGCTGAGCCATAGGGCAGACTGAACATCTACCAGCTGAGCTGAGCCATAGGGCAGACTGAACATCTACCAGCTGAGCTGAGCCATAGGGCAGACTGAACATCTACCGCCTGAGCTGAGCCATAGGGCAGACTGAACATCTACCGCCTGAGCTGAGCCATAGGGCAGACTGAGCATCTACCGCCTGAGCTGAGCCATAGGGCAGACTGAGCATCTACCACCTGAGCTGAGCCATAGGGCAGACTGAGCATCTACCACCTGAGCTGAGCAATAGGGCAGACTGACCATCCATCACCTGAGCTGAGCCATAGGGCAGACTGAGAATCTACCACCTGAGCTGAGCCATAGGGCAGACTGAGAATCTACCAGCTGAGCTGAGCCATAGGGCAGACTGAGAATCTACCGCCTGAGCTGAGCCATGGGGCAGACTGAACATCTACCACCTGAGCTGAGCCATAAGGCAGACTGAGCATCTACCGCCTGAGCTGAGCCATAGGGCAGACTGACCATCTATCACCTGAGCTGAGCCATAGGGCAGACTGAGAATCTACCACCTGAGCTGAGCCATAGGGCAGACTGAACATCTACCACCTGAGCTGAGCCATAGGGCAGACTGAACATCTACCACCTGAGCTGAGCCATAGGGCAGACTGAGAATCTACCAGCTGAGCTGAGCCATAGGGCAGACTGAGAATCTACCACCTGAGCTGAGCCATAGGGCAGACTGAACATCTACCACCTGAGCTGAGCTATAGGGCAGACTGAGCATCTACCGCCTGAGCTGAGCCATAGGGCAGACTGAGCATCTACCACCTGAGCTGAGCCATAGGGCAGACTGAGCATCTACCACCTGAGCTGAGCAATAGGGCAGACTGACCATCCATCACCTGAGCTGAGCCATAGGGCAGACTGAGAATCTACCACCTGAGCTGAGCCATAGGGCAGACTGAGAATCTACCAGCTGAGCTGAGCCATAGGGCAGACTGAGAATCTACCGCCTGAGCTGAGCCATGGGGCAGACTGAACATCTACCACCTGAGCTGAGCAATAGGGCAGACTGACCATCCATCACCTGAGCTGAGCCATAGGGCAGACTGAGAATCTACCACCTGAGCTGAGCCATAGGGCAGACTGAGAATCTACCAGCTGAGCTGAGCCATAGGGCAGACTGAGAATCTACCGCCTGAGCTGAGCCATGGGGCAGACTGAACATCTACCACCTGAGCTGAGCCATAAGGCAGACTGAGCATCTACCGCCTGAGCTGAGCCATAGGGCAGACTGACCATCTATCACCTGAGCTGAGCCATAGGGCAGACTGAGAATCTACCACCTGAGCTGAGCCATAGGGCAGACTGAACATCTACCACCTGAGCTGAGCCATAGGGCAGACTGAACATCTACCACCTGAGCTGAGCCATAGGGCAGACTGAGAATCTACCAGCTGAGCTGAGCCATAGGGCAGACTGAGAATCTACCAGCTGAGCTGAGCCATAGGGCAGACTGAGAATCTACCAGCTGAGCTGAGCCATAGGGCAGACTGAGAATCTACCAGCTGAGCTGAGCAATAGGGCAGACTGAGAATCTACCAGCTGAGCTGAGCCATAGGGCAGACTGAGCATCTACCGCCTGAGCTGAGCCATAGGGCAGACTGAACATCTACCAGCTGAGCCATAGGGCAGACTGATCATCTACCAGCTGAGCTGAGCCATAGGGCAGACTGATCATCTACCAGCTGAGCTGAGCCATAGGGCAGACTGAACATCTACCAGCTGAGCTGAGCCATAGGGCAGACTGAGAATCTACCAGCTGGGCAGACTGATCATCTACCAGCTGAGCTGAGCCATAGGGCAGACTGATCATCTACCAGCTGAGCTGAGCCATAGGGCAGACTGAACATCTACCAGCTGAGCTGAGCCATAGGGCAGACTGAACATCTACCAGCCCACTATCAGATTAGGAGTAGGGGGGGTAATTTATTATTTTTGTCCCCCCACATTTATCTGAAATCCCCATCACCCACTGACAGGGTTGGGGAGTAATAGATTATATGTAATCCGTTACATGTAAGGGATTACAAAAAAAATAACGGTAACTGTAATCCGTTATGTTACCAGATAAAATATTTTAATCAAATTACAGATTACTTTTGAAAAACTAGATGATTACTTCTTGGATTACTTTTAAATTCAGAAAGGATATTTGCACAAAAAAAATCTTTAATCCTTCTCCATTTTCTCAATGATATTCATAATCAGCATTGAAAAAAAGGCGCAAGTTTAAAATTTGTTCAACGTGAACAAGTCTGACCACCAATCAGAGACCACTATGATGACACATCAAATGTGTTTGATGGATCGTGGGAAAAGAGCAGGAATAGGCTTCTTGTAGGCAACAGTCCAAGCTATGTCTTCTATTGGTGCAACTGTTGTCGGCCAACTTGAATGAACTCTTGGAGGTAAGGATGACAGCAGTGGTGTAGTCTACAGCGATACGGATATCACTTATTACTGATATCTACATAGCGCGTTGATGTGAATCACACTGCTGCTCTCTCATTTAGCTATTTGAGCCTTATGGATTGTGGTTGTTCTGGACGGCTGTTTACAAATCTAAAATGTGTATTTGAACTCGATAATGGTTGAATTCAAGAAGTTTAAGCTGCATATCAATCATTGTTTTTGAAACCAGAGGACAGTCAGTGGAAAATGTGCTCTTGCAACAGCTGCACGGTGCGGATCCCAGCCGATGGAATTAAAGTGGGGCTTTTATTGATCAATCTAATTCACGATGATAAAACAAATAAATCCATAGGCCTAATGGATACATGCTCAGACTGGCACACTATTGATAGATTTAAAGGGCAATCTGTAGTTGCTACATCCGTTATTGGACATATAAATTATATATATTAGAAATATATATATAGTATGTCCATTGATTCTTGAAGAATATAATTTATAAATGCCTCATGAGTTTAGTTCAACAGTCACACTCCATGACAACCCAACATATAAACTTGTTTTTCTCCAATGATTTAAACATTGTAAATGTAAACAAACACTGTATAGCCTCATACCATTAAAACAATACTTTTGATATCATGGATGGTCAGTCCTTGCATCCATAGCTCTGTCTATTAATCTGAGAGTGGTTACATTTCTCCAGGCCCATCCTTCAGCTTTTTACCAAAACAGAGGCGGGGCGGCCGTTTTGTTATTGTTTCATCTTTGGATTTGCCCTTTAAACAGCTGCATATTATCAAGATATCAAAGTGTCACCAACTAAAAGGTAAACAATATATTCCTGTAGCAAATGCAGCATATGGCATTGGTGTTTCCCATGTAAATAGCCCTTTTCAGTAGTGCTCAAAGCTGTTCCATGAGCGCAGCATTTATTTTACAACTGGAATCAATGAGCCCAATCAGTCGTCCATGACAACACAATCATAAACAACAGAGTAGGCTAATAAGTCCTCAGTTTTGGGGTCATGCTCAGGTAAAACAATTTGGCTAATCTATACTTCCATATTTCCAAGTCCAATTCCTGAAGATCAAGAGGTATTACAATGACTGGAATTCTGATAACTTTGGTTTTTAATGTAAAGATATAATTTAATCGTATTATTATATGTAGTAGAAAGTGATGGGTTAGAAGAAGCCTACATAACCAACCCATAAAGTAAAATGAAACATCCATATATGGCTAGCTGTATAAACGTTAATATTGATTTATCCTGCAATAGATGTCGTTCAATTGGTAACATACATTTCTGTCTTCTTCTAATGCCTCTTAAAGGGAAAGTAATCTAAAAGTAACTGAATGTAATCAGATTACATTACTGAGTTTGGGGTAATCCAACAGTTAGTGATTACTATTTTGGACATGTAACTAGTAACTGTAACAGATTACATTTAGAAAGTAACTTAGCCAACCCTGACCACTAATTAACTGGTCATTTTTGCAGATATATATATATTTTTTTTTAGCTAGTACTATGTCAATATTTATCTTTAAAAATTTGCATGGCATTTAGCCAATTAATATAATGCAGTTTTGGATTTGACCCCCCCCCCCGTCTAAAAACCACATGGTTTAGACCGTTTGGAATTTTAAAGAGGTTCTCCCACTCCGACCTACGAACGAGACAATGCACAACTCACCAAAAAATTGTTGCTGTCTTTTATGAAATTAACCGGTTCATGTAAAAATGACCAAATACACTGACTGTTTAGTACTATTATAGCAAAACAAACAAAACTATTTCTTACGGTAAACCTGAACAATCCATATAATATATGAATGATTGAAAACCCCAATCAGCAGTTGAATCCACTCCGGTAAAATGGCCTGTTGTAATGCACTATTAGTAATTATTTTATTTAACCAGGCAAGTCAGTTAAGAACAAATTCTTATTTATAATGACGGCCTACCGGGGAACAGTGGGTTAACTGCCTTGTTCAGGAGCAGAACAACAGATTTTGTACATTGTCAGCTCGGGGATTTGAACTTGCAACCTTTACGGTTACTAGTCCAACGCTCTAACCACTAGGCTACGCTGCCGACCCAGCACATTACACTCAACTGATGAAGTCTACGATTTGACATCACAAACAGCTGAATGCTGAAGGTGCTGTACAGATCTATCTTATTAAAACAGGGTTAGCCCTACCTCTGGCTGGCAGCTGTCTCTCCTGCCCTGTGTACAACAGGGTTAGCCCTACCTCTGGTTGGCAGCTGTCTCTCCTGCCCTGTGTACAACAGGGTTAGCCCTACCTCTGGTTGGCAGCTGTCTCTCCTGCCCTGTGTACAACAGGGTTAGTCCTACCTCTGGTTGGCAGCAGCAGCTGTCTCTCCTGCCCTGTGTACAACAGGGTTAGTCCTACCTCTGGTTGGCAGCAGCAGCTGTCTCTCCTGCCCTGTGTACAACAGGGTTAGCCCTACCTCTGGCTGGCAGCTGTCTCTCCTGCCCTGTGTACAACAGGGTTAGCCCTACCTCTGGTTGGCAGCAGCAGCTGTCTCTCCTGCCCTGTGTACAACAGGGTTAGCCCTACCTCTGGTTGGCAGCTGTCTCTCCTGCCCTGTGTACAACAGGGTTAGCCCTACCTCTGGTTGGCAGCTGTCTCTCCTGCCCTGTGTACAACAGGGTTAGCCCTACCTCTGGTTGGCAGCTGTCTCTCCTGCCCTGTGTACAACAGGGTTAGCCCTACCTCTGGTTGGCAGCTGTCTCTCCTGCCCTGTGTACAACAGGGTTAGTCCTACCTCTGGTTGGCAGCAGCAGCTGTCTCTCCTGCCCTGTGTACAACAGGGTTAGTCCTACCTCTGGTTGGCAGCAGCAGCTGTCTCTCCTGCCCTGTGTACAACAGGGTTAGCCCTACCTCTGGCTGGCAGCTGTCTCTCCTGCCCTGTGTACAACAGGGTTAGCCCTACCTCTGGTTGGCAGCAGCAGCTGTCTCTCCTGCCCTGTGTACAACAGGGTTAGCCCTACCTCTGGTTGGCAGCTGTCTCTCCTGCCCTGTGTACAACAGGGTTAGTCCTACCTCTGGTTGGCAGCTGTCTCTCCTGCCCTGTGTACAACAGGGTTAGCCCTACCTCTGGTTGGCAGCTGTCTCTCCTGCCCTGTGTACAACAGGGTTAGTCCTACCTCTGGCTGGCAGCAGCAGCTGTCTCTCCTGCCCTGTGTAACAGTCATACTTAGTTACATGAATAAAAGTTCAATAGGCTACTGACCTGAAGGATAAGATGCATGAGTTCAGTCACAACAGATGAGGTATTTTCAGAATAAGACTATATGAGTTAAAACATTAGTGAAACGGTAATTCATAACGTTTCAAATCGGCTTAATTTGGATTGGTTCGGGCTCCTGGGGACCGACGTACTAGTATCTTAACCATTTGAACTGTGGGTGAATCGTTACACTTCTTATTATGAAGTGATGAATTAAAACTTGAAATTCCGTTACCAAATCGTTAATGGAATTTCAGAAAGTAACGGAATTTCTGCAATTGAATTGGCTATAATGTGAAATCATAGTAGTGACAAACCACAGTTAGGTTTACACGTTTGGACAGCGCAGTACAATACAGCACAGTATTTCATATTTTATTGGGATCCTCAATTACACTCTTCCCGGGGTCCAAACAGGAAACAAAACAACAAATAAAAACAGCTAATTATACACATAACATCATCTCCTGCCTCCTGCCTCCCGCCTCCCGTCTCCCGCCTCCCGCTTTAGAAACAGGAGATGGTTCCTGTCTCCTGCCTCCTGTCTCCTGCCTCCCGCCTCCCGCTTCAGAAACAGGAGATGGTTCCTGTCTCCTGCCTCCTGCCTCCAGCCTCCTGCTTCAGAAACAGGAGATGGTTCCTGTCTCCTGCCTCCTGTCTCCTGCCTCCTGCCTCGCGCTTCAGAAACAGGAGATGGTCCCTGCTCTATGAGCCGCTCCGGCTGCCACAAGTCAATGATTCATGCAAGGCCACCCATCTACACATTACAATCCATAATACAGTGTAAATTACAATACAAAATATATATCAAATTGTCTGCGTGTCTCTTCACAGTCCCTGTTGTGCAGTAAGGTGTTTTTTATCTGGTTTTATTGCTGTCTTGAGTTACCTGGGGCGGCAGAGAGTTCCATGTAGTCATGGCTCTATGTGTTTCCCAGCCAATGCTTTTAGTTTTTGGAGATATTTAGCAACAGACTATTGCTAGTTTATTACCCATTCAAAAAGTAATTACAGTACTGTAGAGTAAAGTAGAGTTCAGTTACTGTAGAGTACAGTTCAGTACTGTAGAGTACAGTTCAGTACTGTAGAGTACAGTTCAGTACTGTAGAGTAAAGTACAGTTCAGTACTGTAGAGTAGAGTTCAGTACTGTAAAGTACAGTAGAGTACAGTTCAGTTCAGTAAAGAAACTGAACAATACTGTACTGTAAAGTAAAGCACAGTACTGTAGAATACCGTTCAGTACTGTAGGGTAAAGCACAGGTGTGTATATTATCACAAACAAAGTACTAGGGGAGTGAATTGATGTTAGCTTCAGCTGTCAACTAGGTAGTTAAGTTAGCCTACAAAACGGGAAGCTATCGGTATCTTCTTTCATTGTAAAGTGTTGTAAAGCCTGTATGGACATTGTTTTGCGAACAGTAAATAAGTTTTAAAAAATGTCGACATGCTGTGTTGCATTATTCGAGTGTGTTAACTGCTGTGCATCGTGACCGGGGAGCTAACATGATGCAGCCAAGACTTCCAGTGCAGGCTAGCAATAAGTTATGTTGTTTTATTCGATTTTTTGTGGGGGGGGGCACTCATTTTAAAAGCATAATTCTGTTACTGTGGAATTGCCATACACCCAAACCTCTCTGCCAATTACAGCTTGTTTTCTGTTTAGCCCTTCCCACTCAAGCCACTCCCAGACAGTCATAGCTAAATTCTAGATTGAGAAATTGATATTTGCTAAGAAACTATTTTTGTTTATTTTTTTTACATTTTGAATTGAAAATCAAATCAAATGTATTTATAAAGCCCTTTTTACATCACATGATGTAACAATCAGAGTAAGGTCCTTAATTGTTACCCAGAAATGATTTGATATTGAGATAGAAATGGCTGCATTGGCCCTTTAAAAAGGTCCTTAGTTCAGTCTGAAAGGTGTTTAAAAGGTCCTTAGTTCAGTCTGAAAGGTGTTTAAAAATGTCCTTAGCTCAGTCTGAAAGGTGTTTAAAGGTCCTTAGCTCAGTCTGAAAGGTGTTTAAAAATGTCCTTAGTTCAGTCTGAAAGGTGTTTAAATGTCCTTAGCTCAGTCTGAAAGGTGTTTAAAGGTCCTTAGCTCAGTCTGAAAGGTGTTTAAAAATGTCCTTAGTTCAGTCTGAAAGGTGTTTAAATGTCCTTAGCTCAGTCTGAAAGGTGTTAAAAAGGTGCTTAGCTCAGTCTGAAAGGTGTTAAAAAGGTCCTTAGTTCCGTCTGAAAGGTGTTTAAATGTGCGTAGTTCAGTCTGAAAGGTGTTTAAAAGGTCCTTAGTTCAGTCTGAAAGGTGTTTAAATGTGCGTAGTTCAGTCTGAAAGGTGTTTAAAAGGTCCTTAGTTCAGTCTGAAAGGTGTTTAAAAGGTCCTTAGTTCAGTCTGACAGGTGTTTAAATGTGCGTAGTTCAGTCTGAAAGGTGTTTAAAAGGTCCTTAGTTCAGTCTGACAGGTGTTTAAATGTGCGTAGTTCAGTCTGAAAGGTGTTTAAAAGGTCCTTAGTTCAGTCTGACAGGTGTTTAAATGTGCTTAGTTCAGTCTGAAAGGTTAATCATTGGGGGGGTTTTCAGACTTTTTAAAAATTGAAACACAGCTGCATGCTTTTCTAAATGCTGACTGACTGCTGTGTTGAGAATGTACCTGTATAATTTGACACTAATAAAAGTGTATTAGATTTAGGTTTAACCTACGGCAGTAGTTCATTGTAGTTTATCTGTATCGATGTGTTGTAGCCTATAGGCAGCGTGTTCCCGACATTCCCAAGTACCCATCATAAAGAAAGACGCAAAGGGGTAAATCTGTTAGTGAATGAAGTAGACGACCACTGAGGGTTAGTAGTCGCTATTTGAATAGCCAGCTGGCGTTTATGGAACACAATGTGGTAGCCTAGAGCTTGTCCAGCCTTCACTGATTAATACACAGCACAATATACACATTCATTACTGATCTAGCCAATGAGAAGAAACTAACAAACACTACAAGGCATCATGAATTCACCCCTCCACACTGAAAATGAGGCTGTCTATGTGTGTGTGAATGTGTAACAAGGGGGATCAACATCCACACATTCTCAGCCTATGGTGGTGATGTTGACTAGAGGTCGACGGATTAACCTGTTAGGGCTAGGGGGCAGTATTTACACGGCCGGATAAAAAACGTACCTGATTTAATCTGGTTATTACTACTGCCCAGAAACTAGAATATGCATATAATTATTGGCTTTGGATAGAAAACACCCTAAAGTTTCTAAAACTGTTTGAATGGTGTCTGTGAGTATAACAGAACTCATATGGCAGGCAAAAACCTGAGAAGATTCTGTACAGGAAGTGCCCTCTCTGACCATTCCTTGAGCTTCTTGACTCTTTTTATTGAAAACTTAGGATCTTTGCTGTAACGTGACACTTCCTACGGCTCCCATAGGCTCTCAGAACCCGGGAAAAGGCTGAATGATGTCGAGGCAGCCCCTGGCTGAAACACATTAGCGCGTTTGGATAGTGGTCAGTCAGAGTACTATGAGACTGAGGCGCGTGCACGAGGCGACCCCATGTTTTTATTTTCTCTCTCTTTGTACTAAAACACAGATTCCCGGTCGGAATATTATCGCTTTTTTACGAGAAAAATTGCATAAAAATTGATTTTAAACAGCGGTTGACATGCTTCGAAGTACGGTAATGGAATATTTAGAATTTTTTTGTCACGAAACGCGTCGTGCGCGTCACCCTTCTTTACACTTCGGATAGTGTCTTGAACGCACGAACAAAACAGAGGATATTTGAACATAACTATGGATTATTTTGAACCAAACCAACATTTGTTATTGAAGTAGAAGTCCAGGGAGTGCATTCTGACGAAGAACAGCAAAGTTAATAACATTTTTCTTATAGTAAATCTGACTTTGGTGAGGGCTAAACTTGGTGGGTGTCTAAATAGCTAGCACTGTGATGCCGGGCTATCTACTTAGAATATTGCAAAATGAGCTTTCACCGAAAAGCTATTTTAAAATCGAACATAGCGAGTGCATAGAGCAGTTCTGTATCTATAATTCTTAAAATAATTGTTATGTTTTTTGTGAACGTTTATCGTGAGTAATTTAGTAAATTCACCGGAAGTTTGCGGGGGGTATGCTAGTTCTGAACGTCACATGCTAATGTAAAAAGCTGGTTTTTTATATAAATATGAACTTGATTGAACAAAACATGCATGTATTGTATAACATAATGTCCTAGGTGTGTCATCTGATGAAGATCATCAAAGGTTAGTGCTGCATTTAGCTGTGGTTTGGGTTTATGTGACATTATATGCTAGCTTGAAAAATGGGTGTCTGATTATTTCTGGCTGGGTACTCTCCTGACATAATCTAATGTTTTGCTTTCGTGGTAAAGCCTTTTTGAAATCGGACAGTGTGGTTAGATTAACGAGAGTCTTGTCTTTAAAATGGTGTAAAATAGTCATATGTTTGAGAAATTGAAGTAATAGCATTTCTAAGGTATTCGAATAACGCGCCACAGGATTCCACTGGCTGTTACGTAGGTGGGACGATTTCGTCCCACCGACCCTAGAGAGGTTAATCGGAATGGCCGATTAATTAGGGCCGATTTCAAGTTTTCATAACAATCGGTAATCTGTATTTTTGGCCACCGATTTGCCCCCCAAAAAAATTATTTCTTTTTTTTTTACACCTTTATTTAACTAGGCAAGTCAGATTAAAAAACACATTCTTATTTTCAATGAGGGCCTTGGAACGGGGCTTAACTGCCTTGTTCAGGGGGGATTCGGGGATTCGTTTTTGCAACCTTCCGGTTACTAGTCCAACACTCTAACCACCTGCCTTACATTGCACTCGACGAGGAG
The DNA here is from genome assembly GCF_965601325.2 of Salmo salar. NCBI lineage: Eukaryota > Metazoa > Chordata > Actinopteri > Salmoniformes > Salmonidae > Salmo > Salmo salar. The sequence continues at coordinate 113,476,604 of NC_138303.1, read as the reverse complement.
ACTGCGTGGCAGGCTGACTACCTGTTACGTTACGGCAGCAAGAAGCCAAGGTAAGTTCCTAGCTAGCATTAAACTTATCTTATAAAAAACTATCAATCTTAACATAATCACTAGTTAACTACACATGGTTGATGATATTACTAGTTTAACTAGTGTGTCCTGCGTTGCATATAATCAATGCGGTGCCTGTTAATTTATCATCGAATCACAGCCTACTTCGCCAAACGGGTGATGATTTAACAAAAACGCATTCGCGAAAAAAGCACTGTCGTTGCACTAATGTACCTAACCATAAACATCAATGCCTTTCTTAAAATCAATACACAAGTATATATTTTTAAACCTGCATATTTAGTTAATAATATTGCCTGCTAACATGAATATTTAGACTTAGGGATGCCACCCGTTAGATAAAATACGGAACGGTTCCGTATTTCACTGAAATAATAAACGTTTCGTTTTCGAAATGATAGTTTCCTGATTCGACCTTATTAATGACCAAACACTCGTATTTCTGTGTGTTATTATGTTATAATTAAGTCTATGATTTGATAGAGCAGTCTGACTGAGTGATGGTAGGCAGCAGCAGGCTCGTAAGCATTCATTCAAACAGCACCTTCGTACGTTTTTCCAGCAGCTCTTCGCAATTCTTCAAGCATTGAGCTGTTTATGACTTCAACCCCCGAGATTAGGCTGGTGTAACCGATGTGAAATGACTAGCTAGTTAGCCGGGTGCGCGCTAATAGCGTTTCAAACGTCACTCGCTCTGAGACTTGGAGTAGTTGTTTCCCTTGCTCTACATGGGTAACGCTGCTTCGAGGGTGGCTGTTGTCGATGTGTTCCTGGTCCGAGCCCAGGTAGGAGCGAGGAGAGGGACGGAAGCTATACTGTTACACTGGCAATACTAAAGTGCCCATAAGAACATCCAATAGTCAAAGGTATATGAAATACAAATCGTATAGAGAGAAATAGTCCTATAATTCCTATAATAACTACAACCTAAAACATCTTAACTGGGAATATTGAAGACTCATGTTAAAAGGAACCACCAGCTTTCATATGTTCTCATGTTCTGAGCAAGAAACTTAAACGTTAGCTTTTTTACATGGCACATATTGCACTTTTACTTTCTCCAACACTTTGTTTTTGCATTATTTAAACCAAATTGAACATGTTTCATTATTTATTTGAGGCTAAATTGATAGTATTTATGTATTATATTAAGTTAAAATAAGTGTCTATTCAATATTGTTGTAATTGTCATTATTACAAATAAATACATTTTTTTTAAATTGGCCGATTAATCGGCATCGCTTTTTTTGGGGGGTCCTCCAATAATCGGTAGCGGTATTGGCGTTGAAAAATCATAATCGGTCGACCTCTAATGTTGACTCTATAGGGCTTTCCATCCATCCATCCATAGGGCCAGTCCATAGCTGAAGTATATTCCCTATATATATATATATAGTAAACTACTGTTGACCAGGGCCCATAGGCAGTGACATAGTGTGATGATGATGTGCCCATGTGAAGTCACTGGCCAGATACATTAGCTGGCCCAATAGAGGTGAGTGAATTCAATCTCTTTTGATGGGGGGGGGGGGGGGGGGGATTTCCACGTTGTTGTTGAAATCACCCGAATTGCTTTATTGCATAGACACACATCAATATCATGATAGGCCTGATGTGTAGCTAAACACCAACTAGAAGGGCCACAGCCCGTAGGGCATCGTGTGCAATCAGATTGGGGTAAAGATGATCGGGAGATAACAGATCAGGATCTTAGAATAGGAGAGCTAATATAGGATCAGGTCCCCACTTGTTCATGTATTCATTATTATCCTAAAAATCAGCACTGCTCCTAAACCGGACAACGACCAAAGAAAGGCGACTAGGCTGCATCACCATGTCCCCGCTAATGGCGAACATATGTCTGTTTGTGATTTCTAAGCTCTCACAACACCTCGGTATATACAAGTCAACACGACCACGGTGTGGTAATGAGACAGCCATCACCTCACGGTCCAGATGACTTCCACAGGCAGGTGTTTGTCTTGACTCTACGGCTCCTCGCTGGTCAAATGACCCTCTTGAGGACCGTGCTCGTAGTAGCCTGTCCCTCTCCAGGCTTGACCATTGAAACAAAGTGAATCTATAGTGAAACACTGGCTACGTGTAACGGGCTTGTAGAAAGAAACACGCTGCCACTCCACTCGTGTCCATTAAAGCAGGAGGCTATCGACCGTGGACGATGTGAGCAACAATAGACAATAGTTGAATTGGCGAACAGCAACAATTCCGTTTATTTCTCACCCAGTGTCCGTGGGCGCCACCGACTGCATCACGGACAACTTACCGTGTGATTAAAGTATATTCCAATAGAAGTGCAAATCCATCAAAAAAAGAGGGATTGGAAAGGAAAGAACGGCCAAAAGTCGTGCTACTCCATCGTATTGTCCGAGTTGCTACAGTGTACTTTGAGACGGGTGATCAGAAAGCGGTCGGGAGAATGTAAAGGAGATGCTGTGAGTCGGAGGAGGGGCCACGGCGTGGTTTTACCACTGAGAAACCACTCATGCGTGGTAATGAGCTTTTATACAGCCTCCCCGCTATCAACGGGGACTGACGTCTCGTCCACCACCAAGTATTTGTTTTTTAGTGACTGTGGTGGAGGCTGCGTCACAACCCGTGTATCACCTGTACACTGTCAGGACCTGTTTACTGGAGGAATACTGGCTACTGGGCGAGAAGGTTGGGGTTGAATCCACCACCAGCTGTCAGGACCTGTTTACTGGAGGAATACTGACTACTGGGCGAGAAGGTTGGGCTTGAACCCACCACCAGCCCTAGCCAATACCATAGAACTTCACATACTATACTATTAGTCCAATCTCCAAACATAAAGGCAGGGAATCAGGTCTCGAACCCTCGACCTTCTACCCCGAAGTCCAGCGCGCTATCGACTGTAGGGTGAAAGCATGGTATCCGATATCCGCGTTTATTAACCCCGGGGGTCGTTACAATATAAAACTGTGATGGTTTTTACTACAATACGAACTTTGATGGCTTGAAATGTTGTGGTTACACTCAATAGTTTTTTGTTTTGTTTTTATATCAAAATATTGTCCACCATACACTTCTGCCCATGTGCAGTTCGCCTGGGCAGGAGGTTGTATTAAAGGTAATGTAGCGTTAAAGAAAAGGCGTTTCATTCCTTCTGGTCCTGAAGAGAAATAAAAGGTGATCTTCAACCAATCCATTAAACGTGGAGGAGGAGTTAAGATGGCGTTTCTCCTTGTTATTAACGGAGACAGTCTTTTCACGCCACTTCCGATACAAAATGATTTTCATAGCAGGTTAGGAGTGCATTTTTTTTTGCTAACCCTAACTTTTCTCCTAACCTTAAACTCAGGCTCCTAACCTGCTATTTTAATTCTCCTAACCTGCTGCGTAAATTCTCCTAACCTGCTACGAAGAAGTCGCTTCAATATATAAGTGGCATAAAAATTGTCCAAAAGAGGAAATCATATCACAGGCTCTCTTTCCGTTTCCCCTGAAAACCAGCTGTTGTGACCCTGCTGTGTATTGAGGTACCCAGTTAGTAAAATTACTCAGGCTCAGCTGGGGGCCACATCATTTGTGTTTTTCTGTCCCAGTATATGCCTGGGACCCCGGGCCCAAAGCTGGCCCACACACTGCAGACCAATCAAATTAAAACGGAGCGGCCCAAGTCTGGCCCACATACCGCACAAAGGTACGGCTGAGTTCCCGCCAGGTCCCCAGTCCAGAGGTGGGCCAGATGCTGAGTTCCCGCCAGGTCCCCAGTCCAGAGGTGGGTCAGATACTGAGTTCCCGCCAGGTCCAGAGGTGGGCCAGATGCTGAGTTCCCGCCAGGTCCCCAGTCCAGAGGTGGGTCAGATACTGAGTTCCCGCCAGGTCCAGAGGTGGGCCAGATGCTGAGTTCCCGCCAGGTCCAGAGGTGGGCCAGATGCTGAGTTCCCGCCAGGTCCAGAGGTGGGCCAGATCCTGAGTTCCCACCAGGTCCCTGGTCCAGAGGTGGGCCAGATGCTGAGTTCCCACCAGGTCCAGAGGTGGGCCAGATGCTGAGTTCCCGCCAGGTCCCCAGTCCAGAGGTGGGCCAGATGCTGAGTTCCCGCCAGGTCCCCAGTCCAGAGGTGGGCCAGATGCTGAGTTCCCGCCAGGTCCAGAGGTGGGCCAGATGCTGAGTTCCCGCCAGTACCCCGGTCCAGAGGTGGGTCAGATACTGAGTTCCCGCCAGTACCCCGGTCCAGAGGTGGGTCAGATACTGAGTTCCCACCAGGTCCAGAGGTGGGCCAGATACTGAGTTCCCGCCAGGTCCAGAGGTGGGTCAGATACTGAGTTCCCGCCAGGTCCAGAGGTGGGCCAGATGCTGAGTTCTCACCAGGTCCCCAGTCCAGAGGTGGGCCAGATGCTGAGTTCCCACCAGGTCCAGAGGTGGGCCAGATGCTGAGTTCCCGCCAGGTCCCCAGTCCAGAGGTGGGCCAGATGCTGAGTTCCCGCCAGGTCCAGAGGTGGGCCAGATGCTGAGTTCCCGCCAGGTCCAGAGGTGGGCCAGATCCTGAGTTCCCACCAGGTCCCCGGTCCAGAGGTGGGCCAGATGCTGAGTTCCCGCCAGGTCCAGAGGTGGGCCAGATGCTGAGTTCCCGCCAGTACCCCGGTCCAGAGGTGGGTCAGATACTGAGTTCCCGCCAGTACCCCGGTCCAGAGGTGGGTCAGATACTGAGTTCCCACCAGGTCCAGAGGTGGGCCAGATACTGAGTTCCCGCCAGGTCCAGACGTGGGTCAGATGCTGAGTTCCCACCAGGTCCAGAGGTGGGCCAGATACTGAGTTCCCGCCAGTACCCCGGTCCAGAGGTGGGCAAGATGCTGAGTTCCCACCAGGTCCAGAGGAGGGTCAGATGCTGAGTTCCCACCAGGTCCCCGGTGTAAATCAAACATATAATATTTACACTCTGACGCAATTATTATTATTTTTTTTACATTTATTAAAATCAGCAACTCACCTAAATTTACTTGGAACATTTCATGAATCTAGAACCAAGAAAATGTGTCCAAAATAATATATTCTACAGTTTCAAAACAGTGGAGCTGGATATCTACTGCACTAGAGGGTCTCCACTGAATGTCCACTAGATATCTACTACACCGGTACCCCCTGTATATAGCCTCCACATTGACTCTGTACCGTAACACCCTGTGTATAGCCTCCACATTGACTCTGTACCGTAACACCCTGTGTATAGCCTCCACATTGACTCTGTACTTGTACCCACTGTATATAGCCTCCACATTGACTCTGTACTGGTACCCCCTGTATATAGCCTCCACATTGACTCTGTACCGGTACCCCCTGTATATAGCCTCCACATTGACTCTGTACCGGTACCCCCTGTATATAGCCTCCACATTGACTCTGTACTGGTACCCCCTGTATATAGCCTCCACATTGACTCTGTACCGGTACCCCCTGTATATAGCCTCCACATTGACTCTGTACCGGTACCCCCTGTGTATAGCCTCCACATTGACTCTGTACTGGTACCCCCTGTATATAGCCACCACATTGACTCTGTACTGGTACCCCCTGTGTATAGCCTCCACATTGACTCTGTACTGGTACCCCCTGTATATAGCCACCACATTGACTCTGTACTGGTACCCCCTGTATATAGCCTCCACATTGACTCTGTACTGGTACCCCCCTGTATATAGCCTCCACATTGACTCTGTACTGGTACCCCCTGTATATAGCCTTCACATTGACTCTGTACCGGTACCCCCTGTATATAGCCTCCACATTGACTCTGTACCGTAATACCCTGTATATAGCCTCCACGTTGACTCTGTACCGTAATACCCTGTATATAGTCTCCACATTGACTCTGTACCGTAATACCCTGTATATAGCCTCCACATTGACTCTGTACCGTAATACCCTGTATATAGTCTCCACATTGACTCTGTACCGTAATACCCTGTATATAGCCTCCACATTGACTCTGTACCGTAACACCCTGTATATAGCCTCTACATTGACTCTGTACCGTAATACCCTGTATATAGCCTCCACATTGACTCTGTACCATAATACCCTGTATATAGCCTCCACATTGACTCTGTACCGTAACACCCTGTATATAGTCTCCACATTGACTCTGTACCGTAATACCCTGTATATAGCCTCCACATTGACTCTGTACCGTAATACCCTGTATATAGTCTCCACATTGACTCTGTACCGTAATACCCTGTATATAGCCTCCACATTGACTCTGTACCGTAATACCCTGTGTATAGCCTCCACATTGACTCTGTACCGTAATACCCTGTATATAGCCTCCACATTGACTCTGTACCGTAATACCCTGTATATAGACTCCACATTGACTCTGTACCGTAACACCCTGTATATAGCCTCCACATTGACTCTGTACCGTAACACCCTGTATATAGCCTCCACATTGACTCTGTACCGTAATACCCTGTATATAGCCTCCACATTGACTCTGTACCGTAATACCCTGTATATAGCCTCCACATTGACTCTGTACCGTAATACCCTGTATATAGCCTCCACATTGACTCTGTACCGTAATACCCTGTATATAGCCTCCACATTGACTCTGTACCGTAATACCCTGTATATAGCCTCCACATTGACTCTGTACCGTAATACCCTGTATATAGCCTCCACATTGACTCTGTACCGTAATACCCTGTATATTGTATCGTTGTTGTTATTTATTGTTGCTGTTTTACTTTTTACTTCAGTTTATATTGTAAATATTTTTCTTAACTCTTTTTTTTCACAGCCTTGTGAAAACTACCTGTGTTGCTGAAATTTAGTCCGTGTAGTTTTTGGTGTGTTCTAATAGACCTGTGTTTTTTTAAGGTTAACTGTCTCTCTCTCTTTCTCTCTGTGTAGAGTATCATCTGAAATCTGTCTCTCTCTCTAGAGTATCAGCTGAAATCTGTCTCTCTCTCTCTGTAGTATCAGCTGAAATCTGTCTCTCTCTCTCTGTGTAGAGTATCATCTGAAATCTGTCTCTCTCTCTAGAGTATCAGCTGAAATCTGTCTCTCTCTCTAGAGTATCAGCTGAAATCTGTCTCTCTCTCTCTGTAGTATCAGCTGAAATCTGTCTCTCTCTCTCTAGAGTATCAGCTGAAATCTGTCTCTCTCTCTGTAGTATCAGCTGAAATCTGTCTCTCTCTCTGTAGTATCAGCTGAAATCTGTCTCTCTCTCTGTAGTATCAGCTGAAATCTGTCTCTCTCTCTCTAAAGTATCAGCTGAAATGTGTCTCTCTCTCTCTAGAGTATCAGCTGAAATCTGTCTCTCTCTCTCTGTAGTATCAGCTGAAATCTGTCTCTCTCTCTCTAGAGTATCAGCTGAAATCTGTCTCTCTCTCTGTAGTATCAGCTGAAATCTGTCTCTCTCTCTCTGTAGTATCAGCTGAAATCTGTCTCTCTCTCTCTGTAGTATCAGCTGAAATCTGTCTCTCTCTCTCTAGAGTATCAGCTGAAATCTGTCTCTCTCTCTCTCTAGAGTATCAGCTGAAATCTGTCTCTCTCTCTCTGTAGTATCAGCTGAAATCTGTCTCTCTCTCTCTAGAGTATCAGCTGAAATCTGTCTCTCTCTCTCTAGAGTATCAGCTGAAATCTGTCTCTCTCTCTCTCTAGAGTATCAGCTGAAATCTGTCTCTCTCTCTCTGTAGTATCAGCTGAAATCTGTCTCTCTCTCTCTGTAGTATCAGCTGAAATCTGTCTCTCTCTCTCTAGAGTATCAGCTGAAATCTGTCTCTCTCTCTGTAGTATCAGCTGTTGTTCTAAAGTTGTGTTTTGCTACAGACCTTGGATCCAGAAAAGACAGGAGTCATTGAAACAACCCTGACATTTGAGCAGCATCCAGATCACCACCAATGAAACTTTTATAGTCTACGTTTTATGATGCTCATGAATGTGTTTCTCAAATGACTCCCTATTTCCTACATAGTACTCTACTTTCGACCTGAGCCACAATAGGCCCTGGTCAATAGTAGTGCACTATTAAAGGAATAGGGTGCCATTTTGGGAAGCGACCTCTGTGATATGGGTGTTATAATCTTGTAGCCAATCAGTACGTTTCTTTTCTTTTAGAAAAAACAATATTATAGGAGTCCATTATACTGGTCAATAGTAGTGCACTATTAAAGGAATAGGGTGCCATTTTGGGAAGCGGCCTCTGTGATATGGGTGTTATAATCTTGTAGCCAATCAGTACGTTTCTTTTCTTTTAGAAAAAACAATATTATAGGAGTCCATTATACATGAGGTACATGGGGTACATTATACATGAGGTACATGGGGTACATTATACATGAGGTACATGATACATGATACATGAGGTACATGATACATGAGGTACATGATACATGAGGTACATGGGGTACATGATACATGAGGTACATTATACATGATGTACATGGGGTACATTATACATGAGGTACATTATACATGGGGTACGTTATACATGAGGTACATTATACATGAGGTACATTATACATGATACATGAGGTACATTATACATGATATACATGGGGTACATTATACATGGGGTACATTATACATGAGGTACATGGGGTACATGATACATGAGGTACATTATACATGATACATGAGGTACATTATACATGATACATGAGCTACATTATACATGAGGTACATGAAGTACATGATACATGAGGTACATTATACATGAGGTACATTATATATGATACATGAGGTACATTATACATGAGGTACTTTATACATGATACTTGATACATGAGGTACATTAAACATGAGGTACATTATACAAGAGGGACATGCGGTACATTATACATGAGGTACATTATACATGAAGTACATGATACATGAGGTACATTATACATGAGGTACATTATACATGAAGTACATGATACATGAGGTACATGATACATGAGGTACATTATATATGATACATGAGGTACATTATACATGAGGTACATTATACATGAGGTACTTTATACATGATACATGTGAGGTACATTATACATGAGGTACATGCAGTACATTTTACATGAGGTACATTATACATGAGGTACTTTATACATGAGGTACATGTGGTACATTTTACATGAGGTACATTATACATGACGTACATGATGCATGAGGTACATGATGCATGAGGTACATGATACATGAGGTACATGATTCATGAGGTACTTGATGTACGAGGAACATGATACATGAGATACTCTACATGATACATGAGGTACATGATGCATGAGGTACTTGATGTACACAGTGCCCCTGTGACAACAATTTTGGACCCCCTTGTGGCCCCCCTAAATGTGGAGTATGAAATCATTTTTATATAACACATTTTTGCTATCGTTCTTTTTTTTACATCCGTTATTAATGTAACTGGCCCCTCTAACAGTACAACTGGCCCCAGCTTGGCCCCCCCAGTTGAAATGGTCTAGAACCGCCACTGGTTGAGTGAGAGGTTATTTTCCAGCACCAAACTCCCAGAGCCCTCTCCTCCTCCCTGTAGGCTGTCTCGTCATTGTTGGTAATCAAGCCTACTGCTGTTGTGTCGTCTGCAAACTTGATGATAGAGTTGGAGGCGTAACATAATGTAGGAGAATATAACACAATAGATATGGCAGGAGAAAAACCAACCGGAATTATTTTCTGTTTGTTGAGAGACCATCCTCTTAGAAATGCAAGTATAAGGTCATATTGTAAATTAGCTCCCTGGATGCAGTTCCTATGGCTTCCACGGGGTGTCAGCAGTCTATGTTCAAGGTTTCAGGCTTGTAACTTCAAAAACGAATAAGAAATAACAGTTTTAGTAGAAGGCCACAGTCTTGGAAATACGTGTTTGCACACGCCATGAAGAAATTACGCACCTGCTAAAATTGGTTTCCTATTGAACATACTTCTTTCCGAAATAAATATTCTAGTTTGATTACATTTAGGGGTATATTTCCGGATACCTTTCTCTGCAGGTTGAACGAGTGGATTACTCAAATCGCTGGCGCCAACTAAACAGACTTTTTGGCATATAAAGAAGGATTTTATCTAACAAAACGACACTACATGTTATAGCTGGGACCCTTCGGATGACAAATCAGAGGAAGATTTTCAAAAAGTTAGTGAATATTTAATCTTTATATGTTAATGTATGAAACCTGTGCCGGTGGAAAAATATTTTGATGTGGGGCGCCGTCCTCAAACAATCGCATGGCATGTTTTCGCTGTAATAGCTCCTGTAAATTGGACAGTGCAGTTAGATTAACAAGAATTTAAGCCTTCAGCCGATATAAGACACTTATATGTACCTAAATGTTTAAAATCCATAATATTTCTGATTATTTATTTGAATTACGCGCCCTCCAGTTTCACAGGAAGTCGCTCCGCTAGCGGGACGCCTATCCCAGAGATGAAGTCATACCACAGATTCTCAACTGGATTGAGGTCTGGGCTTTGACTAGGCCATTCGAAGACATTTAAATGTTTCCCCTTGAATCACTCGAGTGTTGCTTTGGCAGTATGATTAGGGACATTGTCCTGCTGGAAGGTGAACCTCCGTCCCAGTCTCAAATCTCTTGAAGACTGAAACAGGTTTCCCTCAAGAATTTCCCTGTATTTAGCGTCATCCTTCATTCCTTCAATACTGACCAGTTTCCAAGTCCCTGCCAATGAAAAACATTCTTGGCGGTATGAGAGGTGTTGGGTTTGCGCCAGACATCGTGGTTTCCTTGATGGACAAAAAGCTCAATCTGACCAGAGTACCTTCTTCCATATGTTTGGGGAGTCTCCCACGTGCCTTTTGGTGAACACCAAACGTGTTTGCTTATTTTTTTCTTTAAGCAATGTCTTTTTTCTGGCCACTCTTCCGTAAAGCCCAGCTCTGTGGAGGGTACGGCTTAAAGTGGTGCTCTCAATTGCATGGTGCTACAGAGAGTGGTGTGGACAGCCCAGTACATGACTGGGACCAAGCATTTCACTGTACTGACATAAAAGCATTTCACTGTACTGACATTATAGAGAAGCACACCGTTAAAACACGCTTTGAGGGAGTGTCTTTGTCCTACTGAGGGAGTGTCTTTGTCCTGCTGAGGGAGTGTCTTTGTCCTGCTGAGGGAGTGTCTTTGTCCTGCTGAGGGAGTGTCTTTGTGCTGCTGAGGGAGTATCTTTGTCCTGCTGAGGGAGTGTCTTTGTCCTACTGAGGGAGTGTCTTTGTCCTACTGAGGGAGTGTCTGTGTCCTACTGAGGGAGTGTCTTTGTCCTGCTGAGGGAGTGTCTTTGTCCTACTGAGGGAGTGTCTGTGTCCTACTGAGGGAGTGTCGGTGTCCTACTGAGGGAGTGTCTGTGTCCTGCTGAGGGAGTGTCTGTGTCCTACTGAGGGAGTGTCTTTGTCCTACTGAGGGAGTGTTGGTGTCCTGCTGAGGGAGTGTCTGTGTCCTGCTGAGGGAGTGTCTGTGTCCTGCTGAGGGAGTGTCTTTGTCCTGCTGAGGGAGTGTCTGTGTCCTGCTGAGGGAGTGTCTTTGTCCTGCTGAGGGAGTGTCTGTGTCCTGCTGAGGGAGTGTCTGTGTCCTGCTGAGGGAGTGTCTTTGTCCTGCTGAGGGAGTGTCTGTGTCCTGCTGAGGGAGTGTATTTGTCCTGCTGAGGGAGTGTCTGTGTCCTGCTGAGGGAGTGTCTGTGTCCTGCTGAGGGAGTGTCTGTGTCCTGCTGAGGGAGTGTCTTTGTCCTGCTGAGGGAGTTTCTGTGTCCTGCTGAGGGAGTGTCTGTGTCCTGCTGAGGGAGTGTCTTTGTCCTGCTGAGGGAGTGTCTGTGCCCTGCTGAGGGAGTGTCTTTGTCCTACTGAGGGAGTGTCTTTGTCCTGCTGAGGGAGTGTCTTTGTCCTACTGAGGGAGTGTCTTTGTCCTGCTGAGGGAGTGTCTGTGTCCTGCTGAGGGAGTGTCTGTGTCCTGCTGAGGGAGTGTCTTTGTCCTACTGAGGGAGTGTCTTTGTCCTGCTGAGGGAGTGTCTGTGCCCTGCTGAGGGAGTGTCTTTGTCCTACTGAGGGAGTGTCTGTGTCCTGCTGAGGGAGTGTCTGTGTCCTGCTGAGGGAGTGTCTTTGTCCTGCTGAGGGAGTGTCTGTGTCCTGCTGAGGAAGTGTCTGTGTCCTGCTGAGGGAGTGTCTGTGTCCTGCTGAGGAAGTGTCTGTGTCCTGCTGAGGGAGTATTTTTAATCTTTTTCTCAGTTACAGATGTGTCTATCTTCACACAGTCTGTCTTCAGTCAGAAGACCATAACGTAAGGGTTTGGTACCTAAAGTAATTATAGCCAAAAACACATCAATTATTGAGTAAAAAATTGTAGCAGACGGTGTTATCCAAGAGGTACTTTGTGTCAATGCATTCAATCAATTACGTCTAAATTTACACAATCTTTACTTAGAACTGAACAAAGCTATTGTATTCAACATGGAAAGGTTGGTTAGGTGATCACAAGCCAGACAGTAAAGTCTGTGGAACAGAGAGGTTGTGTTTAAGCAGCTTATTGATTTGGGTGTTTGGTTACTCCGGCTGGGCGTCCTCTCTATAGAACCGCGGCGTTGCTGGCTTCCATGGAGGGGTTGCCATGGTGACGTACAAGAGCAGGCAGGCACGGAGAGGAGAGGACAGGCAAGCGTGTGTAGGTGTCTTTGGCCTTGGCTGTGTGTGGGTGTGTGTGTGTGTGTGTGTGTGAGAGAGTGTGTGTGCGTGTGTATCTGTGTGTGCGTGTGTATCTGTGTGTGTGTGCATCTGTGTGTGTGTGTATCTGTGTGTGTGTGTGTGTGCGTGTGTGTGCGTGCGTATCTGTGTGTGTGTGCGTGTGTATCTGTGTGTGTGTGCATCTGTGTGTATCTGTGTGCGTGTGTGTCTGCGTGTGTGTGTGTGCGTGTGTATCTGTGCGTGTGCGTGTGTATCTGTGTGTGTGTGTGTGTGCGTGCGTGTGTTTGTGTGTGTGTGTGAGTGAGTGTATCTGTGTGTGTGCGTGTGCGTGTGTATCTGTGTGTGTGTGTGTGCGTGCGTGTGTTTGTGTGTGTGTGAGTGTATCTGTGTGTGTGTTTAAATGAGAGTCCTGAGAATAAGCAGCCCGGACAATGAAGAGGATCTGTTAGATCAGCCCCTAGAATAGAGAGAGATAGATCAGCCCCTAGACAAGAGAGAGATAGATCAGCCCCTAGACTAGAGAGAGATAGATCAGCCCCTAGACTAGAGAGAGATAGATCAGCCCCTAGACTAGAGAGAGATAGATCAGCCCCTAGAATAGAGAGAGATAGATCAGCCCCTAGAATAGAGAGAGATAGATCAGCCCCTAGAATAGAGAGAGATAGATCAGCCCCTAGAATAGAGAGAGATAGATCAGCCCCTAGAATAGAGAGAGATAGATCAGCCCCTAGACTAGAGAGAGATAGATCAGCCCCTAGACTAGAGAGAGATAGATCAGCCCCTAGAATAGAGAGAGATAGATCAGCCCCTAGACTAGAGAGAGATAGATCAGCCCCTAGACTAGAGATAGATAGATCAGCCCCTAGAATAGAGATAGATAGATCAGCCCCTAGAATAGAGATAGATAGATCAGCCCCTAGACTAGAGAGAGATAGATCAGCCCCTAGACTAGAGATAGATAGATCAGCCCCTAGAGAGTTAGACTAGAGAGAGTTAGACTAGAGAGAGCTAGACTAGAGAGAGTTAGACTAGAGAGAGTTAGACTAGAGAGAGCTAGACTAGAGAGAGCTAGACTAGAGAGAGCTAGACTAGAGAGAGCTAGACTAGAGAGAGTTAGACTAGAGAGAGTTAGACTAGAGAGAGTTCGACTAGAGAGAGATAGACTAGAGAGAGCTAGACTAGAGAGAGCTAGACTAGAGAGAGTTAGACTAGAGAGAGTTAGACTAGAGAGAGTTAGACTAGATATAGCTAGACTAGAGAGAGTTAGACTAGATATAGCTAGACTAGAGAGAGTTAGACTAGATATAGCTAGACTAGATATAGCTAGACTAGAGAGAGCTAGACTAGAGAGAGTTAGACTAGAGAGAGTTAGACTAGAGAGAGTTAGACTAGAGAGAGCTAGACTAGAGAGAGCTAGACTAGAGAGAGATAGACTAGAGAGAGTTAGACTAGAGAGAGTTAGACTAGATATAGCTAGACTAGAGAGAGTTAGACTAGATATAGCTAGACTAGAGAGAGCTAGACTAGAGAGAGTTAGACTAGAGAGAGTTAGACTAGAGAGAGTTAGACTAGATATAGCTAGACTAGATATAGGGTTCGCATTTTATTGGTCACGTACACGTTTAGCAGATGTTCATTGCCGATGTAGCGAAATGCTTTTTAGTCTGTGGGAACTAACATGACTGTCAGAATGGAAAGAGTTGACCCTGCTAAATACCAGAGAGCACAAAACAATCAAAAACGAGCTTCCTGTTTTTCTGGAGGATGCTGAGAAAAGAAGACAGATGGAACCCAAGTGCTCTAGGTAGTGAACCCTATTCAGGTCCCATAGGGCTCTAGGGAGTGAACCCTATTCAGGTCCCATAGGGTTCTATGGAGTGAACTCTATTCAGGTCCCATAGGGCTCTAGGGAGTGAACCCTATTCAGGTCCCAAAGGGCTCTAGGTAGTGAACCCTATTCAGGTCCCGTAGGGCTCTAGGTAGTGAACCCTATTCAGGTCCCGTAGGGCTCTAGGTAGTGAACCCTATTCAGGTCCCGTAGGGCTCTAGGTAGTGAACCCGTTTCAGGTCCCATAGGGCTCTAGGTAGTGAACCCTATTCAGGTCCCGTAGGGCTCTAGAGAGTGAACCCTATTCAGGTACCTTAGGGCTCTAGGTAGTGAACCCTATTCAGGTCCCATAGGGCTCTAGGTAGTGAACCCTATTCAGGTCCCATAGGGCTCTAGGGAGGGAACCCTATTCAGGTCCCGTAGGGCTCTAGGAAGTGAACCCTATTCAGGTACCTTAGGGCTCTAGGTATTGAACCCTATTCAGGTCCCATAGGGCTCTAGGTAGTGAACCCTATTCAGGTCCCATAGGGCTCTAGGGTGTGAACCCTATTCAGGTCCCATAGGGTCCCGTAGGGCTCTAGGTAGTGAACCCTATTCAGGTCCCGTAGGGCTCTAGGTAGTGAACCCTATTCAGGTCCCATAGCGCTCTAGGTAGTGAAACCTATTCAGGTCCTGTAGGGCTCTAGAGAGTGAACCCTATTCAGGTACCTTAGGGCTCTAGGTAGTGAACCCTATTCAGGTCCCATAGGGCTCTAGGTAGTGAACCCTATTCAGGTCCCATAGGGCTCTAGGTAGTGAACCCTATTCAGGTCCAATAGGGCTCTAGGGAGTGAACCCTATTCAGGTCCCATAGGGCTCTAGGGAGTGAACCCTATTCAGGTCCCAAAGGGCTCTAGGTAGTGAACCCTATTCAGGTCCCATAGGGCTCTAGGTAGTGAACCCTATTCAGGTCCCAAAGGGCTCTAGGTAGTGAACCCTATTCAGGTCCCGTAGGGCTCTAGGTAGTGAACCCTATTCAGGTCCCGTAGGGCTCTAGGTAGTGAACCCTATTCAGGTCCCGTAGGGCTCTAGGTAGTGAACCCGTTTCAGGTCCCATAGGGCTCTAGGTAGTGAACCCTATTCAGGTCCCGTAGGGCTCTAGAGAGTGAACCCTATTCAGGTACCTTAGGGCTCTAGGTAGTGAACCCTATTCAGGTCCCATAGGGCTCTAGGTAGTGAACCCTATTCAGGTCCCATAGGGCTCTAGGGAGGGAACCCTATTCAGGTCCCGTAGGGCTCTAGGAAGTGAACCCTATTCAGGTACCTTAGGGCTCTAGGTATTGAACCCTATTCAGGTCCCATAGGGCTCTAGGTAGTGAACCCTATTCAGGTCCCATAGGGCTCTAGGGTGTGAACCCTATTCAGGTCCCATAGGGTCCCGTAGGGCTCTAGGTAGTGAACCCTATTCAGGTCCCGTAGGGCTCTAGGTAGTGAACCCTATTCAGGTCCCATAGCGCTCTAGGTAGTGAAACCTATTCAGGTCCCGTAGGGCTCTAGAGAGTGAACCCTATTCAGGTACCTTAGGGCTCTAGGTAGTGAACCCTATTCAGGTCCCATAGGGCTCTAGGTAGTGAACCCTATTCAGGTCCCATAGGGCTCTAGGTAGTGAACCCTATTCAGGTCCAATAGGGCTCTAGGGAGTGAACCCTATTCAGGTCCCATAGGGCTCTAGGGAGTGAACCCTATTCAGGTCCCAAAGGGCTCTAGGTAGTGAACCCTATTCAGGTCCCATAGGGCTCTAGGTAGTGAACCCTATTCAGGTCCCGTAGGGCTCTAGGGAGTGAACCCTATTCAGGTCCCATAGGGCTCTAGGGAGTGAACCCTATTCAGGTCCCAAAGGGCTCTAGGTAGTGAACCCTATTCAGGTCCCGTAGGGCTCTAGGTAGTGAACCCTATTCAGGTCCCGTAGGGCTCTAGGTAGTGAACCCTATTCAGGTCCCGTAGGGCTCTAGGTAGTGAACCCGTTTCAGGTCCCATAGGGCTCTAGGTAGTGAACCCTATTCAGGTCCCGTAGGGCTCTAGAGAGTGAACCCTATTCAGGTACCTTAGGGCTCTAGGTAGTGAACCCTATTCAGGTCCCATAGGGCTCTAGGTAGTGAACCCTATTCAGGTCCCGTAGGGCTCTAGGTAGTGAACCCTATTCAGGTCCCGTAGGGCTCTAGGTAGTGAACCCGTTTCAGGTCCCATAGGGCTCTAGGTAGTGAACCCTATTCAGGTCCCGTAGGGCTCTAGAGAGTGAACCCTATTCAGGTACCTTAGGGCTCTAGGTAGTGAACCCTATTCAGGTCCCATAGGGCTCTAGGTAGTGAACCCTATTCAGGTCCCATAGGGCTCTAGGGAGGGAACCCTATTCAGGTCCCGTAGGGCTCTAGGAAGTGAACCCTATTCAGGTACCTTAGGGCTCTAGGTATTGAACCCTATTCAGGTCCCATAGGGCTCTAGGTAGTGAACCCTATTCAGGTCCCATAGGGCTCTAGGGTGTGAACCCTATTCAGGTCCCATAGGGTCCCGTAGGGCTCTAGGTAGTGAACCCTATTCAGGTCCCGTAGGGCTCTAGGTAGTGAACCCTATTCAGGTCCCATAGCGCTCTAGGTAGTGAAACCTATTCAGGTCCCGTAGGGCTCTAGAGAGTGAACCCTATTCAGGTACCTTAGGGCTCTAGGTAGTGAACCCTATTCAGGTCCCATAGGGCTCTAGGTAGTGAACCCTATTCAGGTCCCATAGGGCTCTAGGTAGTGAACCCTATTCAGGTCCAATAGGGCTCTAGGGAGTGAACCCTATTCAGGTCCCATAGGGCTCTAGGGAGTGAACCCTATTCAGGTCCCAAAGGGCTCTAGGTAGTGAACCCTATTCAGGTCCCATAGGGCTCTAGGGAGTGAACCCTATTCAGGTCCCAAAGGGCTCTAGGTAGTGAACCCTATTCAGGTCCCGTAGGGCTCTAGGGAGTGAACCCTATTCAGGTCCCATAGGGCTCTAGGGAGTGAACCCTATTCAGGTCCCAAAGGGCTCTAGGTAGTGAACCCTATTCAGGTCCCGTAGGGCTCTAGGTAGTGAACCCGTTTCAGGTCCCATAGGGCTCTAGGTAGTGAACCCTATTCAGGTCCCGTAGGGCTCTAGAGAGTGAACCCTATTCAGGTACCTTAGGGCTCTAGGTAGTGAACTCTATTCAGGTCCCATAGGGCTCTAGGTAGTGAACCCTATTCAGGTCCCATAGGGCTCTAGGGAGGGAACCCTATTCAGGTCCCATAGGGCTCTAGGGTGTGAACCCTATTCAGGTCCCATAGGGTCCCGTAGGGCTCTAGGTAGTGAACCCTATTCAGGTCCCGTAGGGCTCTAGGTAGTGAACCCTATTCAGGTCCCATAGCGCTCTAGGTAGTGAAACCTATTCAGGTCCCGTAGGGCTCTAGAGAGTGAACCCTATTCAGGTACCTTAGGGCTCTAGGTAGTGAACCCTATTCAGGTCCCATAGGGCTCTAGGTAGTGAACCCTATTCAGGTCCCATAGGGCTCTAGGTAGTGAACCCTATTCAGGTCCAATAGGGCTCTAGGGAGTGAACCCTATTCAGGTCCCATAGGGCTCTAGGGAGTGAACCCTATTCAGGTCCCAAAGGGCTCTAGGTAGTGAACCCTATTCAGGTCCCATAGGGCTCTAGGTAGTGAACCCTATTCAGGTCCCGTAGGGCTCTAGGGAGTGAACCCTATTCAGGTCCCATAGGGCTCTAGGGAGTGAACCCTATTCAGGTCCCAAAGGGCTCTAGGTAGTGAACCCTATTCAGGTCCCGTAGGGCTCTAGGTAGTGAACCCTATTCAGGTCCCGTAGGGCTCTAGGTAGTGAACCCTATTCAGGTCCCGTAGGGCTCTAGGTAGTGAACCCGTTTCAGGTCCCATAGGGCTCTAGGTAGTGAACCCTATTCAGGTCCCGTAGGGCTCTAGAGAGTGAACCCTATTCAGGTACCTTAGGGCTCTAGGTAGTGAACCCTATTCAGATCCCATAGGGCTCTAGGTAGTGAACCCTATTCAGGTCCCGTAGGGCTCTAGGTAGTGAACCCTATTCAGGTCCCGTAGGGCTCTAGGTAGTGAACCCGTTTCAGGTCCCATAGGGCTCTAGGTAGTGAACCCTATTCAGGTCCCGTAGGGCTCTAGAGAGTGAACCCTATTCAGGTACCTTAGGGCTCTAGGTAGTGAACCCTATTCAGGTCCCATAGGGCTCTAGGTAGTGAACCCTATTCAGGTCCCATAGGGCTCTAGGGAGGGAACCCTATTCAGGTCCCGTAGGGCTCTAGGAAGTGAACCCTATTCAGGTACCTTAGGGCTCTAGGTATTGAACCCTATTCAGGTCCCATAGGGCTCTAGGTAGTGAACCCTATTCAGGTCCCATAGGGCTCTAGGGTGTGAACCCTATTCAGGTCCCATAGGGTCCCGTAGGGCTCTAGGTAGTGAACCCTATTCAGGTCCCGTAGGGCTCTAGGTAGTGAACCCTATTCAGGTCCCGTAGGGCTCTAGGTAGTGAACCCGTTTCAGGTCCCATAGGGCTCTAGGTAGTGAACCCTATTCAGGTCCCGTAGGGCTCTAGAGAGTGAACCCTATTCAGGTACCTTAGGGCTCTAGGTAGTGAACCCTATTCAGGTCCCATAGGGCTCTAGGTAGTGAACCCTATTCAGGTCCCGTAGGGCTCTAGGTAGTGAACCCTATTCAGGTCCCGTAGGGCTCTAGGTAGTGAACCCGTTTCAGGTCCCATAGGGCTCTAGGTAGTGAACCCTATTCAGGTCCCGTAGGGCTCTAGAGAGTGAACCCTATTCAGGTACCTTAGGGCTCTAGGTAGTGAACCCTATTCAGGTCCCATAGGGCTCTAGGTAGTGAACCCTATTCAGGTCCCATAGGGCTCTAGGGAGGGAACCCTATTCAGGTCCCGTAGGGCTCTAGGAAGTGAACCCTATTCAGGTACCTTAGGGCTCTAGGTATTGAACCCTATTCAGGTCCCATAGGGCTCTAGGTAGTGAACCCTATTCAGGTCCCATAGGGCTCTAGGGTGTGAACCCTATTCAGGTCCCATAGGGTCCCGTAGGGCTCTAGGTAGTGAACCCTATTCAGGTCCCGTAGGGCTCTAGGTAGTGAACCCTATTCAGGTCCCATAGCGCTCTAGGTAGTGAAACCTATTCAGGTCCCGTAGGGCTCTAGAGAGTGAACCCTATTCAGGTACCTTAGGGCTCTAGGTAGTGAACCCTATTCAGGTCCCATAGGGCTCTAGGTAGTGAACCCTATTCAGGTCCCATAGGGCTCTAGGTAGTGAACCCTATTCAGGTCCAATAGGGCTCTAGGGAGTGAACCCTATTCAGGTCCCATAGGGCTCTAGGGAGTGAACCCTATTCAGGTCCCAAAGGGCTCTAGGTAGTGAACCCTATTCAGGTCCCATAGGGCTCTAGGGAGTGAACCCTATTCAGGTCCCAAAGGGCTCTAGGTAGTGAACCCTATTCAGGTCCCGTAGGGCTCTAGGGAGTGAACCCTATTCAGGTCCCATAGGGCTCTAGGGAGTGAACCCTATTCAGGTCCCAAAGGGCTCTAGGTAGTGAACCCTATTCAGGTCCCGTAGGGCTCTAGGTAGTGAACCCGTTTCAGGTCCCATAGGGCTCTAGGTAGTGAACCCTATTCAGGTCCCGTAGGGCTCTAGAGAGTGAACCCTATTCAGGTACCTTAGGGCTCTAGGTAGTGAACTCTATTCAGGTCCCATAGGGCTCTAGGTAGTGAACCCTATTCAGGTCCCATAGGGCTCTAGGGAGGGAACCCTATTCAGGTCCCATAGGGCTCTAGGGTGTGAACCCTATTCAGGTCCCATAGGGTCCCGTAGGGCTCTAGGTAGTGAACCCTATTCAGGTCCCGTAGGGCTCTAGGTAGTGAACCCTATTCAGGTCCCATAGCGCTCTAGGTAGTGAAACCTATTCAGGTCCCGTAGGGCTCTAGAGAGTGAACCCTATTCAGGTACCTTAGGGCTCTAGGTAGTGAACCCTATTCAGGTCCCATAGGGCTCTAGGTAGTGAACCCTATTCAGGTCCCATAGGGCTCTAGGTAGTGAACCCTATTCAGGTCCAATAGGGCTCTAGGGAGTGAACCCTATTCAGGTCCCATAGGGCTCTAGGGAGTGAACCCTATTCAGGTCCCAAAGGGCTCTAGGTAGTGAACCCTATTCAGGTCCCATAGGGCTCTAGGTAGTGAACCCTATTCAGGTCCCGTAGGGCTCTAGGGAGTGAACCCTATTCAGGTCCCATAGGGCTCTAGGGAGTGAACCCTATTCAGGTCCCAAAGGGCTCTAGGTAGTGAACCCTATTCAGGTCCCGTAGGGCTCTAGGTAGTGAACCCTATTCAGGTCCCGTAGGGCTCTAGGTAGTGAACCCTATTCAGGTCCCGTAGGGCTCTAGGTAGTGAACCCGTTTCAGGTCCCATAGGGCTCTAGGTAGTGAACCCTATTCAGGTCCCGTAGGGCTCTAGAGAGTGAACCCTATTCAGGTACCTTAGGGCTCTAGGTAGTGAACCCTATTCAGATCCCATAGGGCTCTAGGTAGTGAACCCTATTCAGGTCCCGTAGGGCTCTAGGTAGTGAACCCTATTCAGGTCCCGTAGGGCTCTAGGTAGTGAACCCGTTTCAGGTCCCATAGGGCTCTAGGTAGTGAACCCTATTCAGGTCCCGTAGGGCTCTAGAGAGTGAACCCTATTCAGGTACCTTAGGGCTCTAGGTAGTGAACCCTATTCAGGTCCCATAGGGCTCTAGGTAGTGAACCCTATTCAGGTCCCATAGGGCTCTAGGGAGGGAACCCTATTCAGGTCCCGTAGGGCTCTAGGAAGTGAACCCTATTCAGGTACCTTAGGGCTCTAGGTATTGAACCCTATTCAGGTCCCATAGGGCTCTAGGTAGTGAACCCTATTCAGGTCCCATAGGGCTCTAGGGTGTGAACCCTATTCAGGTCCCATAGGGTCCCGTAGGGCTCTAGGTAGTGAACCCTATTCAGGTCCCGTAGGGCTCTAGGTAGTGAACCCTATTCAGGTCCCATAGCGCTCTAGGTAGTGAAACCTATTCAGGTCCCGTAGGGCTCTAGAGAGTGAACCCTATTCAGGTACCTTAGGGCTCTAGGTAGTGAACCCTATTCAGGTCCCATAGGGCTCTAGGTAGTGAACCCTATTCAGGTCCCATAGGGCTCTAGGTAGTGAACCCTATTCAGGTCCAATAGGGCTCTAGGGAGTGAACCCTATTCAGGTCCCATAGGGCTCTAGGGAGTGAACCCTATTCAGGTCCCAAAGGGCTCTAGGTAGTGAACCCTATTCAGGTCCCATAGGGCTCTAGGTAGTGAACCCTATTCAGGTCCCGTAGGGCTCTAGGGAGTGAACCCTATTCAGGTCCCATAGGGCTCTAGGGAGTGAACCCTATTCAGGTCCCAAAGGGCTCTAGGTAGTGAACCCTATTCAGGTCCCGTAGGGCTCTAGGTAGTGAACCCTATTCAGGTCCCGTAGGGCTCTAGGTAGTGAACCCTATTCAGGTCCCGTAGGGCTCTAGGTAGTGAACCCGTTTCAGGTCCCATAGGGCTCTAGGTAGTGAACCCTATTCAGGTCCCGTAGGGCTCTAGGTAGTGAACCCTATTCAGGTCCCGTAGGGCTCTAGGTAGTGAACCCTATTCAGGTCCCGTAGGGCTCTAGGTAGTGAACCCGTTTCAGGTCCCATAGGGCTCTAGGTAGTGAACCCTATTCAGGTCCCGTAGGGCTCTAGAGAGTGAACCCTATTCAGGTACCTTAGGGCTCTAGGTAGTGAACCCTATTCAGGTCCCATAGGGCTCTAGGTAGTGAACCCTATTCAGGTCCCATAGGGCTCTAGGGAGGGAACCCTATTCAGGTCCCGTAGGGCTCTAGGAAGTGAACCCTATTCAGGTACCTTAGGGCTCTAGGTATTGAACCCTATTCAGGTCCCATAGGGCTCTAGGTAGTGAACCCTATTCAGGTCCCATAGGGCTCTAGGGTGTGAACCCTATTCAGGTCCCATAGGGTCCCGTAGGGCTCTAGGTAGTGAACCCTATTCAGGTCCCGTAGGGCTCTAGGTAGTGAACCCTATTCAGGTCCCATAGCGCTCTAGGTAGTGAAACCTATTCAGGTCCCGTAGGGCTCTAGAGAGTGAACCCTATTCAGGTACCTTAGGGCTCTAGGTAGTGAACCCTATTCAGGTCCCATAGGGCTCTAGGTAGTGAACCCTATTCAGGTCCCATAGGGCTCTAGGTAGTGAACCCTATTCAGGTCCAATAGGGCTCTAGGGAGTGAACCCTATTCAGGTCCCATAGGGCTCTAGGGAGTGAACCCTATTCAGGTCCCAAAGGGCTCTAGGTAGTGAACCCTATTCAGGTCCCATAGGGCTCTAGGGAGTGAACCCTATTCAGGTCCCAAAGGGCTCTAGGTAGTGAACCCTATTCAGGTCCCGTAGGGCTCTAGGGAGTGAACCCTATTCAGGTCCCATAGGGCTCTAGGGAGTGAACCCTATTCAGGTCCCAAAGGGCTCTAGGTAGTGAACCCTATTCAGGTCCCGTAGGGCTCTAGGTAGTGAACCCGTTTCAGGTCCCATAGGGCTCTAGGTAGTGAACCCTATTCAGGTCCCGTAGGGCTCTAGAGAGTGAACCCTATTCAGGTACCTTAGGGCTCTAGGTAGTGAACTCTATTCAGGTCCCATAGGGCTCTAGGTAGTGAACCCTATTCAGGTCCCATAGGGCTCTAGGGAGGGAACCCTATTCAGGTCCCATAGGGCTCTAGGGTGTGAACCCTATTCAGGTCCCATAGGGTCCCGTAGGGCTCTAGGTAGTGAACCCTATTCAGGTCCCGTAGGGCTCTAGGTAGTGAACCCTATTCAGGTCCCATAGCGCTCTAGGTAGTGAAACCTATTCAGGTCCCGTAGGGCTCTAGAGAGTGAACCCTATTCAGGTACCTTAGGGCTCTAGGTAGTGAACCCTATTCAGGTCCCATAGGGCTCTAGGTAGTGAACCCTATTCAGGTCCCATAGGGCTCTAGGTAGTGAACCCTATTCAGGTCCAATAGGGCTCTAGGGAGTGAACCCTATTCAGGTCCCATAGGGCTCTAGGGAGTGAACCCTATTCAGGTCCCAAAGGGCTCTAGGTAGTGAACCCTATTCAGGTCCCATAGGGCTCTAGGTAGTGAACCCTATTCAGGTCCCGTAGGGCTCTAGGGAGTGAACCCTATTCAGGTCCCATAGGGCTCTAGGGAGTGAACCCTATTCAGGTCCCAAAGGGCTCTAGGTAGTGAACCCTATTCAGGTCCCGTAGGGCTCTAGGTAGTGAACCCTATTCAGGTCCCGTAGGGCTCTAGGTAGTGAACCCTATTCAGGTCCCGTAGGGCTCTAGGTAGTGAACCCGTTTCAGGTCCCATAGGGCTCTAGGTAGTGAACCCTATTCAGGTCCCGTAGGGCTCTAGAGAGTGAACCCTATTCAGGTACCTTAGGGCTCTAGGTAGTGAACCCTATTCAGATCCCATAGGGCTCTAGGTAGTGAACCCTATTCAGGTCCCGTAGGGCTCTAGGTAGTGAACCCTATTCAGGTCCCGTAGGGCTCTAGGTAGTGAACCCGTTTCAGGTCCCATAGGGCTCTAGGTAGTGAACCCTATTCAGGTCCCGTAGGGCTCTAGAGAGTGAACCCTATTCAGGTACCTTAGGGCTCTAGGTAGTGAACCCTATTCAGGTCCCATAGGGCTCTAGGTAGTGAACCCTATTCAGGTCCCATAGGGCTCTAGGGAGGGAACCCTATTCAGGTCCCGTAGGGCTCTAGGAAGTGAACCCTATTCAGGTACCTTAGGGCTCTAGGTATTGAACCCTATTCAGGTCCCATAGGGCTCTAGGTAGTGAACCCTATTCAGGTCCCATAGGGCTCTAGGGTGTGAACCCTATTCAGGTCCCATAGGGTCCCGTAGGGCTCTAGGTAGTGAACCCTATTCAGGTCCCGTAGGGCTCTAGGTAGTGAACCCTATTCAGGTCCCATAGCGCTCTAGGTAGTGAAACCTATTCAGGTCCCGTAGGGCTCTAGAGAGTGAACCCTATTCAGGTACCTTAGGGCTCTAGGTAGTGAACCCTATTCAGGTCCCATAGGGCTCTAGGTAGTGAACCCTATTCAGGTCCCATAGGGCTCTAGGTAGTGAACCCTATTCAGGTCCAATAGGGCTCTAGGGAGTGAACCCTATTCAGGTCCCATAGGGCTCTAGGGAGTGAACCCTATTCAGGTCCCAAAGGGCTCTAGGTAGTGAACCCTATTCAGGTCCCATAGGGCTCTAGGTAGTGAACCCTATTCAGGTCCCGTAGGGCTCTAGGGAGTGAACCCTATTCAGGTCCCATAGGGCTCTAGGGAGTGAACCCTATTCAGGTCCCAAAGGGCTCTAGGTAGTGAACCCTATTCAGGTCCCGTAGGGCTCTAGGTAGTGAACCCTATTCAGGTCCCGTAGGGCTCTAGGTAGTGAACCCTATTCAGGTCCCGTAGGGCTCTAGGTAGTGAACCCGTTTCAGGTCCCATAGGGCTCTAGGTAGTGAACCCTATTCAGGTCCCGTAGGGCTCTAGAGAGTGAACCCTATTCAGGTACCTTAGGGCTCTAGGTAGTGAACCCTATTCAGGTCCCATAGGGCTCTAGGTAGTGAACCCTATTCAGGTCCCATAGGGCTCTAGGGAGGGAACCCTATTCAGGTCCCGTAGGGCTCTAGGAAGTGAACCCTATTCAGGTACCTTAGGGCTCTAGGTATTGAACCCTATTCAGGTCCCATAGGGCTCTAGGTAGTGAACCCTATTCAGGTCCCATAGGGCTCTAGGGTGTGAACCCTATTCAGGTCCCATAGGGTCCCGTAGGGCTCTAGGTAGTGAACCCTATTCAGGTCCCGTAGGGCTCTAGGTAGTGAACCCTATTCAGGTCCCATAGCGCTCTAGGTAGTGAAACCTATTCAGGTCCCGTAGGGCTCTAGAGAGTGAACCCTATTCAGGTACCTTAGGGCTCTAGGTAGTGAACCCTATTCAGGTCCCATAGGGCTCTAGGTAGTGAACCCTATTCAGGTCCCATAGGGCTCTAGGTAGTGAACCCTATTCAGGTCCAATAGGGCTCTAGGGAGTGAACCCTATTCAGGTCCCATAGGGCTCTAGGGAGTGAACCCTATTCAGGTCCCAAAGGGCTCTAGGTAGTGAACCCTATTCAAGTCCCATTGGGCTCTAGGGAGTGAACCCTATTCAGGTCCCATAGGGCTCTAGGGAGTGAACCTTATTCAGGTCCCATAGGGCTCTACGGAGTGAACCCTATTCAGATCCCATAGGGCTCTAGGTAGTGAACCCTATTCAGGTCGTTTTAGAGAATTTGGCAGTAACGCCAACCGGCCTCTCAACCGGAGACCACGTGTAACCACGCCAACCCAGAACCTCAACTTCTGGCTTCTTCACCTGCGGGATCATCTGGGGAAAAACCAATTCTGTTTGGCTGGGCCTGGCTCCCCAGTGGGTTGACCTGACTCCCCAGTGGCTGGGCCTGGCTCCCCAGTGGGTGGGCCTGGCTCCCCAGTGGCTGGGCCTTGCTCCCCAGTGGGTGGGCCTGGCTCCCCAGTGAGTGGGCCTGGCTCCCCAGTGGGTGGGCCTGGCTCCCCAGTGGGTGGGCTTGGCTCCCCAGTGAGTGGGCCTGGCTCCCCAGTGAGTGGGCCTGGCTCCCATGTCGGGGGGCCTATGCCCTCCCAGGCACACCCATGCCTGTGCCCCTGTCCAGTCATGTGAATTCCATAGATTAGGGCCTAATGCATGTATTTCAATTGACCGATTTCCTTATATGAACTGTAACTCAGTAAAATCTTTGAAATTGCTGCATGTTGCATTCATCTTTTTTCCCCCCCAGTATATGTATCTTATCGTAAGCTAATTTATTTACTAAGAAAGGTGACATGAACTGACGTATTTTTAAACAACCCTTAAAGTAGTTCTATCATAATACCCGACAATGGTTCCACACTGTTATACACAGAAAACATGAACAATGCAGGAGGACGGACGGACATGTATTTGATAATAGACTAGAGAATATGATGATAGCTAATATGATTTCATAGAAACTTTTACTATGAAATGCATGATACATTTCCGTCCTCTTCTTCCTGTGTTGTCCATGTGATGTCTGTTTTTAGCGACTATTTTGGCACCGTAGCCTGTTTCTCTCAGCGAAGGGAGAGCGAGGGTGCTAAGCTGAAACCTTAGCCTGTTTCTCCCAGCGAGGGGCGGAGCTGCATATCTCCTACTGCTGCTATAAATAACCATAGCTGGCTGAGGAGGTATCCATAGTAACATCAAAACCAAAGCTACACCAAGAGTGCTCTTCGCCAAAACAGAACAGACAAACATGGAGGGAAGGAGGGATGAGAGATGGATGGAGATGGAGGGAAGGAGGGATGAGAGATGGATGGAGATGGAGGGAAGGAGGGATGGAGAGATGGATGGAGATGGAGGGAAGGAGGGATGGAGAGATGGATGGAGATGGAGGGACGAGAGATGGATGGAGATGGAAGGAAGGAGGGACGAGAGATGGATGGAGATGGAAGGAAGGAGGGATGAGAGATGGATGGAGATGGAGGGATGAGAGATGGATGGAGATGGAGGGAAGGAGGGATGGAGAGATGGATGGAGATGGAAGGAAGGAGGGATGAGAGATGGATGGAGATGGAGGGAAGGAGGGATGAGAGATGGATGGAGATGGATGGAGATGGAGGGATGGAGAGATGGATGGAGATGGAGGGATGGAGAGATGGATGGAGATGGAGGGAAGGAGAGATGGAGATGGAGGGATGGAGAGATGGATGGAGATGGAGGGAAGGAGGGATGGAGAGATGGAGATGGAGAGAAGGAGGGATGGAGAGATGGAGAGATGGATGGAGATGGAGGGAAGGAGGGATAGAGAGATGGAGGGAAGGAGAGATGGATGGAGATGGAGGGAAGGAGGGATGAAGAGATGGATGAGATGAGGGAAGGAGTGATGGAGAGATGGATGAGATGGAGGGAAGGAGGGATGGAGAGATGGATGGAGAGAGAGTGGGGGTGCATTTGTATGCTACGTGGTTAAATCATTGTCAAATCAGTGTTTCATTGTTTTTGAAATATCACATTTTAAATCAGAACTGCATTTTTTAAAATCAGATCACTTATGCTGCATCCCAAATGGCACCCTATATAATCCACAGGTCCTGGACTAAAGTAGTGCACTACATAGGGAATGTGGTTCCATAGGGCCCTGATCTAAAGTAGTGCACTACATAGGGAGTAGGGTGCCGTTTGAGACGCAGTAATTTGGGTCCAGTCTTATGACATGCATTACAGTATTATTCTAAGGTCTTGTCACATCCTAGGTTAAAATATACAGGTTAAGACAACTAATTGATTAATGCATAAATGCATAATGCATTAATGCACAAACATTAACATTAATGCACAAACATTAACATTAATGCACAAACATTAACATTAATGCACAAACATTAACATTAATGCACAAAATAAACAAATCCACTAGGGGTGGTGATAACTACTAGGGGTGGTGATAACTACTAGGGGTGGTAATAACTACTAGGGGTGGTGATAACTACTAGGGGTGGTGATAACTACGAGGGGTGGTAATAACTACGAGGGGTGGTGATAACTACGAGGGGTGGTAATAACTACGAGGGGTGGTGATAACTACTAGGGGTGGTGATAACTACTAGGGGTGGTGATAACTACTAGGGGTGGTGATAACTACTAGGGGTGGTGATAACTACTAGGGGTGGTGATAACTACTAGGGGTAGTGATATCTACTAGGGGTGGTGATTACTACTAGGGGTGGTGATTACTACTAAGGGTGGTGATTACTAAGGGTGGTGATTACTAGGGGTGGTGATAACTACTAGGGGTAGTGATATCTACTAGGGGTAGTGATATCTACTAGGGGTGGTGATAACTACTAGGGGTGGTGATAACTACTAGGGGTGGTGATATCTACTAGGGGTGGTGATAACTACTAGGGGTGGTGATAACTACTAAGGCTACTAGGGGTGGTGATAACTACTAGGGGTGGTGATAACTACTAGGGGTAGTGATATCTACTAGGGGTGGTGATTACTACTAGGGGTGGTGATTACTACTAAGGGTGGTCATTACTAGGGGTAGTGATATCTACTAGGGGTAGTGATATCTACTAGGGGTGGTGTTAACTACTAGGGGTGGTGATAACTACTAGGGGTGGTGATAACTACTAGGGGTGGTGATAACTACTAGGGGTGGTGATATCTACTAGGGGTGGTGATAACTACTAGGGGTGGTGATAACTACTAGGGGTGGTGATAACTACTAGGGGTGGTGATAACTACTAGGGGTGGTGATAACTACTAGGGGTGGTGATCTTCAACCTAGATGTTGTAACATAGCATTTTATGTCATACAGTGCTATCAGAAAGTAACTTTTTCCACATTTTGTTACTTCAAATTGAATTTAAAATAGATTAAATTGATATTATTTGTCACTGACCAATACACAATCCCCTGTAACGTCAAAGTGGAATTACTGTATGTTTTTTCAAAATGTTTACTAATTTATTCTAAATGAAAAGCTTTAATAATGTCTTGAGTAAAGAAGTATTGAACCCCTGGTACGTTTACAAACATATGTTTTGATAAACATAATTGAAAGGTGTGTCTCATTATAGTGTTGAAATAAGTATAGCCAGTTATAATTGTAATGGCTTAGCAGATAATAAGAAAAGACGATCAGTATTTACCTGGCTAAAAGAGAAGGAATATAATATCTATTGTTTACAGGAAACCCATTCAACAATTTTTGATGAAGTTTTATGGAAAAAGGACTGGGGGGGAGAAATATATTTCTCCCATGGGCAAAGAAATTCATAGGGGTGATGGTATTAATTAACAGTAATTTTTATCCAAATGTGCAAATTGTCCAAACAGATCATCAAGGTAGATGGATTATTTTAAATATGTTATGGGACAATAAACAGATATGGCTTATTAACCTGTACGGTCCAAATAATGATGATCCAAGCTTATTTGAAAATATATATAATAATTTATCAACTCTACAAGCAACACTAGACTCTATTATTATGGTGGGATTTTAATACGGTCTTAAATACCTCTCTGGACCGGAAAGGAAATCACACTACAAACTATCACCCTCAGGCACTTAAGGAAATCATGAATGTCATGGATATATTGGAATTAGTGGATCTAGTGAGATATACATGGCGGAGGCTTAATCAAGCTAGTCGTCTTGACTACTTTCTTATGCCATTCTCTCTGGCACCAAAAGTTAAAAAGTGTTGATAAGGGACAGAATGAGGTCGGATCATCACATAATTGGCATATATATTACTCTTACAGAATGTCCACGTTGGCAAGGATATTGGACATTTAATCAAATCCTACTTGATGATAAATTGTTTAGAACTAGGACAGAAGAATTTATAACTGACTTTTTCAGACAACACAGGTACAGCAGATCCCCTTATTGTATGGGACACTTTTAAAACTTATTTGGTTGGGATAGGGGGCAATATTTTCACGTTCAGATGAAAAGCGTACCCAAATTAAACTGCCTGTTTCTCAGGCCCAGAAGCTAGGATATTCATATAATTGGTAGATTTGGATAGAAAACACTCTGAAGTTTCTAAAACTGTTTGAATGATGTCTGTGAGTATAACAGAACTTATTTTGGCAGGTGAAACCCCGAGGACAAACCAACCAAGAATTTTTTTTTTTTAGGTATTCTTTGGGAACCTAGATTTCTAAGGCAGTTGCTTGCAAAGGGGATTTCTATGGCGAACTAGATTTATGAGGCACCTGGTTGCAGTTCCTATGGCTTCCACTGGATGTCAACAGTCTTTAGAAATTGGTTGCTGTTTTTCCCTGTTCAGAATGAAGTGTAGTGTTTGATAGAGGCGTGTGCTCAGAAAGCTCGCTCCACATTGTTTCCCTCCGGTATTGAACGCTGTTTATCCCGTCTTAAATTTGATCGATTATTTACGTTAAAAAATACCTAAAGTTGTTTTAGGAAAGTTGCTTGAAATGTTTGGACAAAGATTACAGGTAAATAATGAGATATTTTGTAGTCATGTGGCGCGAGTTGGAACTGGTGTTTTTCTGGATCAAACGTGCCAAATAAATGGACATTTTGGATATATAACGACGGAATTAATCGAACAAAAGGACCATTTGTGATGGTTATGAGACATATTGGAGTGCCAACAGAAGAAGATCTTCAAAGGTAAGGCATGCATTATATGTTATTTCTGACTTTTGTGTTGTGCCTGGCGGGTTGAATTCTGATTGTCTGTGTTTGTTTGATGGGGTGCTGTCTTCAGATAATAGCATGGTTTGCTTTTGCCGTAAAGCCTTTTTGAAATCGGACACTATGGTTGGATTAACAAGAAGTTTATCTTTAAAATGGTGTATAATACTTGTATATTTGAGGAATTATAATTATGGGATTTCTGTTGTTTGAATTTGGCGCCCTGCAATTTCACTGGCTGTTGTCGAGGTGGGACGCTACCGTCCCACATATCCCAGAGAAGTTTTAAGTGTGCCTTTAGAGGCCATGCAATTCACTACTCATCTATAAATCAAAAGCAATTTAGATCAAAAGAGTCCATATTAACAAAGGAAATTGAAGGGCTAACAGTACAGTTAGATAGCAATAAAAACTCTACCATAGAGGCACAGAATAAGTTAGAGGAAAAACAAAAAGAAATGTAGAGATTTATTCAAGGAAGATCCAGTGTAATATATTATAAAAATAAAGCGAACTGGATGGAATATGGTGAAAAATGCACCAAATAATTTTTCAATCTTCAATATAGAAATGCTACCAATTTTTTTTATTGAAACTTGTTACAAATGGAGTCACGCATGATTCACCAAATGTTATTTTGAAAGAGGAAGTAAAGTACTTTATATGTTTTCATTTCAGTCTCCTCCATCTCCACTAACCGGAACTAAGTGTATGGATTTTTTTCCTGATAATAATGTAAAATTAACATCTGTACAGAAAGACTCATGTGAAGGTTGAATTACAGAGGAGGAACTTCTTGATGCAATTAAACCCTTTAAGGCGGGGTAAAACTCCAGGGCTGGATGGCATACCAGTGGAAGTATACAAAACTTTTTTTTGATATACTCAGAGGACCATTATTAGCATGTTTTAACCACTCCTATATAAACCGGTAGATTATCAGACACGCAACAAGAAGGTCTGATATCATTATTACTGAAACAGGATCCAAGTGGTATATATAAAGATCCAGTTCATTTAAAGAAAATGAGGCCTCTTACACTTTAGTGTTGTGATGCAAAAATCCTAGCAAAATGCTTGGCGCATAGAACTAAAAAAGTATTGTCAGATATTATTCATCCTAATCAGACAGGTTTTTTACATGGACGATACATTGGAGATAATATAAGACAAGTACTGGAAACAATAGAATACTATGAAATATCGGGGACACCAGGCCTGGTTTTCATAACTTGATTTTGAAAAGGCTTTTGATAAAGTACGACTGGAGTTTATATATAAATTCCTCTAATATTTCAATTTTGGGGAATCTCTTATAAAATGGGTTAAAGGTATGTATAGTAACCCTAGGTGTAAAATAGTAAATAATGGCTACATTTCAGAAGGTTTTAAACTGTCTAGAGGAGTAAAACAAGGTTGTCCACTATTGGGATATCTATTTATTATTACCATCGAAATGTTAGCTGTTAAAATTAGATCCAACAACAATATTAAGGGATTAGAAATCAGTGAATTAAAAACTAAGGTGTCATTGTACGCTGATGATTCATGTTTTCTTTTAAAACCACAATTAGAATCTCTCTACGGCCTCATAGAGGATCTAGTTACTTTTGCTATCCTCTCTGGATTAAAACCAAATTATGATAAGTGTGATATTACGTATTGGATCACTAAAAAACGCAATTTTTTGGTATACAAATCTCAAAAGAAAGAAATGATCTCACTCCAATAAATGTTTATAGAAAGTTAGCAAAAATAGATAAGATTTTGCTACCATGGAAAGGAAAATAACTGTCTATTTGTGGAAAAATCACCCTGATTAATTCTTTAGTCATATCACAGTTTATCTATTTGCTTATGGTTTTGGCTACACCTAGTGACCTGCTTTTAAATGATATGAACCAAAACTATTCAATTTTATTTGGAATGGCAAGCCAGACAAAATTAAAAGGGCCTATTTATATAACAAATATGAATTCGGAGAGCAGAAATGATTAAATATTAAAGCATTAGACCTCTCACTAAAGGCATCAGTCATACCAAAGTTATACTTAAATCCAAACTGGTTCTCTAGTAAATTGGTAGGAATGTCTCATCCTATGTTCAAGAAGGGCCTTTTTCCCTTTATTCAGATTACACCTGCTCACTTTCAGTTGTTTGAAAAGGAAATAATCTCCAAAATATCTTAATTTTTTAAACAAGCCTTAGAAAGTTGGTTGCAATTTCAGTTTAATCCACCTGAAAAGACAGAACAAATAATACAACAAAATAATGTGGTTAAATTCAAATATACTAATTGATTAAAAAAAACATATTTTTCAAATACATTTAAAAAATATATATAATTTTAGTGAATGATATCATAAATAGGACTGGTGGAGTGATGTCACACATGCATCTAACACAGATATATGGAAATGTCTGCTCTACCCAAAATTACAACCAATTAATTGCAGCATTACCACAAAAATGGAAGAGGCAAGTAGAAGGGGAAAAAAGGAACTTATATGTCAGCCCTGTATTAAAGACCAAAATTGGTTAAAGAAAATTGTGAAAAATAAAAACATATACCAATTTCATTTAAGGACCAAAAAACTGACAGGTGTGCCATATAAATTGTGAAATAGTTGGGAAGAGATTTTCGATGTACCCATTCCATGGCACATGGTTTATGAATTGATACGCAAAACAACACCAGACAAAATGTCAAATTTTTCTATTTAAATTACAATACAAAATTCTTGCAACCAATAGAATGTTATATATATATGGGGGATACAATCTTCCGAGCTCTGCAGATTCTGCTGTGAGGAGGCAGAGTCATTAGATCATTTATTTTGGTATTGTCCATATGTAGCTCGTTTTTGGTCACATGTCCAGGAATGGCTGAAGAATTGCAACATTTGCCTAGAACTAACGCTGCAGATAGCAATACTGGGTGATTTGAAAAGTCATAGTCAATCAATCAATAATATAATAATTATTTTAGCAAAAATGTTTATTTATTTTATTTAAAATCTGTAGAAGCTATGAGAATTGAAAGGTTCAGTACTTTTGTGAAGCATCACAGCACAGTTGAAAAAATATATTGCAAATAGAAATCCAAAATGGATGATGTTGAGAGATAGATGGGAGGGGTTGAATGGAGCTGAAGGGTGGGACTAATAACAAGAAACAATGTAAAATGTACGGGGTCTGTAAAATGTATATAGGTTCGGAACTTAGGTGAATAGCACAGTTACAAATAGAAATCACACTGGACGGACATCAGAAATAGAGGAAGGACTAAAAACGAACAAAATATAACTATTGTAAAATAGATTGTGTCTGTAAAATGTGTATAAGATTTATAAACTGAAGGTAGAAGCCTAAGTGTTATTGTTAATTAGTTTGCTCCAATTGGGAGAAGGGTGGAAGGGTTTTGGGGGGAATAATAAAGGTATATTCTATCTGCATATGTATGTCTTTCATTTTTATTTTTTTTAAATTGTATTTCACCTTTATTTAACCAGGTAGGCAAGTTGAGAACAAGTTCTCATTTACAATTGCGACCTGGCCAAGAATAAAGCAAAGCAGTTCGACACAAACAACACAGAGTTACACATGGAGTAAAACAAACATACAGTCAATAATACAGTAGAAAAATAAGTCTATATACAACGTGAGCAAATGAGGTGAGATAAGGGAGGTAAATGCAAAAAAGGCCATGGTGGCAAATTAAATACAATATAGCAAGTAAAACACTGGAATGGTAGATTTGTAGTGGAAGAAAGTGCAAAGTAGAAATAATGGGGTGCAAAGGAGCAAAATAAATAAATACAGTAGGGGAAGAGTAGTTGTTTGGGCTAAATTATAGATGGGCTATGTACAGGTGCAGTAATCTGGGAGCTGCTCTGACAGCTGGTGCTTAAAGCTAGTGAGGGAGATACGTGTTTCCAGATTTATAAACTGAAGGTAGAAGCATAAGTGTGGTAGTTTATTACTTTACTCCAATTGGGGGAGGGGTGGAAGGGTTTTGCGGTGAATAATAAAGGTATATTCGAAAATATTCAAAAAAATTATTTAAAAAAGTTTAAAAAAGGTATTTATGTATATATAGGTATGTGTATGTATATATGTGTATATGTATGCATGTGTGTATGTATATGGATATATATATTTACCCAAACAATATATGGGGTATATGGGGTATTGGAAATGATGCGGACAATTGCATTGATGGAAACAACAATCTTTCCGCAATATTAAGCTGATCCACACCTAAAGAAATTAAAAATTAAAAAAAAGTATTCAACCCCTTTGTTCAGGAAATCCTATAAACTTAAAAAATACAAATTTGCTTAACAAGTCACAAACAAGTCACAAAATCAGTTGCATGGACTCACTGTGTGCAAAATGTATTTAACACGATTATTATTCTTTTTTTTAAATTGAACCTTTATTTAAAACTTCCCTTTAGATTGATTTGACAACATCTGGTGAAATGGCAGAGCGCCAAATTCAAATTAAATTACTATAAATATTTAACTTTCATGAAATCACAAGTGTAATTGTCACGCCCTGACCTGAGAGAGCCTTTTTTATGTCTCTATTTAGGTTTGGTCAGGGTGTGATTTGGGTGGGCATTCTATGTCCTTTTTTCTATGCTTTGTATTTCTTTGTTTTGGCATGGTATGGCTCTCAATCAGGGACAGCTGTATATCGTTGTCACTGATTGGGAGTCATACTTACGCAGCCTGTTTTCCTTTGGGGTTTGTGGGTAGTTAATTTCTGTTTAGTGTTTTGCACCTGACAGAACTGATTGGCTGTTGGTTTCTTGTTTAAAGTGTTCTATCTTTAATAAATTCATGATGAGCACTAACCACGCTGCGCCTTGGTCTACTCTCTTCAACGACAGCCTTTACAGTAATACATAAAAATAAAGCTTAACTTCTTGTTAATCCAGCCACCATGTCAGATTTCAAAAAGGCTTTACGGTGCAAGCAAACCATGTGATTATCTGAGGACAGCACTCCGCATTCAAATGCGGAGTGCTGGTGCTTGCCTACGGAGCTGTTAGGGGAACGGCACCTCCGTACCTTCAGGCTCTGATCAGGCCCTACACCCAAACAAGGGCACTCCGTTCATCCACCTCTGGCCTGCTCGCCTCCCTACCTCTGAGGAAGCACAGTTCCCGCTCAGCCCAGTCAAAACTGTTCGCTGCTCTGGCACCCCAATGGTGGAACAAGCTCCCTCACGACGCCAGGACAGCGGAGTCAATCACCACCTTCCGGAGACACCTGAAACCCCACCTCTTCAAGGAATACCTGGGTTAGGATAAGGTAATCCTTCTAACCCCCCCCCCTTAAAAGATTTAGATGCACTATTGTAAAGTGGTTGTTCCACTGGATATTATAGGTGAATGCACCAATTTGTAAGTCGCTCTGGATAAGAGCGTCTGCTAAATGACTAAAATGTAAAATGTAAAATGTAAATGCATGACAAATATTTTTCAACCAGGGAGGTGCGACACAAAAGTAAAAAATAACAATATAATTTATGCCTTACCTTTGAAGATCTTCTTCTGTTGGCACTCCAATATGTCCCAGAAACATCACAAATGGTCCTTTTGTTCCATAAACTCCTTTATATCCCCAAAATGTCCATTTATTTGGCGCGTTTGATTCAGAAAAACACCGGTTCCAACTCGCCCAACATGACTACAAATGATCTAATAAGTTACCTGTAAACTTGGTCCAAACATTTCAAACAACGTTCCTAATCCATCCTTGGTTATACTAAAATGTAAATAATCGATAAAATTTAAGACGGAATATACTGTGCTCAATAGTGGATAAAATCAAAGTGGAGCGAGCTACAGGTCACACGCCCCAAACAAAAGAGTCCACTTGGCTTGACACTCATTCTGAATAGCCGTACTTCTTCATTTCTCAAAGGAAAAAAAATCAACCAATTTCTAAAGACTGTTGACATCTAGTGGAAGCCATAGGAACTGCAACCAGGTGCCTCATAAATCTAGTTCCCCATAGAAATGCCCATAGTTTTTTTTCTTGGTTGGTTTGTCCTCGGGGTTTCACCTGCCAAATAAAATCTGTTATACTCACAGTTTTCGAAACGTTAGAGTGTTTTCTATCCAAATCTACCAATTATATGCATATCCTAGCTTCTGGGCCTGAGTAGCAGGCAGTTTACTTTGGGCACGCTTTTCATCTGGATATGAAAACACTGCCTCCTATCCCAAAGAGGTTTATTTAACTAGGCAAGTCAGTTAAGAACAAATTCTTATTTACAATGACGGCCCTAGGAACAGTGGGATTAAACTGCCTTGTTCAGAGGCAGAATGACAGATTTGTATCATGTCAGCTCAGGTATTCGATCTAGCAACCTTTTGATTACTGGCCCAATGCTCTAATCTCTAGGCTACCTGCCACCCCAACCTCATCTCTGTACCCCACACATACAGTTATCTGTAAGGTCCCTCAGTCAAACTATCAGGAATCAAGGTAAGACCCAAGTGCAGACTGTGTGAAGTAACAATGTTTATTGTAACAACAGGGGCAGGCAAACGACAGGTCAAGGCAGGCAGGGGTCGATAATCCAGAGTAGTGGAGCGAAGGTACAGGACGGCAGGCTGGCTCAGGGTCAGGTCAGGCAGAGGTCGGTAATCCAGAGGTGGAGCGAAGGTACAGGATGGCAGGCTGGCTCAGGCTCAGGGACAGGCAGAGTGGTCAGGCGGGTGGGTACAGGGTCAGGACAGTCAAGGGTCAAAAACCAGGAGGACGAGAATAGGAGAGACAGGAGAAAAACAGGAGCTGAGACAAAACGCTGGTTGACCTGAACAAACAAGACGAACTGGCACAGATAGACAGAAACCACCGGTATGAATACCCAGAGGATAAGTGGGGAAGATGGGCGACACCTGGAGGGGGTGGAGACAAGCACAAGGACAGGTGAAACAGATCAGGCCATGACACAAACAGTGATTTTCAAACACACATTCAACCATAAAGACTCGGGAGGTTTTCCAATGCATCGAAAAGAAGGGCACCTATTGATAGATTGGTGAAACATAGAAAAAACAGACATTGAATATCCCTTTGAGCATGGTGAAGTTATTAATTACACTATGGATGGTGTATCAATACACCCAGTCACTACAATAATACAGGCGTCCTTCCTAACTCAGTTGCTGGAGAGGAAGGAAACCACTCAGCGATTTCACCATGAGGTCAATGGTGACTAAAACAGTTACAGAGTTTAATAGCTGTGATAGGAGAAAACTGAGGATGTACAACATTGTAGTTATTCCAAAATACTAACCTAAATGACAGAGTGAGAAGAATTAGGCCTGTACATAATAAAAATATTCCAAAACTTGCATCCTACAGATGAACGTGGTACCTTCAGTCATTTTGAAAATTGCTCCCAAGGATGAACCAGATTTGTGGAGGTCTACAATTTATTTTCTGAGGTCTTGGCTGATTTCTTTTGATTTTCCCATGATGTCAAGCAAAGAGGCACTGAGTTTGAAGATAGGCCTTGAAATACATCCACAGGTACACCTCCAATTGACTCAAATGATGACAGTTAGCCTATAAGAAGCATGTAAAGCCATGACGTCATTTTCTGGAATTTTCCAAGCTGTTTAAAGGCACAGTCAACTTAGTGTGTGTAAACTTCTGACCCACTGGAATTGTGATACAGTGAATTATAAGAGAAATAATCTGTCTGTAAACAATTGTTGGAAAATGTACTTGTGTCATGGACAAAGTAGATGTCCTAACCGACTTGCCAAAACTATAGTTTGTTAACAAGAAATGTGTGGAGTGGTTGAAAAACGAGTTTTAATGACTCCAACCTAAGTGTATGGAAACTTCCGACTTCAACTGTGTGTGTACTCTACTGTATGTATGTGTACTCTACTGTATGTATGTGTACTCTACTGTATGTATGTGTACTCTACTGTATGTATGTGTACTGTATTTATGTATGTGTACTCTACTGTTTGTATGTGTACTCTACTGTATGTATGTGTACTGTACCGTACTGTATGTATGTGTACTGTGCTGTACTGTTCTGCATGTATGTGTACTGTACTGTATGTATGTGTACAGTACTGTATGTATGTATGTGTACTGTACCATACCGTATGTGTACTGTACATATGTGTGCTGTACTGTATGTATGTGTAACGTACCGTACTGTATGTATGTGTACTGTGCTGTACTGTTCTGCATGTATGTGTACTGTACTGTATGTATGTGTACAGTACTGTATGTATGTGTACTGTACCGTACTGTATATATATGTACTGTCCTGTACTACATGTTTGTGTACTGTATGTGTACTGTATGTATGTGTACTGTACTGTATGTATGTGTACTGTACTATACTGTATGTATGTGTACTGTACTGTACTGTTCTGCATGTATGTGTACTGTACTGTATGTATGTGTACTGTATGCATGTCTACTGTACTGTACGTATGTGTACTGTACTGTATGTGTGTACTGTATGTGTGTACTGTATGTATTTATGCATGTATGTATGTTTGCTGAGCTGTATGTATGTGTACTGTGCTGTACTGTATGTATGTGTACTGTCCTGTACTGTACTGCATGTATGTGTACTGTACTGTATGTATGTGTACTGTACTGTATGTATGTGTACAGTACTGTATGTATGTATGTATGTATGTATGTATGTATGTATGTATGTATGTATGTATGTATGTGTACTGTACTGTGTGTATGTGTACTGTATGTATGTGTACTGTACTTTACTGTACTGGATGTACGTATGTGTACTGTATGTATGTGTACTGTACTGTATGTGTGTACTGTATGTGTGTACTGTATGTATGTATGCATGTATGTATGTTGGCTGTACTGTATGTATGTGTACTGTGCTGTACTGTATGTATGTGTACTATCCTGTACTGTACTGCATGTATGTGTACTGTACTGTATGTGTGTGTACTGTACTGTATGTATGTGTACAGTACTGTATGTATGTATGTGTAGGGGGGGGGCTGTACTGTGTGTATGTGTACTGTATGTATGTGTACTGTACTGGATGTACGTATGTGTACTGTATGTATGTATTTGTACTGTACTGTATGTATGTGTACTGTACTTTACTGTACTGTATGTATGTGTACTGTACTGTATGTATGTGTACTGTATGTATGTGTACTGTATGTATGTTTGCTGTACTCTATGTATGTTTGAGGTACTGTATGTATGTGTACTCTATGTATGTTTGAGGTACTGTATGCATGTGTACTTTATGTATGTTTGAGGTACTGTATGTATGTGTACTGTATGTATGTTTGAGGTACTGTATGTATGTGTACTGTATGTATGTTTGAGGTACTGTATGTATGTGTATTGTATGTATGTTTGAGGTACTGTATGCATGTGTACTTTATGTATGTTTGAGGTACTGTATGTATGTGTATTGTATGTATGTTTGAGGTACTGTATGTATGTGTACTGTTTGTATGTTTGAGGTACTGTATGTATGTGTACTGTGTCTCTTTCGGAGTGGTTGGGTTAAACGAGGAAGTCACATTTCTGTTAGACCTGCAATTGAACAATAAAGTGATCTCTTAATCTCTCAGGACGTTCTGTAAATGGCATTGCCTAGGTTTGCAAAATTCCAGTTACTCTCCCGAAATTCCAAGGTTTTAGTCCTGGTTGGATGATTCCAGGATTTCCTGCTTATTTCCCTCTTGATTCGCCAGGAGTCTTCCAACCAGGATTTCGGGAAAACCTGGGAATTATGGAAACGTTTATGGAAATGTATTTCCAACCCTAGTCTGTAATGTTTGTGTTGGGTTAAACCCAGAGACACTGCAGATCCGCCCCTTTTTTTCCAATTTCCACCCAAAATGACATACCCAAATCTAACTGCCTGTAGCTCAGGCCCTGAAGCAAGGATTTGCATATTTTTAGTACCATTTGAAAGGAAACACTTTGAAGTTTGTGGAAATGTGAAAGGAATGTAGTAGATTATAACACAATAGATCTGGTAAAAGATCATACAAAGAAAAAAACAACCGTTCTTTTGTATTTTTTTGTACCTGATCTTTGAAATGCAAGAAAAAGGCCATAATGTATTATTCCAGCCCAGGTGCAATTTAGATTTTGGCCACCAGATGGCAGCAGTGTATGTGCAAAGTTTTAGACTGATCCAATGAACCATTGCATTTCTGTTCAATTTTTTTTATCAAGACTGCCCAAATGTGCCTAATTTGTTTATTAATAACTTTTCATGTTCAAAACTGTGCACTCTCCTCAAACAATAGCATGGTATTATTTCACTTTAGTAGCTTCTGTAAATTGGACAGTGCAGTTAGATTAACAAGCTTTCTGCCAATATCAGATATGTTTATGTCCTGGGAAATGTTGTTGTTACTTACAACCTCATGCTAATCACGTTAGCCTACGTTAGCTCAACCGTCCCGTGGAAGGGACACCGATCCCGAAGAATAACAAACTGCTTTCTGATGATAGGGTCTGCTAGGGTCTGATATGGTCTGATAGGTTCGATCTCAAAGATTAGATTCTCTCCCTCGGATTTAAATGGCATCCCACCCCACTCCAAGCCTAATCGCCCCTTGTTAAAACTGTCCATCTGTAGTTAGTCTCTCTCACCAAACTCACGGCGCTCCAGACGCTCTACAGCGGTTGTGAGAAGAGACTACACACACACACACACACACACACACCACACACACACACACACACACACACACCCCCCCCCCCCCCCCCCGTCAGCGTTATCATTTTCTCCTCAGTCTCTAAATGAGTAAAATAATTCTCTCCCTTGAGTTACTATGGAGGGAACACATTATAGGCTTAAAGAGTTAGAAGATAAAATTTAAAAAAAATCATAAATCATCAGTCAAACTGATGCAACTAGCCAGATACCATATCTGTTCGTGCTACCGTTCCACTCCTTGTCATGCAAAACACTCCAAACCAAAAAAAAACCAGATCTGGGACGAGACTATGATCCCTGCTGCAAATCCAGGAAACATCATTATGTTGTTGACTTACAACCCTGTAGCCTGTTTCACCTTGGCAGTGGAATACATTCATACATCACGGCATGGTACCGTACAGTAGCACCACCAGCACAAAGGCGTATTAATGACAGCACAGATGTTACTAGTGACCTGACCTCAGAAATGTATCGTTGGGGGATGGGGTGTCAACGAAGGCAGCAGGGGGGTTTAGGGGAAACAAAAGCTTTATGGATTATTAGGTCAACAAAACAAAACACCCTGAAATCTCTGTTCTGTTTGTCTTTTTCATCAGTCAGCTGCTAAAACGGTCTAGTTTCGTCTGGTCTGTCCTTGTGTCGGCTGTTATGTCTGGATGGTGCTTTAGCTTGTGTTTTCATTTTTCATGTGGTGATCGGATGCAGTAACGAAGAGTTCAGTAAGTTATTAGCAAGGAAGCAACTCCTTTCAAGGCTTCAGTAGATCTCCCCAGAGTATGGAATCATCCACGAGGGTATGGAATCATCCACGAGAGTATTGAATCATCCATGAGAGTATGGAATCATCCATGAGAGTATTGAATCATCCATGAGAGTATGGAATCATCCATGAGAGTATTGAATCATCCATGAGAGTATGGAATCATCCATGAGAGTATTGAATCATCCATGAGAGTATGGAATCATCCATGAGAGTATTGAATCATCCATGAGAGTATGGAATCATCCACGAGAGTATTGAATCATCCATGAGCTGGGGAAAATAGGATGGGTTTCCTCCCAAAAAGCACACTATTCCCAGTATAGTGCACTTCCTCAGCAAACATGTCCACATTGACATGATGTGGGATAAAATATTGTCCCCGCGTAGGCTGCCCACATTGGACCAACGGGTCATGTTTGCTTGGTCTTTATCCTTAGGGCTCTGGTCAAAAATAGTGCACTATGTAGGGAATAGGGCTCTGGTCAAAAATAGTGCACTATGTAGGGAATAGTGTGTCATTTGAGACGCTGCCAGGATGTTTTCAGATACATCATCTCTATATTATTTCAACATGCTTTGCTGTTTATTCTTTGAAATTCTTTGAAATTCTCTGAAATAAT
Organism: Salmo salar; assembly: GCF_965601325.2. Lineage (NCBI taxonomy): Eukaryota > Metazoa > Chordata > Actinopteri > Salmoniformes > Salmonidae > Salmo > Salmo salar. The sequence goes on along the minus strand of NC_138303.1, from coordinate 113,433,569 downwards.
TCTTGTTTTTTTGGCTTAAAAACCTGGTTGTGGGTTCTGATTGGGTGCGTTTGAATGACTGTTGATTATGATGCAGTTGTATTGTTTTTCTCCATCGTTTCCTACAGCAGGGAGGAGCTGGTGTGTTCTCCTCCTGTGATAGAGAGAGAGAGAGAGAGGGAGAATACAATGACAGAGCATAAAACACATAGACCTACAAACACACTCTGAACCCGGTGGACAGGATATTAACTATTAAAGATATCGCTGCCATGGTGCTGCTAATGGCACACCCGTCACGTCCTCATCTCTCTCATCTCTCTCTCTCTCTGGGGTCAAAAGTTCACATGCAACAATAACAACTCAACTCATTCAGAATCCATTTCATATAGTGTAACATATTCAAAGACAAACGTGAAATAGCTACTTCTTTATTCTCCGTCTTCAGAATGCTTGCGGTCTTCAGAATGCTTGCGGTCTTCAGAATGCTTGCGGTCTTCAGAATGCTTGTGGTCTTCAGAATGCTTGCGGGAATACTTGCGGTCTTCAGAATGATTGCGGTCTTCAGAATGATTGCGGTCTTCAGAATGCTTGTGGTCTTCAGAATGCTTGCGGTCTTCAGAATGATTGCGGTCTTCAGAATGCTTGTGGTCTTCGGAATGCTTGTGGTCTTCAGAATGATTGCGGGAATACTTGCGGTCTTCAGAATACTTGCGGTCTTCAGAATGCTTGTGGTCTTCAGAATGCTTGTGGTCTTCGGAATGCTTGCGGCTTGGAGAGCCAACATCTCATTCTTCAGAATACACCAATGAGCAGGATGATCTAAATAATATTATGTAGATCAGAATATCATTCTACACCTCAATCAGGCCACTCTAATATCAAACATAGTCAGAATAAATATGTACTTTATGTGTTACAAGGTCTCTCTAAATAGTAATTACCCATTCCAACACACTGTGTGTAACCTACAAACCAGTATGCAGGAAAAACACTGACTTAATTCACTAGCAGTAAAATTATTGCATGAAAATAAATAAAATACTTTCTTTCTCTTAGAGATGTGTCCTTTGTGATTTTTGTTATCTACATACATCTGATAATACGCCAAATCTACACTATAAAAGACCATGTACCTGTATGCGTCCCAAATGGCACTATATTCCTTATATAGTGCACTACTTTTGACCAGAGCCCTATCTGGGCCCTAGTCAACAGTAGTGTATATACGTCCCAATTCAGACTTAGGAAATGTATGCCTTTCCTACGCACTTCTCAGTAGTTGGTACAGTGCCTTGCAGAAGTATTCATCCCCCTTGGCGTTTTTCCTATTTAGTTGCATTACAACCTGTAATTTACATTTATTTTTTATTTGGATTTCATGTAATGGACATACACAAAATAGTACAAATTGGTGAAGTGAAATTAAAAACATTACTTGTTTCAAACAATTCTCTAAAATAAAAAACAGAAAAGTGGTGTGTTCATATGTTTTCACCCCCTTTGCTATGAAGCTCCTAAATAACATCTGGTGCCACCAATTACCTTCAGAAGTCACATAATTAGTTAAATAAAGTCCACCTGTGTTCAATCTAAGTGGCACATGATCTGTCACATGATCTCAGTATATATACACCTGTTCTGAAAGGCCCCAGAGTCTGCAACACCACTAAGCAAGGGGCACCATGAAGAACAAGGAGCTCTCCAAACAGGTCAGGGACAAAGTTGTGGAGAAGTACAGATCAGGGTTGGGTTATTAAAAAATATCTGAAACTTTGAACATCCCACGGAGCACCAGTAAATCCATTATTAAAAATGGAAAGAATATGGCACCACAACAAACCTGCCAAGAGAGGGCCGCCCACCAAAACTCACGGCCCAGGCAAGGAGGGTATTAATCAGAGAGGCAACAAAGAGACCAAAGATAACCCTGAAGGAGCTGCAAAGCTCCACAACAGAGATTGGAGTATCTGTCCATAGGACCACTAAGCCGTACACTCCACAGAGCTGGGCTTTACGGAAGAGTGGCCAGGAAAAAGCCATTGCTTAAAAAAAAATTGCAAACACATTTGGTGTTTGCCAAAAGGCATATGGGAGACTCCACAAACATATGGAAGAATGTATTCTGATCAGATGACACTAAAATGGAGCTTTTTGGCCATCAAGGAAAACGCTATGTCTGGCGCAAACCCAACAACTCTCATCACCCCGAGAATACCATCCCCACAGTGAAGCATGGTGATGGCAGCATCATGCTGTGGGGATGTTTTTCCATTGGCAGGGACTGGGAAACTGTTCAGAATTGACGGAATGATGGATGGCGCTACATACAGAGAAATTCTGGAGGGAAACATGTTTCAGTCTTCTAGAGATTTGAGACTGGGACGGAGGTTCACCTTCCTGCAGGACAATGGCCCTAAGCATACTGCTAAAGCAACACTCAAGTGGTTTAAGGGGAAACATTTAAATGTCTTGGAATGGCCTAGTCAAAGCCCAGACCTCAGTCCAATTGAGAATCTGTGGTATGACTTAAAATTGCTGTACACCAGCGGAACCCATCCAACTTGAAGGAGCTGAAGCAGTTTTGCCTTGAAGAATGGGAAAAAAATCCCAGTGGCTAGATGTGCCAAGCTTATAGAGACATACCCCAAGAGACTTGCAGCTGGAATTGCTGCAAAAGGTGACTCTGCAAAGTATTGACTTTGAGGGGATGAATAGTTATGCACGCTCAAGTTTTCAGTTTTTTCGTCTTATTTCTTGTTTGTTTCACCCCCAAAAATATTTGGTATCTTCAAAGTGCTAGACATGTTGTGGAAATCAAATGATGCAAACCCCCAAAAAATCTATTTTAATTCCTGGTTGTAAGGCAACAAAATAGGAAAAATGCCAAGTGGGATGAATACTTTCGCAAGCCACTGTATTCAGACTGACCTTCCGCAGTTGCGTAATGGGCTTTGCAGGCGTGGTTCCCTTGCGTGGCCAACAGCTGGCCAACAGATTTTCATTCAATAGGGTTTTCAGTACATTTATCGAAAGTCATTCCTTTAAATTTGGTCTACCTTTTAATTAGTATTTTAATCAAGAGACTCACTAGAATATATGAAGAGAACGATTCAGAATATTAGTGAATCAATGAGATAAATCCATGTAAATATTAGTTAAATAAAGGTTAAATAAATATGGTTCAGAATATTAGTGAATCAATTACATAAAATCCATGTAAATACTGGTTAAATAAAGGTTAAATAAATACGGTTCAGAATATTAGTGAATAAATAAAAGAAAGCACACATATTCATCTCCTTTTCAGCACCAACTGGTAGATTTAAAAATACTCTGATCTGGTATATTATTTATTAGTATTTATGAATAATAATAATAATAAAAACAGGATTGGAGAGCCTTTACATATTGATTAATCAAAAATACAGTGGTTTGATTCCTCCTGAAAGTTGCCATATTTAATTGATAAATCCACAAAATACTGGAAGGTGAGAATAGTGTACAACAGGGGTTGACCAGTAGTCCTATAAATCTACCCTGATAATCCTCACTAATCATGGAACTGTGATGACAACAGTCCAGTCATCGTGAACCGTGCTCCAGGCTCCAGGTTTAAACTGCTACATACGGTCTGACTTCCATAATGATTCAAATAGGCTACATGTCCCAAATTATTCTATAACTTGCAATGCGTTGGCCTAATATTGCTAGCTATTCTCAGGAACAAACACAGGAACGAGACAGAGGAAAGGTAAACTAACGATGCGAAGGAAATGAACTATGAAGTCAGTGACAGTTGTAAATGTACAGTATGTAGATATAACTGACGACATAATGAAAACATTCTAGAAATCAGAAATCACCTCAGTATGTAGATATAACTGACAACATAAAGAAAACATAGATATAACTGACGACATAATGAAAACCAAACTTATTTTGATATACTCAGAGGACCATTAAGTAGTATGTTTTAACCACTCCTATATAAACAGTAGATTATCGGACAGTCAAAAAGGTCTGATTTCATTATTACTCAAACAGGATCCAAGTGGTATATAAAGATCCAGTCCATTAAAAAATAAAAAAAATGGAGGCCTCTTATGTGTTGTATTGTGATGCAATAATTCTAGCTAAATGCTTAGTGCATAGAATTAAAAAGGTTTTATCGGATATTATTCATCCTAATCAGACAGGATTTTTAGATGGACGATACACTGGAGATAATACACTGCTCAAAAAAATAAAGGGAACACTTAAACAACACAATGTAACTCCAAGTCAATCACACTTCTGTGAAATCAAACTGTCCACTTAGGAAGCAACACTGATTGACAATAAATTTCACATGCTGTTGTGCAAATGGAATAGACAACAGGTGGAAATTATAGGCAATTAGGAAAGACACCCCCAATAAAGGAGTGGTTTTGCAGGTGGGGACCACAGACCACTTCTCAGTTCCTATGCTTCCTGGCTGATGTTTTGGTCACTTTTGAATGCTGGTGGTGCTTTCACTCTAGTGGTAGCATGAGACGGAGTCTACAACCCACACAAGTGGCTCAGGTAGTGCAGCTCATCCAGGATGGCACATCAATGCGAGCTGTGGCAAGAAGGTTTGCTGTGTCTGTCAGCGTAGTGTCCAGAGCATGTCCAGAGCATGGAGGCGCTACCAGGAGACAGGCCAGTACATCAGGAGATGTGGAGGAGGCCGTAGGAGGGCAACAACCCAGCAGCAGGACCGCTACCTCCGCCTTTGTGCAAGGAGGAGCAGGAGAAGCACTACCAGAGCCCTGCAAAATGACCTCCAGCAGGCCACAAATGTGCATGTGTCTGCTCAAACGGTCAGAAACAGACTCCATGAGGGTGGTATGAGGGCCCGACGTCCACAGGTGGGGATTGTGCTTACAGCCCAACACCGTGCAGGACGTTTGGCATTTGCCAGAGAACACCAAGATTGGCAAATTCGCCACTGGCGCCCTGTGCTCTTCGCAGATGAAAGCAGGTTCACACTGAGCACATGTGACAGACGTGACAGTCTGGAGACGCCGTGGAGAACGTTCTGCTGCCTGCAACATCCTCCAGCATGACCGGTTTGGCGGTGGGGCAGTCATGGTGTGGGGTGGAATTTCTTTGGGGGGCCGCACAGCCCTCCATCTGCTCGCCAGAGGTAGCCTGACTGCCATTAGGTACCGAGAATAAATCCTCAGACCCCTTGTGAGACCATATGCTGGTGCGGTTGGCCCTGGGTTCCTCCTAATGCAAGACAATGCTAGACCTCATGTGGCTGGAGTGTGTCAGCAGTTCCTGCAAGAGGAAGGCATTGATGCTATGGACTGGCCCGCCCGTTCCCCAGACTTGAATCCAATTGAGCACATCTGGGACATCATGTCTCGCTCCATCCACCAACGCCACGTTGCACCACAGACTGTCCAGGAGTTGGCGGATGCTTTAGTCCAGGTCTGGGAGGAGATCCCTCAGGAGACCATCCGCCACCTCATCAGGAGCATACCCAGGCGTTGTAGGGAGGTCATACAGGCACGTGGAGGCCACACACACTACTGAGCCTCATTTTGACTTGTTTTAAGGACATTACATCAAAGTTGGATTAGCCTGTAGTGTGGTTTTCCACTTTAATTTTGAGTGTGACTCCAAATCCAGACCTCCATGGGTTGATAAATTGGATTTCCATTGATTATTTTTGTGTGATTTTGTTGTCAGCACATTCAACTATGTAAAGAAAAAAGTATTGAATAAGATTATTTCTTTCATTCAGATCTAGGATGTGTTGTTTAAGTGTTCCCTTTATTTTTTTGAGCAGTATATAAGACAAGTACTGGAAACAATAAAATACTATGAAATATCGAGGACACCAGGCCTGGTTTTCATAGCTGACTTTGAAAAGGCTTTTGATAAAGTATGACTGGAGTTTATATATAAATGCCTGGAAAATTTCAATTTTGGAGAATCTCTTATAAAATGGGTTAAAGGTATGTATAGCAACACTAGGTGTAAAATAGTAAATAATGGCTACATCTCCGAAAGTTTTAAACCATCTAGAGGAGTAAAACATCACTGTTAAAATTAGATCCAACAACAATATTAAGGGATTAGAAATCCGTGGATTAAAAACGAAGGTGTCATTGTACGCCGATGATTCATGTTTTCTTTTAAAACCACAATTAGAATCCCTCCACGGCCTCATAGAGGATCTAGATAATGTTTCTATCCTCTCTGGATTAAAACCAAATTATGATCAGTGTGATATTACGTATTGGATCACAAAAAAACGCCATTTTTTGGTATACAAATCTCAAAAGAAAGAAATGATCTCACTCCAATAAATGTTTATAGAAAGTTAGCAAAAATAGATAAGATTTTGCTACCATGGAAAGGAAAATAACTGTCTATTTGTGGAAAAATCACCCTGATTAATTCTTTAGTCGTATCACAGTTTACCAATTTGCTTCTGGTTTCTATCCTCTGGATTAAAACCAAACTATGATAAGTGATACGTTTTGGATCACAAAAAAATACAACTGTTACATTACTGTGTAGTTTACCCGTAAAATGGCCTGACGGAGATGTGGACATACTCGGTATACAAATCCCGAAAGAAAGAAATGATCTCACTCCAATACATTTTAATAGAAAGTTAGCAAAAATAGATAAGATCTTGCATGGTATACTTTCATGAAAAGGAAAAAAAAAGGAAAATACTTCCTATCTATTTGTGGAAAAATCACCCTGATTAAAACGTCTTTGGGATCGGTGTCCCTTCCGAGAGATGGTTGAGCTAACGTAGGTTAATGCGATTAGCATGAGGTTGTAAGTAACAAGAACATTTCCCAGGACATAGACATATCTGATATGGATAGAAAGCTTAAATTCTTGTTAATTTAACTGCACTGTCCAATTTACAGTAGCTATTACAGTGAAAGAATACCATGCTATTGTTTGAGGAGAGTGCGCAATTTTGAACATGAAAAGTTATTAATAAACAAATTAGGCACATTTTGGCAGTCTTGATACAACATTTTGAAAATAAATTAAATTGTTAATTGGATCAGTCTAAAACTTTGCAGTCTAAAACTTTGCACATACACTGCTGCCATCTAGTGGCCAAAATCTAAATTGCAGCTGGGCTGGAATAATACATTATGGCCTTTTTCTTGCATTTCAAAGATGATGGTACAAAAAAAAAATACTAAAGAATCTTTGTTTTCTTCTTTGTACTATCCTTTACCAAATCTTTTACCAAATCTATTCTCCTGCATTCCTTTCAAATTTCCACAAACTTCAAAGTGTTTCCTTTCAAATAGTACCAAGAATATGCATATGCTTGCTTCAGGTCCTGAGTTACAGGCTGTTAGATTTGGGTATGTCATTTTAGGCAAAAATTGAAAAAGGGGGTGCGGGAGGGAAAAGTCACGACGAAAAGTAAAAAAAAAAATCTTTTTACGTTCGTTCAAACATGTCAAACGTTGTTTAGCATCAATCTTTAGGGCCATTTTTAACGTGAAACATTAGTAATATTTCAACCGGACCTTTCCTGTGTCTTGAAAAACATTTTGAAAAAGGTCTCATCTCACATGAACGTGCATGAATGAAGTGACGACATCCCAGGGACATCAACTTCCTTTCCTTCTCATCCGGTCTCTGTTCATCATAGACGCTTCAAACAACTTTATAAAGACTGTTGACATCTAGTGGAAACCATAGGAAGTGCAAAATTAATCCTTTGTCACTGTGTGTTTTATTGGCTATGACTTGAAAATAGTACAGCCACAAGATTTTCATTTCCTGCTTGGATTTTTTCTCAGGTTTTTGCCTGCCATATGAGTTCTGTTATACTTAGAGACACCATTCAAACAGTTTTAGAAACTTCAGAGTGTTTTCTATCCAAATCTACTAATAATATGCATATTCTATTTTCTGGGCCAGAGTAGTAACCTGTTTAAATTGGGTATGTTTTTCATCCGGCCGTGAAAATACTGCCCCCTAGCCCCTAGAGGTTAAGAGCCATATCACAGTTTACCTATTTGCTTATGGTTTTGCCTACATCTCACAACCTGCTTTTTAAATTATATGAGCAAAACATATTCCATTTTATTTGGAATGGCAAGCCAGACAAAATTAAAATGGCCTATTTACAGTTGAAGTTGGAAGTTTACATACACTTTAGCCAAATACATTTAAACTCAGTTTTTCACAATACCTGACGTTTAATCCCAGTAAAAATTCCCCGTCTTAGGTCAGTTAGGATCACCACTTTATTTTAAGAATGTGAAATGTCAGAATAGTAGAGAGAATGATTGATTTATTTCAGCTTTTATTTCTTTCATCACATTCCCAGTGGGTCAGAAGTTTACATACACTCAATTAGTATTTGGTAGTATTGCCTTTAAATTGTTTAACTTGTGTCAAATGTTTTGGGTAGCCTTCCACAAGTTTCCCAAAATAAGTTGGGTGAGTTTTGGCCCATTCCTCCTGACAGAGCTGGTGTAACTGAGTCAGGTTTGTAGGCCTCCTTGCTCGCACACGCTTTTTCAGTTTTCAGTTCTGTCACTTTGTGACTGGTATCTTGAGATGTTGCTTCAATATATCCACATAATTTTCCTCCCTCCCCCATCTATTTGGGATTGTGTTCTTCGGCTTGCAAGCCTCCCCCTTTTTCCTCCAAACATAACAATGGTAATTATGGCCAAACAATTCTATTTTTGTTTTATCAGATCAGAGGACATTTCTCCAAAAAGTACGATCTTTGTCCCCATGTGCAGTTGCAAACCGTAGTCTGACATTTTTATGTCAGTTTTGGAGCAGTGGCATCTTCATTGCTGAGCGGCCTTTCAGGTTATGTCGAAAAAGGACTAATTTTAATGTGGATATAGATACTTTTGTACCTGTTTCCTCCAGCATCTTCACAGGGTCCATTGCTGGTGTTCTGGGATTGATTTGCACTTTTCGCACCAAAGTACGTACATCTCTAGGAGACAGAACGGGTCTCCTTCCTGAGCGGTATGACGGCTGTGTGGTCCCATGGTGTTTATACTTGCGTACTATTGTTTGTACAGATGAACGTGGTACATTCAGGCATTTGGAAATTGCTCCCAAGGATGAACCAGACTTGTGGAGGTCTACAATTTTTTCTGAGGTCTTGGCTGATTTCTTTTGATTTTCCCATGATGTCAATCAAAGAGGCACTTAGTTTGAAGGTAGGTCTTGAAATACATCCACAGGTACACCTCCAATTGACTCAAATGATTTCAATTAGCCTATCAGAAGCTTCTAAAGCCATGACATCATTTTCTGGAAGTTTCCAAGCTGTTTAAAGGCACAGTCAACTTAGTGTATGTAAACTTCTGACCACTGGAATTGTGATACAGTGAATTATAAGTTAAATTATCTGTCTGTTAACAATTGTTGGACTTGTGTCATGCACAAAGTCGATGTCCTAACCGACTTGCCAAAACTATAGTTTGTTAAACAAGAAATTTGTGGAGAGGTTGAAAAAGAGTTTTAATGACTCCAACCTAAGTGTATGTAAACTTCCGACTTCAACTGTACATAATGCATGTGTATTTGTAGGGCAGAAATGATTATATATTAAAGCATTATAACTCTCACTAATGGCCTTAGTCATACAAAAGTTATACTTAAATCCGAACTGGATCTCTAATTAATTAGTAAGAATGCCTCACCCCATATTCAAGAATGGCGTTTTCCCCTTTATTCAGATAACAACCGTTCACTTTCGGTTATTTGAAAACTAAATCACCTCCAAAATATTTTTATTTTTTTAAACATAATTACACCAACTAATTGCAGCATTACCACAAAAATGGAAGAAGCAAGTGGAAGGGTAAAAACAAACTTGTCTGTCGGAAATAATCTCCAAAATATCTTAATTTTTTAAACAAGCCTTAGAAAGTTGGTTGCAATTTCAGTTTAATCCACCTGAAAAGACAGAACAAATAATACAACAAAATATTGTGGGTAAACTCAAATATACTAATTGATTAAAAAAAAACATATTTTTCGAATACATTTAAAAAATATATATAATTTTAGTGAATGATATCATAAATAAGACTGGAAGAAAGTGCAAAGTAGAAATAATGGGGTGCAAAGGAGCAAAATAAATAAATACAGTAGGGGAAGCGGTAGTTGTTTGGGCTAAATTATAGATGGGCTATGTACAGGTGCAGTGATCTGTGAGCTGCTCTGACAGCTGGTGCTTAAAGCTAGTGAGGGAGATAAGTGTTTCCAGTTTCAGAGATTGTTGTAGTTCGTTCCAGTCATTGGCAGCAGAGAACTGGAAGGAGAGATGGCCAAAGGAGGAATTGGCTTTGGGGGTGACCAGAGAGATATACCTGTTGGAGCGCGTGCTACAGGTGGGTGCTGCAATGGTGACCAGTGAGCTAAGGGGGGACTTTACCTAGCAGGGTCTTGTAGATGACCTGGAGCCAGTGGGCCAGACGAGTATGAAGCGAGGGCCAGCCAACGAGAGCGTACAGGTCGCAGTGGTGGGTAGTATATGGGGCTTTGGTGACAAAACGGATGGCACTGTGATAGGCTGCACCCACTTTATTGAGTAGAGTGTTGGAGGCTATTTTGTAAATGACATTGCCGAAGTCGAGGATCGGTAGGATGGTCAGTTTTACGAGGGTATGTTTGGCAGCATGAGTGAAGGATGCTTTGTTGCGAAATAGGAAGCCAATTCTAGATTTAATTTTGGATTGGAGATGTTTAATGTGAGTCTGGAAGGAGAGTTTACAGTCTAACCAGACACCTAGGTATTTGTAGTTGTCCACATATTCTAAGTCAGAACCGTCCAGAGTAGTGATGCTGGACGGGCGGGCAGGTGCGGGCAGCGATCGGTTGAAGAGCATGCATTTAGTTCTACTTGTATTTAAGAGCAGTTGGAGGCCACGGAAGGAGAGTTGTATAGCATTGAAGCTCGTCTGGAGGTTAGTTAACACAGCGTCCAAAGACGGGCCAGAAGTATACAGAATGGTGTCGTCTGCGTAGAGGTGGATCAGAGACTCACCAGCAGCAAGAGCGACATCATTGATGTATACAGAGAAAAGAGTAGGCCCAATAATTGAACCCTGTGGCACCCCCATAGAGACTACCAGAGGCCCGGACAACAGGCCATCCGATTTGACACATTGAACTCTACCAGAGAAGTAGTTGGTGAACCAGCCGAGGCAGTCATTTGAGAAACCAAGGCTGTTGAGTCTGCCGATAAGAATGTGGTGATTGACAGAGTCGAAAGCCTTGGCCAGGTCAATGAATACGGCAGCACATTATTGTTTCTTATCGATGGCGGTTACGATATCGTTTAGGACCTAGAGCGTGGCTGAGGTGCACCCATGACCAGCTCTGAAACCAGATTGCATAGCGGAGAAGGTGCGGTGGGATTCGAAATGGTTGGTAATTTGTTTGTTGACTTGGCTTTCGAAGGCAGGGTAGGATAGATATAGGTCTGTAGCAGTTTGGGTCAAGAGTGTCTCCTTTGACGAGGGGGATGGCAGCAGCTGCTTTCCAATCTTTTGGAATCTCAGACGACACGAAAGAGAGGTTGAACAGGGTAGAAATAGGGGTTGCAACAATTTCAGCAGATCATTTTAGAAAGAAAGGGTCCAGATTGTCTAGCCCGACTGATTTGTAGGGGTCCAGATTTTGCAGCTCTTTCAGAACATCAGCTGACTGGATTTGGGAGAAGGAGAAGTGGGGAAGGCTTGGGCGAGTAGCTGTGGGGGGTGCAGTGCTGTTGACCGTGGTAGGGGTAGCCAGGTGGAAAGCATGGCCAGCCGTAGAAAAATGCTTATTGAAATTCTCAATTATGGTGGATTTATCGGAGGTGACAGAGTTTCCTATCCTCAGTGCAGTGCACATATGTGTATATATATATATATATAATTGTATTTTTTTTGCGTATATGTGTATGTGTATATATGTCTATATGTGTGTATGTGTACATATATGTGTATATGTATATGTTTATGTATATATATTTGTATGTATGTATGTATGTATGTATGTATGTATGTATGTATGTATGTATGTATGTATGTATGTATGTATGTATGTATGTATGTATGTATGTATGTATATGTATATATGTGTATATGTATGAATGTTTATATAGATACACTACAGTTCAAAAGTTTGGGAACACTTAGAAATGTCCTTGTTTTTTAAAGAAAAGCTAATTTATTGTCCATTAAAATAAAATTAAATGTATCTGAAATACAGTGTAGACATTATTCATGTTGTAAATGACTATTGTAGCTGGAAACGGCTAAGATTATTTTATGGAATATCTACATAGGCGTACAGAGGTCCATTATCAGCAACCATCATTCCTGTGTTCCAATGGCACGTTGTGTTATAATTGAACAATATAAAACCATTTTGTAATTATGTTAGCACAGCTGAAAACTGTTGTTCTGATTAAAGAATCAATAAAACCTTCTTTAGACTGGCCTTCTTTACACTAGTTGAGTATCTGGAGCATCAGCATTTGTGGATTCCATTACAGGCTCAAAATGGCCATAAACAAAGAACTTTCTTATGAAACTCGTCAGTCTATTCTTGTTCTGAGTAATGAAGGCTATTCCATGCGAGAAATTGCCAAGAAACTGAAGATCTCGTACAACGCTGTGTACTACTCCCTTCACAGAACAGCACAAACTGGCCCTAACCAGAATAGAAAGAGGAGTGGGAGGCCCCGGTGCACAACTGAGCAAGAGGACAAGTACATTTGTGTGTCTAGTTTGAGAAACAGACGCCTCACAAGTCCTCAACTGCCAGCTTCATTAAATAGTACCCACAAAACACCAGTCTCAGCGTCAACAGTGTAGAGGCGACTCCGGGATGCTGGCCTTCTAGGCAGAGTTCCTCTGTCCAGTGTCTGTGTTATTTTGCCCATCTTAATCTTTTCTTTTTATTGGCCAGTCTGAGATATGGCTTTTTCTTTGCAACAATGTCTAGAAGCCCAGCGTCCATGCAAGGTTGTAAGGCTTTCATAAACAGCCATGTGGTAAATGTGATTTGTTAATATGCTTCAGTTTGCTGCAATTTGACTGGTTTCACATGTCTCCAGCGATCATAAGGTAAAATAATTGTCATTTATATTTACAATCCCGTTATCCCGTCCAAACCCGGACGATGCTGGGCCAATTGTCCCTATGGGACTCCCAATCACGGCCGGATGTGATTTAGCCTGGATTCAAACCAGGGACTGCAGTAACACCTTTTACACTGAGATGCAGTGCCTTAGAACGCTGCACGACTCAGGAGCCTTAAAATAACTCTTATCAATTTGTAAATGACAGTGCATGAAAAAGTGTTATTTCTATCATCTAAAAATGAAGTAGGCATTGTTCAATTGGGTACCGACAGGTTGCTCAACCTTATTCATCGCGTGTAAAGGTTGTGGAATTATGAGTGAATTAAGTTAAGGTTAAAATATGGTGTATCTGAGCGTCCTGAGTGGCGCAGCGGTCGCAGTACTAGAGACGCCACTACAGACCTGGGTTCCAATCCCAGGCTTTGTCACGACCGGCTGTGATTGGGTGGTGCACAACTGGCACAGCATCGTCTGAGTTTGGGGAGGGTTTGGCCAGGGAGGGGCATTATTTGGCTCATCACACTCTAGCAACCCCTTGTGGTGTTTCCTCCGACACATTGGTGTGGCTGGCTTCTGGGTTAAGCGGGTGGGTGTTAAGAAGTGGGCTTTTCGGGTAATGTTTCGGAGCCCATTGAAGAGTTGCAGCGATGAGACAATATCGAAAAAGGGGGGTAAAAAAAAATTATTACAAAAGAATACGATGTGTTTGTAGACAATATAAATATAAAATATAAATATAAAAATCCACCCCAAATGTATAGCGGGGTGAATAGCATGCTGTTCTCAGGCTTAAGTTGAAGTTCAGAATACTCGTTGAGAGAAAACGTGCATGAAAAGGGAATTACATTCCATTTACACTCAGTTACCTCTGGTCGGAATCCCCCCCCCCCCTTAGAGGTGTCATTTGAGATGCAGCCTTTCTGGTTAATTGCAACATATTTCCTCCCTGTGTGGAATGACCCATGGTCTCTATGATAGAATAGACTCGTAAATAACAGACAGTACTCCGGGTGCAACTCTGCTAGGACCACAGCTTTACGAGCTGCTGTTGAACACAATTAATACAATGACATTTATTTTATCTCTTAACTTGTTCACTGTCAAACCTATCAGGAACACTGTAACTCAAACAGAATGAAACGCGGTCGTGTTGAATATCACCTTCACAATCCTGGTATGATGCTTTTAAAGTGTTGAATGGCAGTGTTGAGTCTACTGTACTTCTGATCCTTAACGATTTAACCACCAGGAAGTGGTGTTTTTTTAAACCAATTAAAGGGGAGTTTCATCCTGGTTCTGCCACAGCATATAGTGATTACAATATTAACATGACGTTTCTTTATCAGAAACATCAACATCCAAACCACAAGCTTGAACGAACGCATTTTCATTTTCACTGGTAGAATCTGGAAGTTTAGACTTCCTGTGAAGTTGTCTGCTCATGGTGAACTACAAAGTCCAGCATTGATAGCGAATGCAGATACCCGCTCCGTGAGGTACATGGGGCCCAAAAACTTGATTCATGCCGCTGTTTACTTGTTTACTTGGAACACAGTAATCTCAGAACTTCTCTAAGCATTTTATTTTTTTATTTTTTTTAAACGTTTGTTTTTCGCTAACGTTTGTCACCATGCCCGTGTCGTGTTATGTGCCTTACAGTGACCAAAGATTATCAGAGGGATTTTCAGACTGAACAGGGAATCCATTTAGATGACAGAAGTGATGCGATATCATCATTTTATCCCTAATTTACGTCTAACCGAGAATCTTCCATTTTTGTTGTGGTCTAAATGATTTCCCCATCCGTTCAGCCTGAAAATCCCTCTGATAACCTTTGGTCATCGTAAACATCATTCTTGATAGCCACCAAACCACTGTCAGCATCGGGGGTAAATCTCTGGTAGGTAAAACGATGAAAGGTAATGTAATGTTAGCTAGACAAGGTCAGTTAGCTACGTTAGCTAACGTTACAGTCTTGTGTTGAACTCTGAAAGCCATGCATCCATGGGCTCCCGAGTGGCACAGCGGTCTAAGATACTGTTTAGCTAACTTAGCTAGACTAGCTCGCTAGCTACCTACCTAGCTACCTAAGTGAGCAAACATCTTTTTTTTTCTTCGGATTCCCCCCCACTGCAACACAGTAGTATGTCAGCTAGAAATACTCAAAATGGGTTTCAGTAGATAAACTAAAGTTAGTTAGGTGGTAAATATCTTCCCTCTTGGGGCATCGACGGAAGTTTCCGGTTGAAACAGGTTGAATGTCACCATGTAGCAAAATAAAAAAAAATGCTACATCTTTGAATTTGTGATGACGAGAGGAATCACTTGAAGGCCTCAGTTGTTTCAGTGTTGCCCAAAGGACTGTGTGTCCGCCTCCCTTTCAATCAAAAGCCTGTCTTGGGCGAGGGACGGGGTCAGAGCACGAAGCTCACGCCACAGACAACTTGTAGTCTTTCAGAGACTGGGGGAAAAAAATGTGTCTGCTTGTAAATTTAGATAAGAATCCGCTGAAAGGAACATCGCTGAAAGACATTCAATGGTTCTATCGAACAACGACACCCATATCTGCACCCACAAAAACGTATCGTGCAATCAGTATCAGTATAGCCTAAACAACTACCTCTTCACCTACTGTATTTATTTATTTATTTTGCTCCTTTGCAACCCATTATTTCTATTTCTACTTTGCACTTTCTTCCACTACAAATCTACCATTCCAGTGTTTTACTTGCTATATTGTATTTACTTTGCCACCATGGCCTTTTTGCCTTTACCTCCCTTATCTCACCTCATTTGCTCACGTTGTATATAGACTTATTTTTCTACTGTATTATTGACTGTATGTTTGTTTTACTCCACGTGTAACTCTGTGTTGTTGTATGAGTCGAACTGCTTTGCTTTATTCTTGGCCAGGTGACAATTGTAAATGAGAACTTGTCCTCAACTTGCCTA